>NC_138999.1:71294583-71947916 GCF_964374135.1 Grampus griseus | reverse complement strand
TGGAAAGGGTAAGCTTGGATGAAGTGACAGAGTGGCATGGATATATATACACACTACCAAATATAAAATAGATAGCTAGTGGGAAGCAGCCACATGGCACAGTGAAGTCAACTCGGTGCTTTGTGTCCACCTAGAGGGGTGGGATAGGGAATATGTGAGGGAGACACAAGAGGGAGTAGATATGGTGATATATGTATATATATATAGCTGATTCACTTTTTTATAAAGCAGAAACTAACATACTGTTGTAAAGCAATTATACTCCAATAAAGACGTTAAAAAAAAAGAAATAGTTTCAGACTCTGACTTTCTTTTTCCCATTCAATTATTAAATATAGTAAAGATATGAAGATTTACCAGGTTAAATCATATTTCCCATTATCACTGAATCTCTTATCCATTTCCAGCTTTTTGACCTACAACACTGTTGACCGTGATAAATTGGTTTGGTAAATTTTAGTTGCCAGTTGGTCTATGGAATGCTTCTGCTGTTAAAACTGATTGAAGCAAAGTTTTTACAGTCCATTAGGTTTATGGCAGTCAAAACGATGTAAAGAATAGTTCAAAACTTTCAGATGCTATTGGCAGATATCAGATGTTCCTCTTTAAATGAAGGTCACGTTTCAGTTTCTGCACTTATTAGGTATTTCTACAATTCAATTTTTTTTCTGATTTATCAGGTATGTTTTTAGCATCAATGCTTACTTACACAGGTTTACCTTATATAGAGAGAAGAATCAAGAATACACAAGTAAAACAGAGATTTTACCAGGGGTTCATCTATAAGTGGTTCCAGTCATTTGGTATCCCCTTCTACTATTTTTCGTCCAAGAAAAAAGATAAACTACTTCATGCTCCTATGGGCCCTGACCCAGATAATGTCTCCTTGGCTTAACTTTGGACACTGTCCAAAAAAATGAACACAAGGTAAATCCAGGTTTAGAATATTAAAAGAAAGCACCTGTACTTAAACTGAACACAAATCTTCCAAGGCATGAGCAGAAAAGGACCAAAATATAGCAGGAAGAATTAACTATATCCTAGGTCATTTTCATTCTGGGTCCCTCTCTCTTTGAGAGACAATCATACAAATGAACCTGGGAAATATTGTACTTTATTTCCACAAGGGGTTTAATTCTGCTCCCCCTCCTTTTTTCTGAGAAAAGGCTGATTCAGCAGGATCATGCTAGCATATGTGTGTGAGGGATAATGGCACTGATTTCTAGATCATGATCCTATCAGTTAAATGGAATTGCTGAAGTCAAGGATTTCTGAGGAATTAGGGTTCTAGAGAAGGTTTAATGGACTATTTCAGAGGCTATATCTCTTCTCACGAAATACAGTTCATATTCAGACTTTACCTAAAAGTTTTACCATGAATGGCTCACTGTGGTAGATACTAAGTAAAGTCATTAGTCCCTGAGAACAATACTGTCTTTGCCAGTAGCCACTGTATGGCAGCTATGAAAACATGATTCTCAGAGCTCCTACTTCAAGGAGCATAACTGACAAATGGCCTCAGCTGCTACACTCTGAAATCCATCATCCAGTTAAAGTTGAGGTCATTATTCTTATAGGCTTCCCCCAGACAATGTTTGAGCATTACAGGATGCTGACACAGTTCCACTTGTAGAAGATGAAGGACATCTCTGACAGGTGACTGGATTGTAGACTCCCCATTGGCATTGACAAAATTTTTTGAGAACTGTACTTCAGTTTTAGAACTTCCAACCTACTTTTCTTCCTCCCTCCCCCCTCCCTCCCCCTCCCTCTTTTCCTTCCTCCTTTCCTTCCTTCCTTCCTTCCTTCCTTCCTTCTTTCTTCCCTCGCTTTCTCTGCTACTCATAGGATCCAGAATAAAACAGTCTCTTCTTATGTCCCTCCTCCTTTTACCATTTCACAGTTCTTATAGCAGACTATATATCACATATATGGCATCTTTTTCCCATCATACTATGAGCATAGTACAAACATTATTTTATTAATATTTAAGCACATGCTTTAATTTCTGTTCTTATACTTACAAGAACCAACAGCTTTATAAAATTACTCAAGTTCAGCTGAAGGCATTCTGATTTTCATTCCAAATGTTTTCAGCATGTGGAAAATTAAAAAAAAATAATAATCCACCTACAGACTGTGGTTGTGCCATGTGGCACTCAATATCTGTCCACTGACACCCTCAAGCAAATAGCATAGAACATGTGACATACCTAAATTAATAAATACAAACATCCTGAGGAATTGGTACAATTACTACTCAATGTTCAGTCTTATAGAAGTCTCATAACTGTGAGCCCTTACCCTTTATTCTTGCAAATGCGTATAATATAAGTAAATTCCTTTGAATACATCTTTCATGTTTCAAAATTCCTAAAATCTGGAATCATGATGAATCTATATTCATAATAACTAAAACAGGAATATACATCCATGGTGCATTCAAGAAGCACATGTATTGATTGACTGATTGACCTAAGCAGTTAAGAATGTCTCATAATTAATAATGTTTAGAGCAAAAATTAATGAAATAATGGAAGATGGCCAAAAAGAGAAAATAATCCAAAAATAGCACTAAAGAGAACCATAGGGAAGAGAGCAAAATAATAAAGAAATAAAAAGAACTATAAAAATAACCAGAAAACAATTTTTAAATGGCAGAAAGTCTATACCCTACCCATCAGTAGTTACTTTAAATGTAAATGGACTAAATGCTCAAGTCAAAAGACATACTGTGGCTAAATGAATTTTAAAAAAAAAAGCAAGACTCACCTACATATTATGTACAAGAGACTCAATTTAGATCTTAAGATACACACAAACTGAAAGTGAGGGTAAGGAAAAGGTATTCCATGCAAATGGAAATGAAAAGAAAGATGGGGTAGCAATACTTATACCAGACACAACAGACTTTAAAAGAAAGACTGTAACAAGAGACATAATGATAAAGGCATCAATCAAACAGGAAGATATAACAATTGTAAACATATACACACACAACAAAGGAGCACCTAAATATATAAAGCAAGCATTAACAAATATGAAAGAAGGAATTGACAGTAACACAGTAATAATAGGTGATGTTAACACTTCACTTACATCAATGGACACATCATTCAGACAGAAAATCAATAAGGAAACAGTGGCCTAAAAGATACATTAGATCAGATGAAACTAATTGATATGTACAGAACATTGCATCCAAACGTGGCAAAATACATATTCTTTTCACCTGCACTTGGAACATTCTCCAGGATATATCACATGCTAGGCAACAAAACAAATCTCAGTAAATTTAAGAAGATTGAAATCATATTAAGCCTCTTTTCTGATCACAACACTATGAGACTAGACATCAACTACAAGAAAAAAACAGCAAAAAAACAAACACATGGAGGCTAACCAACCAATGAGTCACTGGAGAAATTAAAGAGGGAATAAAAATTTACTTGGAGACAAATGAAAAGGGAAACACAATGATCCAAAATCTATGGGACGCTGCAAAAGCAGTTCTAAGACTTGAGGTTATAATAATATAAGCCTAGCTCAGAAATAAAAATATTCAAATAAATAATCTCACCTTATACCTAAAGGAATCAAAAAAAGAACAAACAAAACTCAAATTTAGTAGAAAGAATGAAATCATAAATATCAGAACAGAAATGAATGAAATAGAGACTAAGATAAACAATGGAAAAGAAGAATGAAACTAATAGCTGGTTCTTTGAAAAACTAAACAAAATTGAGAAACTTTTAGCCTGACTCATCAAGTAAAAGAGAGGCCCACATAAATAAAATCAGAAATTAAAGAGAATTTACAACTGACACCTCAAAAATACAAAAGCTCATAAGAGACTACAAGAAGCAATCATATACCCATAAATTAGATAGCCAGAAAGAAATGGATAAATTCCTAGAAATATAGAATCTCCCAATACTGAATTAGGAAGAAATAGAAAATATGAAAAGACTGATTACCAGTAATTAAATTGAATAAGCAATAAAAAAAATCCCCCAACAACAGCAACAAAAATATAGGATTAGATGGCTTCATGGATGAATTTTGCCAAACATTTAAAGAAGAGTTAACACCTATCCCTGTCAAACTATTCCAAAAATTGAAGAGAAAGGAACTCTTCCAAACTCATTCTATGAGACCAATATCACCTTGATACCATAAAAATACAAGGACATCACACAAAAATTAGAGGACTATATCACTGATAATATAGATGTAAAAATCATCAAAGAGATGTTAGCCATCTTATTTCAACTATACATTAAAAGGATACTACAGATCAAGTAAGATTTATCACAGGGATGCAAGGAAGGTTCAATAGCCACAAAGGAATCAACATGATACAACACATTAACAAACTGTAGCATAAGAATCATGATCATCTCAATAGATGCAGAAAAAACTTTTGACAAAATTCAACAGCCACTCATGATAAAAACCCTCAACAAAGTGGTTATAGAGGGAACATACCTCAACACAATAAAGGCCATATATGTCAAACCCACTAACAACATTGTGTTCAATGATAAAAAGCTGAGAGTATTTCATCCAACATCAGGATGCCCATACTGCCCACTTTTATTCAACAAAGTATTGGATTTCCTAGTCACACAATCAGAAAAGAAAAAGAAATAAAAGGAATCCAAATTGGAAAGGAAGAAGTAAAATAGTCACTGTTTGTAGATGACATGGTACTATATAGAAAACCCCAAAGAAGTTATCAAAAATCTATTAGAACTAATAAATAAAATCCATAAAGTTGCAGGATACAAAATAAATATAGAGAAATCTGTTTTTCTATACACTTATAATGAATTTTTGGACAGAGAAATTTGGAAGACAATCACATTTACAACTGCATCAAATAAAATATGTAGGAAAAAAACCTAATGAAAGAAGTAAAAGACTTGTTCTCTGAAATCTATAAGATACTGATAAAAGATATGGAAAAAAGACAAACAAATGAAAAAATATACTGTCCTCATAGACTAGAAGGTTTAATATTGTTTAAATGATGATACTACCCAAGGCAATCTGTCAATTCAATTAAATCCCTATCAAAATACCAATAGCATTTTTTCACAGAACTGGAACATATAATTCTAAAATTTGTTTGGAAACACAAAAGACTCTGAATAACCAAAGCAAACTTGACAAAGAAGAAAACTGGAGTTATCAAGCTCCCTGATTTCAAACTATACTGCAAATTTACAATAATAAAAACAGTATTGTACTGGTACAAAAACAGATACATAGATCAATGGAATGAATAGACAGTCCATAAATAAGCCCTTGATTTGATGGCCAATTAATCTACAGCAAAACTGGCAAGACAGTATAATTGGGGAAAGACAGTCTGTTCAATAAATTGTGTTGGGAAAACTGGACAGCTACATGCAAAAGAATCAAAGTGGACTACTTTCTCACACCATATACAAATAAACTCAAAATGGATTAAAGATTTAAATGTAAGACCTGAATCCATATAACTCCGAGAAGAAAACATAAGAAGTATGTTCTTTGACATCAGGCTTAGTAATATTACTTTGGATATGTCTCCTCAGGTAAGAGTAACAAAAGAAAAAATAAACAAACGGGACTACATCCAACTAAAAAGCCTTTGCACACTGAATGGAACTATCAACAAAATGAAAAGGCAACCTAATGAATGGGAGAACATTTGCAAATGATATATCCAATAAGTGTTTAATATCCAAAATATACAAAGAACTAATACAACTCAACATCAAAAAAATAAACAATCTAATTTAAAAAATGGACACAGGACCTGAATAGACATCTTTCCACAGAAGCCATACAGGTCACCAACAGACACATGAAAAGATACTCAACACTGCGGACATCAGGAAAATGCAAATTGAAACCTCAATGAGATACCACCTCACACATGTCAGAATGGCTATTATCAAAATGACAACAAATTAAAAGTGTTGGTGAGGATGTGCATAAAAAGGAACCCTTGTGCCCTCTATGTGGGAATGAAAATTGATGCAGACACTATGGAAAACAGTATGGATTCCCTCAAAAAATTAAAACTAGAACAGCCATGTGATCCAGCAATTTCACTTCTGATCCAAAGAAAACAAAAACACTAATTTGAAAAGATAATATACATCTGTATGTTCATTGCAGCATTATTTACAGTAGCCAAAATATGGAAACAAGAAACCTAAGTGTGATATATATATATATATATATATATATATATATATATATATATAGAGAGAGAGAGAGAGAGAGAGAGAGAGAGAGAGAGAGAGAGAGAGAAAGAGAGAGAGAGAGAGGTGTATCTATATCTTTATAAAATGAGATATTACTCCCTATCTATCTATATCTACATAATGGAATATTACCCAGCCATGAAAAATAATTAAATTTTGCCATTTGCAACAACATGGATGCATCTAGAGGGTATTATGTTAAATGAAATAAGCCAGACATAAACAGAAAAATACCTCATGATCTCTCTTATATGTGACATCTAAAAACAAAATAACAAAACAAACAAAACAAAATGAAAACAGACGCACTGATAGATACAGAGAACAAACTGGTGATTTCCAGAGGGGAGGCTGATGGCAGAGGTGAAATAGGAGATTGGGATTAAGAGATACCAACCTCCACGTATAAAATTATGGGTATGTAATATAAAGAATAAAGAATATAGTCAATAATATTGTAATAACTTTGTATTGGGACAGATGGTTACTAGACTTATCATGGTGATCAATTTCATAATGTATGAAAAAGGTAAATCACTATGCACTACACATGAAACTAACATAATATTGTACGTCAACTATATTTCAATAAAAAAGAAAGGAAAATAAAGGAATTAATGAAAGAGAGAAGAGAAAAACAATACAGATAATCAACAAACTAAACTTTGAGTATTTGAAAAGATCATAAGAATTAACAAGACTTTAGCTAAACTGATCAAAAAAAAATGATAGAGAACTGAAATTACTAAATTGGAAATAAAAAGAGGCTATTTCTACTGCCCTTACAGAAGTAAATGGCATTATAAGGAAATATTAAGAACTGTATGCCAAAAAATTAGGTAAATAAAATAAAATGAACAAATTTGAGAAAGATACAAACTATAGAATCTGTCTCAAGGAGAAAGAGAAAATATGAACAATCTATAACCACTAAAGAGATTGAGGCACTGTAAGAAAAATCCTGCACCAGATGGCTCACTAGTACACTGTACCAAATGTTTAAAAAAGAATTAGAGATTTAGGGGAAGACGGCAGAAGAGTAAGACGCAGAGATCACCATCCTCCCCAGAGATACATCAGAAATACATCTACACGTGGAAGGACTCCCACAGAACACCTACTGACGGCTGGCAGAAGACTTCAGACCTCCTAAAAAGAAAGAAACTCCCCACGTATCTGGGTAGGGCAAAAGAAAAAAGAATAAACAGAGACAAAAGAACAGGGATGGGACCTGCACCAGTGGGAGGGAGCTGAGAAGGAGGAAAGGTTTCCACAGACTAGAAGCCCCTTCACAGCTGGAGACTGAGGGTGGCAGAAGGATGAAGCTTTGGAGCCATGGAGGACAGTGCAGCAACAGGGGTGCAGAGGGCAAAGCAGAGAGATTTCTGCACAGAGGATCAGTGCTGACAAGCACTCACCAGCCCAAGAGGCTTATCAGCTTGCCTGACGGGGTGGGTGGGGCTGGGAGCTGAGGCTCAGGCTTTGGTCAGAACGCAGGGAGAGGACTGATGGCGTGAACACAGCCTGAAGGGATTAGTGCACCACGCTAGCCGGGAGGGAGTCCGGGAAAAAGTCTGGACCTGCTGAAGAGGCAAGAGACTTTGTCTTCCCTCTTTATTTCCTGGTGTGCAAGAATAGGAAATTAAGAGCACTGCTTAAAGGAGCTCCAGAGATGGGCTCCAGCTCTGGCTAACAGCACGGACCACAGAGATGGGCATGAGACACTAAGGCTGCTGCTGCCACCACCAAGAAGCCTGTGTGTGAGCAGAGGTCACTCTCCACACATCCCTTTCAGGGAGCCTGTGCAGCCCACCACAGCCAGGGTCCCGGAATCCAAGGACAACTTCCCCGGGACAATGCACAGTGCACCTACAGGCTGGTGCAATGTCACGCCAGCCTCTGCCGCCGCAGGGTCACCCCACACTCCGTACCCCTCCCTCACCCTGGTCTGAGTGAGCCGTAGCCCCCGAGGCAGCAGCTCCTTTAACCCTTTCCTGTCTGAGGGAAGAACCAAGGCCCTCTGGTGACCTACACGCAGAGGCAGGACCAAATCCAAAGCTGAACACTGGGAGCTGTGCGAAAAAAGAATAGAAAGGGAAATTTCTCCCAGCAGCCTCAGGAGCAGTGGATTAAATCTCCACAATCAACTTGATGTACCCTGCATCTGTGGATTACCTGAATAGACAATGAATCATCCCAAATTGAGAAGGCGGACTTTGAGAGAAAGATTTATTATTTTTACCCCTTTTCCTCTTTTTGTGAGTGTGTCTGTGTATGCTTCTGTGTGAGATTTTGTCTGTATAGCTTTGCTTTCACCATTTGTCGTAGGGTTCTATCCATCCATTTTTTTTTATAATTTGTAAAAAAAAATTTTCTTAATAATTATTCTTTTACTTTAATTATTTTATTTTACCTCGCTTTATTTTCTTTGCTTTTATTCTCTTTCTTTCTTCCTACTTTTTCTCCCTTTTGTTCTGAGCCATGTGGATGAAAGGCTCTTGGTGCTGCAGCCAGGAGTCAGTGCTGGGACTCTGAGGTGGGAGGACCAACTTCAGGACACTGGTCTACAAGAGACTTCCCAGCTGCACATAATATCAAACAGTGAAAATCTCTCAGAGATCTCCATCTCAAAACCAGCACCCAGCTTCATTCAATGACCAGCAAGCTACAGTGCTGGACAACCTATGCCAAACAACTAGAAAGACAGGAACACAACCCCAACCATTAGCAGAGAGGTTGCCTAAATCATAATAAGGCCACAGACACCCCAAATCACACAACCAGATGTGGATTTGCCCACAAGAAAGACAAGATCCAGCCTCATCCACCAGAACACAGGCACTAGTCCCCTCCACCAGGAAGACTACACAACCCACTGAACAAACTTTAGCCACTGGGGACAGAAACCAAAAACAACAGGAACTACGAACCTGCAGCCTGCAAAAAGGAGACCCCAAAGACAGTAAGATAAGCAAAATGAGAAGACAGAAAAACACACAGCAGATGAAGGAGCAAGATAAAAACCCATCAGACTGAACAAATGAAGAGGAAATAGGCAGTCTACCTGAAAAAGAATTCAGAATAATGATAGTAAAGATGATCCAAAATCTTGGAAATACAATAGAGAAAATGCAAGAAACATTTAACAAGGACCTAGAAGAACTAAAGAAGAAACAAGCAACAATGAACAACACAATAAATGGAATTAAAAATAATCTAGAAGGGATCAATAGCAGAATAACTGAGGCAGATGAATGGATAAGTGACCTGGAAGATAAAATAATGGAAATAACTACTGCAGAGCACAATAGAGAAAAAAGAATGAAAAGAACTGAGGACAGTCTCAGAGACCTCTAGGAAAACATTAAATACACCAACATTCGAATTATAGGGGTTCAAGAAGAAGAAGAGAGAAAGAAACGGACTGAGAAAATATTTGAAAAGATTATACTTGAAAATGTCCCTAATGTGGGAAAGGGAAGAGGTAATCAAGTCCAGGAAGCACAGAGAGTCCCATACAGGATAAATCCAAGGAGAAACACACCAAGACACATATTAATCAAACTGTCAAAAATTAAATACAAAGAAAGCATATTAAAAGCAGCAAGGGAAAAACAGCAAGTAACACAAAAGGGAATCCCCATAAGGTTAACAGCTGATCTTTCAGCAAAAACTCTGCAAGCCAGAAGGGACTGGCAGGACATATTTAAAGTGATAAAGGAGAAAAACCTACAACCAAGACAACTCTACCCAGCAAGGATCTGATTCAGATTTGATGGAGAAATTAAAACCTTTATAGACAGGCAAAAGCTGAGATATCTCAGCACCACCAAACTAGCTTTACAATAAATGCTAAAGGAACTTCTCTAGGCAAGAAACACAATAGAAGGAAAAGACCTCCAATAGCAAACCCAGAACAATTAAGAAAATTGGAATAGGAATATTCATATTGATAATTACGTTAAATGTAAATGTATTAAATGCTCCCACCAAAAGACACAGACTGGCTGAATGGATACAAAAACAAGACCCATATATATGCTGTCTACAAGAGACCCACTTCAGACCTAGAGACACATACAGACTGAAAATGAGGGGATGGAAAAAGATATTACATGCATATGGAAACCAAAAGAATGCTGGAGTAGTAATTCTCATATCAGACAAAGTAGACTTTAAAATAAAGACTATTAGAAGAGACAAAGGAGCACACTACATAATGATCAAGGGATTGATCAAAGAATAAGATACAACAATTGTAAATATTTATGCACCCAACATAGGAGCACTTAAATACATAAGGCAAATAATAACAGCCATAAAAGGGGAAATGGACAGTAACACATACATAGCAGGGTATTTTAACACCCCACTTTCACCAATGGACAGATCATCCAAAATGAAAATAAATAAGAAAACACAAGGTTTAAATAATACATTAAACAAGATGGACTTAATTGATATTTATAGGACATTCCATCCAAAAACAACAGAATACACATTTTTTCTCAAGTGCCCATGGAACATTCTCCAGGATAGATAATATCTTGTGTCACAAATCAAGCCTTGGTAAATTTAAGAAAATTGAAATTGTTTCAAGTATCTTTTCCGACAACAATGCTATGAGACTAGACATCAATTACAGGAAAAGATCTGTAAAAATACAAACACATGGAGGCTAAACAATACACTAATTAATAACAAAGTGATCACTGAAGAAATGAAAGAGGAAATAAAAAATACCTAGAAACAAATGACAATGGAGACACGATGACCCAATACTTAAGGGATGCAGTAAAAGCAGTTCTAAGAGGGAAATTGATAGTCATACAATCCTACCTTAAAAACAGGAAACATCTTGAATAAACAACCTAACTTGCACTTAAAGCAATTAGAGAAAGAAGACTAAAACCCCCCAAAGTTAGCAGAAGGAAAGAAATCATAAAGATCTCAGAAATAAAAGAAAATGAAATGAAGGAAATGATAACAAAGATCAAAAAAACTAAAGCTTTTCCTTGAGAAGATATACAAAATTGATACACCATTTGCCAGAGTCACCAAGAAAAAAAGGGAGAAGACTCAATTCAATAGAATTAGAAATGAAAAAGAAGTAACAAATGACTGCAGAAATACAAAGGTCCATGAGAGATTACTACAAACAACTCTATGCCAACAAAATGGACAATCTGGAAGAAATGGACAAATTCTTAGAAATGCACAACCTGCCAAGACTGAATCAGGAAGGAATAGAATATGTGAACAGACCAATCACAAGCACTGAAATTGAAAATGTGATTAAATATTTTCCAACAAAAAAGCCCAGGACCAGAAGGATTCACAGGCGAATTCTGTCAAAGATTCAGTAAGAGCTAACAACCATCGTTCTCAAAATCTTCCAAAATTTAGCGGAGGGAGGAACTCTCCCAAACTGATTCTACAAGGCCACCATCACCCTGATACCAAAGCCAGACAAGGATGTCACAAAGAAAGAAAACTACAGGCCAATATCACTGATGAACATAGATGCAAAATTCCTCAACAAAATACAAGCAAACAGAATCCAACAGCACATTAAAAGGATCAGACCAAAAAAACAAACAAAAACAAAACAAAACAAAACAAAACAAAAAGGATCAGACACCATGATCAAGTGGGGTTTATTCCAGGAAGGCAATGATTCTCCAATATATGCAAATCAATCCACGTGATACACGATATTAACAAATTGAAGGAGAAAAAACACATGATCATCTCAATAGATGCAGAGAAAGCTTTCAACGAAATTCAACACCCATTTATGATCGAAACCCTACAGAAAGTAGGAATAGAGGGAACTTTCCTCAATATAATAAAGGCCATGTATGAGAAAGCCACAGACAACATTGTCCTCAATGGTGAAAAACTGAAAGCATTTCCCCTAAGATCAGGAACAAGACAAGGTTACCCACTCTCACCACTCTTATTCAACACAGTTTTGGAAGTTTTAGCCACAGCAATCAGAGAAGAAAAGGAAATAAAAGGAATCCAAATCAGAAAAGAAGAAGTAAAGCTGTCACTGTTTGCAGATGACATGATACTATACATAGAGATTCCTAAAAATGCTACCAGAAAACTACTAGAGCTAATAATTGAATTTGGTAAAGTACCAGGATACAAAATTAATGCACAGAAATCTCTGGCATTCCTATACACTAATGATGAAAAATCTGAATGTGAAATCAAGAAAAGACTCCCATTTACCACTGCAACAAAAGGAATAAAATATCTAGGAATACACCTACCTAAGGAGGCAAAAGAACTGTAGGCAGATAATTATAAGACACTGATGAAAGAAATTAAAGATGATACAAATAGATGGAGAGATATATCATGTTCTTGGATTGGAAGAAGGAACATTGTGAAAATGACTCTACTATCCAAGGCAATCTACAGATTCAATGCAATACCTATCAAACTACCACTAGCATTTTACACAGAACTAGAACAAAAAATTTCACATTTTGTATGGAAACACAAAAGACCCCGAAGAGCCAATGCAACTTTGAGAATGAAAAACAGACCTGGAGTAATCAGGCTTTCTGACTTCAGACTATACTAAAAAGCTACAGTAATCAAGACAGTATGGTACTGGCACAAAAACAGAAAGATAGATCAGTGGAGAAGGATAGAATGCCCAGAGATAAACCCACGCTCATATGGTCACCTTATCTTTTTAAAAGGAGGCAGGAATGTACAGTGGAGAAAGGACAACCTCTTTTATCAGTGGTGCTGGGACAACTTCACGGGTACATGTAGAAGTATGAGATTAGAACATTTCCTAACACCATACTCAAAAATAAGCTCAAAATGGATTAAAGACCTAAATGTAAGGCCAGAAACTATCTAACTCTTAGAGGAAAACATAGACAGAACACTCTATGACATAAATCACAGCAAGATCCTTTTTGACCCACCTCCTAGAGAAATGGAAATAAAAACAAAAATAAACAAATGGGACCTAATGAAACTTCAAAGCTTTTGAACAGCAAAGGAAACCATAAACAAGATCATAAAACAACCCTCAGAATGGGAGAAAATATTTGCAAATGAAGCTACTGACAAAGGATTAATTTCCAAAATGTATAAGCAGCTCATGCAGCTCAATATAAAAAAAACAAACAACCCAATCCAAAAATGGGCAGAAGACGTAAATAGACATTTCTCCAAAGAAGGTACACTGACTGCCAAAAAACACATGAAGAATGCTCAACATCATTAATCAGTAGAGAAATACAAATCAAAACTACAATGAGATATCTCACACCAGTCAGAATGGCCATTATCAAAAAATGGAGAAACAATAAATGCTGGAGAGGGTGTGGAGAAAAGGGAACACTCTTGCACTTCTGGTGGGAATGTGAATTGGTACAGCCACTATGGAGAACAGTATGGAGGTTCGTTAAAGTACTATAAATAGAACTACCATATGCCCCAGCAATCCCACTACTGGGCATATACTTTGAGAAAACCATAATTCAAAAGGAGTCATGTACCAAAATATTCATTGCAGCTCTATTTACAATAGGCAGGACATGGAAGCAACCTAATTGTCCATCATCAGACAAATGGATAAAGAAGATGTGGCACATACATACAGTGGAATACCACTGAGCCATAAAAAGAAACAAAATTGAGCTATTTGTAATGATGTTGATGGACCTAGAGTCTGTCATACATGGTGAAGTAAGTCAGAAAGAGAAAGACAAATACCGTATGATAACACATATATATGGAATTTAAGGGGAAAAAATGTCATGAAGCACCCAGGGGTTAGACAGGAATAAGGGCACAGACCTACTAGAGAATGGACTTGAAGATATGGGGAGGGCGAAGGGTAAGCTGTGACAAAGTGAGAGAGTGCCATGGACATATATACACTACCAAACGTAAATTAGACAGCTAGTTGGAAGCAGCCGCATAACACAGGGAGATTAGCTCGGTGCTTTATGACCACCTAGAGGGGTGGGATAGGGAGGGTGGGAGTGAGGGACACGCAAGAGGGAAGCGATATGGGAACATATGTATATATATAACTGATTCACTTTGTTATAAAGCAGAAACTAACACACCATTGTAAAGCAATTATACTCCAATAAAGATGTTAAAAAAATAATTAATACCACTCCTTTACAAACTGTCCTAAAAAATATAAGAGAAAAAAAAATACTCCTCAAGTCATTCTAAGAGCCTGGAATTATCTTGATAGCAATATCAGACATATATATAATAAGAAAACTATGAACTAGTATCTCTTATGAATATAGACATAAAATTATTCAGTAAAATACTAGCAAAACTATTCCCACAATAATGAAACAAATTATAAACCTTGAAATAGGACATGATCCTGGTAAAGAATCCTCAGTAATCTGCTTAAAAAGTATAAGAACTAGTACAGGGGTTCAGCAATATTCCAAGATATGAGATCAATATATAAAAGTGTATTTTATTTTCATACACTAGCAATAAACAATATGAAAATGAAACTAAGAAGACAATTCCATTTAATATAACACCAAAAAGAACAAAATACTTAGGAATAAATTTAACAAACAAGTACAAGACTTGTGTACCAATAAATACAAAAATTGTTAAAAAAATTATATAAGACCTAAATAAATGGAAAGATATTTCTTGTCCATGGAATGAAAAGGTTAATATTGGTAAGATGGCAATACTGCTCAAATTGACTTGCAGATTCAATTCAATCTCTTCCAAAATCCTAGCTACCTCTTTTTTGGGCGGGGGGACGGCAGAAATTGGTGAGCTAGTCAAAAAATTCATGTGGAAATGCAAAATATATTCAATAGTGAAAACAATCCTTAAAAAGAAAAACAAAGTTGGTGGACTCATAATTAACCAATTTTAAAATTTACTACAAAGCTACAGTAGCCAGGATAGCGTGGTACTGGCATGCAGGTATACACATGGATTAATAGCCCAGAAATGAGAGTTCAGAAGTGCATCCTTACATTTGCAGTTAATAGATGTTCAACAATAGTACCAAGACAGTTCAATGAAGAAATAATAATCTTTTCAACAAATGGTGCTAGGAGAACTGGGTTCTGCATGCAAATGAATGAAGATGGACTCCTACCTCACACCATATGAAAAATAAACACAAAATTAATCATAAATTTAAATATAAGATTTACACCTGTAAAACTGTTAGTAGAAAATATAAGCATAAATCTTTATGACCTTGGTTTAGAAAATAGTTTCTTATATGAAAAACCAAAAACACAAGCAGCAAAGTTAAAAAGTAAATAAATTGAAATTCATCAAAAATTAAAAACCTCTATGCTTCAAAGAACACCATCAAGGGTGAAAGAAACCCTATAGGATGTCAGAAAAATTTTGCAAATCATATATCTGATAAGGGATCTGTATCCAGAATATATAAAGAATCCTTACAAGTCAGTAACGAAAAGACAAGCCAATTATAAAATGGGCAAAATATGTGATCCAACATTTCTCCCAAGAAAATATAAAAATAACTAAAAGTGTCCTTATCATTAACCAACAGGGAAATACAAATCAAAACTACAATGGCATAGCACTTCACACCTTCAGTGAGATGGCTATAGTAAAAATGTCATATTACAATGAGTGTTTGCAAAGCAGAAATAGAGACACAGATATAAAGAACAAACGTATGGACACCAAAGGAGGAAAGAGGGAGCGTGGTGTGGTGGTGGGACGAATTGGGAGATTGAGATTGACATATATACCCTAAAATGTATAAAATAGGTAACTAATTTAAAAAACAACAACAACAATGAATGTTGACCAGGATATGGAGAAATTGGAACCTGATACACTCTTGGTGGGAATGTAAAATGGTGTAGACATGCTAGAAAACAATTTAACACTTTCTCGAAAAGTCAAACAGAGTTACCATTCGACCTAGCAATTTTTCTCCTAGGTATATGTCCGAAAAACATAAAAACACAGGACCTAAAAACCTGTATATGAAGTTCACAGCAGCATTACTCATAGAAGCCACAAAGTAGAAACAACCCATATGTCTATCAACTGATGAATGAATAAATAAAATGTAGTTTTTAATAAAAGGCACGAAGTATTGATGCATGATACAACATGTATGAAACTTGAAAACATTATCCTAATTGAAAATATCCAGTCACAAAAAAAACATATGATTTCATTTATGTGAAAAGTGCACAATAGGAAAATTTATAGAGATTGAAAAGTAGCTTAGTGGTTGCCTAGGGCTGGGTTGGTCATGATGGTGGTAGTATATGGAGAGATGGGGAGTGACTGATAATGTGGATTGGGTATTTTGAAGAATGGTAAAAATGTTCTAAAATGTATAGTGATGGTTACAGAACTTTGAATCTACTGAAAGGCATATAATTGTTCTATTTAAATTGGTAAATTGTACGGTATATAAATTTTATCTCAGTGAAGCTGTGTTTTAAAAAGAATGTTCCATATTAAAAACTATATCAGGAAATAGTTTAAAGTATTTTTGGTGAGAGAACCTGATTCTTCACCAACTAGGCAACTCTGAACACTGCTACTATGTGATAACAATTACTTTTGAAACACATGGAAATTTGTAAAGTTCTTTCCTGCCTTTCAATACAACGAAAAGAAAAGTGCTTATTTTAATTGAAGAATAAGATGTAAATTTAACACTGGAATATAATGTGATTCATTAAGGATGATAAAATATTCACCACACAGATTAAAATGATGATCCTAACAAAAGTTATTTAATTAATTTACTCTCTTCTGCCTCTTCCCTCCCTTCATCAATGAAAGGTGACTTGAAAGCACAATAAATCAGAATACACAAGTATAACAATAGCCAGGTGTACTTAGCTATTTTTATGACAGAAGTTATGACATATAGAATAATATTCCCCGCAACATTCCTTGAAGAATAAAGAGACAAAGCTGTCTGGAAAACTATCACCACCTTAATTAAGGATTCAATGCCATTCATCAGTATTCAGAAGGAAAATAGAAAAGTAAATTTAGAAATTTTAGGAAAAAAATCAGTACTTTTATTTTTGTGAACACGACTGGTCTTTAAAAAATTAGACTCATATCTATGAAAAAGAAATGCCTTCTGTTATATCTCCTAGGTGAAATGTTCCTACAAATTATATTTTTTTAAAATAACATGATTATGGGAAAGCTTTAGATAACATAATCAAATATTTTCATGAATATTTAAGGAAAAATTTCCATTCAAAATCAAGGCTAAAAAATAATGTTTAAGTAAATCTTCTAATTTGCACACCGTGAAATCTAGGCAAAATCAGGGACCACAGTCCCGCCAGAATGATTACTGATATTGGGATTTCATGTATTCTGGCAAGCTAGCATGTAATAAAACTCTTTATAGGGGTGTCCTTCTCAGGAATAACATAAGGATAAGTTACATCCAAAAGGAGACATGGAGTATTTTGAGGAACACACATGCAAAATCTTTTAATACAGAGTTTTATTAAAATACAGACTATATGCAGAAAAGTATACAAATCCTAATTGTATGGATAAATGAATTATCACAAAGTGAGAACACACGTAAAACCATCACTTGGATCACGAAATAGAAAATAATTTGCACTGTAAAAACCCTTCTCATGTCCTTTCCAGTCACTACCACCCTCCCTTCCCCAAAGGTAACCACTACTCCGACTTCTAACACTTTGGGTTAGATTTGTTGTATTGAACTTCATATAACTGAAATAATACAGTATATGTTCATCTGTGTCTAGCTTCTGTCATTGAATAATTTTCTAAGATTTATAATTTGCTCTTTTTAATTGCATCTAGTAGTCTATTGTATGAATATACTATAATTTATTTATCCATGCTACTGTTGAGGTACATTTAGGCTGTTTCCAGTTTGGGACTTTAATGAATAATCCTGCTATGAATGTAAATTTTGGTGCAAAAATTATATGTTTATGTTTGTTTGTATATGTTATATGTTTATTTATATGTATAATTTATGTAATTATATGTATATGTTTATGTTTGGTACACACATAGGAAAGAAATGCTGTATGATATAATGTGTATGTTCACATTTAATAGATACTCTGAAACTGTTTTCCTATGTGGTTATGCCAGATTATACTCCCTCAAACAGTGTATGAGAACTTTTTGCTCCACATCCTCCATAACACTTAGTATTGTCAGTCTTTGTAACTTTAGTCTTTCTTGTGTGTGGTGCCACCTACATTGTTTTGATTTTCATTTTCCCTGATTAAGATTGAAGACCTTTCTACATATTTTTTTTGGCTATTTCAGTATATCCTTTTCTGAAGTGTTCATTCAGGTATTTTCTCAGTAAGTTGCTTTTTTCTTATTGCTTTGTAAAAGCTCTTTGTAAATTCAAGTTTTAAATATTTTCTTGGTTATATCGATTGCAAGTACCATCTCACATTTTGTAGCCAGTGTTTTTACTCTCTCAATATCTTTTACGGACAGAAGTTCTTTTTTATCAACAGAACAGAAGTCCAATTTATCAATCTTTTCTTTTATAGTTAGTATTGATACATTTTTGTGTATTGTTTGAGTTGTTAAACTACCATAATATGTTACCGTTGACATTTAGATTTACAATCCACCTAATACTGATTTTTTACTATGGTGTGAGGTAGAAATCAAGAGACCATTCTTGCCCCACTGCTCCTAAGTGCATTTAATAATAAATCAAGTATCCATATAAGTGTCAGATGTTTCTTTATCCTCTATTCAGCTTCATTGGCCTATGTGCTTGCCTTTTGCCTATATGGAACTGTCTTAATGTAGATATATAATAAGTCCTGATATACAGTAGTATAAGTCCACTAACTTCTAAGTCTTCTACATTAACTTAGCTATATCTTGATTTCTTGAATTCATATACAAATTTTAGAATCAGCTTGCCAATCTACACAGAAAAATCCTGTTGGCATTTTGATTTGAATTGCATTTAATCTATAGATCATTCTGAAGAGAACCAATATATTTAAAATACTGAATCTTCCAATCCATGAACATGAGATATTTCTTCATTCATTAAGGCCTTCTCTACTTTCTCTCATAATATTTTATATGTTTCAGTAAGGAGATATTCCATATATTTTGCATATTTTTCCTAGGTATTTGATGTTTTACATGCTATTGAAAATGGCATATTGTGATTTTTATTTCATCTCTAATTATTTGAAGTTAGTATATAGAAGTGAAACTGATTTTAGTATTTTGATTTTCAGCAATCTTGCTGAGTTCACTGATAAATTCTAATATTTAACATTCAGAATAATTTGAATTTCCCAAACACACAGTTCTGTCATGTAAGAACAATGATAGGTTCATTTCTTCCTTTTCCACACTTAAATATTTCCTTTCCTTTTTTGGTCCTATTGCATATTCTTGGCCCTGGAATACAATGTGGAATAAAAATAATAATGGTGGACATATTTGTACCATCACTGATTTCATGGAAGAAGGTTTACAATATTTTACCATTAAGTATGATATTTGCTATTTGTAGATAATGTTTATCAAATAAAGGAAATTCCCATTTATTCTAAGCTTGCTGAGAGTTTTTATCATGAATAGATGATGAATTTTACTCAATGCTTTCTCTACATCTTTTCAGATGGCTATATAATATTTCACCATTATTCTTTTACTCTGGTTAATTCCATTGATTGTTTTTCAAATGTTCAACTGACCTTGAATTCCTGGAATAATGCTAATGTGTCTGTGATATATTATAATCTTTATGTATCACTGGACTCAATTTGCTATTTTTTGAGATTGTTGTTTCTTTGTTTATGGGAGAGATTGATCTATAAATTTCCTTCCTTGTAATGCTCTTATAACGTTTGGTAATAACATTACAATGGCCTCATAACATTAGTTGGAAAGTGCTCTTACTCTTTTTGTTATCAGACAGAGTTTGAATAGAGTTAAACACTCTTAAATGTTTTGAAGAATTCACAGATGACGTTATCTAGGCAAGGGCATTCTTTCTGTGGAGGTTTATAACTATGGATTCAATGTATTTACTACAATGATTCCCAAACATTTATATATATATATATATATATATATATATATATATATATATATATATACACACATGTATATATGAATTACGTGAGGATCTTTTTAAAATTTAGATACTGATTCAGTAGGTTGGTGTGAGACCTGGGTCAGCCATCTTAACAAGATCCCAGTGATGTAATGTTGCTGGTGCAGGGACGACAATTAATTAGTAAGATTTTATTGTATATGACAATTCAAATTTTCTGTTTCTTTTTATGTCAATTTTCCATTATGTTTTTCTAGGAATTTTTCTATTTCATGCACATTGTCAAATTTTCCACATACAAGATATAAAAAGAGTATTATATACTACTTTATGTAGGTAGAATCTCCAGAGGTATCCCCTTTTCTTTCCTAATATTTTATTTGTCGGTTTTTAAAAACTTGGTCAGAGTTTTTCACTTTCAAATAATAAAATTTGAGGGGTTTAGCCTACTGTTTACTTTCTATTTCATTACCTTCTGCATCTATTTTAGTTATATTTTATTCTTTCTATATTTATTTTGGATTTAATTTGTTATTCTTGTAGTAGCTTCATGAGATGAATATTTAGATTATAGATTTTTAGCTCTTTTTCTTTTTTATTAAATACATTGAAAGGTATGAATCCTCCTTAAATACAAGTTAAACTTCATGTCAATAGTTTGCCATGTCATGTCTTCATTATGATTCATTTCAAAATATTTTAAAATTCTTACTGTGATTTCTCTTGCCTTCCTTTTCCCCAGCTTTACTAAGGTTTAATTGCTAAATAAGTGTAATATATTTAAAGCATACACATAATGATTTGTATACATATACATTGTGACAGCATCCCCACAATCAAGTAATTTAACACATCCATCATTTCATATAATTACTTTTTTGTTGTTGAAAACGCTTAAGTTCTGCTCTCTTAGCAAAATTTAATTATGCAATACAGTATTAGTTTACAATGCTTCTTGCTCTAAAATTTACTTCATATATGTATGTATATATATATACACACATATATATGTATATATGTATATGTGTATGTATCAAGTACATACATACATGTAAGTACTTCGTATATGTGTGTGTGCCTAGGAACTAGGAACTAGGCCAGGTTTTTTAAACTAGGAACTAGGCCAGGTTTTAATCTGTTTTTATGGCATATCTTTTTCCATCCCTTTGTTTTCACTGTTGTCATAGCCTTGTATTTATGTGTGCACTTTGCCTTAACCTCTTCGATGCCCTCAAAGAGAAGAGTTTATTTTGTCCATATTTTCTAATTTTTCTCAGTGGGATGGTTAGCCTGAAAAAAAGAAATCTGGAGTGACTGCTGAAAGCAGCAGTCTAATTTTGTGGCTTCTCGTAAGATATAAAAGTCCCCATGATTCTTTCTGCCTTAATAAAACAAAAAATGGTAGAGACTGATCTGAGAAAATGCTCCTTGAACCAAAAAACCCATCTGCAGATTAATGCAGAAAATAGTTGGACCTCTGTGACCTGCATTCTTCTTGGTCTTCTCATTATATTCAACGTGACCTGAAGAAATTTCAGCCAGTCAACAGGCTTGAAATGATTTGAAGATTAAAAAAAGTCGCTATATCTAATGCTTAGAAAAGTGTCTGACAAATAATAATTGCTATATAAGTATTAGTTATTATTATTAAAAATTCCCACACACAACCACTCTTTGAAGTCATTTCTGATAAAGGAAATTCAATTTACGTGGACACAATACCTGTGTTAATGAATACTGTTTCAGGATTCCTTGGTATGTTTAATCATCATGAAATATTTATTAGACACTATGTACAAAAGGTTGTGTTGAACAATCAATGTAAAATAATGTAGGATAATCCCTGATCTCAAAAGAATTAAAATCTAATTGTTAAGACAATATATTTGTTAAGAAATAAACATTACTTGTTTAAATATCTCATTGTTCTACTAAATTTTGAGGGAAAAAATTCTATTTTATTCATTCATGAGTCCTCAATGAAGCCTAGAACATGTATCTGCATATAGACAACCCACAAATGATTATGGAATTAAATCAAGCTTACAATGTTAAATTCTAGAAAATAGTAACTACAAAAGAATGGAGTCATCTTGTTTGATTGATGAATGGATAAATGGAACTATGAACAAATAAATGAATGAACTAACCACCCTTTAAAAGAAGTGTGTTGGGGCTTCCCTGGTGGCGCAGTGGGTGAGAGTCTGCCTACCGATGCAGGGGACACGGGTTCTTGCCCTGGTCCGGGAAGATCCCGCATTCCGCGGAGCGGCTAGGCCCGTGAGCCATGGCCGCTGAGTCTGCACGTCCGGAGCCTGTGCTCCGCAATGGGAGAGGCCACAACAGTGAGAGACCCACGTACCGCTAAAAAAATAAATAAATAAATAAATAAATAAATAAAATAAAAGAAGTGTGTTACTTTGATAAGAAGTCATGGTAGTAAATTTGAGGTGGAGAAAATATTATGATAAAAAGAATAAAGATGAAATCATACATGAAACATTTAAGGATGAATGAGTAAAAGATCCTACAGGTAGTTCAGGGATCACATAAAAGAGGAGGATAAGACAATAGATGAGTATGGACTAAGGAGTGTTGTGAATGGTAGTTTAACAAGTTTAGCCTACATTCCCTGGACAGTGGTGAAAGTTTGAAGGTTTCTGATCAGTTTAATAGTTATTTTAGAATAATGAAACAATAGTGGTAAATTTAAATTGAATAGAAAAGAGATTTGAGTTGACAAATCCATTAGTAGCTATACTAATATTCTACCTCTATATAAAAAATATGGATCTGAATTTCAGTGTTGGCACTGGAAATGTTAAAGAAAAGAAAATTTATATAGGTACTATTGGAGATAGTATATCTATAATTTTATATAACTGTATATCTGTAATTTTATATAACTATAAAATTACAAGATTTGATGAATAAACGCATATGGAGGTATATGGAGAACAGTACAACAAAACTATGTCTTACCTGTTCAGAGAAATGTTTCAGTAATGTAATACGTTTAATGAGGTGTTTTTCCAGACTGGAAAATTCTGACATGCAATCAAATGGAGGGCTGCCAGGGAAAGATGACAAGAGATTCCATCAATCTCAATTTCACTGAGTACCACAGCTTTATACCTTAGGAAAGTGAAAATTATGATCCATAGTATGTAGAGCTTTAGATCACTTTGTGAAAGTGCCAAGGGTCAGCTAAATTCTAAACATCACAAAGTTACGTCAAAAAATAACAGAAAGCTTACATGGAAGATGATCAATGTAATATATCTATGGCCTCAATAAAGTGGTAGGATGATAGGTGCACAATTTACAGCATTTATTCCCGTTTTCAAGTTGCTATCAATAGGTGGAAGGCAGAGTAGGTAACTTTTGAATTTTCCTTGGCTAGCTTACTATACAAAGGATTACATGAAAAGAACAAAAGGAAGAAGGAAAAGTATCAAATATTAATTAAGTATGTAATCCACAAGTAGATTGTCTACCCCTTGAAAAATAGATTGGCTGTATCTGGCAATTCATTTTATTTGCCACAAATTAAAATAAAAGATATATTTTACTTAGGACACTATAACCAATGGAAAACTTTTGGATTTATTAATTTTGTCTAGCATAACTCTTAGACTTCTGTGATTTGCTGGACATGTAATCACAAGGAGTAATTTGAATTAGGTGATAAAACCTACATAACTTTGTTGGAAAATAATCACCATTATAATAAAAAATGGAGAACAATTTTCAGAATGTCATTTGTAAAATAAATTAACAAGCATTAAAATGCTGAAATCATATTTACTCTCCCATGGGAAGTGAAATTTTAGTTTTAAGAATTAGCAAGAAAATGTAATTTATAACTCCTTCCCCAAATTCCTAGGAGATTACAATCCCTGGTTTTTACATGAAAGTGCCATTTTCTGGAAGTCTATTTATAAAACACATAAGAGCATTGGCAATGATTCAAATATCTTCTTATAATAAGTTTATAAATTTATGTGGCAAAAGTAGCTGCCAGATCCATAGGATAATCTCTTATAACTATGTCCAGGGTATGAAACATGTGAGCAAAATTCCCTAGGCAGTTTTTTCCTTCTTATTTATTTCTGGACCAAAAAAATGAGCAAATAGCCAAGAAAATATTGGGTCACCCACCTACCACCTCACCCCACACTATCCCTTAATTCTTAACGTGAAAAATGCTCAATTTATATTTCCTTACAAGTAGAATCTTGGGTAGTTATGCTTTGATAAGTGGTCTTGAGTTACTACATTACCCTCCTCAATAAATTTTGTCACAAATTCTGTTTACCTCAAATAAGTAAGTCGCTTAAAATTTTAATGACTAATGCAAATATAACATACTGAGAGAAATCCTTGTGAACAGATTAAGATTTCCATTTAGTACCATAATTAAGAATGTTTTAGTACCCATAACTTTTATAATAAATCTTAAAATGTTTATTCTATTACTAATAAAGCAGAATTTAAATGTAGATGTCTCATCTGTATCGAAGCTTATAATGCTGGCAAAGTCAATTTTTTTGTACACTGTAGTTCAGTTGAAAAGTTCTAGTAACTCACAAAAAAGTTTAATATCTTTTAGGAAAATTTAATGAAGAGGAAACTGTTCCTGGGAAGAGGTCATATAAGTACGTTTCCCTCTTTTATCATGATGACATCTTGATTAAACTCCTGAATTCATTTCAATTCTCAAAAATATTTATTATCTCTATCACCAAGGTGACTCACCAGATTTCTATCCTTCTTTCTAATAAATTTGAAATAAATTTTAGGCCTGAAATCATATATTTGATTAAATCAAATAAATTACTATTTTGGATTACAATTTGAAAAAAATAAAATATTAATGCTAATAATGGAAAATTTACATTTTAACAGAATCTTTCCCATGTTTTCTTTTAGAAACACAGAGGTTAGGCCAATTTTAGGGTAAACCATAGAGATTATTTTTCCCACTGACACAATTACTTGAGAGAAAAGAGGGAACAATTTCTCCAACTGATACTCCAATTCCTCCACTTGACCCACAGATAAGGGAAATTTAATTAATCTATAGGAAATGCAATTAGGCTGAACACCAATAATTCTTAAAATCTATGTGACTCTCTGATTAGAAATGAGCCAGATGAGTCCCTGACACAATTTTCAAGGTATTTGGACTTTCCTAGGAGGTCTTTGGAAAATCAAAAGCAATTAAAGCTAAGAAATTTAAAAGTACTAAGGTGTTTTATAACAACCACGATCAGTGCAAAACACAGCATTAGTTTTTCTTAATGTGTTTCATTCATAATATTTTATGTGTTCAAAGACAATATATAGAATGTTCAATAAGTGCTCAGCTTAGTAAAATGGTTATTCAGTTT
Organism: Grampus griseus; assembly: GCF_964374135.1. Taxonomy (NCBI): domain Eukaryota; kingdom Metazoa; phylum Chordata; class Mammalia; order Artiodactyla; family Delphinidae; genus Grampus; species Grampus griseus. Next base: position 71,922,155 of record NC_138999.1, on the reverse strand, counting down.
GAATAACTCTTATTAATAGTCTCTAATTCTTAAACAAGAACTATGGAAATCTGTTATGTTGTAAACTGAAGTTTAAAATCTTCAAGCAGTTGGAAAAAGAAGATGCTAAGGTGATTCATAAATCTGCCATATTCAAAAGCTGTTATATGAGGTCACTTTGTATAGATTATATAATTTATGAAAGAGGAATCTGACTAATTGTCTTAAGGACTACTCAATACAAAATATTGCAGGAGCAATATAAACCCCGTTTAGTCTTCCCTGGTTCCAGTGATGAAAGTAAAAAAGCTCTCAAATTGGTGATGTAGTGAAATTGTACCAAAGAGTGCTTCTTAATACTGAGACCATGATATGAATTTTGACATGAGACTACTTTAATTAAATGAGAAAATTTAATACTGTGAATTATCAAACATCAGTGAAACAGATTATATTCATTTTGGGGGTCTTTTTGTTGCCACTACCCAGTCCTGCAGCTATCTTTGCTGTCTGCCCATTATCCTTTTCCTTATTCCCTTTATGTTGAATTTATTCCAAGGATTCCATTATTTCCTTTGTCTAAGTTTGTTACCAGATAGATGTTTGTAAGGAACTCAGAAGAGAGGAAGTAGAGGAACAGATGAATGTCCTAAATTTCTTCTACCATTCAATTTGAAATTTTTTGAACAAGTGGGTCAGTCACTTCATCCCTTCTTTATGTGAACAAAATGGGTTTGTCAATCAAGTATGAATTACAATGAAAAGAAATGATAATCAGTAAGAGAGCAAGTAACAAAGAGGGAGGAGAAAAGTGTCATGACTTCTCCCTCTTATACTTCTCTGATTGATCATAAAAGCATGCTTCCCTCTTTTACTATCTAATTTCTCTATCTTTGGGATGTAATACTTTCCAATAGGGGAAGAAAACAGCCTAGAAATAAATATACATATAATGCTTCATTTGTGTGTAGGATATAGAGTTGACTATAGTCTTTGAGAAAAATGACAATTTCAAAATTGAAATATTAATATACTACCTGCAGATTATTATCAAAACAAGATTAGAAATCATTAGCCTTTGATTTCTGTAGCCCTCTCTTAGTAATACAGAGTTTTAAAAATAGGATTGACTTGTTTATAAAATATCCCTAATGTAATTTATATATATATATATATGAAAAAAAACTATTTTGCCCAGATGTGGTAAATTAAAACTCTATTGTAACTTTCATGCATCCCTGAAAGACTGTAGAGAAACAAGTGCTCTTTCTAATGAAGCAGTAGAAAAGTGAATCCTTTGTAAAAATAAATAATTTTTCTGTAAAATGATTTTTTTTCTATAAAATGTCAGATGATCAAATATCAGATTATTTAAAGTGAATTATATAACAGTGTTCTTCATTCTAGGGAAATATTCAGAGCATCAATAAAAATCTATAACTGTTTTTGAAAGATACTGTGGAAATAAAATCCAATTCATTCAGAAGTTTTCTGAAGAGGGAAAAAGAGGGGAAAATGCAACTATCTTAAAGCTTTACAGATCACATATTAGGAATTACCTTTCCAGAATGTTTAGTATCATCTTGACCATATTAATCAGTTCAAGAGCAGCAGTAAGAATGTTATAAGGCGGTTGTTCATAAGTGCCATGTAGAGTACGTGCCCTTCTTCTTTCCGATATCATGACAAGAACACGGTCAATAGCATGCTCAAGATGTTCACTTTGTTTTCTGAATCTGGTAAGCATCTTTTTGTCATTCTGAAATTAAAGTGGGAGTTTGGGGGGAAGAAATAAGACAGCACTTATCTAACACACTATAAATATGGAATAGGTTCAACAGCAACACCATTTAGCCAAAGTCATGTAAGAGGGATGCAAAATTACCATCAGACACTTTTCATTATTTACATATTGTTTCTGGTAATACTTATATCACTCATGGTAGTAATTATCTAAAGTATATGAAGAGTAAGATTCATCCATGGAAATACTGAGGTATGTAATTTTAGAATGTGGCAAAAATTACTTGCCCATAATTAGGACATGTTAATTCTGGTACTGCCTTATTAGTACACCTACCTCATTTTCTTTTAGAGTATAATCTTGTAAGGGGAAAACCCACACTACTTTGCATTTTGGACAGGATTGGGTATAGATCTCACAGATAGAAAAGGGAATCCTTATTTTTCATTTATCTCAGAGACCTACAAAATGTGTGTAGTCCTATCTAAGAGCTCATAATTTAAACATACAGGATCTGTAAGATTATTAATTGGGTATTAAATGTACCACTTCAAGTGATTAGACACTTGTCTCATTTACCTATTTCATCTTTGCACAAACGTTTATACATACACTCCCCTTCATCACACTTTGTCCAGAGTCTCATCAAATGGCTACCAGAAATAACCAGAGAATTGCAATAATAGCCCCATGTAGCCTCTTCTTTGTAAGAAGTTACTCTAGCTTCCACATTTAATGGTCAGGAAATAATTTGAGATTTACTAAGTAGTGAGGACACCTAGCAAAAAGGTTTTGCCCTTTTAGTATTTGAAATTCTGAGGTTCAGGGAAATTTTATTCAATTATGGAAGAAATAAGTTTATAAGTATTTCTGGCCTGGGTCCAATAAGATATTATGTGAAAATATCATATTAATATGACTTCTCATCCTAATGTAAAGTCTGTCATGTAATATGTTCAGATGTTCAACCTTAGTGTTTCATTCTAAATATTGTGAACCAACCTAATCATAGGTCATCTTCCAGATTTCTATTTTTTTTTTTTTTTTTTTTTTTTGCTGTACGTGGGCCTCACTGCTGTGGCCTCCCTCGTTGCAGAGCACAGGCTCCGGACACGCAGGCTCAGCGGCCATGGCTCACGGGCCCAGCTGCTCCACGGCATGTCGGATCTTCCCAGACCGGGGCACGAACCCGCGTCCCCTGCATCGGCAGGCAGACTCTCAACCACTGCGCCACCAGGGAAGCCCCATCTTCCAGATTTCTGACAAATAGCTTTGCTTTGGTAGTATCCACTGCCTGCACATAAGCTTGCTTTACTTTTGTTGATTTGCAAAGTAATATGTGTATTTGGGCATTTTTCCTTTTCTCAAATAGTTTTAGCATATGAAGAAGAAAGTAACAGAAAATTATGGCTGCTGGTTTTCCTATTTATGGATGTCAGAATGAAAGTATCAATGCCAACATTTAACATATAAACTTAAATATGCTTTTACATTCATCTTCTGCTTCCCAACATTCTTCAGCTTCGCTTGCTACAATCTTGAATTTTAAATACAAACTATTATCATTAATGTAAAATAAATTATTGTTATTTGAGGTGTCTACTTTATCTTTCAAGATTTTTTCAAAATTTTCTGTTAAGTTTATAACCATATTAATGAAGATTATTTTGACAAACTACACTTTACTAGTTTCATTCCTCATTGTCAGTTCTTTTATACCACAGCTTCTCTGTTCTTGAATTATTTATTTTTATTCATCTTTGGTCAGCTGAAATACATCTTCCAGTAATTTTAAAGAATTAATGGGATATATTTCCTGACTTTGTAGTCGTAACACATTATTGACTGGGGGATTTCTGCAGAAACTAACGCCTGTGGCCGTAATACATCTCCAGTAAAAAATGTGTTAAGAATATTTTAATTTTCCAACTTACATATATGGTTTCCCAAAATTGCATGGCTAATTATTAGAAGAACTTATCCTGGAAACAGAGGCCTTCTGATACTCAGTGCTCCCTTTCTATTACATTATTAAATGTATTTGGTCCTAGAGGGAGAGGGAAAGATGGGAATTTTTTGCTGCATGCCATTTGTCAGTGTGGTGAAATGGAAAGACATCTAGGTCTGGTGTGAGATATGGGTTTGTACAAATCACTTAAATGTCTCAGAGCCTTGGTTTCTTTTTTGTTTCCCTCTAAAATGTGGATAATAATAACACCTGCTTTATCCATGCATAGGATTGTTAAAGATATCAAATATTATGCATAAAAGAACTATTGTTTATACACAATTAGTATATGCCAAAAAGAATCACAATATTTTAGGAATTAACCACCAATTCTAAATGGCGCCCTATCTAATTGCAGTCCTAAGGAAACTTCAAAGAAATCAAACAGCTAGCCCCTCTGATACTCTAAGTAAATTTGAATTGACTTTTCAAACCTAGTTTTTGAAAATTCTGTTAAGATTAAACAATTGATAAATAGTATTCTTTTTTGTATGATCCTACACTAGACCTCCTTTAAAAAGTGAAAATCATATCAGATATATGTTTTCTCTTTTTTTTTTTTGGTTTTAAAAGCATTTTACAGAGAGCAAACCTTTTTTTCAGTAAGTCCAATACAACTAAGTCAAGTAACTTATACTTTGGGAAGGTCTACAATTGAGAAATGAAACACCAGTATTGCCAAACTGGTGATTATTTTAGCATGCAGAGTAATAGCAAATAATGCCATTTAAGTTGTGAAAGAGAGGGTCTTGTTACAAAATTTTAAAGGCATATATAATACATACTATTGGGAAATTTTCTTTATTAATTAAACATATGAAAAAAGTAATAAAGGTGTCTGACAAAAGGGTTTCTCAAGTGTTAGCTTGCCCTATGATATTGAATTTCCTTTGAAACTATGAAGGTCATAGTGTGCTACAAGAGGTATTTATTTACTTCAACTCTTTGTGATCTTATAAGCATGCTGAGAACCAAGAAACACAGCCCATCATGTTTCTATTAAAGTTTGAGCTACAGACTTTTCAGATGCTATTATCACTCATGAAATGAAATAAGTCAATTTTTTTGTCTAGATGATAGTTAATTACTTTTTATTAGTATATGATCTTCAGTAGTTAGAGAGTATAGAGCTTTCAAGAATTGATGACAATAATAATAGTAGAAAGAAATGCCACATGCACATCCTTTAGCTCTCCAAAACACATTTTATCTCATCAAAGCTGACAGAGGAGGAGATCGACCAAGTTGGTGGCAAAAGATCCTGAGTTCACCTCCTCTCACAAGCACACCAAAATCACAACTATATGTAAAACAACCATTGATGAAAAAGACCAGAACCTACCAGAAAAGATTTTCTACAACTAAAGACATAAAGAAAAAACCACAACAAGATGGGTAGGAGGGGCAGCCTCATGACATAGTCAGGCCAAATACCCCTGGGTGGGCAAACCATAAACTGGAGAATTATATTGCACAGATTCTCTCACAGGAGTGAGAACTCTGAGCCCCACATTGGGATCCCCAGCCTAGGGGTCTTGCACCAGGAAGATGAGCTCACAGAACATTTGGCTTTGAAGGTCAGTGGGGCTTCATTTTAGGAGTCCCACAGGAATGGTGAAAATAGAGACTTCACTCTTAAAGGGTGCACACAAAATACACACAACAGGATCCAGGGCAAAAGTAGTAATTTGCTTTAAACCTGGGTGAGATCTATCTGCTGGTTTTGGAGAGTCTCCTGGAGAGGCAGGAGGCAATTGCAGCTCACCCTGGGGAAATAGACACTGATGCAAGCCATTCTTGGGAGCACCTTCTACCACATGGACACTGGTGCTGGCAGACACCATTGTGGAATCCTCCATCTAGCTCACTAGTGCCAAGACCTGGCCCTAACCAAGAGCCTGTAGGTGTCACTGCTGGGATGCCTCAGGCCAAGAAACTAACTGGATGGGGACAGAGCCACACTCATCAGTAGAGAGGATACCTAAAGACCTCCTGAACTCACAGCTACCTCTAGACATGCCTCTAGGCACGACTCTGCCCAGAAGAGGGTCCAGGATCCAGCTTCATTCACTAGTGGGCAGGCACAAGCTTCAGAATAACCAGGGCACCCACCCGGCCTCCAGGAAGCCTGCTCTAGTCTCTGGACCAACCTCACCAACCAGAGGACAGACACCAGATGCAAGAAAACCACAGTCACACAGCCTACATATCCAGTATGTCCAGAGTAAGCTAGACCTTACCCTAGACCCAGCTGGGTCCCAGCCCTGTCCACTAGCAGGGGAGAGTGCTTCTGGAATGCATAGGACATCTCCTAGAGAAGGCTGCTTCTCCAAGGTCAAGAAATGTAACTAACCTACCACACGCATAAAAATAAAAACAGAAAATTAGACAAAATAAAGCAGCAGAAGAACATGTTCTAGATGAAGAAACAAGATAAAATCCCAGAAGAATTAAGTGAAGTGGAGATAGGAAACCTACCCAAGAAGGAGTTCAGGGTAGTGATTATAAAGGTGATCAAAAACTCAGGAGAAGTATGGATGTACATAGTGAGAAGTTAGAAGGTTTTAACAAAGGGTTACAAAATATAAAGAATATCGAAACAGAGATGAAGAATACAATAACTGAAATGAAAACTACACTAGAAGAAATCAACAGTAGACTAAATGATACAGAGGAATGGACCATCAAGCTAGAAGACAGAGAAGTTGAAATCACTGAAGTTGAACCAAAAAAAAAAGTATAAAAGAAAAAGGAATGAAAAGAAATTAAGGCAGTTTAAGAGACTTCTGGGACAACATCAAGTGCACTAATATTCACATTACAGGGGTCCCAGAAAGAGAAAAGAGAGGTTCATAGAACATATTTTAAGACATAATAACTGAAAACTTCCCTAATCTGGGTAAAGAAACAGACATCCAAGTCTAGGAGGTGCAGAGAGTCCCACACAGGATTAACCCAATGAGAAACACACCAAGACATGTTGTAATTAAAATGACAAAAATTAAAGATAAAGAGAGAATATTAAAAGCAACAGTGTAAAAGCAACAAATAACCTAAAAAGGAATATCCATAAGGCTATCAGCTGACTCTTCAGAAGAAACCCTATGAGCCAGAAAGGAGTGTCACAATATATTTAAAATGATTCAAGGGAAAAATCTATAACCAAGAATACTCTAGCCAGCAAGTTTCTCACTCAGATTTGATGGAGAGATCAAAAGTTTGCAGACAAGCAAAAGTTAAAAGAGTTCAGCACCACCAAAACAGGTTTACACGAAATGTTAAAGGAACATGTCCTAGCAAAAAACAAAAGGCAACAACTAGAAACATGAAAATTACAAAATGAAAAAGCTCATCAGTAAAGGTAAACATACAGTAAGGTATGAAATCATCCCCACAGAAAGCTATTAGGAAGGTTGAAAGAAAAAATTATTAAGTCACCTATATCCACAATAAACAATTAAGGAATACACAGAACAATTAGATGTAAAACATGATGTCAAAAATAACAATCATGAGGGGAGGAGAATACAAATGCAGGGTTTTTAAAATGCATTTGTCTCTGTGTGTGTATGTGATTTAATATGGCTATATTGAAACAACATGGTAAATATTAACCAAAAATCTACTATATATATGTATATATATATATATATATGCACACATACACATGCATACATATATATACACACCCACAAAAAAAGAAAAGGAATAAAAAAATAACAATAAGACAGTAATCAAATCAAAAGAGAAGAGAATAAAAGAAGAAATGAAAAAAACCTATAAAAACAACACCAAAACAATTAACAAAATGGCAATAAGAACATACATATCAATATTTACTTTAAATGTAAAAGGATTAAATGCTTCAATCAAAAGACATAGAGTGGCTGAGTGGATACAAAAACAAGACCCATATATATGCTTCCTACAAGATACTCAAATCAGATCTAAAAGCAAATTCAGAATGAAAGTGTATGGATGAAAAAAGTATTCAATGCAAATGGAAGTCAAAAGAAAACAGGGGTAGCGATATTTATTTCACACAAAATTGAATTTAAAATAAAGAATGTTACAAGAGACAAAGGACACAACATCATGATCAACGGATCAATCCAAGAAGATATAACAATTCTAAATACATATGCACCCAATATAGGAGCACTTAAATACATAAAGCAAATGCTAACGGATATAAAGCAAGAAATTGACAGTAATATATTAATAGTAGGGGACATTAACACTCCACTCACATCAATGGACAGAACATCCAGACAGAAAATCTGTAAGGAAACACTGGCCTTAAGTGACACGTTAGATCAAATGCACTTAATTGATATATAGAGAGCATTCCATCCGAAAGCAGCAGAATATACATTCTTTTCAAGTGCACATGGAACATTCTCCAGGAGAGATCACATTCTAGGCCATAAAACAAGCCTCAACAAATTTAAGAGTATAGAAATTATAGCAAGCATTTTCTTTTCTGACAACAATGATATTAAACTAGAAATCAACTACAAGAAAAAAGCTGCAAAAAACACAAGGAAGCTAAACAGTATGCTACTAAACAACAAATGGATCACTGAAAAAGTCAAAGAGGAAATGAAAAATTACCTAGAGACAAATGAAAATGAAAAAAACAATAATCCAAAACCTATGGGACTCAGCAAAAGCAGTTCTAAGAGAGAAATTTATAGCAATACAAGCTTACCTCAGGAAACAAGAAAAATTTCAAATAAACAACCTAACCTTACATCTAAAGGAACTAGAGAAAGAAGAACTAACAAAACCTAAAGGTAGCCGGAAACAAAATCATAGAGATCAGAGCAAAAATTAATAAAATAGAGACTAAAAAGCAATAGAAAATATCAATAAAACTACAAGCTGGTTCTTTAAAAATAAACAGAATTGATAAACTTTTAGCTAAACTAACCAAGGAAAAGGGGGAGAGGGCCCAAATCAATAAAGTCAGAAATGAAAAAGGAGAGTCACAACCGATGCCACAAAAATACATAGAACCATAAGAGACTACTACAGGCAACTATATGCCAACAAAATGGAAAACCTAGAAGAAATGGACAAATTCCTAGAAGTGCACAATTTCCCAAGACTCAACCAGGAAGAAATAGGAAATATGAACAGACCAATTACCATTAACAAAATTGAATCAGTAATTTGAAAAACTCCCAGCAAATAATGTAAATTGATACAGCCACTATGGAGAACAGTATGGAGGTTCCTTAAAAAACAAAAAATAGAACTACCATGCGACCCAGTAATCACACTACTGGGCATATATGCTGAGAAAACCATAATTCAAAAAAGAGTTATGTACCACAATGTTTATTGCAGCTCTATTTACAATAGCCAGGACATGGAAGCAATCTAAGTGTCCATTGACAGATGAATGGATAAAGAAGATGTGGCAAATATATACAATGGAATATTACTCAGCTGTAAAAAGAAAAGAAATTGAGTTTTTTGTAGTGAGATGGATGGACCTAGAGTCTGTCATACAGAGTGAAGTAAGTCAGAAAGAGAGAAACAGGACTTCCCTGGTGGCGCAATGTTGAGAATCTGCCTGCTAATTCAGGGGACACGGGTTCGAGCCCTGGTTTGGGAGGATCCCACATGCCGCAGAGCAACTGGGCCCGTGAGCCACAACTACTGAGCCTGTGCGTCTGGAGCCTGTGCTCTGCAACAAAAGAAGCCGTGATAGTGAGAGGCCCGTGCACCACAAGGAAGAGTGGCTCCCGCTTGCCACAACTAGAGAAAGCCCTCACACAGAAATGAAGACCCAACACAGCAAAAATAAATAAATTAATTAATAAACTCCTACCCCCATTATCTTCTAAAAAAAAAAGAGAGAAACAAATGTCATATGTTAACACACATATATGGAATCTAAAAAAAAAAAATCATGAAGAACCTAGGAACAAGATGGGGATAAAGATGCAGACCTACTAGAGAATGGACTTGAGGACACAGGGAGAGGGAAGGGTAAGCTGGGACAAAGTGAGAGAGTGGCATGGACATATATACACTACGAAATGTAAAATAGATAGCTAGTGGGAAGAAACCACATAGCACAGGGAGATCAGCTCGGTGCTTTGTGACCACCTAGAGGGGTGGGATAGGGAGGGTGGGAGGGAGGGAGATGCAAGAGGGAAGAGATATGGGGATATATGTATATATATATAGCTGATTCACTTTGTTATAAAGTAGAAACTAACACACCATTGTAAAGCAATTATACTCCAATAAAGATGTAAAAAAATAAAATAAAAAAACTCTCAGCAAAAAAATGTCCAGGACCAGATGGCATCACAGGTGAATTCTACCAAACATTTAAAGAAGAGTTAACACCTATCCTTCTCAAACTATTATCAAAAACTGCAGAGGAAAGAATTCCCAAACTCATTGCATGAGGCCAGCAGCACCCTGACACCAAAACCAGAGAAAGCTATCACACACAAAAAAAATTACAGGCCAATATCATTGATGAACATAGATGCAAAAATCGTCAACAAAATATTAGCAAACCAAACCCAACAATACATTTCAAAGATCATACAACATGATCAAGTGGGGTTTATCCCAGGAATGAAAGGAGTTTTCAATATCTGTGAATCAAACAATGTGATAGACCACATTAATCAACTGAAGAATAAAAAGCACATGATCATCTCAGGAGATGCAGAAAAAACTTTTGACAAAATTTAACATCCATTTATGATAAAAACTCTCCAAAAAGTGGGCATAGAGGGAATATACCTCAACATAATAAATGTCATTTTCTCCAAACCCACAGAAAATAGTAAATAGTACCCAACAGTAAAAAGCTGAAAGCCTTCCAACCAAATTCAGGAACAAGACAAGGATGCCAACTAACCACTTCTTTTGAATATAGCACTGGAAGTCCTAGCTGCAGAAATCAGACAAGAAAAAGAAATAAAAGATATCCACATTGGAAAGGAAGAGGTAAAATTGTCATTATATGAAAATGACATGATAGGCTATAGAAAACCTTAGAGACTGCATACAAAAATATTAGAACTAATAAGTGAATTAAGCAAGTTAGCAACATACAAAATTAATATACAGAAATCTGTTGCAATTTTTACACTAACAATGAAATTTACACTAACAAAGAGAAAGAATTTATCCTAACGAAAAAAGTGAAAGTAAAAAACCAATCCCATTAAAAATCAAGTCAAACAAAAACACCTAGGAATAAATCTAACCAAGGAGGTGAAAGACCTATATGCTGAGAACTATTAAACAGTGATAAAGGAAACTGAAGATGATTCAAAGAAATGGAAAGTTATCCCATGCTTTTGGATTGGAAGAATTAATATTGTTAAAATAGCCATACCACCCAAAGCAATCTACAGATTTCATGTGATCCCTATGAAATTACCCATGACATTTTTCACAGAACTAGGGCAAATAATCCTAAAATTTATATGGAACCACAAAAGATCCAGAATTGTCAAAGTAAACCTGAGGAAAAAGAACAAACCTGGAGGCAAAAATAGCCCTCCAACATTTCAGACAATGCTACAGAATTACAGTAATCAAAACAGGGTGGTATTTGCACAAAAACAGACATATAGATCAATGGAACAGAATAGAGAGCCTAGAAATAAATCCACACACCTACAGTCAATTAATCTTTGACAAAAGGGGGCAAGAATATACAATGGAGAAAAGACAGTCTCTTTAGCAAGTGGTGTTGCAAAAGCTGGACAGCCTCATGTAAGTCAGTGAAATTAGAACACTCCCTCACGTCATATACAAATGTAAACTCAAAATGGTTTAAAGACCTAGATTAAGACATGACACCATAAAACACCTAGCAGAGAACATGGACAAAACATACTCTGACATAAATAGTACTAATATTTTCTTAGTCCCCCAAGGCAAAAGAAAGAAAAGCAAAAGTAAGCAAATGGGACCTAATCAAACTTATAAGCTTTTGCACAGCAAATGAAACCATAAACCAAATGAAAGGCAACACACAGAATGGGAGAAAACATATGCAAATGATGCAACTGACAAGGGGTTAATTTCTAAAATACACAAACAACTCCTACAGCTCAATATCAAAAGAATGAACAACCCAATCAAAAAATGGGCAGACAACTTGAATAGACATTTCTCCAAACAGGACATACAGATGGCCAACAGGCACATGAAAAGATGCTCAACATCACTAACAGAGAAATTCAAATCAGAGCTACAATGAGGTATCACCTCACACTGCTCCGAATGGCCATGATCAAAAAGTCTACAAACAATAAATGCTGGAGAGGGTGTGGAGAAAAGGGAACCCTCCTACACTGTCTGTAGGAATGTAAATTGGTTCATCCACTATGGAGAATGGTATGGAGGTTCCTTAAAAAACTAAAAATAGAGCTACCATATGATCCTGTAATCCCACTGCTGGACATATAACTAGAAATGATAAAAGCTCTAATTTGAAAAGATATACACACCCCAATATTCATAGCCTTACTATTTACAATAGCCAAAATATGGAAGCAACCTAAGTGTCTACCGACGAATGGATAAAGATGTGGTATACATATAAAATAAATATTACTCAACCTTAAGAAGAATGAAATACTGCCATTTGCAGCAACATGAATGGACCTAGAAATTAGCATACTGAGTGAAGTAAGTCAGAGAAAGACAAATGTTACATGATACCACTAATATGTAGAGTATAAAAAAATAATACAAATGAATTTATTTACAAAACAGAAACAGACTGACAGACATAGAAAAAAACTTATGGTTACCAAAGATGAATGGGGGGGAGGGATAAATTAGGAGTATGGGATTAACAGATATATACCACTACAAATAGAAAAGATAAACAACAGGATTTACCATATAACACAGTGAACTATATGTAATATAGTTGTCATAACCTATAATAGAAAAGAATCTGAAAAATACATATATATATACACACACACACACGTATATGTATAAATGAATCATTTTGTTGTACACCTGAAACTAACAAATTGTAAATCAACTATACTTCAATTCAAAAAGATCACCATAGTAAATAAAATAATAATGAATGTAATATTTTGAAATATTGTGTGAATTACCAAAATGTGACTGTCATGAAGTGAGCAAATGCTATCTAAAAAATGGTGCTGACAGAGTTGCTTGACACAGGGTTGACACAAACCTTCAATTTATTAAAAAAAAAAACCCACAATATCTGCAAAGTGCAATATATATATAAAATCCAACCATTAAAAGAAGGAAATCCTGCTATTTGTGACAAGTGGTTGGACCTTGAAGACATTATGCTATGTGAAATACATGTCAGAAAGAGAAAGACAAACACTGTATGATCCCACTTTCCTGCAGAATATAATATCACCAAACTCATAGCAACAGAGAGCAGAATGGTTGTTGCCAGGGGCTAAGGGCTGTGGGAAGTGGGGAGACGTTGGCCAAAGGGTAAAAACTCTTGGTTATAAGATGAACAATTTCTGGGGATCTAATGTAAAGCTTGGTGACTATAGTTAACAATACTATATTGTATATTTGAAAGCTGCTATGAGAGCAGAGCTTTAATGTCCTCACTGTAATAGTAACGACAACAAAATGACAATTATGTTAGGTAAAAAATGTGTTAACTAACCTCATTGCAGTAAACATTTTACAGTATATATGTGTATTAAATCATTATATTGTACACCTTAAACTTAATGTTATTTGCCAATTATATCTCAATAAAGCTGAAAAAGTAATCTTCCTTAACATTCATATATTTAATATTCTTTTAAAGAGAACAAAAGTTTTGTGTTCTTTATAGGATCCTAAACCATTTGAGGAATTGAAAGTGAAGAAAAATCGATACTTTGGTACTTGATGTGGCCTTTGGTGTAAAAAAAATATGATTTCCACGATTCACAGTATATTCTGTGAAAAGCTTCTATCTTTATTAGCTACAATTACTTCATGAAAATATTTTGTTATTTAGCAGGTGTTTCTTTTGTAAGTTTGGCATTTCACACCAGGAAGCTAGGCTCATGGTATACAATTTAATATGTTAGAAAGCTTTAGTTGAAGTAGAATCACGTGATTAAACAACTGGCCTTTGAATTAGAAGGCTAAATAAACACACAATAAATGACAATAACTGTCCTGAAGATATTTTCAGAAATTCATTTATTAGCGCTCCCCGCTTCTCTCTCTGTCACACACACACACACACACACACACACACACACACACACATACAGACACACACAAGTACGGGTTAGATTACTAAAGTATTTTTAATAAAAGTATAGCTGTTAAAAAAATTGATTCCTTCAGCTCTGTGAAAAGTGTCACCATGAGAATATTTTCCTGACTTCAGTCCATTTCCTTTAATGGGAAGTTAGTGTTATTTTGGACTATGGACAGAGGCTGCTTTACTGCCAAATGTTATGTGAAAATTTTTTTCAAAATTGGAGTTTTAAATTAAATCAGTAGACAATATCTCTTTGAATAAGTTAGATGTTGAACACCTATTTAATACAGAATTGTGCTTTATTTGTGATCAACATTCTAGGGAACATGATGAAAGATGAAATCTATGTGAACATATTTTGATTTTGCTGTGTTTTCAAACATCATGAAATTATTCATTTATTTATTTTCTTATCTATTGGTTATCTTCTTTATTTAGAATGTAAGCTGTATAAGTGCAGGTACCATGCTGTCAAGTTTACTGTAATATTGAACAGTGCCTGGCATATAGTTAGCACTCAAAAATTTCGTTGAATGAATTAAAGTCATATATTTATTAGAAGCATGTGCATTTTACTCCATCTTTACTGGCCAGAATTAACTTTACCATTTTTTTAGTACAATTCAACATCAGAATAGCATGCTTTATTCCAAAATGGAAATTCATTATCTCCACATGTTATAAGATGGACATTTCTTTGGTTATTTCTTTTCAAACTACGGACTTAGAAAGAATGGGCCTTTTGGTTTCAGAAGCCATTATTGATTAATTGTCTAAGATACACTAAATTCTGGGGCATAGAGGAATTAAGACTTATATAAACCCTCAAAATTTCAGATTGAAAATAAAAAAATAATTAGTAAGCATGTGCATGATACTGAATATCTGGATGGCTAACAGTTTTTCCCCCATTTTAATCCTACTCTTTGGCATAATGTCAGTATAGATTATTGTATTTGTGATATTTCAAAATGCTCCATCTGGCCCAACAATTTTTGAAGTACTTTCACAGATTGTTAATTTTATATCTTAATTTTCACACATACTGTAGTGTGTGTGAAAAGATATAAACATATCTATCACATATATAAATGTGTATGTACTATATGTATATATACATATGTGTACATATACACACACACATACATACATGTATTCGGTTTTGTGAACAGAATTTAGTTTGCTAATCTACACTAACTGCACTTATAGAAAAGTGTGCATGAATTGTTAAAATGCCTCTACTGTAAACTTTAGCCTATTATTTCTATGAAAATATCAAAACATTAACTGTATAGACATCATGAAGCAAAGGAAAAAGAACTCCAGCCCTCTTATTTATGTTGAAAACTGTTAAAAACACTACCCCTGAGTAAACCTGTAACCTGTTGTTCTCTATCCAATGTTATTCAGTTCTCATATTTCTGGCAACAGACACCACTATTTCAACACTTTAAAAAACTTATCAATTTCCAAACTCCTGGAGTTGCTCAAGTCCATCACTTCACCATTCACAAATATTCTTCAAATAGCAGTCATCAGTAAAGCATGAGCAAACATTGAGATATTTTAAAACACACTGTAGTATGGAACTTCACAAGTGAACTTTAAAAACTTTAACATTGTTTTTAGAATATAGACTTTTTAAAACTCATTTTTATACTATGTAAAGCTAAAATTCTGTCAATAGTATACCTATGACTAAAAGTCATTTAAAAGAAGTCACTCAGTATGATCATTAACATTTGTTCTCAGTTATTCAGACTCACTCTAACTAAATTACAGTAAATTTCCATATTACAATTACCCTCTCACATTACTTTACAAAGAATAGTCCTAGTTCCCTATATTATCTACATAAAATCTAATCTTTGTAATACACCATTGATAATTTTCTCCTTCAATACAGAACAAAAAAAACCTTTTTTTCAAAGTATCTTAATTAAGTTATTCCTTAGTAATAACTTTAGCTCTCAGAAGTCAATGTAGGCTTTTTTACAATGGAAGGCCATTAGCTATAGAAATGCTAGTCTCTCAGAGACTTTGATTCTCCTTTATGATTGGAAAAGTCACTTATTTCACCTAGGTCTCTACCTATTTGCCTGCAGTTATTTTAAATGCAGAGCTTCCACTTGCTAATATCGTTTATTCAATAGTGTTATCATCCTAATAATTTACTCCTAAAAGAAAGCATTTCAATGCATAATTGAAGAGATTTGTTATATACAGTGTACATAACAAAGTTTACATTTCTTGAATATCACTCTAAGGCTATTTATGTTAAACAGACATTCTTACCATCAACTCTCCTTCTCTTTTCCCCCCCAGCTTTATTGAGATATAATTGACATATAACACTGTGCAAGTTTAAGGTATACAAAATGATGATTTGATACATGTATATATTGTGAAACAATTAACACCCTAAAGTTACTTAACACATTCATCACCTCACGTAATTACATTTTTTGTGTGTCCTGTGAACATTTAAGATCTATTCTTTCAGCAACTTTCAAGTATATGATACAGTATTGTTAAATATAGTCCCCATGCTGTGTACTAGATCCCCAGAACTTAATCAGCATTGTACTAATTGACCAACATCTCCTTTTCTCTACATCCAAGCCCCTTTTAACCACCATTCTACTCTGTGAGTTTGGCTTCTTTTAGATTCACCATGTAAGTAAGAGCTCACAGTATTTATCTTTCTACGTCTGACTTATTTCACACGGCATAATGTCTTCAAGTTCCACACACGTTGTTCCAAACAGCAAGATTTCCTCCTTTTACATGTGTGAATAATACTACTGTGTGTGTATGTGTGTGTTTGTGTGTATGTGACATTTTCATTATCCATTCATCTGTCAATGGGCATTTAGGTTGTTTACATGTGTTGAGTACTGTGAATAATGCTGAAATAAACCTGAGGGTGCAGATATATCTTCAAGGTAGTGATTTCATTTTCTTTGGATATATACCCAGAAGTGGGATTGCTGGATCATATGATAGTTTCATGTTTAATTTTTTGAAGAACTTCCATACTGTTCTCCATAGTGTTTGTTATCAATTTACATTTCAACCAATAGCACACAAGGGTTCCCTTTTCTTCACACCCTTGTCAACACTTGTTATTTCTTTTCTATTTGATAATGGCCATTCTAACATGTGTGAAGTGATATCTCATTGTGGTTTCAACTTGCATTTACTTGATAATCAGTGGTGTTGAGCATCTTTTCGTGTACATGTTGGCCATTTGTATGTATTCTTTAGAAAAAAAAATCTATCAGATCTTCTGCCTATTTTTTAGTGAGGTTATTTGTTTTCCTGCAATTAATTTCTTCATATATTTTGGATATTGACCTCTTATCTGATAATGGTTGGTAAATATTTCTCCCCTTCTGTAGGTTGCCTTCTCATTTTGTTGATTATTTGGTTTGCTGTGCAAAAGCTTTTTAGTTTGATGTAGTTCTACTTGTTTATTTTGCTTTTGTTGCTTGTGTTTTTGGTGTCATATCTAAAAACTTGTGGTCAAGGAGCATTTTTCCTATGTTTTCTTCTAGGAAAGTCTTAAATGTAAGTCTTTAATCCATTTTGAGTTAAGGTTTGTGAATGGTATAAGATAGAGGCCACAATTCATTCTTTTTATTCGAATATCCAGTTTTACCAGTACCATTTATTGAAGAGTCTATCCTTCCCCACTGAGCATTCTTAAAAGACTGAGGAAGTAGTTGTCTCACCCCACTCTTCCTTTCCATGCAAGGGGAACTCTTTCTAGCTGGGGAGTTCCTTCTTGGTGTTGAGTAATGCCAGATTGGCAATCAGATGATATAGGCAAAATGAAGCAGTTTTCCTTAACTTTTTGTGCAATTATTCTCAAATTTTTTATTCTAGTGTGTTGCTGAAATTTCTTAATTGGATTCCAGAGCTCTCCCAGAGATGTTTATGTTTGTGGATGTGTCTAATTGTTAGTCTTTGTAGAAGTATGGAGGCGGGGGTCTCCTACTCAACCATCTTGGTGGCATCACTCCCTTAAGGCAGATTATTGAAAACCATGGTAACAGTGTGTACAAAGACGAACAGTGAGAAATGGCTAAGTCCTTCTGAACAACACTAACTATATAAATAATAAGATGATATTCAACACAGATCAGCCTTTCAGGACAAAGACTGATTTTATTATTGCACTTATCTATTTAGTTCCCTAATTCTATAGTTATGATTGGGGATGCTATTACCACAAATGTAGCACAGATAGAAATACATGCATGAATAGTCAATTGTATTTAAAATAAAATGCTTCAAATCAAGTAACAGGACTTCAGAATAGCACACTCCACTGTATTTTCCTTAAATTGAATTTTTAATAATTTATCATCCATGCTATATTTTCCCATATGTCAGAGTAAGATTCCACATTGTTCAGAGAAAGTGATAAAACTAATTACAAAATGTCTATACTAATTGTACCTCCGAAGATACACTATGAACTTAATAAAAACAGAAGATGGAAGGCACTCAAACTATCATGTCATAAGACTGAACTGCCAGGTACTAGATGATTTGAGGTGCAATGACACATTTCTATTTTCAAATAAAATAGACAATTTAAAAAGTAACTATTTAATAAAAATAGAGTATGTAGTTGAGAAAGCATACTGAAAAAGCCCTTTCACTTCTGTATGGAGATAGGAAAACTGAGAGTTTTTTTATCCACATAGGAAACAAATTAATCAAGCAATGAACTCTGATGACACGACCTCACACATTTCAATAATCTTTGTCACAATGTGCATTTAAAGAACAGCAAGTAAGGGTATAACTGTACAGAAGAATTTGAGCCACAACCAACTGAACTAAGGTAAAGAGAACAAACTTCATATATAAAAAGTAAAAGCTGACCTTGCAATATTTCAAGTCTACTCATGATGGAGCACTTTGGAAGTTATTTGAGGATGGAAGTTTTCATACGATCACAGTTGGCTTCCAGTAACATCTCAGTGACACACATAATATAGTGTGGATCTTTTTATTTCAGGTAGTTTGTGATTAAGAATGACATACTACTGAGTGATAAGTATTCAAATTCTGAGTTTGGCAGCATGTGTTAAGGGACATGAACTACTCACCTCCTATTGTCTTCCTCTTGAGGTGTCATATGTGGATAAGTGACATTAGAAGCCAGATGAATCCATGTATCTATTCTAATGTGTGCTTTCTTGACAGGAAACTCATGGAAAGACTATTTTCTTTTTAATAGCTGCCACCATCCACTTTCCAAACTAGAAGTATGGGGATGGTGGGGCTTGCAGTATAGGTGAATGGGGATGGAAATAGGAAATGAGAGCACAAAAATCATTAATATTTGGATGGATTTGGACTTAATAGAGAAAAGTCCAATAATACTGGAAAAAAATGATACCCTAAAGAGATTCTGAAGTAAAAATGGTTATTTTCTTTGAATGGTAAAAATAGAACTACCATTACATTAAAATGCAAGTTTTAAAAATTTAATGAGATGTTTAAAAAGTCTAAGATATAGTTAAAGCCTACCTATGGAAGACCTGTATCAGCTATAATTCGTGAAATGTCAGTTGTCACTTTACATCAGGGAAAATCTTACAGTTTTTAATTAGACAGTGAAAATAAATACTTATGGGTTCATAAACACGGAGGCTGAATAAGAAACAAATGAACCTAATGTGATCTAATTTTTTAAACAAAGAAAATTTCATAGGTCACACCTTCTCATTTTACCTTATCTGGAGAAAAGTTTGAGCTATTGGAGTAGCTACCAAGGTTTTTACAACAATCTGAAAGTAGAGGAATATAAAAATAAGTTCCTACGAACTCAGACAGACCATTAGGTAAGAGGGAAGTTGCGTCCTTATGTATATAAAAAGTAGCATGCTTTACTCTGTTTATCAGGATCAGTTAACAACCTGTGGTCAGCACCTGCTGAATTTTGCAGGCACCAGAACATTCAAAAAGGATTTTTAGCACCTACCAAATTTGAAAAATGAAAGAAGACTGAAATTGACTAATAATAATCATCTAATAATAACAGCTAATATTGTGCTATATTTCAGTCAGGCACTCTGCATTACATTAACACATATAATAATTATAATTTGATGATATACAAACTATGAGTAACTTCATTTTACAAAGCAGGAAACTGAGGCAAAAAAGCAAGTGGAATTAAATAAAATAACTCATGTTATTTAGCACAGTGCCTGACACATAAAAGTTAGTCAACAAATATTACATTAAAATAATAATTAATGCTTCCCAAGCTCACAAAAATAAGCTATTAGAAATATTCAAATTCAGATTGATTGATTAATCATTTCAGATTGATTCTGGACACTGTACACTTAATCATTACACTGTACTTCAGAAAATATATTACCTCTAAAGGATCAGTTGTACTCCAAAAGTGTAGTTGTGCCATTAAATGGTTGCCAAAAGATAACATGGGAGAGGCAGAATGGACTAAAATATCCAGGTCTATGAGGATAAGCTGCCTAGCAATAGCTAAATATTTTACATAGAAATGTTACTATACTTCATATACTTTCAAATGTCAGTATCATTAAAGGGCAAAAGTTAGATTTATTTTAATAAAGCAAAGGAATTTTTCATATATCTCTAGAAGAACTAAGCAGAGATATAGAGGTATGCAGTCTCACATCCTATATATTTACTTTCCTTATAACTATTTTATTGCCCAAAGCTCTAAGGCTTGGAATAAGTCTCAAAGAACAGAGGAATACATGGTGAGAATTTTCCTTAATCCTAGATCCTGGAAAACAAATTTCAAACACTTAACTTCCTGTTCCTTGTCACCAGAAATGCAATCTATCCAACAAATACCATGCTTTTAAAAAACACCATTAATGTTCACTATTCATCTCCTTGGATATACATCTTACTTGCTGGACCTCATCACCTGATGCACAGGATCTTATTACTCCTCAGCCTTCCTGATCATGACTCCTGTCTCTGTTCATGAGCCTTTAGCTATCACAGCCACATTTTTTACCTCAACA
Source organism: Grampus griseus (assembly GCF_964374135.1). Lineage (NCBI taxonomy): Eukaryota > Metazoa > Chordata > Mammalia > Artiodactyla > Delphinidae > Grampus > Grampus griseus. The sequence continues at coordinate 71,901,111 of NC_138999.1, read as the reverse complement.
GGAAGAATGGAAAAGAAGAGACAGATTTAAAGAGAGCAACAAAGGAAAAACCAGCAGGGCTTTGTAACTACTTGTATACGGAGTATTCAGGTAGTAAAATTTTTAAAGTTAAAGATGACTTCCACAAACTCACAGCAAGCATCATTCTCAGTGGTGAAAAACTGAAAGCATTTCCTCTAAGATCAGGAACAAGGCAAGGAAGTCCACTCTTGACACTATTATTCAACATAGTTTTGGAAGTCCAAGCCATGCCAATCAGAGAAGAAAAAGAAATAAAAGGACTCTAAATTGGAAAAGAAGAAGTAAAACTGTCACTGTTTGCAGATGACATGATACTATACATAGAAAACCCTAAAGATGCTACCAGAAATATCCTAGAGCTCATCAATGAATTTGGTAAAGGTGAAGGATACAAAATTAATACACAGAAATCGCTTGCATTCCTATACACTAACAATGAAAGATCAGAAAGAGAAATCAAGGAAACAATCCCATTTACCACTGCACCAAAAAGAATACAATACATAGGAATAAACCTACCTAAGGAAGCAAAATACCTGTACTCAGAAAACTATAAGATACTGATGAAAGAAATAAAAGATGACACAAACATATGGAAAGATGGACCATATTCTTAGATTGGCAGGATCAATATTGTCAAAATGGCTATACTACACAAGGCAATGTACAGATTGAATGCAATCCCTATCAAATTAGCAATGTCATTTTTCACAGAACTAGAACAAAAATTTCACAATTTTTATGGAAACGCAAAAGACAATGAATAGCCAAAACAATATTCAGAAAGAAACACGGAACTGGAGGAACCAGGCTCCCTGACTTTCAGAGTATAGTACAAAGCTACAATCATCAAAACAGTATGATAGTGGCACAGAAACAGAACTATAGATCAATAGAACAGGATAGAAAGTCCAGAGATAAACCCACACATCTATGGTCACCTAATTTATGACAAAGTAAGCAAGAATATACAATGGAGAAAAGACAGTCTCTTCAATAAGTGGTGCTAGGAAAACTGGACAGCTACATGTAAAAGAATGAAATTAGAACACTCCCTAACACCATACACAAAAATAAACTCAAAATGGATTAAAGACCTAAATGCAAGACAAGATACTATACAACTCTTAGAGGAAAACATAGGCAGAACATTATTTGACATAAATCGCAGCAAGATCTTTTTTGACCCACTTTCTAGAGTAATGAAAATAAAAACAAAATTAAACAAATGGGACCTAATCAAACTTAAAATCTTTTGCACAGTAAAGGAAACCATAAACATAATGAAAAGACAACCTTTAGAATGGTAGAAAATATTTGCAAATAAAGCAACTGACAAGAGATTAATCTCCAAATATACAAAGAGCTCATGCAGCTCAATATCAAAAAAATAAACAACCCAATCAAAAAATGGGCAGAAGACTTAAATAGACATTTCTCCAAAGAAGACATACAGATGGGCAAGAGGCACATGAAAAGATGCTCAACATCACTAATCATTAGAGAAATGCAAATCAAAACTACAATGAATTATCACATTACACCTGTCAGAATGGCCATCACCAAAAAATTTACAAACAAATGCTGGAGAGCATTGAAAAAAAGGAACCCTCCTACACTGTTGGTAGGAATGTAAACTGGTACAGCCACTATGGAGAACAGTATGGAGGTTCCTTAATAAAATAAAAATAGAGCTAACATATGATCCAGCAATCCCACTCTTGGGCATATATCTGGAGAAAAGCATAATTCGAAAAGATACATGCACCACAATATTCATTGCAGCACTATTTACAATAGCCAAGATATAGAAGCAACCTAAATGTCCATCAACAGAGGAATGGATAAAAAAAATATGGTACACATATACAATGGAATATTACTTAGTCATAAAAAAGAATGAAATTGTGTCATTTGTAGCAACACGGATGGACCTAGAGATTTTTGTACTGAGTGAAGTAAGTCAGATAGAGAAAGACAAATAAATATTATATGATATTGCTTACATGTGGAATCTAAAACAGGGCACAAATAAACTTATCTACAAAACAGAAGTAGAGTTATAGATGTAGATAACAAACTTATGGTTACCAGGGGGTAAGGTGGGAGGAGGGATACATTGGAAGTTTGGGTTTGACATATACAGACTACTATACATAAAATAGATAACTAAAAGTACCTACTGTATAGCACAGGGAATTCTACTCAATAATCTGTAATGGCCTATACGGGAAAAGGATCTAAGAAAGAGTGGATATATGTATATGTATAACTGATTCACTTCGCTTTACACCTGAAACTAACACATTGTAAATCAGTTCCACTCCTATATTTTTTTTTAAAGAGAGTGAGATTAAATGGTCCAAGTAAAATTAAAGCTTATCCTTTATTATAAACTAAAGTTTTACAAGGCTAAATAAACAAATATACTATAATGTAAATACTGTCTTTGTTCAAGAAAACCCCTTATTAGCTGTTACTGATAACCAATGAAAAGTCTTCATTAAGAGTTGCAAGGATATATTAATTTATTCTTAAAATTATTACACTAGATTAGATATGTCAATTGTGTAAATTGGATCCATTAATTGAAGAAAGCAATGCTTTGCAAAATATTTTTTTACTGTGATATATAATCACTTGGCTGTAAGTATGCATTATAGACATGGTACAAAATTGATGACCCAGGACTTAATTTACTTCAAATGGAATGTAGTTAATGAAATAATGGATTCTAATAATAATAACAGGTATCATTTATTGAGCCCATACTATACACTGGGTATTGGATTCAGGATTTACTTATACTATTTCTAACCCTCACAACAATGTTGCTGGGGATCTGTTTGACCGCTATTCAGTGTATGAAGAAACTGAAGACCAGAGAAGTTAAATCACTTGTCCAAGATCACACAGAATTAAAAATCTTCTGCTTGAGGTAAAAGATGGAGATATTTTAATCTAAATACAATGTAGCCTTTCTGCTAACAATGAACTTTTATCCATTTTCACTTATGGGCGAATAAAATGTCTAAGAACAGGCATTCCTGGGGGATAAATTGAAAGAAAAGAGTGGTAGGCCATCATTCTTTAAAATCAATAGGAGTGAAAGCAGAAATAAAGGTCAGTGACTTAAAATTTTACTGATAGAAAAGCTCTGATTTCATAAGCAGAGTAATACCCCACGCCTTGCCAAAAATGTCTATGTCATAATCCCTGGAATCTGTGAATGTGTTGTCATGTGGCAAAGGGGTGTTAAGGTGGCTGGTGGAATTAAGGTTGCTTAACAGCTGACCTTAAAAATGGGGAAAACATCCTTGATCATCTGCATGGGAGCAGTGCAATAACATGGATCTTTAAAAGCAGAAGAGGAAGCCAGAAAAGGAGGTCACAGAGATGTCACAATAGAGGAAGAGGCAGGAGAGATTCAAAGCATGAGAAAGATCAATCAGCCATTACTGGCTTTGAGGATGAAGGAAGGGGACTATGAGGCAAAGAATGTTGGTAGCCTCTTGAAGCTGGGAATTACTCTCATTGACAGCCAGCAATGCAAAAGGGAGCTCAGCCCTACAACTGTAAGAAACTGAAATCTGCCAACAACCTGAATGAACAAGGAAATGCAGTCTCCTCTAGTAAGTCAAGAAAGGAAAACAGCTCTGCAGACACCTTGATTTTAGCCCACTGAGACCCATACTGGATTTCTGATCTACAAAACTCTAAAATAATAAACTAGTGTTGTTGTAAGCCCTTAAGTTTGTATAATGTATTATGGCAGCACTAGAAAACTAATACACCTCTATATACTTATTTCAGGGTTACTATTGTGATAGATGCCTCCTGCTTCCTCTTCCAATTCAGACTCCCCATTCTTCTTCATTTGTTTTCCCATCTTGATGTTTCCTACTCCTGTAATACTTGGTGCTGCATTTATTGTTTAAAATCTATTGAAAGTTTCCTAAAGAAAGATGCTATAAAAATACTACAAATAATCAATACTAAAGATACTCTTCAGGTTCTTGCAGGATTTATAGGTAATAAGCATTTTAACAACTGCTATATTCCTACAGTGAGCTCCTCTGTATGACTGAACTGTGCTCAGTGCCTCAACATGCTTGATACAAGTTGAGCTTTTTAGATTCCACATATAAGTGATACTGTACAGTATTTGCCTTTCTCTTTCTGACATCTCACTTAGCATAATTTCATCAAGGTCCATCCATGTTGTCACAAATGGCAGGATTTCATTCTTTCTCATGGCTGAATAATATTTCATTGCATATATATATATATATATATATATATATATATATATATATACCCCACACATTCTTAATCCATTCATCATTGATAGATACTTAGGTTGAGTCCGTATATTGGCTACTGTAAATAATCTCTTACAGTAAACACGTGATTGCTGGATCATAGTTTTATTTTCTGAGAAAACTCAGTAATGTTTTCTATAGTGGCTATACCAATTTACATTCCCACCAGCAATGCACAAGCATTCCTTTTTCACCACATCCTCGTCAACACTTGTTATCGCCTGTCTTCTTGATGATAGCCATTCTAACAGGTGTGAGGTGATATCCCATTGTCGTTTTGATTTGCATCTACAAAAAGCTGAACTCACAGAAACAGAGATTAGAATGGTGGTTACTAGGAGTTGGGGGGGTTGGGAAATTAGAGAGATTGTCAAAGGGTACAAACTTACAGTTAGAATATGAGTAAGTTCTGGGGAATCTAATGTACAGTACTGTGATTATAGTTAACAGTACTGTGTTATACACTTCAAAGCTGCTAAAAGACTAGATCTTAAATGTTCTCACCACACACACACAAATAATTGTCTGACATGATAGAGGTATTAGCTAACACTGCACTGGTAATTATATATCAACATATAAATGTATCAAATCAATACATTGTACTCCTTAAACTTACACAATGTCATGTTAATTATATCTCAATAAAAAACATGCTTGATAACACCCAGGATACCTTACAGATTTTTAATGAATCAATGACTCTCTTTTTCAGTGGTGCACTAAAGCTGGCTTCCTACAGTCAATTTGTAAATTGCCAGGAATTCTGCAAGCTGGCTGTTAAACACAGCCATGGTTAAGCATAAGTAAATTAAATAAACTTATAATTAAATAAATAATGTTAAAAAAACAAAGGAATAAACGCTCAAAATTCACCATCACTTTACTATTTTACCACATTTTACTATTATCTGTTCTCTTGAGCCATTTATATCTACTGTATTGTATGTGTATGTTGGTGTGCTACTGTACATTTCTCCCCAACTCCATCATGTTGGTAGATTGAGCCATAGAGGGAATAGTAGTCACACAATGGAAATTGACAAACTTCTGATTCTACAAATCAAGTCTTAATTAATTGTTTTGTTCACTATTTAGATTTATGAAAGTGATGGAGGAATGTTAATAATGCAGATTAAACTTAGGAGTGTGACTGTCAAGTCTATGGCCATTGTATTGGTGAATGTCACAAAAATTGAATATTCTTCTGAGTTTCAAAACTATCATTTGAATCAACAAAGATGGAACTCACATTATTGATGAAAGAGTGAACTCTCAATACACATATTCATTGTTCCAGTTTGTTTAAGTCACTAACATAAAGAGAAATATCACCTAACATTCATGGCAAAATTTCATTATTTTGTTAATTGCAAACATAGTTGGCTACAATATAAGAATTCATCAAAAATCAATGAAATCATTCCCTGAAAATCAATTGGTTATAAGGAATTTACAATAAAGGATACTGCATATTTTATTATTATTTGTAAATTAGGTGCTACATATCTCTAGTATCAGTAAAATATATATAATACTTGTTCATATATATTAAAATATTCTATATCTATATGTATACTTATATTTCATGCCTGTTTTTTCCAGACAGCCAGAGTTGTTAAACATTTCCCAGCACACCATTGTCTAATCATTTCACTTTTTATATTAATTTCCATTCATTGTGCCTAAAAATTTAGACTTTGGTATACAGATGCAGAAAAGAGTAAACACAAACTCCTGCCACTTAAAAAAAGGCATAATATCCTAAAAATTTAGACTTTGGTATACAGATGCAGAAAAGAGTAAACACAAACTCTTGCCACTTAAAAAAAGGCATAATATCCAAGGGTAATAAGAATCTTAACTGTTTTGACATGTGACAAACGCAAAGGTAACCGTGTCATTTTTCTTATCTATGAAGTGCAGTATTACCAAAATTTGAGGGAAAGGGAACCTATAAAATGACTCTGTACACAAAGCCCAAGGTAGTCTCTTTGTGTCTTAAGAGTCAAGGGGTTAGGACCCTATATTAGAATTTGACTTCTTCACATCTTCTATTCTTAGAAAACCAAAGCATTACAGATGTCCACATCAACTCTTCAGCCTAATCTTCCTTTATATTCCTATAGGAAAGGCTATGGTCTTTCCTTATCTCCCAAACATACATTGTGCTTTCCAATTTCTGTCCCTCTCCTCAAACTCTTCTTTTCACTTGGGATGACCCCTCCTCACAAACTCCTAGTTGAAGAGTCTTATCCTCAGTACACCACTAAGATTAATCATCAGTTTGGAATCCACTAATCTGTTCTAAGAAGGCTGATGGTATTCTCAAAAGACTCCTCATGATTTGTTCTAATACCCAAAGCATTTTGTAAGCTTGAAAGTATGTTATATATATGTGTGTGTGTGTATATATATATATATATGTATATATATATATATCACTGTATAATATATGTAGTGCTATGTATATTATATATATCATATATATTATATATAATCAATATGTTATATATACATACCACTATGTATAGTTATATATGTATTTATACATATATAGTTACATAATTATATATATAATTATATATAGTTATACATATGTATTTACATGTGAGTGTTTTACAGATGGTAAAGCTTACAAATGTAAACTGTTAACATTACTGCATTCTTTGTTACCATCATAAGTTTTCAAAATGACTGGCCTCCTTTCCTCTTCATTCTTACCACCTGTTGTTTTTGACTCACAACAGCAAGAGGATTTAATTCCTTGAAATAAATTAGGAAAGTTAGGAATGCTGATAAATGAATTGGAGAGCTGGCATTACAGATAGCCATTATATTCACAAGGGACAATTAATGGTGGATTTGGCAGTCTGATTTTAATCAGTTTTTTGCACAAGGGAATGTTTGAAGATCATGCCGAGGAAAGATTATTCTGGCTGAACTATGCAATGTGGATTGGAGCAGAGAGCTATGTAACCATAGGATAGAGCTATTAAATAACAATAATAATAATCATAATAACAACAATGAGGAGGAGGTGGAGGAGTTCACAGAGGAGTGGAAGGAAGTGAAAGAGGAGGGAGAGAAATAGCATCTGTAGTTAATTACCAAGCACTATATACAAAAATACTAAAAATAATTATCTCTGGCAATATTTACAATTTTCAGCATTGGCATTATCTCCATTTTGCAGATAAAGCAACAGAAGCTCTGAGGCATTGAGTATTGTGCACAAGGGCACAGCTGATAAGTTTTATCTGAAATGTAAATCCAGGCAGCGTGACTCTAGAGCCTAAATTCGAAGACACTCTGTTGAATAATTTAGAGATGTGATCTCTTTGAGGCTCCTATACACCTATGATGGCCCAAGATGAGATAAACTCAAACAGTATTTTGATAAAATTTCACTTTAGGACTCTAAATTCAACAACACTTAGTTTACAATTGCAAATATATTTGTATGTTCCTATTGGGCACTACAATAGACACTAAAAATATGTACTATAACAGTAGGTTGAAACGGATTAAAACCAGAAAATATGGAAATCCCCAAGAATCTCAGAACTCAGGAGAGATTTTATATCAATCCTCAAAAGTAGCTAAACAGAAACTCTTTACAATCAAGGTTAGGTTCAAGATATCAGTCTTATTCACTGTTAATAAGGGATCATCAAATTTTCTAATTGAGTGTTTACATATCCCACCAAGGATGATAATGACATATGTTTAAGCATCCATAAACAATCATACATAAACAATCTAAACTAAGCTTATTACATACAAGGAAATTTACAAATGAGTAAGTGTACTTTCCATACTTGCCATGGCTAACCATATTTAATGATTCTTTTCTAAGTTTTGTGACTGAAAATGGATAAATCAGTGTCTCTCTGTTGAAATATATCCATGTTTTAACAGTCCCTCTATATATTCACTTGCAAACTTTTCTCATTTGCAAAACACATCTTTAGTACAATGGTAAATCAATCATAAGAAACTCTCTGGTAAACAGATATACCCCCTACAAGAAAATGGAGAAAAAGAAAAAAGAAAATTCCCACTGTGTAATAACTCTTACACACTAATAAAAGCACAAAATAACTTATAATTGTCCAGCAATAACTTGGACATTATACACCATATCTTACACACACACACACACACACACACACACACACACACTCACTCACACACAAACACACAGCTTAAACAGTGCAGAAGAGAAGGGAAAGGACAATGTATCCAACGATGAAGACATCCAAAAGCCCAGAGCCAAAAGAGATCAGGTGCTAAAACTTTTACAGTAACAGAATTAAATAGTCCCCATGCAAAGTGAACCAATTAGTCATCCAGATGTTTCCAGCTGGATATTTAGTGTACGGAAATGAAAAGATCCCATTTGACTCACTTTTTTCCCACATTATAGGCAGCTGCTAATAGTAGTAATTGCAAAGCAATTTAGTAAATATACTTTGAACCATGAAATTATAAAGCTGAGTATATCCATCTCATCATATTTAGGTCCTTAGTGTTACAAGAAATTATTTTTTGATGTAATCCTCCTAATAGATTTTGTTGTTGTTGTTACAATTGTTTTCTTACCTGATTTTCTCCTTGCATAGCTTGATTTTCAACTTTGTTCTAAAGGGAAAAAAAAATTCTTGAAGAAAATACAGCAAAGGAAAAGAAAATCAAAACTTTCAAAAAAGTTAAGCTGTTAAAAAAGCAAAGATAAGATGAATTATGTGGGTAATTTCTGCACATTGGATTTTAATTCTATTTCTGTGGGAATTATTTAAATGCATTAAATAATATTATCTTAATGCTGTTATTTAATCATCTACAAATTGACCTGACTCTATTTATAACCAAACAACATTTCTACATCTTATAAAATATTTATGTTTGGAGAAACTTTGAAACTAAGATCTTTAAGATAAAAATGTTATCTCTCAAGCTTCTGGCACCTCTCCCATTCAAGATTACTAATTTGTCTTCTGAAATAATATGTATATGTATTTAGCTCTCATTCCCACAGCCTGAGATAAAATTCACCTGAGTCTGGAGACTTGCGCTCTTGTCAATTTCATTTCTCAGAAAAGAAAACCATGATAAAAACTATTTCTCTGGTCCAAATTCTGACTATGAAAGAAGAACTATTTAGAAGTCACAGAAGCCTTGGGAAAGAGTGACCATGTTATCTTATAGTTAGTAAGTAGTAATGAAGGAAGGGAATGGTAGGCATAGTCAGACACATGTCTTGCTATTAATAGAATGACATTTCCAGCAGCTGTCCAAATAATTCAAGTCCCCCATCACAACTATAACTTACCTCAGAGTCAATATAAAATTCAACCAGCTACAAATTCTGGAATTTAACTATGAGTGAACTTGAGGAACTTCCTACTCTATAGGCTATATAAATGATAAATTACCTAGTGAGAGAGTTAACATAATTTCCCTAACTTTCAGCTTACTATGCAATCTGCTGCTATGGAGCCAGACATCTAGTCAAACAGTTGGCCAGGAACTAGTTTTTAAATTACACATCTTTAGTCCTTATATTTAACTTTAACTTCTATTGAAAGGGCTAGAAAAATGAGATTGTAGAAGAAAGACCAAAAAGATAAAGTTATTTGAATTGCATAGCTTTATAATTATTTAAGGTTCCCCCCACCCTTGGTATGCTGAAAAATAGAAAGACAGGAAGATGAACTTCAATTTTAAACATATACTGATGGTAAGGCAAAGCAAGAACTGTAGAAGTCAACAGATATGAAAATTAGTTGCATAGGCTCCCTTCACAGAACAGAGAGCCATCCATTTATCTCTGAGTGAAAAGGCTTAAGTATTTGAGTACTGAGTTTAGATCAACTTCAATATAATTATAACATAGTGAATGAAAAGAAGGTAGAAAAAGTGATAATGTTTTAGAACATACAATTACTTATCCATAACAGTGGTATCACAGAAGGCAGAGTAAGACTATGTCTAGTTTACGTTCATAAGCAGTCCCAATTATTTTCACATCTAGGTATTTTCTTTACCAGTACACTTAAGGATCTTTCATTAATAATGTTAGTTCCTCAAATGTTGCTCTTCATTAACACACATTGCTCTGGGTTACTTGGTAAATAAATTAACTGATGTTTTTTTTCATTCCTATTTAATCTGTTTAAAGCTATTGAAATCTAACTTCATTGTACTTGAAAAGAAGAAGGAATAAAGGGCATTTTAATGAAAAATTTGTGCATGCCAGAAAGGTTTATGTTTTGAGATGGGAGACAAAGGTTTTTAGATTTTGTTGTTAGATAAGCTCCAAAGAAGATCATTGCAGGTAAAATTAACATGAATGAGTTAAGTCTTGAAGCCAAGAAATCAGTTACTGATCTTTCCTTCTAACTGCTGAGCAGTAAACCATCTGCTTTGTCATTATTTAAATCACATTCCATTCTTCTAACACAGTAATAACTTATGACTATTTGCCATAGCAACGTGGGACTAAGAGGCAACTGGATATGTTTAAAAGGAAGTTGTACAGTAGCCTCTATATTTCACAGGGTTGAAAGAGGTAACAATAGCCTGAGTATATGAAAACACTGCTTGGTAGTCTGATTTCACTGGAATTTTTAAAGTGTACTTTAAGAATTAGTTCTACATTGGAAGTAAAGGCAGGCATTTTTTATACCCCTTTACTCAATATTTCAGGAAGAGTCATATATGAATAACTTTCAGAATGTGTAGTGTTCTATTCCAAACTTCAAAGTACATGAGATTTTACATAAAAGTGATCAATAAGGAAAGAGAGTGCTTTTCTTTATCTTTTTCAGAATTTCCCAGATACAAGAAAATAACCCATAAAATAAACTATTAACCCACACTTGATAGCATTTTCTGTACTGAAAAGCTGGAGACAGGAAGTCAAAACTTAGGTTTCTTATTATAGAGTGATGCAATCTGCCTCAGATTTAAGCATGAACTAGGTTTGAGGACTGATTCAAAAAACAACACAGAAATAAATTAATTTTTCATGTAATAAAGTGGATTACAGGGACTTTCCTGGTGGTCCAGTGGTTAAAACTCCATACTCCCAATGCAAGGGGCACGGGTTAAATCTCTGGTCAGGGAACTAAAATCCCGCATGCCAAACGATGTGGCCAAGAAATAAAAAAAAAAAAGGATTACAATATGGACTTTGTGAAATATGACTGTCACCATTCCTTCTATTTTTTTATTTTTGCAAAAATTACATTCTATTGATTACCAATTGTTATTTTTACTAGAGTAGAAGGTTAATTGTAAATCCTTGAAAAGTTCTCCAATCTCTCTAAATGGCACTGATAGTTAAATATGGTGATCTGTGATCTTAAGGGGACATATTGGAGAGTTGTAGTTCAATTAATTCCTATTATTTCATTCCAGAAAAAGAAACATCCCTACTCCTCTGAAAGACATAGTCCTTGCTGTCCCAGAACTGAATTTCTACTTATAATGACATCACCTTATCATACTTGTTAGTAAGTATCTTCCCATAACTTAAACTTTAACTATATGAAACCCAATTTTCATTTATTTTATTAACTGGTATAAAACCTCAGTGGTTACCTTTTGATGTATATCCATATTAATTTACTGTGTCCACACTGCTAAATGAGTATGAACGTATCTGTAAACATCCATAACATCAAAAATCTCCTGTTTCCTTCGATATTGTTCTTGCCTAGTACTGTTCTTTGTAATTAAAGAGAAGAGAAAACCCAATAGCATAAATGGTAAAGCCACTAAAGAAAGATTTGCAACTTCATGCTTTGATGACAAATCCATTGAATATTTTCTGACTGCATGGGGCTATACAGTAAAAAAATATATATATATATATATGATTATACATCAGCATCTGCCAGTAAATGCTTCTTTGTCTTTCTAGGAAGGAAGGACCTTCCACCAGGGACATAAAAGTCCTACTGAGGTTTTTAGTAATACATGATACTACTTTCTTAATCGAGAAAAGATGAATATGCATAAGTATGAAAATTCAATAATTCTTTTGTTTAGCTGATTTAAAATATGCAAACCTAATAATAACAATAGCCCATGAAGCAAATGATATATTTTAAAAGGCCCAAACAGAAGTAACACAAACAAGTTTGTTATATTTGGTTGACCTATATCTCCCTGTCAAACATATTTCGTTTTTTTATTGGAGTATAATTGCTTTACAATGTTGTGTTAGTTTCTGCTTTACAATGAAGTGAATAAGCTATATGTATACATATATCCCCTCCCTCTTGGACTTCCCTCCCATTCCCCCCTCCCATCCTGCCCATCTAGGTCATCACAGAGCACCGAGCTGAGCTCCCTCTCCTGCACCTCAGGTTCCCACTAGCTATCTATTTTACACATGGTATACTTCATATTTAATGTTGTAAGATATTTTGACTCAAATTTTACTGCCCAGGAATTTGTGATAAAAATTTCCTTTACCTCTCTGTTAACACTTGACTCTGATGACAATGCCCTCCTCAGATATATCTCCCTTAACTTCTAATGATTTCCTGGTTCTTCTGATACCTCTAGATCCCTCTCATTCATTCCCTCCTTCACCCCACTTCGCCCTTTCTTTACTTCCTGCTTCGATAAGGTGGTAAAAATATTGAGCCAGAAGACCTGAATTCTACACCCATATCCATGATTTATTCATCGATCAATCATGGAGCAGGACAATTAAACTCTATGATCCTTAGTTTTTTCAACTATAAAATGGGTATGATAGCATCTATCCCTGATGTTCCTTTATTTTTTTTACCACATCATTTCAAAAAATAATAATTTTGTGTGTATTATAGAATGTCTAGCATTCTTTTCTTATCTCTCAAAGTTGTTAAAATCAGACTAGAATATGGGTTAGTAGTTTATAAATGATTCCTTGCTACATAAAGTCAAATAGTATTATCAAGATTATTATCTCAAAATCTCCAAATTGAGCTTTCTAATCTTCTTCAGCAACAATTCCCAGGGTTTCTGCTATCAGCTGATATGGTGTTAGCTTTCAAAATTATATCTCTAAACCTGATTTCTCACTTTCCAAACACATATAAACAATATTTGAGTCCTACAAAATTGTAATACAAAGTGTGCCGAAAAATTTGGTTATTATCATTTCTTTTTATTTATAATTCTTTTTTTTTAATTTTTACTTTATAGTGGAATATAGTTGATTAACAATGTTGTGTTAATTTCTGGTGTACAGTGGAGTGATTCAGTTATACATATACATGTATCTATTTTTTTTCAAATTCTTTTCCAATTTAGATTACTACAGAGTATTGGGCAGAATTCCCTGTGCTATCCAGTAGGTAGGTGCTGGTTATGTATTTTAAATATAGCAGTGTGTACATGTCAATCTCATATACCCAATCTATCCCGCCCATCACCCTTCCCCACCAGTAGCCATAAGTTCATTCTCTAAGTATGTGAGTCTGTTTCTGTTTTGTAAATAAGTTCATTTGTATCATTTTTTTAGATTCCGCATATAAGTGATATCACATGATATTTGTCTTTCTCTGTTTGACTTACTTCACTCAGTATGACAATCTCTAGGTCCATCCATGTTGCTGCAAATGGCATTATGTCATCCTTTTCTATGGCTGAATATATGGCTGAATATATGTGGTACAACTTCTTTATCCATTCATCTGTTGATGGATATTTAGGTTGATTCCATGTCTTGGCTACTGTAAACAGCACTGAAATGAACATTGGGGTGCATGTATCATTTCAAACAATGCTTTTCTCTGGATATATGCCCAGGAGTGCGATTGCTGGATCATATGTTAACTCTATTTTTAGTTTCTTAAGGAACTTCCATACTGTTCTCCATAGTGGCTGTACCAGCTTACATTCCCACCAAACCAACGATGTAGGAAGGTTAACCTTTTCTCCACACCCTCTCCAGCATTATTGTTTGTAGACTTTTTGATGATGGCTATTCTAACAGGTGTGTGGTGATATTTCATTGTAATTTTGATTTGCATTTCTCTAATAATTAGCAATGTTGAGTGTCTTTTCATGTGCTTCTTGGTCATCTGTATAACTAATTTGGCGAAATATCTATTTAGGTCTTCTGCCCATTTTTTTCCCCAGGGAGATACAATTTTTTATTGAAGTGTGGTTGATTTACAATATTATACTAGTTTCACGTACACAACATAGTGATTCTGTATTTTTATAGATTATACTCCATTAAAAGTTATCATAAGATAATGGCTATAATTCCCTGTGCTATACAATATATCCTTGTTGCTTATCCATTTTATACACACTGGTTGGCATCTCTTGATTCCATACCACTAATTTGTCCTTCTTTTATTCCAAAGCTACTTTTCAAAGAAATTCAACAGTGAAAGAATTAAAAGGAACCGAAAGTGAGCAATAAAGACAAATACTGCCATCAGGTAAACACTTAGAAAGGAAGAGTGCTGATGCAGAAAACAAATACTGACTGAACTGGAGAGAGTATTGGGTGTGTAGAGCAAACATCGTGAGGGTAAAAGCTGGAAAGAATAAAACCTGTAAGGAGAAAGATTCCAAATGAAGTAAACAGGGCCAGCCAGCCCTGAATTGGAGCTGAGGGACATGGACCCAGTCACGAGTGAGGGAGCGTCATGAGAGAGAGGATGTCTGACTCTGACTCCACATGAGGGGCAGTTAGAAGCGTCAGAGGCTCACTGCAGAGTCCAAGAGTTCATTCCCTCTTTAGAGGAAAGGGGGCTTGTTACATAAGCAGAAGGATTACCCCTGGCCCATCAACAAGGGATAAGCTGGCTCTCCATGTAAAGGAGAGAAGCCCCCAGGGAGGACAGGTCCTTGCAGAGCCCAGGGCTCTGCCATTTGTCCATAGGACTAATGAAGTGATATGTAATCAAGCGTTCTTGCGCAAACAGGAACGTTAAGAACCTGGGTTATTTTTCTTCTAACATCCTTATTGAAGTATAATTGCTTTACAACGGTGTGTTAGTTTCTGGTTTATAACAAAGTGAATCAGCTATACATATACATATATCCCCATGTCTCCTCCCTCTTGCGTCTCCTTCCCACCATCTTTATCCCACCCCTCTAGGAGGTCACAAAGCACCGACCTCATCTCCCTGTACTATGTGGCTCTTCCCACTAGCCATTTTACATTTAGTAGTATATATAAGTCCATGCCACTCTCTCACTTGGTCGCAGGTTACCCTTCCCCCTCCCCGTGTCTGCAAGTCCATCTTCCACATCTGCGTCTTGATTCCTGTCCTGCCTCTTGGTTCTTCAGAACCATTATTATTATTATTATTATTATTATTATTGTTAGATTCCATATATATGTGTTAGAATATGGTATTAGTTTTTCGCTTTCTGACATACCTCACTCTATATGACAGACTCTAGGTCCATCCACCTCACTACAAATAACTCAATTTTGTTTCTTCTTATGGCTGAGTAATATTCCATTTTATATATGTGCCACATCTTCTTTATCCATTCATATGTCGGTGGACACTTAGGTTGCTTCCATGTCTTGGCTATTGTAAACAGAGATGCAATGAAAATTTTGGCACATGGTTATTTTTGAATTATGGGTTTCTTAGGGTATATGCCGAGTAGTGGGATGCTGGGTCATATGGTAGTTCCATTTTTAGTCTTTTAAGGAAGCTCCATACTGTTTTCCATAGTGGCTGTATCAATTTACATTCCCACCAACACAGCAAGAATGTTCCCTTTTCTCCACACCATCTCCAGCATTTACTGTTTGTAGATTTTTGATGATGGCCACTTTGACTGGTGTGAGGTGATACCTCATTGTAGATTTGATTTGCATTTCTGTAATGAGTAGTGATGTTGAGAATCCTTTCATGTGTTTGTTGGCAATCTGTATATCTTCTTTGGAGAAATGTCTCTTTAGGTCTTCTGCCCATTTTTGGATTGGGTTGTTTGTTTTTTTGATATTGAGCTGTAGGAGCTGCTTGTGAATTTTGGAGATTACTCCTTTGTCAGTTGCTTCATTTGCAAATATTTTCTCCCTTTCTGAGGGCTGTCTTTTCATCTTGATTATGGTTTCCTTTGATGTGCAAAAGCTTTTAAGTTTCGTTAGGTCCAATTTGTTTATTTTTATTTCCATTTTTCTAGGAGGTGGGTCAAAAAGGATCTTGCTGTGATTTATGTCATAGAGTGTTCTTCCTATGTTTTCCTCTAAGAGTTTGATAGTGTCTGGCCTTACATTTAGGTCTTTAATCCATTTTGAGCTTATTTTTGTGTATGGTGTTAGGGAGTGTTCTATTTTCTTTTTATGACATGTAGCTGTCCAGTTTTCCCAGCACCACTATTGAAGAAGCTGTCTTTTCTCCATTGTATATTCTTGCCTCCTGTGCATGGGTTTATCTCTGGGCTTTCTATCCTGTTCCATTGATCTATATTTCTGTTTTTGTGCCAGTACCATACTGTCTTGATTACTGTAGCTTTGTAGTATAGTCTGAAGTTAGGGAGCCTGATTCCTCCAGCTCTGTTTTTTGTTCTCAAGATTGCTTTGGCTATTCGGGGTCTTTTGTGTTTCCATACAAATTGTGAAAGTTTTTGTTCTAGTTCTGTGAAAAATGCCATTGGTAGTTTTATAGGGATTGCATTGAATCTGTAGATTGCTTTGGGAAGTATGGTCATTTTCAAAATGTTGATTCTTCCAATCCAAGAACATGGTATATTTCTCCATCTATTTGTATCATCTTTAATTTCTTTAATCAGTGTCTTATACTTTTCTTCATAGAGGTCTTTAGTCTCCTTAGGTAGTTTTATTCCTAGGTACATTATTCTTTTTGTTGCAATGGTAAATGGGAGTGTTTCCTTAATTTCTCTTCCAGAATTTTCATCATTAGTGTATAGGAATGCCAGAGATTTCTGGGCATTAATTTTGTATCCTGCTACTTTGTATCCTGCTACTAAATTCATTGATTAGCTCTAGTAGATTTCTGGTAGAGTCTTTAGGATTCTCTTTGTATAGTATCACACCATCTGCAAACAGTGACAGCTTTATTTCTTGTTTTCCAATTTGGATTCTTTTTATTTCTTTTTCTTCTCTGATTTCTGTGGCTAAAACTTCCAAAACTATGTTGAATAATAGGGGTGAAAGTGGGCAACTTTGTCTTGTTCCTGATCTTAGAGGAAATGGTTTTGGTTTTTCACCATTGAGAATGCTGTTGGCTGTGGTTTTGTCATATATGGCCTTTATTAGGTTGAGAAAAGTTCCCTCTTTGCCTACTTTCTGGAGGGTTTTTTTCATAAATGGGTGTTGAATTTGTCACAGGCTTTTTCTGCATCTATTGAGATGATCATATGGTTTTATCCTTCAATTTGTTAATATGGTGTATCATATTGATTGATTTGCATATATTGAAGAATCCTTGCATTCCTGGGAAAAACCCACTTGATCATGGTGTATGTTCCTTTTAATGTGCTGTTGGATTCTTTCTGATAGTGTTTTGTTGAGGATGTTTGCATCTACATTCATCAGTGATATTGGCCTGTAGTTTTCTTTCTTTATGACATCTTTTTCTGGTGTTTGTATCAGGGTGATGGTGGCCTTGGAAAATCAGTTTGGGAGTGTTCTTCCCTCTGCTGTATTTTGGAAGAGTTTGAGAAGGGTAGGTGTTAACTCTTCTCTAAATATATGATAGAATTCACCTGTGAGGCCACCTGATCCTGGATAATTATTGGTTGGAAGATTTTTAATCACAGTCTCAATTCCAGTGCTTGTGATTAGTCTGTTTATATTTTCTATTTCTTTCTGGTTCAGTCATGGAAGGTTGTGCTTTTCTAAGAATTTGTCCATTTCTTCCAGCTTCTCCATTTTATTGGCATACAGTTGCTTGTAGTAATCTCTCATAATCCTTTGTATTTCTGCAGTGTCAGGTGTCACTTCTCATTTTTCTTTTCTAATTCTACTGACTTGAGTCTTCTCCCTTTTTTCTTGATGAGTCTGGATAATGTTTTATCAATTTTGTATACCTTCACAAAAGGCGAGGTTTATTTTATTGATCTTTGCTATTGTTTCCTTCAATTCTTTTTCATTTATTTCTTATCTGATATTTATGGTTTCTTTCCTTCTGATAACTTTGGTTTTTCTTTGTTCTTCTTTCTCTAATCGCTTTAAGTGTAAGGCAATGTTGTTTATTTGAGATGTTTCTTGTTTCTTGAGATAGAGTTTTATTGCTATAAACTTCCCTCTTAGAACTGCTTTTGCTGCATCCCATTGGTTCTGGGTTGTCATGTTTTCACTGTCATTTTTTTCTAGGTATTAGTTGATTTCCTCTCTGATTTCTTCAGTGATCTCTTGGTTATTTAGTAGCGTATTGTTTAGCCTCCATGTGTTTGTATTTTTAACAGATTTTTTCCTGTAATTGATATCTGGTCTCATAGAGTTGTGCTGGGAAAATATACTTGATATGATTTCAATTTTCTTAAATTTACCAAGGCTGATTTGTGACACAGGATATGATTATCCTCAATAATGCTGCATGAGCACTTGAGAAGACAGTGTATTCTGTTGTTCTTGGATGCAATGTCCTACAAATATCAATTAAGTCCATCTGTTCTAATGTGTCAGTTAAAGCTTGTGTTACCTTATTTATTTTCATTTTGGATGATCTGTCTATTTGTGAATGTGGGGTGTTAAAGTCCCCTACTATGACTGTATTAATGTTAATTTCCCGTTTTATGGATGTTAGCATTTGCCTTATGTATTGAGGTGCTCCTATGTTGGGTGCATAAATATTTACAATTGTTATATCTTCTTCTTGGATTGATCCCTTGATCATTAGGTAATGTCATTTTTGTCTCTTGTAATAATCTTTATTTTAGAGATTTTTTGTTTGTTTTTTTGTGGTACACAGGCCTCTCACTGTTGTGGCCTCTCCCGTTGTGGAGCACAGGCTATGGAGGTGCAGGCTCAGCGGCCATGGCTCACAGGCCCAGCTGCTCTGCGACATGTGAGATCTTCCCGGACTGGGGCATGAACCTGTGTCCCCTGCATCGGCAGGCAGACTCTCAACCACTGCGCCACCAGGGAAGCCTAATAATCTTTATTTTAAAGTCTATTTTATCTGATATGAGTATTGCTACTCCAGCTTTCTTCTGATTTCCATTTGCATGGAATATCTTTTTCCATACCCTCACTTTCAGCCTGTATGTGTCCCTAGGTCTGAAGTGAGTCTCTTGCAGGCAGCATATATACAGGTCTTGTTTTGGTATCCATTCAGCCAGTGTATGTCTTTTGGTTGGAGCATTTAATCCATTTATATTTAAGGTAATTATCAATATGTATGTTCCTATTACCATTTTCTTAATTGTTTTGGGTTTGTTGTTGTAGGTCTTTTCCTTCTCTTGTGTTTTCTGCCTACAGAATTTCCTTTAGCATTTGTTGTATAGCTGGTATGGTGGTTCTGAATTTTCTTAGCTTTTGCATGTCTGTAAAGGTTTTAATTTCTCTGTCAAATCTGAATAATATCCTTGGTGGGTAGAATAATCTTGGTTGTAGGTTTTTCCCTTTCTTTACTTTAAGTATGTCCTGCCACTTCCTTCTGGCTTGCAGAGTTTCTGCTGAAAGATCAGCTGTTAACCTTATGGGGTTTCCCCTGTATGTTATTTGTTGTTTTTCCTTTTCTGCTTTTAATATTTTTTTTGTCTTTAGTTTTCACAGTCTGATTAATATGTGTCATGGTGTATTTCTCCTTGGATTTTTCTTCTATGGGACTCTCTGTGCTTCCTCGACTTGGTTGACTATTTCCTTTCCCATATTTGGGAATTTTTCAACTATAATCTCTTCAAATATTTTCTCAGTCCCTTTCTTTTTCTCTTCTTCTTCTGGGACCCCTATAATTCGAATGTTGCTTCAGTTATTATTGTCCCAGTGGTCTCTGAGCCTGTCTTCAATTCTTTTCATTCTTTTTTTCTTTATTCTGCTCTGTGGTAGTTATTTCCACTATTTTGTCTTCTAGGTCACATATTCGTTCTTCTGCCTCAGTTATGCTGCTATTGATTGCTTCTAGAGAAATTTTTATTTCATTTATTGTGTTGTTCATCATGGTTTGTTTCCTGTTTAGTTCTTCTAGGTGCTTGTTAAATATTTCTTGTATTTTCTCCATCGTATATGGAAGATTTTTGATCATCTTGACTATCATTACTCTGAATTCTTTTTCAGGTAGACTGCCTATTTCCTCTTCATTTGTTTGGTCTGGTTAGTGTTTACTCTGCTTCTTTCTCTGCTGTGTGTTTCTTTGTCTTCTCATTTTGCTTAAGTTACTCTGTTTGGTGTGTCCTTTACACAGGCTGCAGGTTTGTAGTTCCCATTGTTTTTGGTGTCTGCCCCCAGTGGCTAAGGTTGGTTCAGTGAGTTGTGTAGGCTTCATGGTGGAGGGGACTATTGCCTGTGTTCTGGTGGATAAGGCTGGATCTTGTCTTTCTGGAGGGCAGGTCCACGTCTGGTGGTGTGTTTCGGGGTGTCTGTGACCTTATGATTTTTGGCAGCCTCTCTTGTAATGGGTAGGGTTGTGTTCTTGTCTTGCTAGTTTTTTGGTGTAGGGTGTCCAGCACTGTAGCTGCTGGTCATTGAGTGGAGCTGGGTCTTAGCATTGAGATGGTGATCTCTGGGGGTCTTTTGCTGTTTGATATTACCTGAAGCCAGGAGGTCTCTGCTGGCCCCATATCCTGAACTCAGCTCTCCCACCTCAGAGACACAAGCCTGACACCCGGCCAGAGCACCTAGACCCTGTCAGTTATACAGCTCAAAAGAAAAGGTAGAGAAAAAGAAGGACAGAAAGAAAAAATAAAAATAACATTATTAAAATAAAAAATTTAAAAAATTAGAAGGTAATAAAAAAGAAAGAAAGAAGAGAGCAACCAATCCAAAAAACAAATCCATCAATGATAACAAGCACTAAAATCTATAGCAAAAAAACAAAACAAAACAAAACAAGAAAAAAACAGACAGAACCCTATGACAAAAGGTAAAAGCAAAGCTATAAAGAGAAAATCACACAAAGAAGCATACACATACACACTCAGGAAAAGAGAAAAGGGAAAAAATACACATATATGTATTAATAAAAGGAAAAGAGAAACAAAATGAAGAAACAAATCTACAAATGATAATAAACTGTAAATACTAAACGAAAATAAATATAAAACCAGAAAAAAAATAGATGCAGAAAGCCAACCCCTAGTCTACAATTGCTCCCGAAGTCCACCGCCTCAATTTTGAGATGATTTGTTGTCTATCCATGTATTCCACAGATGAAGCGTACATCAAATTTATTGTGGCGTTTTAATCTGCTGCACCTGAGGCTGCTGGGAGAAATTTCCCTTTCTGTTCTTTGTATGTACTGCTCCTGGAGTTCAGCTTTGGATTGGCCCCACCTCTCTGTTTAGGTCACCTGAGGGTGTCTGTTTCCGCCCAGACAGGACGGGGTTAAAGGAGCAGCTGATTATGGGGCTCTGCCTCACTTAGGCCAGGGGAAGGGAGGGGTATGGATTGAGGGCAAGCCTTTGGTGGTAGAGGACTGCATGATGTTGCAACAGCCTGAGGTGTGCCCTGTGTTCTCACGGAGAAGTTGTCCCTGGATCACAGGAACCTGACAGTGGTGGGCTGCACAGGCTCCCGGGAGGGAATTTGTGGATAGTGACCTGTGCTTGCACATAGGCTTCTTGGTGGCTGCAGCAGCAGTCTTAGCATTTCATGCTCATCTCTGGTATCCGTGATGATAGCTGTGGCTCGCGCCTGTCTCTGGAGCTCATTTTGCCGGTGCTCTGAATCCCCTCTCCTCACGCACCCTGAAACAATGGTCTCTTGCCACTTAGGCAGTTCCAGACATTTTCCCAGACTCCCTCCCAGCTAGCTGTGGCTCACTAGCCCCCTTCAGCCTGTGTTCACACAGCCAACCCCAGTTCTCTCCCTGGGATCTGACCTTCGAAGCTTAAGCCTCAGCTCCCAGCCCCCACCCACCCTGGCGGGTGAGCAGACAAGCCTCTCTGGCTGGTGAGTGCTGGTTGACACTGATCCTCTGTGTGGTAATCTCTCTGCTTTGCCCTCTGCACCTCTATTGCTGTTCTCTCCTCCATGGGTCTGAAGCTTCCTCCCTCCCATCCCCCATCTCCACCAGTGAAAGAGCTTCCTAGTGTGTGGAATCTTTTCCTCCTTCACAGCTCCCTCCCAGAGGTTCAGGTACCATCCCTATTCCTTTGTCTCTATTTTTCTTTTTTTCTTTTGCCCTACCCAGGTATGTGGGGAGTTTCTTGCCTTTTGGGAAGTCTGAGGTCTTCTGCCAGCATTCAGTGGGTGCTCTGTAGGAGTTGTTCCACATGTAGATGTATTTCTGATGTATTTGTGGGGAGCAAGGTGATCTCCACGTTTTACTCCTCTGCCATCTTGAGGTGTCCCCTTCTGCCCACTTTTTGACTGGGTTGTTTTTTTGACATAGATCTGCAAGAGCTGTTTGTAAATTTTGGATTTTAATCCCTTGTTCGTTGTTTGCAAATATTTTCTTCCATTCTGTGGGTTGTCTTTTCATTTGTTTATGGTTTCCTTTGCTGTGCAAAAGCATTTTAGTTTAATTAGGTCCCATTTGTTTATTTTTGTTTTTATTTTCATTACTCTAGGAGATGGATCAAAAAAATATTGCTGTGATTTATGTCAAAGACTGTTCTGCTATATTTTCCTCTGAGAGTTTTATAGTATCTGGTCTTACATTTAGGTCTTTAATTCATTGTGAGTTTATTTCTCTGTATGGTGTTAAAGAATATTCTAATTTCATTTTTTACATGTAGCTGTCCAGTTTTTCCAGAACTGCTTATTGAAGAGCCTGTCTTTTTTCCATTGAATTGTCTTGCCTCCTTTGTCATATATTAATTGACCATAGGTATGTGGGTTTATTTCTGGGCTTTCTATCCTGTTCCATTGTTTGATATTTTTGTTTTTGTGCGTGTACCATACTGTTTTGGTGACTGTAGATTTGTAGTGTAGTCTGAAATCAGGAAGCCTGATTCCTCCAGCTCCATTTTTTTTCTCAAATTTGCTTTGGCTATTTGGGGTCTTTCATGTCTCCATACCAATTTTAAGATTTTTGTTCTAGTTCTGTGAAGAATGCCATTGATAATTTATTTTGCCATTGGTAATTTGATAGGGATTGCATTGACTCTCTAGATTGCCTTGGGTAGTATAGTCATTTTGACAATATTGATTCTTCCCTCCCAAGAACATGGTCTATTTTTCCACCTGTTTGTGTCAGCTTCAATTTCTTTCATCAGTGTCTTATAGTTTTCAGAGTATGGAGCTTTTGCCTCCTTAGGTAGCTTTATCCCTAGGTATTTTATTCTTTCTGATGCAAAGGTAAATGTTATTGTTTCTTTAATTTCTCTTTCTGATCTTTTGTTTTTAGTGCATAGAAATGCAACAGATTTTCTTTTCTGATTTCCTTGGCTAGGGTCTTCCAAAACTATGTTGAATAAAAGTGGCGAGGGCGGACATCCTTGTCTTTTTCCTGATCTTAGGGGAAATGCTTTCAGCTTTCCACTGTTGAGTATGATGTTAACTGTAGTTTTTTCACATATGGCCTTTATTATGTTAAGGCAGGTTCCCTCTATGCCCACTTTCTGGAGAGTTTTTATCATAAATTGATGATGAATTTTGTCAAAATCTTTTTCTACATCTACTGAGATGATCATATGATTTTTTATTCTTCAATTTGTTGATGTGGTATATCACACTGATCGATTTGTGTATATTGAAAAATCCTTGCATCCCTGGAATAAATCCACTTGATCACTGTTTATGATCCTTTTAATGTATTGTTAGATTCGGTTTGCTATTTTGTTGAGGATATTTGTGTCTATGTTCATCAGTGTTATTGGCCTCTAATTCTTAATTTTATCTTTTACAACATATTTAAAATCTATAGGCATGTGGTCCATGTATCCACTTTCCATTTAACATTAAAATGTTATGATGGAGTTTTATTAAACATATGCCAAGGATAATAGTTATATTTTATGATTGCTGATTTCTTCTCTCATTTTTTTCAAGTTTCATTCTTCCATGAGAGCCTAAAAATAAAACATAAAAAAATACTCCTCTTCCCTAAGAAATCACTTTCTATTCAGAGCCTGTCACCTGACCACTTTTTCTGTTTGATTATTTCCAGCTTACATTCTCTTGAGCACTTCCCTTCTAACAGAATTATGATTGTTCTATCCTGGAATCTCCAGATGTCCAGTTAAGATATGATATGATACATGGCTCATTTTCAGAATTTGAGTCAGAAATAACCCTACTAAAAGTCATTACTCAACCAGTTACATAAAAACACATCTCTCTATGACCCCTAAAAACCTATGTTCCTTTTCAGTTTGATATTATAAAATATTACCAGAACCCATGCCTTAGGGACCATATAGACTTATATAATACCATATTTCATTGGAGGAGGAGAGGTTTTCGTACTGTAAAATCTCTAAAATCAGGGTGCAATTGCTTATCCACGTGCAGAGAAAGCATTGGACTAGCTTAATTGTTAGCGTTATTTTCTATCATAGTGGTAAATGAAATCATGGCACACCTCAACAATAGCATCTTAAATTCAATGAAATACAGTTTATAGCTTGGCTACTTAGATACAAAATCTTTAGTCAGACAGATCCCACACAAGAAAAACATAGTCATGGAACATTTAGAGGGTATAGTTTTTTAAGATCTTCAAGTTTATATATACCTCAAAAAACTTGACAGATGTACCAATGTATGCATTACAAATCCCTTTTCCTTTTTCATCAAAGGAAGCTCCTTTGAAACACGTTGCTTGGGGTGGGTAATATGATAGCATAATCACAAAAATTAATTTATGAGATTTTCTAAGAACAAGGAACAATTGAGTTTTGATGCCAAGGTATTCTAGAGAATGGCTGGCTAACAGGGAGAAATTGATACTGTTAGAGTTTTTCCCTCATTACATGTTTTCAAATGATATTCTGCTCTGTAGGGAACAACTACTTGAACTCTCAATGTAATCAATAGTCTCTAGTATAAGCCTTCCATATATAAATAAACTGGTGTTTAAATAATCTAAGTGCTTGTTGTTAAAACTCAGATCTTTTTGGACTGCCCCGCAGTTTGTTCAGGCAGTGTGCAAGGATTCTCATGGTGTTTGTTAGGTAATAGTCTCAGTTGAATTCGTAACTTAATAGGATACAAAGTGTAATCAAATACACATATTGTCATAGTCTTGTAAAGTCTAACTAGAATATGAAGGAGAAGATACACAGAGACTTTATTTTTAAAAGGAGTACACACTCTGCTTACAGAAAAAGTGGAAGGATAAAATTCACCCAAAAGATATATGGCATATTAGAATATTTAAAAATCTCTTAGAAATAAATTGTTTTTAAGCCTGTCAAATGAAACTCATTAGACACGATTAAGCATATAACATTACTTGAGTTACTCAAGTAATCAAATGTCCACAATAAATATTTGTTGAATTGATGGGTGGATTTTAGCATATTCACAGTCCTGAAATAATGAAAAACTCCAAGCTTTCTTTATCTTTGTTAAATAGTTATAGGTTTGCCCTTTGTATTTATTAGTGAGTTTTTGGTTGACTTGACTATTATATAAAATGGCAATTCTATTTCTAAATGCAAAAACAGCTGTCTGGAATATCATATCTGGCCTTGATAACTCCCTCATTATTCTTTTGTTCATTGTGAGCCTCAGTAGATATAGCTGCCTTTTTCATCCTTTGATCTTATAGGAATTTTTAAGCTAATTTCCAAGATCCTCCATCTCTGACATTCATTTCTGGGAGAAAGTATCTTTATGAAGATGATCCTTGAGTTTTCCCAAGAATGATGGGACACATCCTCCTCAAGGAAGAGCAAGAAACAGCAACCTCTTCAGAGAGTGCCATGATTCAAATATAGGAATGAAAGGGGCCCACAGAATTCTTAAGCAGAGTAATTAGAGACCATATCAGTCACAATTACTTTTGAACTGGAAAGGCAGAAAAACTGAAATTTACTATAAACCATGTAGCACACTTCTTCCATTTAATTCAATTTTTTCTGAACTAAAAAGACAGGCAATAATAGTACAGTGCTATACTCACCTTTTTATAAATATTAGCGACTGCTTTTAATATGATACCCCGGTGGTCAGTCCGGATTATGCCGAGTTCATTAAGTTTTTGCCAGGTGATGTTAAGTAGTTTCTCCCCATTTATTACTACTCTTTCAAAGTTTTCTCCATATACAAGAAAACTATAATCCAACTCTGAAATAAGACACAAAAGAGTTTTAGAAGATGTCAAGGAAAGTAGAGACTATACATCCTTGTGAAGATAACTACACAATTCTACTGGAATAGACTTGCTTGTGGATCTTTTGTCATTATCAATGAGCTGTTTACACTTTCTATTCCACCACTCTATTTTAAATTCAGCATCTTTAGTGAGAAAGGCTTAGGAAGGACAAAGTTTTGTAGGTCTTTACAGAAATGCTTAGGTACAAAATTTAACTAACAAAAAAGACCCTATTAAATATGCAAGTACAGTCAGAGAGGATAACTGAAACATATTTAGAATCTGTTATAATACTACATAAAAAGGACTTAATTGAAATGAGATAAAATATAGTTTTTGATTTGTGAGTGCTTTAATATTTGGAATTTTATCAACAACAAATCTATATAGTTAATATATGTAGGGGCTTCCCTGGTGGCGCAGTGGTTGAGAATCTGCCTGCCAATGCAGGGGACACGGTTTTGAGCACTGGTCTGGGAAGATCCCACATGCCGCGGAGCAGCTAGGCCCGTGAGCCACAACTACTGAGCCTGCATGTCTGGAGCCTGTGCTCAGCAACAAGCGAGGCTGCGATAGTGAGAGACCCACGCACCGCGATGAAGAGTGGGTCCCGCTTGCCGCAACTAGAGAAAGCCCTTGCACAGAAAAGAAGACCCAACACAGCCAAAAATAAATAAATGTGAACAATTTTGGGAGGGTACAACCTCTTGGGTAAATGGCTTCAAAACTATATTCAAAACAGAAAAAATATCCAACCTTCTCAGATATATGTTTTAGTGAACTGCTTCTGCCATATCTATTTAGATCTATTTAGAGAGAAGAAATTAGAGGAACGAGAAATAACATGATACAATGTATTATATGTTGGAGAAAATAAATAATATAACCTGACATGAAAGGTTGCTGAGCTATGAATCAAGTCATCAGAAGTCTAAATAAATTATGAAATTATCATGCTTATCCACATTAACAGTAGGAGTATAGTGGAAATAGTAAAATATTAACTTATAATTTGTTTGAAATTCGATATTGAACATCCCTGTGATAGTGAGCATGGCTAGTTAATATTCTGGGAAATAATAGTATAAGCTAATGAATACAGATTTCATTACTTTGTTTTTTAAAAATTATTAAGTCAGGGGAATGTTTACCTTTACAACACCTTTAGAAAATTTGCTAACTAATAAGATAATGTAAATAAGATTTCATGAGGAATAGTTAAACTGCTTTTAAAAACTTGTCAAGTACTTTACAAGTATATATTTAATTATGCTGATATGCTAATTAAATCATGTTTACATTCTTATCTATTTATTAAATAGATTAAATTAAAGCAATAGATTAAATTAAAGCAAAGCTTACTAATAACCTCTATTAATTTACTTTGTTAGCTTCATTCTCATTATAATCTGACCTTTAAAGGCATACAAGTATATTTCTTTTATTTTAAATTTGTATAATTCTCTACTGCTACATATTCAGGCAGGTCTTACCTTTGATTACTCGTAAATTAGCAAGGTTTCTTATTTCATTTTAAGTTTAAAGAAATGAAATCACCTGGAGTAACCCAACTCCTATCAGTGTAGATATGTATTCAGATTTCCCATTTCCCCCACTTGGAGCTTCATAATAGAGAAAACTTCTCTGCTCCAATGTAGAAAATAACCAGCAATATTATTCAGACATGTGCAAAGTATCTACCTAAACTTGAGTGCCTTTCTCTAAGTTTATTGTTCAAGCTTATGATTTCTTTTCATTAAAGGAAGAAAAATAAATGTTTGATTACTAGATTAGAAATATCAAGGAGAAACTGTGTAACTATGTCAAAGAAATTTGAAAGCTAAATTACTCACGGTAATATTCCTATTAATTTATAGAAGACTTTAGTGAACTTATTTCATTACAGTGATTAAGTATGATAAAATAATAAACTGAAATTTGTATGGGTAAGTTTTAATAGTAGCAGTTTTCTAGGGGAAAATTATATATAGTTATGTTCAGTAGAATGAGATAACCATTCTTATGGATGGTGTTCATGTGTACTTAAAACGTCACTCAGTAACTACGCTTGAAAGATGGATGACTTACCAGAGAGGATTTTGGCTTTCCTTTACTCCTCATATATGTATGAGAGTAAATTATATTGCTCAGAATATTACATACACACCACGTTTCACATTCTATTTTATGAACCACAGCAGGTATTTGCACTAGAATATAATATACTGTCAACAAGACTGTAAAAATAAATTAAGGAATTGTGATGTATACAAATTTATTAAACTAACTTGCTTTCTGTAGGTGACTTAGTATTTGTTATAGTAAATGACACTTCTTTCTACTAGGTTACTTTGCCTTTGCTTTTTCAAACCCTTTCATTAAAACTTACTTAGAAAGGATATGGACCAGATAATGGCTATGGACCTCAAACAAGTTCCATAGTTTCACTAGCCAATAGCCTCCATCCTTAGATCACTAGATTTTGGATGAAGTCCATATATATCATTTCGGGCTTCATTTATACATGTGACATTTTGACCCATTAATGACATAAATAACAAGCTTGTTGGATTAACATATGTCAGGCTATAAGCATGAAAACTTTGCTAATCAGAGACATGGTCATTTCTTTAAGGAAGCATGAAGGCTAAATAGGCTAAATGCCATGATGTATAAAATCCATTGCAAATATCCAAGGAGATATTTAGGAAGCCTAAGAATTGATTAAAATTCCACAATCAGCATGTCCCTTCAAAATGAGACCATAGATTAAAGACAGAAAGCTCATTCTCAATATTTGTCACACAATCTTCTAGGTTTTAAAACCATCTGTACTTTTATATACATTATTGCAGACATAGTGGTGATGTTCAAATTATTGCCAAGGATGGGTTTTATTATTGAATTCTAAATTATCAATCTGAAAGTCACATTTATGACTTTCAAGCTGAGTTATATGGCATACACACCCTCCCCTATCCAGAGTTGCCATTTTTAATCCATTTCACTTTGTTTCATCACAAATTACTATGAACAGTATTGATTTAGAACTTGTGTCACAGTATTATTCTTAAATATTGTGTGTGTATGAATATGTTCATGCATGCACTTGTATTGATATAAATTTTAAATTTATTTTGTCATGTGTATGAGTAATTAATATAATCATAACCCCATTGTATATTTATGGGGATTGAAATAAGCTATCAAGATTAGTCTGTGTGTTTTATTCATCAATAAAAATAATTGGAGAAATTTTTTAGCTTAAGAAGCTATGATACACTGTTATAATAATAACTAATATTTGTCACTATTCTAAGCACTTTTCATATATTAACTCAATTCTCAAAACCACTCTATGACAGAGGAACTATCATTCTCCCCATTTTACAGATGTAAAAAAATGACTCGAGGAGAGGTAAATCACTTACTTAAGGACACATAAGCTTGTAAGTGGCTGAGTCAGGATTTAAATCCAAGAACATTAACTCTAGATCCCATGCTCTTAACCAATATGCTATACTACTTCTCCCAGTAATTGAGATGGCCTAAGATTGGAAATGGCTTTTAAGAGACCCCAAAAAATATCTTCTAGAATGGCATCCTCGAAGATATGAGACAGCTGACCACAATCTCAGAATAATCTAAGTGCAGCCAGCTATCCACAGTTGTGAAATTTTGGAATGATCATAATCCATCTGTACAGCTCATCATTCCCTAATTTCTCTCATTTATTTGTTCAGCAAAGATTTGGTGAATGCTTTCTATGTACACAGATGTTGTCAAAAATTGTGGGGAACATGAAGAAACACAACACAATCTCTGCATTTAAAGAACTTATAATTTTTAAGCAAAAACACACAAAATATTAATAAAATGTATGACACACAAAGAAATATGCCCAAGAGTTAAATGAATAAGAAATATGGTAGGCATTTGTTAATCAGAGAGGTGAGAGATCAGAATGAATTTTAGTGACTGGGCAATGTCTTCACACACATGTCCTACACAATGAAATTGCAACCCAGTATTTCCTACAACTACAAGCAGCACGTAATCTGGTTTGACCAATCAATGCTTTATGTTCCTGCAATCCACCATACTGTATATGGATTAATACAATGCTATTTTGAGTCTAATTCAGATTCTTATTTTTATGTGGTATGACTTTATCTGAAAGAGGGTAGGAAAAATACTTAAAATAATTCAGGGAAAAATCTATATATTGCTGAGTTGTATTAGTCAGAGATTGGTAATTTAAATTATTTAAGCCAATACAACAAATGAAAATTAAAGAGATGCAACTATAGCCAAAAGCATTACAAATTTTCTGAAACTCAGCAATTAAGAAAATCACATCTATCTATATTTTTATAAGGAAGTGTATATATGTGAAATAGAAAAAAAGGCCCCAAAAGACATCAAATGCATTTCAAAAGTCCTTCATTTACTATATTTAAAGCAACAGATGATTGTTAGCATTTTAACTGAGAGCTTCTTCAAATCAGCAAGTCATTAAAACTGTATGTGATAGAATCTAGACATACTACTATGAGCACACTACAAAATTAGAATCCATAGATAGCCAGGAAGTTCAAATGTACAAAACAAACCAGGCACCAACAGAAAACTGTCACCTTTATTTGATGTTACAGAACAACAGTCATACATAAATATGCTAAATAAATCCGATAGAACTTATTTTAAAATTCAGTAAGAAGATAATAGAAATAAACTGGCTTGAAGGAAAACATATGGTGTGAAATTTCAAAACAAAACCAGCAAGCTATGGTAAAACTCTACCTAAATATTGAGAATTATATTTAAAATGGCTATTTGAAATAACACGCAAAGTCAATTCTCCCTGTTATCTTCTTTAATGAAACCACAAGCATAGGTAATTCAAAGTAAATGCATAATTGACATTTAATATATAGCTGAAAATCCAAGAGGGCATGTTAATTTGTGTGTATGTATATATGTGCATTTTGCAGCAGATATGTTTCTTAGTTTTTGAATGGCTTATGTTGCTATTTATCAAAGTCTACTACTTGCATACTACTTTAAGAAGAGTGTAATATCAGTGAATGGTAGCTACACATTATGCAATACATGTGGTGAAGTGTTTAAGAACACTTGTAATAAAGATGTTTCTAAGAACACTACTTGCTTACTATGTAAAGATCAGTGTTATATCAGTAAATGGAAGTTATGCATTTTCTGCAATGTATGTAGAGTGGTGTTTAAGAACATTTCTAATAAAAATGTTTGGAAGAATGCTACTTTCTTAGAGAAGAGTGTATTATCAGTGAATGGTAGTTATACACATTTTTTAATGCTCATAGCGTAGTGTGTAAGAACACTTGTAATAAAGATGTTTCTAAGAATGCCAAAAAATAATTATCAAATGTCAAATTATGAGGTGGGGTTGGGGAGGTTGATTTAAAATGTTTACATAAACTAGTCACAAAGTGGATATTAAATGTTGAAAACAAAACTTGTTGAGATCCAATTTTGCTGCTGCCTAGAGGATACCTCTTTGCCTCAACATGAGTCATTTACAAAACAGATACCAGGTAAAATTGTAAAATAAGAAAAGCTGATCTTGGGCCCTTTGCAAATCCTTTCAATATCTACTGCTGTCAGCTGTGGAATTTACACTGCCACCCTATAGTTCAGCTCACACCTGTCCATATACTGTTTCAATATTTAACAGATATTGAGGCATTATATAAAGCATTTTAACTATCTTTTCATAGAAACACAAGACATTGCAATGAGAAAGTGTTTTAATTAACAAATAACTAATGCTCACTTGTTTTCTACTTTAAAAAAAGAATGACAAACTAGCCCAGAAAAAATAAACTTAGAAGGAAGTTTAAAAACAGGGACAAATATGTACACACATTCTGAAAATTCAAGTGTTAAAAACTTGTAAATAAGAGTCAACAATAATAAAACAATACATTTTCTTAATTTTATTTTGGTGAAAAGCATGTATAAAGATGCAATATCTAAAATAAGTGAAGTAATTGTACAAAATGGATGAATCTCAGGGGACAAACCCTGGACTGGATGAGTTTAATTCCTAATGGACTGGAATTAAATCTACTTTATTGATCACCATCTTAATTCCTACCTCTTCCCAGATTCTTTTTAATGAAGTCTGACTGAGAAGTTAGATGGCAATGACCCTATAGGATTAGAAAATAAGAAGGTAAAGAAAACACATATTCAAAGAATCCATAAATAATCCCCTACTTAAATTGGTGTTTTCCTAAACCCTGTTCTCTGTTTCTGTCCCACTCCAGAAAAAGAAGTAAACCAAGACAAAATATCCACCCTATCCTCCACCTATATAACCCCTTACCTCCCCCCAAAACACATGGCATAAACTTCAGGGTTTAGAAGTCATTGCATGAATTTCAATTTTGAATTTTTTTTAAATTTTTGGAGGGATGAGGGGTTGCAGCTTTTAGACTATATTATTAAACAGCACTTCAGAATCCATTGCCATTAGAAATTCATTTGACAAAACAGAAAACAGATGGAATGTAAATGAAGTAGGTCTCAGATCAGTGACAGAACTAAAGCTTTAAATAGAGCAAACTATCTTGAACCAGGTTTTACCATTACCAAGTGGGTAAATAAATCAGCAATGTAGCTCCTTGTGATTTCAAACTCATACCATTCTTCTGTCAGGCTCTGAAACTCCCAATGATTTACATTTTCTATATAAATTGTGCTCTTTACCTTTGGGAGACACCACTTAATAATGAATTATAATCCATGTATGCAGCTATTTATTACTGGAAAAAAAGCCATAGGATCAATATATCTTTTCATACTAAGCTTGAATGAAGTCTATAAAAGTCTAATGACTGTAGCAGGTGTCTGAAGTGCCTCGTACTATTTTCTGGTAGTTGCCTTCTAGATTCCTATTTGGTCAAAAGCCTTTGCTCTAAGTAGGGATGGCAAACATATGACACTCATTCTTATACTCCTCAACTCCATTCCTATGTCAGGTATAATTAATTACTCATCACACACTTCTTAAGCTAGGATTCAACAATAGAATCCTTTCTGACATACTGCTTTACATAGCCAACAGCCATTAACCAATCAATGGATACTAACACTTGGAAACTATTTGCTATACTTGATTTAAAGAAAAGCTATTTTCCTCATTTTGGCTATTTTCCTCATTACCAATCTGGTTGGTCATTGGCAGGCGTTTCAGCTGCCTAAGCAGCATTTCTTTTCATTCTTTATTTATGATTGTACCACCTAAATTTAATGTCAGAGGAGACCTTCAAGATGGTGGAAGAGTAAGACATGGAGATCAACTTCCTCCCCACAAATACATTAGAAATACATCTACATGTGGAACAACTCCTACAGAACACCTACTGAACGCTGGCAGAAGACCTCAGACTTCCCCAAAAGCAAGAAACTCCCCACAAACCTGGGTAGGGAAAAAGAAAAAAGAAAAAACAGAGACAAAAGAATAGGGATGGGACCAGCACCAGTGGGAGGGAGCTGTGAAGGAGGAAAAGTTTCCACACACTAGGAAGCTCCTACACTGGCAGAGACGGGGGTGGCAGGAGGGAAGCTTCAAAGCCACAGAGGACAGCTCAGCACAGGGGTGCAGAGGGCAAAGTGGAGAGATTCCCGCACAGAGGATCAGTACCAACCAGCACTCACTGGCCGCACAGGCTTGTCTGCTCACCTGCTGGGACGGGTGGGGGCTGGGAGCTGAGCCTCAAGTTTCGGAGGTTAGATCCCAGGGAGAGGACTGGGGATGGCTACATGCAGACAGCCTGAAGGGGGATAGTGCATCACAGCTAGCCTGGAGGGAGTCTGGGAAAAAGTCTGGACCTGCCTAAGAGGCAAGAGACCATTGTTTCAGGGTGCGGAGGAGAAGGGATTCAGAGCACTGCCTAAACGAGCTCCAGAGATGGGCATGAGCTCTGGCTATCAGCGCAGACACCAGAGACGGGCATAAAATGCTAAGGTTGCTGCTGCAACCACCAAGAAGCCTGTGTGCGAGCACAGGTCACTATCCACACCACCCCTCCGGGGAGCCTGTACAGCCCGCCACTGCCAGGGTCCCGTGATCCTGGGACAACTTCCCTGGGAGAACACACACTGCGTCTCAGGCTGTTGCAACGTCATGCTGGCATCTGCCGCCACAGACTCGCCCCGCATTCCGTACCCCTTCCTCCCCTTGGGCTGAATGACCCAGAGCCCCCTAATCAGCAGCTACTATAACCCCGTCCTGTCTGAGCAAAGAACAGACGCCCTCAGGCGACATAAACGCAGAGGCAGGGCCAGATCCAAAGCTGAAACCCAGTAGATGTGCGAACAAAGAAGAGAAAGAGAAATCTCTCCAGGCAGCCTCAGGAGCAGCAGATTAAATCACCGCAATCAACTTGATGTACCCCATATCTGTGGAATACCTGAATAGACAACGAATCATCCCAAAATTGAGGTGGTGGATTTGGGAGCAAAGATATATATATATATACACATACTTCCTTTTTCTCTTCTTCTGAGTATGTACTTCTATGCTTCTTTGTGTGATTTTTGTCTGTAAACTTTGTTTTTGCCATTTGTCCTATGGTTCTGTCTGTCCCTTTTTGCTGTATTGTTTAGTATAGATTTTAGCACTTGTTATCATTGGTGGATTTGTCTTCTGGTTGGTTGCTCCCTTCTTTCTTTTTTTTTCTTATTTTATTACTTTCTAATTTTTTAAAATTGTTAATAATTACTTTTTTATTGTAATATTTTGTTTTCCTTCTTTCTTTCCTTTTTTTCTCCCTTTTCTTCTGAGCCATGTGGTTGACAGTACCTGGGTGTTCTGGCCGAGTGTCAGGCCTGTGCCTCTGAGGTGGGAGAGCTGAGTTCAGGGCATTTGTACATCAGAGTGTTCCTGTCTCCAAATAATATTAAATGGAAAAAGATCTCCCAGAGATCTCCATCTAAACGCTAAGACCTAGCTCCACTAAATGACCAGCAAGCTACTGTGCTGGATGAACTATGCCAAACAACTAGCAACACAGGAAAACAAACACACATTAGCAGAGAGGGTGCATAAAATCATAATAGGGTCACAGACACTCCAAGAAACACCACTGGACGTGGTCCTATGAAACAGAAAGAAAAGATCCACTCATATCCACCAGATAACAGCCATCATTCTCCTCGAACAGGAAGCCTACACAACCCACTGAACCAACCTTAGGCACTGGGGGCAGGCACCAGAAAAAATCAGGAACTACAAACCTGCAGTGAGTGAAAAGGAGATGCCAAACACAGTATGTTAAGCAAAATGAGAAGACAGAGAAACACAGCAGATGAGGAAGCAATGTAAAAATCCATCAGACCACACAAATGAAGAGGAAATAGGCAGTCTACCTGAGAAAGGATTCAGAGTAATGATAGTAAAGATGATACAAAATCTTTGAAAAAGAATGGAGAAAATACAAGAAATGTTTTAAAAGACCTAAAAGAACTAAAGAGCAAACAAACAATGATGAACCCATAATAAATGAAATTAAAAATTTTCTAGAAGAAATCAATAGCAGAATAACTGAGGGTGAAGAACAGAAAAGTGACCTAGAACATAAAATGGTGGAAATAACTACTGCAGAGCAGAATAAAGAAAAAAGAATGAAAAAAATTGAGGACATTCTCAGAGAACTCTGGGAGAACATTAAATGCATCAACATTAGAATTATAATGGTCCCAGAAGAAGAAGACAAAAAGAAAGGGACTGAGAAAATATTTGAAGAGATTACAGTTGAAAGTATCCCTAATATGGGAATGGAAATAGTAAATCAATTCCAGGAAGTGCAGAGTGTCCTGTACAGCATAAATCCAAGGAGAAACATGCCAAGACACATATTAATCAAACTATCAAATATTAAATACAGAGAAAAAATATTAAAAGCAGCAAAGCAAAAACAACAAATAACATACAAGGGAATCCCCATAAGGTTAACAGCTGATCTTTCAGCAGAAAGCCTGCAAGCCAGAAGAGAATGGCAGCACATATATAAAGTGATGATAGGGAAAAACCTATAACCAAGATTACTCTACCCAGCAAGGATCTCATTCAGATTTGATGGAGAAATTAAAAGCTTTACAGGTGAGCAAAAGCTAAGAGAATTCAGCACCACCAAAGCAGCTTTACAACAAATGCTAAAGGAACTTCGCTAGGTAGGAAACATAAGAGAATAAAAGACCTACAGTAACAAACCCACAACAATTAAGGAAATGGTAATAGGAACATACATATCAATAATTACCTTAAATGTAAATGGATTAAATGCTCCAGCCAAAAGACATTGACTGGCTGAATGGATACAAAAATAAGACCTGTATATATGCTGTCTACAAGAGACCCACTTTGTGCTTAGGGACACATACAGACTGAAAGTGAGGGGATGGAAATAAATATTCTATGCAATTGGAAATCAAAAGAAAGTAGGAGTAGGAAATCTCATATCAAACAAAATAGCCTTTAAAAAAATGACTATTAGAAGAGACAAAAAGGACACTACATAATGATCAAGGGGTCAATCCAAGAAGAAAACGTAACAATTGTAAATATTTATACACCCAAAAGAAGAGCACCTCAATACATAAGGCAAATGCTAACAATAAAAGGAGAAATTTACAGTAACACAATCATAGTAGGGGACGTTAACACCTCACTTTCACCAATGGAAAGATCATTCAAAATGAAAATAAATAAGGAAACACAAACTTTAAATGATACATTAAGCTAGAAGGACTTAATTGATATTTACAAGACATTACATCCAAGAACAATAGAATACACTTTCTTCTCAACTTCTCATGGAACATTCTCCAGGACAGATCATATCGTGGGGCACAAATCATGCCTTGGTAAATTTAAGAAAATTGAAATCATATCAAGTGTCTTTTATGACCACAACGCTATGAAACTAGATCAATTACAGGAAAAAATCTGTAAAAACTACAAACACATGGAGGCTAAACATTACACTACTTAATAACCAAGAGATAACTGAAGAAATCAAAGAGGAAATCAAATAATACCTAGAAACAAATGACAATGAAAACACGACACCCCTAAACCTATGGGATGCAGCAAAAGCAGTTCTAACAGGGAAGTTTATAGCAATACTATCCTATGTCAAGAAACAAGAAACATCCCAAGTAAACAAACTAACCTAATACATAAAGCAAATAAGAAAGAAGAACAAAAAAATCCCAAAGTTAGCCGAAGGAAAGAAATCATAAAGATCAGACCAGAAATAAATGAAAAAGAATTGAAGGAAACAGTAGCAAAGAACAATAAAACTAAAAGCCGGTTATGTGGGATGATAAACCCAATTGATAAACCATTAGCCAGACTCGTCAAGAAAAAAAGGCAGAAGACAAAAGTCAGTAGAATTAGAAATGAAAAAGAAGATGTAATAAATAACAGTTCAGAAATACAAAGGATCATGAGAGATTACTACAAGCAACTCTATGCCAATAAAATGGACAACCTGGAAGAAATGGGCAAACTCTTAGGAAAGCATAACCTTCTGAGACTGAGCCAGGAAGAAATAGAAAATATAAACAGACCAATCAAAAACACTGTAATTGAGGCTGTGATTAAAGATCTTCCAATAAACAAAAGCTCAGGACCAGATGGCTTCACAGGTGAATTCTATCTAACATTTAGAGAAGAGCTTACTCCTATACTTCTCAAATTCTTGCAAAATATAGCAGAGGGAGAAACACTCCCAAACTCATTCTACGAGGCCACCATCACCCTGATACCAAAACTAGACAAAGATGTCACAAACGAAGAAATCTACAGGCCAATATCACTGATGAACATAGATGAAAAATTCCTCAACAAAATACTAGCAAACAGAATCCAAGAACACATTAAAAGGATCATACACCATGATCAAGTGGGGTTTGTCCCGGGAATGCAAGCATTCTTCAATATAGACAAGTCAATCAATGTGATACACCATATTAACAAATTGAAGGAGGAAAAGCATATGATCATCTCAATCGATGGAGAAAGAGCTTTCGACAAAATTCAACACCTGTTTATGATAAAAAAAAACCTCCAGAATATAGGCATAGAGGGAACTTACCTCAACATAATAAAGGCCATATATGACAAACACACAGCCAACATTGTTCTCAAAGTTGAAAAATTGAAACCATTTCCACTGAGATCCAGAACAAGACAAGGTTGCCCACTCTCACCACTATTATTCAACATGGTTTTGTAAGTTTTAGCCACAACAATCAGAGAAGAAAAAGAAATAAAAGGAATCCAAATTGGAAAAGAAGAAGAAAAGCTGTTACTATTTGCATATGATACTATACAAAGAGAATCCTAAAGACTCTACCAGAAAACTATGAGATCTAATCAATGAATTTCGTAAAATAGCAAGATACAAAATTAATGCACAGAAATCACTTGCAATCCTATACACTAAAAATGAAAAATCTTAAAGGGACATTAAGGAAACACTCCCATTTACATTGCAACAAAAAGAATAAAATACCTAGGAATAAACCTACCTTAGGAGACAAATGCCCTGGATGTAGAAAACTATAATACACTGATAAAATTAATTAAAGATGATACAAAGAGTTGGAGAGATATACCATGTTCTTGGATTGGAAGAATCAACATTGTGAAAATGACTCTACTACCCAAAGCAATCTACAGATTTAATGCAATCCCTATCAAAAAACCCCTGGCATTTTTCACAGAACTAAAACGAAAAAAATTACAATTTATATGGAAATACAAAAGACCTCGAATAGCCAAAGCAATCTTGAGAAAGAAAAATGGAGCTGGAGGAATCAGGCTCCTGGACTTCAGAAAATATTACAAAGTTACAGTAATCAAGACAGTATTGTACTGGCATAAAAAACAGATATATAGATAAATGGAACAGGATAGAAAACCCAGAGATAAACCCACGCACATGTGCTCACATTACTTTGATAAAGGAGGCCAGAATATACAATGAAGAAAAGACTGCCTCTTCAATAGACTGCCTTTCCCAGTGGTGCTGGGAAAATTGGACAGCTACATGTAAAAGAATGAAATTAGAAACCTCCTTAATACCATACAAAAAAATAAACTCAAAATGGATTAAATACATAAATGTAAGGCCAGACACTATAAAACTCCTACAGGAAAACATAGGCAGAACCCTCTACGACAGAAATCACAGCAAGATCCTTTTTGACCCACCTCCTAGAGAAATGGAAATAAAAGCAAAAATAAACAAATGGGAACTAACGAAACATAAGAGCTTTTGCACAGCAAAGGAAACCATAAACCAGACAAAAAGACCATCCTCAGAATAGGAGAAAATATTTTCAAATGAAGCAACTGACAAAGAATTAATCTCCTCCACCATTTACAAGCAACTCGTGCAGCTAAATATCAAATAAACAAACAACCCATTCCCAAAATGGTCAGAAGACCTAAATAGACATTTCTCCAAAGAAGATATACAGATTGCCTACAAACACATAAAAGGATGCCCAACATCACTAATCATTAGAGAAATTCAAATCAAAGGTATAACGAGGTATCACCTCACAGCAGTCAGAATGGCCATCATCAAAAAATCTACAAATAAATGCTGGAAAGGGTGTGGAGAAAAGGGAACCCTCTTGCACTGTTGGTGGGAATGTAATTTGATACCGCCACTATGGAGAACAATATGGAGGTTCCTTTAAAAACCAAAAATAGAATTACCATATGACACAGCAATCCCACTACTGGGCATGTACCCTGAGAAAACCATAATTCAAAAAAAGTGATGGACCACAATGTTCACTGTAGCTCTATTTACAATCGCTGGGACATGGAAGCAACCTAAGTGTCCATCAACAGATGAATGGATAAAGAAGATGTGGTACATATATATAATGCAATATTACTCAGCCATAGAAAGAAACGAAATTTAGTTATTTGTAGTGAGGTGGATGGACCTAGAGTGTGTCATACAGAGTGAAGTAAGTCAGAAAGAGAAAAACAAATACTGTATGCTAACACAAATATATGGAACCAAAAGAAAATGGTTCTGAAGAACCTAAGGGCAGGACAGGAATAAAGACGCAGACGTAGAGAATGAGACTGAGGACTTGGGGATGGAGAAGTTTAAGCTGGG
Source organism: Grampus griseus (assembly GCF_964374135.1). NCBI lineage: Eukaryota > Metazoa > Chordata > Mammalia > Artiodactyla > Delphinidae > Grampus > Grampus griseus. Next base: position 71,860,197 of record NC_138999.1, on the reverse strand, counting down.
ACGAAGTGAGAGAGTGGCATTAACATATATACACTACCAAATGTAAAATAGATAGCTAGTGGGAAGCAGCCGCATAGCACAGGGAGACCAGCTCAGTGCTTTTTGACCACCTAGAGCGGTGGGTTAGGGAGTTTGGGAGGGAGATGCAAGAGGGAGGAAATATGTGGATATATGTATATGTATAGCTCATTCACTCTGTTATAAGGCAGAAACTAACACACCATTGTAAAGCAATTATACTCCAATAAATATGTTAAAAAACATTTTTGTCATTATCTACATACCTAGTCTATAATAGTAATGTTTTGTTAAGAATTGCCTGTGTTCTATTAATTTTCCTCCCTTGCTTAAAACCCTTCAGTGGCTCTCCACTCTACAAATTAACACCTAAAACTTTAATTGGATCTCAAGATCTTTCATAATCTGGCTTCATTTCAATTCCAGAAACCCTCTATTTAAATAAACCAAACTATTCACATTCCCGTGAACATCTTGAATTTTCCCATGTCTGTGCCTTTGGTATGCTATGTCTCACACCCAAAAGTTTCGCTCTCTCCTCTCAGTTAAAATCCTAAGCCTCCTTCAAATATCAATCTCAGTCTCTTCTCTGTTTTTTTCACTCTTTTCACTTATATCTTCCTTATGTTGTGCTTATTTTACTGACATATGTTGTTTCCCTTCTAGTATGAAAGGTAATGGAAATTAAAGAGTATGCATAAAATTCATCTTGGCACCCTTCTTGGCTCCTAGAACAGGTTCCAGAGCACAGTAGATACACACATAAGTGAAAATCAAATGCAAATTAATAATGTGTCACTGAGTCACTGTATCTCAACCAGAGGCAGCCCTTAATTCTGCCAGTGTAGTATGGAAATATATAGGGGCATCGTTGTTTATCAAAACAACTGTAGAGCACCACTGGTATTTAGTGGGAAGGAGTCAGCCATGCTAAACATTCTGCACTGTTCAGAGCAGTCCCTCAGAAGGTAGATTCATGTCACCCTGTCTACACCCACATTCCCCCTCTTTAGAAACATTGGCTATGTTCTTGGATATTTGGATGGTAATTTTGTCCTAAAAATTAAATTTTGTAGAAATCAATGGTTAACACTGATAGAAAACTTCAAGATGTATGTGACATTATTGGTACTACTAGAGACTATCCAACTTAAAGTCATGAGCCTCTCTAAACTAGAAGAGTTGTTACACATTTGCCTTTACTCTATTGATGAATAAATCACCATACAGGGACTCAGCAACTACAGTATTGTTTTAAGTACTATATTAACCACTGAGGAGACATGCAGGGACAAATGAAAGATTGTTCCCAAGGAACAGAGAACTTTTTCAAGAAAGAGAACATGTCCACTGAGAGTCTAACAATAACAAGAAAGCACCAGCAGACATCATGTCCCAGAACAAACTATATATTTGTAAAGAGTAGACCTCTCTAACCTTGTATATTATTGAAACATTTGTGCCATAACCTTAGGGGCATCTTATGATTTCCCTATTGAAGGTCAGAAGATAGAACATTTTCATGCACATCTTGTTGTTTTTTCCCAGAAAAAATTTCTCAAACTCTTTTGAAAAACACTATGCTCTAACCAGTTAGTAATCACCCACCTTATGAAGGTGAATTTCAATGGTTCTTTTAGACTGTTATTTAGTGTACTGAAATAGCACTTTGTGTCTGAGACTAGGTGAGTTTCACTGGTCTAAAGCTGGCAATATGAAATTGTCACTACACACATTGCACTGCTATGAGCCACTTATACCAACAATTTATATTTCAGTTGTCACTGTGGAATCTAGGAATTCTGTAAGAAAATTGCCCACTATATTTTCCCGAAGTGCAATATGAGGAATTGAGATGTCTCTCAGGGTGTCCTCAGTACAGTCTGACTGGTCCATAAATTAATGAACTTAGAAAGAAAATCCATTATTCTGGCCTCAGTGTCACAAATGTTAATAATTTACTCTTAATTTCTGTTCTGCAGAGTTTATATATTCCCACAAAGAAAAGTTCACAGTTTTTCACAACTAAAATTCACTTTAATGTTAAATTTTTTATATACTTTAAAAAAAAACTATGCCTCTAAACACTTTCAAGAAAAAATAGGAAAAAAACTATGCTTCTAGACACTTTTAAGAAAAAATGGATGCTATTTTAAAAGTGTCCTGAACACAGGCACATTAGCAAAGGTTCTTAATTTCTGTCTAACACATAAGTAGATTTACATTTACTCTTGACTCTAATACAGAGGCATAGATAGCACTCTAATCCCATTTCAGCTCACAGATTCTATTCTTTCACTAATCAAGTAACCTAGTAATAACTTTAACCTTTTTACTTTGTTTGAATTCTTTTCACTTTTTCCATTGACACTTAACTGAAAATGATAAATAAATAGGAAATGAAGTAGACAACCTTGTAGATTACTTCGAAGTATTTCTGTCATTCCAAAAGATGAATAGAAGTGCAACATCACAATATATGATTTTGCAATTGAGCAAAGGTGAACAGGATATACAGCAAATGGGAATTAAAATTCAGTTGTACTCTGCCTTTTAAGCTATGGTCCCATGTGAGGCTATATTTCCTTTGGTGGAAATGGCTCCTATTTCTTCACCTAAAGACATACATAGTCGGTTCTCTAAGTTGTGCTCCCAAGGGGCTTATGTCTGCTCAGGAGAGCCTATTATTTCTAAATTCCCAAAGGGGGCAACTTGTAATACACATCAAGGTGCCCTAAAGGCTAGCTGTGCTTTGCAGAGAGGAGCCTTAATCCGATATTGGGCAGTTGATATTGCAATTAACACCCATCATATACATTCTTTAGCTGTAAACTGTTAGTTTTATTTTCATCTCTGCATGCTTTATTTACCCAGCTCATATGCATTATAACTATTTTTCACAGTATTCCCCTACAGCATCTAGCTATGTACACAATTAGCACTAAATAAATATTTGTTTATTGACTGAAAACACTAAATTTAGATTTATGTCTCAGATGAGAATAGGGGCATGGGAAGTAGGACAACTCTCATGCCTCCAGTAACTACAAATCCATCAAAAGTGTTACTTTCTTGAGTTTTTAAATGTGTTTTGACTTTTTTTTGTGAGGTGAGGCTAGAGATACTCCTTAATTAAGTGAGCTTCAAATCTCATCTATTTAGGGGATAGTTATTTGGAATCAAGTACTGCAAAAGCATTCTAGATCTCTTAATGGGGTAAATTGTGTCCTCTGTGATTAATTTATGTTGGTAGTGTGTAGATAACCCTATTTCAACATGAAATCTTAATAAATAATGTTGCAAAATAGAAAATACACATGATTCTTAAAGGGAAATATTTACACTAAAAAATAAAACACAGAATTTCTCATTCAAGCTGGAGATGTAGGACACACTGAATCTACAGCTACACATGGAATAATTTCCTCTGGGGACTTGGGGAGGAACTAGCTGAGTGACTCCTATACATTGAGCAAATGAGAAAAAACCCACATCAAAGCAGGTAAAAGAGGATGAGACACAGTCTTTCCATAAACCTCACTCCTAGTGAAGTGACCCATAATCTGAAGGGAAGTCACAGCTCTGAGCTTCTCCCTGAGGAGCAAAGGTATTTAACCCCACATCTGGTACCCTAACATTTAAGACCTGCAACTGAGAGATGAGCCTCCAAACATCTACCTTTGAAATACAACAGGCCTTGTGTCCAGGAGATCTGCAAGTCTATAACAAACTGAGAAACAGTTCTTAAAGAGCTTACACAGACTCACTTACCCCAAGGCCCAGCACAGAGGCAGCCACTGAAAAGTATCCGGACTTTCTGTGAAAGAGCCTTATTTGCTTATATTAAATCATCAGTCTGATGGCTAGGCATCTAATTTAACACACATCTGGGGGCCTAGTGAAATACTTTCCAAAGGTGGTTGCCAATTTTGCACTCTCCCTCTGCCTCACTTTAGGTCACTGCCATCTCCCAAAAAGGAGCTTGTACACTCATCTAATACACCAATTGTTGAAGGTGTCAGCAAGAGAACACCTCTAGATGGCCTGGCTCTAGTGGCCAGTGGGGCATAAGTTCATAAGTCCCACAGGAGCATTATAAATGGAGAAAGAGTTCTTAACTCTCTATAACCTCCAGGATACAACAGAGAGGCAACAGACTGAGGCACCCAGTCTTTTATTGAACGATGCTTATATCTTCATAGCTGTGGCCTGAGAGACAGGCTTCTAATTAAACACACAGTAAGGGGCTCATTACAGTCCTCTTTAGAAACTGGGGAGGCTAGTGGATACCGTCTTTGTGGTCTCTCTCCACCCTACTCCAGGATTTCAGTGTCTCCAAGAAAGCAGCTTGTGTACACATCTGGTACCCATCTTTTGTATCTGCCACACAGAGGACACATCCCTTGAGAGCCTGGCTCTTATGGCCAGTGGGGTTTATATTCGCAAGTATAGTGGGACAGTAGTAAAGAAAGAAACAGTTCTTAACTGGCTATTACCCCAGGCCTCAGGGAAGAGGGAGCAGACATAAATGCTCATCTCCCAGTCTTCCTTTAAAAGAGGTATACTTGTGTACTTTAAAGCTGCTGCCTGAGCATCTGGCTTCCAATCAGCCTAAATCTAGGTGCTAATTGACATCGTCACCTTTGAGCCAATGACATGTCTTGCCACACACTCAACTAATGGGGCCAACAAAAAATAAAGTCAGCTGCTTGGACAATCTTAAAGGTTGGGGAAAAACAAAAGCTAGGTCAGGGTTGAATGAAAAGGTTAAGAGCCTACAATGAATCCACTCCTTCAAGACTGGGAGAAGTGGCTGTTTTATCTAATGCACAAAAACCAACATAGAGAGTCAAGGAAAATGAAGAAAGAGAAGAATATGTTCCAAAAGAAAGAACAAGATAAAACCTCAGAAAAAAACCTCAATGAAATAGAGATGAATAATTTACCTAAGGAAGAAATCAAAATGATGGTCATAAAGATGCTCACTGAGCTCAGGAGAACAAGGAAAACACAAACTGACAATTGCAACAAAGACATAGAAAATATAAGAAAATAAAAAATAGAAAGTCACAGAGTTAAAGAAATTAACTGAACTGAAAAATACAGTAGAAGAGTTCAACAACAGACTAGATGAATCAGGAGAAAGCGTTAGTGAACCCAAAGACAGGGCAGTAAAACCTACTCAATCAAAGTAGTAAAAAGGAAGAAGAAAAAAAAGAAACTAAAACAGGGAAGATAGCTGGAGACACTTATGGGACAACATTAAATGGACCAGCAATTGTATTATATGAGTCCCAGAGCTGAAGAAAGAGTGAAAGGGGTGGTAAATTTATTTGAAGAAATAATGGCTAAAAACTCCCCTAACCTGTGAAAGGAAACAGACATCCAGAGAGTTTCAAATAAGATGAACTCAAAGAGAACCACACTGAGACATATTATAATTAAAGTGCCAAAAATTAAAGACAAGGAGAGACTTAAAATCAGCGAGAAGAAAACAACTTGTAACATACAAGGGAACCCTCAAAGAATATGAGCAGATTTTCCTGCAGAAACTCTCCAGGCCAGAAGAGAGTGTCACAATGTATTCAAAGTGCTGAAATAAAGAAAAAAAATGTCAACCAAAAATATTCTACCCAACAGAATTGAGGAGAAATAAAGAATTTTCCAGACAAGCAAAAGCTAAAGGAATTCATCACCACTAGACTGGAGTTACAAGAAATGTTAAAAAGTTTCTTCAAGCTGAAACAAAATAAAATTAATTACTAACAGGAAAACAAAAGAAGGTATAAATATCACAAAAAAGGTAAATGTATAATGAAATAAAAAATAATCTAATGTTGTAAAGGCAGTGGATTAATCACTTATAAAGCTAGTATGAAAGTTAAAAATCAAAAGTAGTAAAAATAACTACAGTAATTTAAAGGATAAAATAAATGAGATGTAACTTGTGACATCAAAAACATAAAAGTTGGGGGAGGGAGTAAAAATGTAGAGCTTTAAAATGCATTCAAACATAAACTGTCACTAGTGTAGAATAAACTGTTACAAATATATATATATATATATATATATATTTATAAGCCACATGAGAACCTCTTTAATTTGTGTACAGTAGATAAACAAAAGATAAAGAGAAATGACCTAAAACATACTATTACATAATATCATCAAATCACAAAGTAAGACAGCAAGAGAAGAACAGAACAGAAAAATTACAAACAGCCAGAAAATAATTAACAAAATGGAAGGTCATATCTATAAATAATTAATTTAAATGTAAATGGAACAAATGATCCAATCAAAAGACAAAGAGTGACTGAATGGATAAAAACACAAGAACCATTTATATGCTGCCTGGAAGAGACACACTTCAAATCTAAGGACACACACAGAGTGAGAGTGGAAGGATGATAAAAGATATTTCATGCAAATAGAAACCAAAAATAAGCTGGGGTAGCTATACTTATATAAGACAAAATATACCTTAAGATAAAGATTGAAATTAGAGTCAAAGGAGGTCATTATATAATGATAAAGTGGTCACACAAACAAAAGGATATAAAATTTATAAATATGTATGCACCCAACGTAGGAGCACCTAAGTATATAAAGGAAATGTTAACAGATATAAAGGTAGAAATAGAGAGTAGCATGATAATTTTAAGGGGAATTAATACCCAACTTTCTTCAATGGACAGATAATACAGTCAGAAAATCAGTAAGGAAACATTGGCAATAAATGACACATTAACCCAAATAAACTTAACAGAAACGTACAGAATATTCCAACCAAATGCAATAGAATACACATTCTTCTCTGGCATATATGGAACATTTTTCAGGATAGATCATATGTTAGACCACAAAATGAATTTTTGGTCTAAAAAATGGTCATTTTGGTCATTAAATTTGGTCATTAAATTTAAGATTTAAGTCATATCAAGCATCTTTTCTGACCATGGTAGTATGAAACTAATAATGAATTATAAAAGAAAACTGGAAAATTCACAAGTATGTGGAGATTTACTACTATGTGACTGAACAACCAGTGGGTCAAAGAAAAAAACAAAAGAGAAGCTAAAAAATACCTTGAGATAAATGAAAATGGAAATGCAACATAAAATGTATGCAGTGAAGTAAAAGAAACTAAGAGGGAAGTTCATAATGATAAATGCCTATATCAAGGGACAAGAAAGATCTCAAATAAACAACATAGCTTTGCACTGCAGAACAAGAAGAAAAAAAATGAAGCCTAAAATTAGTAGAAGGAAGGAAATAACAAAGATCAGCGCAGAAATGACTTAGAGACTAAAAAGATAACAGAAAAGATCAATGAAACTACCAGGTAGCTTTTGGAAAGATAAACAAAATTGATAAAACTTTAGGTAGACAAACCAGGAGAAAAAAAGAGAAGACTCAGATAAATATAAATGACAATGAAATAGGAGACACTACAACTGATATCACAGAAATACAAAGGACCAAGAGACTTACACCAGTAAACTGAACAACCTACAAGAAATGGATAAATTCCTAGAAATACAGCCCTCCATGACTGAATAATGAAGAAATAGAAAATCTAAACAGACTTATTAATAGTAATGAGATTGAATCACTAATCAAAAACCTCCCAACAAACAAAAATCCAGAACCAGATGGCTTTCTTGGTGAGTTCCACCAGACATTCAAAGAGTTAGTACCAATCATTCTCAAACTATACTATAGAAAAGGAGAGAAAACGTACAAACTCATTTTATGAAGCCAGCATTACCTGGATAGCAAAACTAGACAAGGATACCATGAGAAAGGCAACTACAGGTAAATATCCCTGATAAACATACATGGAAAAATCCTCAACCAAACATTAGCAAACCAATTCAATATCACATTAAAAGGATCATACATCATGATCAAGGGGGATTTATTTCAAGTATGCAAAGATGCTCCAACATCCTCAAATCAATCAATTGATACACCACATTAACAAACAGAAGGATAAAAAAAACATGTGATCATCTCAATAGTTGCAGAAAAATCATTAAAAAAAATTCAACTTCCATTTATGATAAAAACCCTCACCAGGATGTGTATAGAGTGAAATCTTAAAATGAAGGCCCTATTGAAAGGGAGAACAGGCAGGCATGCCACATGAAGATTAACCTTTAATAAGGTATAAGAAATGGCAGACAAACTTGTTGCTTCAAAACTTTTCTCAGGGCCAGATCTGCCTATTTTCTATGTTGAAATAATAAAACATAAATATTAATTATATGGTTGTATGATTATATAATACTTAAATTGAAAGACACAAGTACATGTGTTCATGCATATACTCAAACATGGCACATTGTAGGTATGTCTTAATTTATGTCATAGATTGTATAATAAGACACTTTGTTATGAACACTTGTCATGTAAACTGAATATTATTTTGCAACCAGATTCCATGAAAAAAACTGAGGGTGTGCACACTTAGGAAAAAAAGTACTTCCAGAGATTAAGTGATAAACAACTGGTGTGGGGGTAATCTCTAATGTATATTAGATATTGAATTACAGATTCTATGCCAAAACTGCAAGGAACTGTGTTTCCTTTGGGGCACCTTCCCAGTTTGGGACTTACATTGGGTGAACCTGATAAATAAGACACCAGATGTTTTCTGATTTAAAGCTCGATAAGGTGGGGTTGTGACCAAGATTGAAGAGTAGGAAATCCTGAGCTCACCTCCTCCATGGGCACACACAAATTACAACTATTTACAGAGAAAGTATTGATGAGAACTACTTGAAAATTAGCACAAAAATATTTTCCACGACAAAAGATTAAAAAATGAAAACACAACAAGAAGGATGAGAAGGGCAGATATGTAGTATAGTCAGACCCACACTCCTGGGTAGGTGACCTATAAATGGGAAGATAATCACAGTTGAAGAGCTTCTCCCAGAGGATCTAGGTGTCCAAGCCCCACTTAGGGTACCCCAGCTAAGGGATCCTGCACCTGGAAGACAAGCATCCAGAATATCTGTCTTGGAAGATCAGTGGGGCTTACATATAGGAGAGCCAGAGGGCTGTAGGAAATAGACTCTGCTCTTAAAGGTTTCATGGAAAAGATCACACACTCTGAGGCCCAGCATGGAAGCAATAAGTGGAAAGGAGTATGAGTCCAATACACTTGTTGATTTTGGAGATCCTCTAAGAGAGGCAGAAGGCAACTGGAACTCCCTATGAGGATAGATGTTAGTGGCAGCCATTGTGAAGATCATTCTATCACGAAGACACTGGTGCTGCAAGTGCCACTTTGGACTGCTCACTCTAGCCCATTACACATGGGTATTGCCCACCTACAAGCCAGCCAGCACTAGTCCCAGGACACACCAGGACAGGAAGGTAGAAATGTGGGGACACAACCCCATCCACTAATGGTCCAGCAACAGCCCAGGAATTACCTGGTGCCTGCAAACAGCTGTCCTGAGACTGGTCACAACCACCAGTGGGCTAGTGCCTCGGCAGGAGGCAGAGGATGGCAGCCAACTGGGCCGGGGAACATTTCCACCTACTGGCATGTCCGCAGTAGTCAGCCCTGCCACAACAGAAGAGCCCACATAGGGGGAACCACTAGAGCATATAGTTTTGGTGACCAGAGGGCAGTGTGATGCTGGGCCTCATAAGACCTCTCTTACATAAAGCCACTTCTCCAAGATTGGGAAAAGTAACTGCCCTAGTTAATATATAGAAATAAAAACGAAGAATTAGACAAAATGAGGTAACAATGGAATATGTTCCAATGAGGGAACAAGATGAAATCCCAGAAGAACTAAGCATAGTGGAGATAAGCAATCTACCCAACAAAGAGTTCAATTTAATGATTATAAAGATGCTCAAAAAACTTGGGATGAGTGAAAATTTCACATAGAGTAAGAAAACATAAAGAGGAACAAAACAGACACAAAGAATGAAATGAATAACTAAAATAAAATAACTAGAAGGAATATGCAATAGATCAGATAATTCAAAGGAATGGCTCAGCAAACTGGAAGACAGACCGGTGGAACTCAACTAAGCTGAATAGAAAGAAAAAAAGATTTTTAAAAACTGAGGATAGTTTAAGAGACTTTTGTGACAACATCAAGCATACTAACATTTGCATTATAAGGGGTCTCAGAAGGAGAAGAAAGAGAGAAAGAGGGCAGAGAATATATATCAAGAGATAATAGCTGAAAACTTCTCTAACTTGGAAAGGAAGATGGACAGCCAGCCCCAGGAAGCACAGAGTCAAACAAGATGAAACCAAAGAGATCCACACCAAGACACATTGTAATTAAAATGACAAAAATTAAAGATAAAAAGAAAATCTTAAAAGTAGCAAGGGAAAAGCAACTAGTTACATGGAAGGGAACTCCCATAAGGCAATCAGTGGACTTTTCAGCAGCAACTTTGCAGGCCAGAAGGAAGTGACATGGTATATTCAAAATGATGAAAGGAAAAACCTAACACCAAGAATACTCTGTCAGGCAAGACTATCATTCATATTTGAAGTATAAATAAAGAGTTTCCCTGACAACAAAAGCTAAAAGAGTTCAGCACCACTAAATTGGCTTTCCAAGAAATGTTAAAGGAACTTCTTTAAGTATAAAGGTTAAAAGACAAAAATCAGTAAAATTATCTACACCCACAATAAGGGCTTAAGTATGCACAAAACAAGAAGATGTAAAATATGATGTCAAAAACATTAAATGTGGAGAGCGGAATGAAAAGGCAGTTTTTAGAATGTGTTTGAACTTAAAGGATCATCAACTTAAATATATATACCTCATGCAATCAAAAAACAAATATCTATAATAGATACATGCAGAAGAAGAAAAAATAATCATCCAAGCATAACAGTAAAGTCAGTCATCAAATCACAAGGGAAGAGAGCAAAGAAGAAAGGCACAAAAGAGAACCACAAAACACCATGAAAACAATATCCAAAATGGCAATAACTACATACCTATCTATAATTATTTTAAATGTAGATGAACTGAATGCTCCAATTAAAAGACACAGAGTGGTTGAATGGATAAAATAACAAGGACCATCTATATGCTGCCTACAAGAGACTCACTTCAGATCTAAAGCACCCACAGACTGATAGTGAGGGGATGGAAAAAGGTATTCCATACAAATGTAAATGAAAAGAAAGCTGGAGTAGCAATACTTATTATCAGGAAATCTAGACTTTAAAACAAATAACTTAGCAAGAGACAACAAAGGACATTACAAAATGAAAAAGGGATCAATTCAATAAGAAACTATAAGAATTGTAAATATATTTGCACCCAAGGTAGAAGTATGTAAATACATACAGTAAATATTAACAAACCTAAAGGGAAAAATTGAAAGTAACACAACAATACTAGGGGACTTTAGCACCCCATTTACACCAATAAACAGATCATCAAGACAGAAAATCAATAAGGAAGCACTGGTCTGAACTGACACATTAGACAAGATAGATTTAATAAGTATATATAAAACATTCCATCCAGAACAACATAATACACATTTAGCACTATAAAAAGGCACCAGTCAGAGCTGAATAATGCAGTAAATGAAATGAAAGACATACTAGAAGGAATTAACAGCAGGTGATACAGAAGAATGCATAAGTGATCTGGAAAATGGAATGCTGGAAATCAACCAATCAGAAGAGCAAAAAGAAAAACAAATAAAAAATGAGAACAGTTTAAGAGACCTCTAAGACAACATCAAGTGTACCAATGTTTACATTATATGGGAACCAGAGGGAGAAGAGAGAAAGCCACCAAAAATGTATTTGATGAAATTATTGTAGAAAACTTCCCAAACCTGAAGAAGGAAAGAGATGTCCAGGCACAGGAAGCACAGAGAATCCCAAACAAGATGAACCCAAAGAGACCCACCCCAAGATAAATCATAATTAAAATGGCAAATGATAAGGTAAAGGGAAAATTCTAAAGGAAGCAAGAATAAAACAAAGAGTCATATAAAAGGGAACCTGTATAAGGATATCAGCTGATTTTTCTGAAGAAACTTTGCAGGCCAGAAGGGAGCAGAAAGGTATATTTAAAGTAATGAAAGGGAAAAAAACCCTGCAATGTTAGGAAACTCTAACCAGTAAGATTATCACATAGAATTGAAGGAGACATAAATAATTTCTCAGACAAGAAAACCTAAGAGTTCATCAAATACTAAACTTACCCTAAAAGAAATGTTAAAGTGTCCTCTCTATGTGGAAAACAAAAAAGGCTAGAACAAGAAATAAGAATTTATAGAAAAGGAAAAATCCCACTATTAAAGCAAATATATAGTAAAGGCTGTGGTACAACCACTTAAATAAGCTAGCAAGAATATTAAAAGACAAAAATTGTAAAAACAATTATAACTACAATAATCAGTGAAGTGATAAACATGAAGATATAAAAGATGACATCAAATGGTGGAGAAGGGGATCTGTAGCTTTTCTATACAGTAATAATGAACTATCAAAAAGAGAAAGTAAAAAAAAACCCCAAAACAATCTCATTCAAAACCACATCAAAATGAATAAAATATCTAGGAATAAATTTAATCAATGAGGTGAAAAACCTATTCTCTGTAAACTATAAAACATTGATGAAGGAGATTGAAGATGATATAAGGAAATTGAAAGATATCCCATGTTCTTGGATTGGAAGAATTAATATTTTTAAAATGTCCATACACCCATGACATTTTTCAAAGAACTAAAAAAGAACAAAAATCCTAAAATTTATACATAACCACATAAGACTGCAAATTTCCAAAGAAATCTTGAGGGGAAAAAAAAAAGCAAAGCTGGAAGTATCATGCTCCCTGACTTCAGACTATGCTACAAAGCTACAGTGATCAAAACAGCATGGTACTGGCACAAAAGCAGACTCATATATTGATGGAACAGAATTGAGAGCCCAGAAATAAACCCACATGTCTATGGTCAATTAATCTATGAAAAAGGAGGCAAGAATATGCAATGGAGAAAAGACAATCTCTTCAACAAGTGGTTCTAGGAAAACAGGAAAGCTACTTATAAAAGAATAAGATTAGAACATTTCCTCACACTATATACAAAAATATACTCAGAATGGATTAAAGACCTAACTGTAAGACCTGAAACCATAAAACTCTTAGAAGAGAACATAGGCAGGACACTCTATGACATAAATCACAGTAACATTTTCTTGGATCAGTTTCCTAAGGCAAAAGAAATAGAAGCAAAAATGAACAAATGGGACCTAACTAGCTGAAAACTTTTTGCACAGGAAAGGAAACGATCAACAAAATGAAAAGACAACCTATGGAATGGGAGAAAGTATTTGCAAATGATGAGACTGACAAGGGGTTAATATCCAAAATATATAAATAGCTCAAAAAACTCAAACACCCCAATTAAAAAATGGGCAGAAGACCTTAATAGACAGTTTTCCAAAGAAGATATACAGATGGCTGACAGGCACATGAAGGATGCTCATCATTGCTAAGTATCAGAGAAATGCAAATCAAAACCACAAGGGTATACTGCCTCAGATCTGTCAGAATGGCTATCATCAAAATATTTACAAATAACAAATGTTGGACAGGATATGGAGAAAAGGGAACCCTTTTACACTGTTGGTGGGAATGTAAATTGGTGCAGCCATTATTGAAAACAGCATGGAGGTCCCTCAAAAGCTAAAAATAGAACTGTCATATGACCCAGCAATTCCACTTCTAGATGCATATACAAAGAAAATGAAAACACTAATTCAAAAAGATACACGTACCCCATTGTTCATAGCAGCACTATTACAATAGCCAAGACTTGGTAGCCACCCAAGTGCCCATCAACTAATGAATGGATAAAGAAAATGTGAGATATATATATGATGGAAAACTACTCAGCCATAAAGGAGAATGAAATTCAGTCAATTGCAACAACATGGATATACCTGTAGGATATTATGCTTAGTGAAATAAGTCAGAGAAAGACAAATACTGTATGTTATCATGTATATATAAACAATAAAACAAAGGAAATGAATATAAAAAACAGAAACAGATTCACAGATATAGAGAACAAACTAGTACTTACCAGTGGAGAGAGGGACGGAGGAGGGGCAAAATAAGGGTAGGGGATTATGATGTACAAATTACTATGTATAAAATAAATAAGCTACAAAGATATTTTGTACAGCAGAGGGAATATAGCCAATATTTTATATTAACTTTAAATTGAGTTTAATCTATAAAAATAGTGTCACAATGTTTACATCTGAAACTAATATAATATTGTAAATCAACTATACTTCAATTTAAAAAATTAAGAAAACAGCAGAGTGAGGATAAGAACCTAGATCATTTGTTTACATTTTGGCACTCTCCATTTCAACAAGCTTCTACTCCACAGTTCCCATTTAATTTTGAAAGCACTGTGTGTTTCTAAATTTTTACTAAGTAGTCTCAATCATGTAGTGAAGAGTGGCCTTAAGAATGGACAGAAACTTAAGCATATTTTTGTTGTTGTTTTTCTTAGAACTAGCAAGTGATACAATCAAATTATGTCTCTGGAGTCTTATTTAAGAGAGGAGGTGTGATATTAGATTTTGATAATATCTGTAGTTTTCAAGCCTGAAATTATGAGGGCTCAAGCAATCACACACACCACCAGCAGCTGCTGACCCTAGTTCAGAAATGTTTTTTGCTCAACATATATTAAACAGGTTCCATTTATAATAGCTGCTTGCTGATGCTTAAGGAAAAATGAAAGCGGTTCAATGGTTATCATAGTTGAGGTTGCAAAGGCAACACTCAATTAAGTCTCCTCCATGTAGGGCATTATTCCTAAAAGCTTATAAAAAACATAAGGGGTAATCAATCATCCTGTAAGGCAAGACATGCCAATTCACCTCCAAAACCTAAGATTTCATAAGAGATATAATTTGCTTTGAGATTTTCCCTGGACTTGCTCTACTTGGTTAGTGCCCCTTCTAAAATATAGTATCCAGAAGTGAAATAGTACTATAGTTATGATCTTCTCAGTGCAGAGTAGTGGAGCTATCATCTCTGTCATCGGGACTCTTTCCTCCCAGTGGTAAAGCCCAACTCCTCTTTTTCTTGCTACGGAGGAAGAGAGGTATAACAACTACCTTCTTCAATTTTACAGAGATGTATAAATGAAAATTAATAGTGTCCTACTCAAGATGACAGAGCATGTAATGCCTGTGGAATTTACTCTTTAAGTTGACATTCAAAGTCTTCCACAATCTGGCACCAACCTACGTTTACAACCTTGTCACTCGCAAACATACTCTCCCCTTCCAGGTAAGCAGGTCTATTTATTCACTGACCTCAAACACACATTACTTCTTATCTGCATGATTGTTCACACATCATTTGCTTTCATCAGAACATCATTCCTCCTTCTCTCCCTCTATTCAATTATACTTATTGAATTAAAACAATTATACTTATTAAGTCCTAGCTATGCCATGAAGCTCTGCCTGAATAATGTAGCATAAAATAATCTTTCCCTTCTGTGGAAAGTTATAGTTTCCATGACTTAACTGGTACTTTATACTTTCTTCTGACATTATGCACTGATTATATAATTTTGTTAAATCGTTATATTTATTCTTGCCTCCCCCTATTAGACTGTAGAATTTTGAGATGAAGAGGCCATAAATATTTTATTGAAAATTGGTAAATAGGAGAAGGTTCCTAAAATGCTGCTAGTCTATTAATTAATGATTCCCCCATTGTGTGTACACAGATGCTTCTCACTGGTCTTAACCCTTTAGACCAATATATGGGTACATAATAGAAAGAAAACTCCTGACTTGCTTAAGGAAGGATTCAAAGGATTTGAAGTCGTTTAGATACCCTTGATATTCTGGATCCATAAAAAATTAAACAGCAGACATTTTTTTCCCAGTATCTAGACAAGGAAGGGGCAAAAAGATTCTTCTTTTGGACTATAGCAAGTCCTACTTTCCTGAAATATAACTTTGAAAGCCTCCTTCTCTCACTTTTTTAACCATCATTTCATTGGGTTTATGGATCTAAGTGATCAAAAAGTTATGACACTCCATGATTGTGAAAATAAAATATAGTTGAAAGTTGTATTATTATTTTTCTATTGCTGGATAACAAATTACCACAAAACAACAACCATTTATTATCTTACAGCTTCTGTGGTTTGGAACTCCATGCACAGTGTAGCTGGATTCCCTCCTAAGAGTCTCACAACGTTGAAATCAAGGAGTTTGACAAGGCTGAAATCTCATCTAAGGCCCAGGGTCCTTTTTCCAGCTCACTGGTTGTTAGCAGAATACTGTGTCATGTGGTTGTAGGACTGAGGTTCCAACTTTCCTTCTGGTTGTCAACTGGGTGTTATTCTCATCTTCTACAAGCTATTCACCACCTCTAGAAGATGGTAGTATTCTTCTTCAAGATGAGCAGGAGAATCTTTATAATGTTTTACCTTTTAGTAAAGGCTCATGTTATTAGGCCAGGCCTACTTAGGATAACCTTGTTTAAAAGGTAAATGATTAGCAATCATGGGAGTCACTGTGCATCATATTCACAGGCCTTATACACAACTCAAAGGATTATACAAAAGCATGCATCATTGGTGGTTATTACAGAATTCTTTCTACCACAAAAGTATATAGTCCTACATTACATAGAATAAGACAAAGGACCTAACAATATGGCTCCTTCAAAAGGCATAACTTCCTGATTATGGATAGAACCTGTTTCTACAGCCTTGGCTAATTACAGAAGACAGAGATTATCATAAGAATCAAAGTCAGGGCAAGAACCAACCCTACCACCAGGAAGCCTGCATAAGCCTCTTAGACAGCCTTATCCACCAGAGGACAGACAGCAGAAGCAAGAACTACAGTCCTGTAGCCTGTGGAACAGAAACCACAATCACAGAAACTTAGACAAAATGAAATGGTAGAGGAATATGTCCCAGATGAAGGAACAAGATAAAATCCCCAAAGAAAAACTAAGTGAAGTGGAGATAGGCAACCTACTAGAAAAAGAAGTCAGAGTAATGACACTGATGATAATACAAGATGTCAGAAAAAGAATGGAGGCACAGATTCAGACTATACAAGAAATGTTTAACAAAGTCCTAGAAGAACTAAAGAACAAACAGAGATGAACAACACAATAACTGAAGTGAAAAATATACTAGAAGGAGTTTTTCAAACATGGCGGAGGAATAAGACATGGAGATCACCTTCCTCCCAACAAATACATCAAAAATACATCCACATGTAGAACAACTCCTACAAAACAACTACTGAATGCTGGCAGAAAACCTCAGACTGCCAAAAAGGCAAGAAAATCTCCATGTAACTAGATAGTGCAAAAGAAAAAAAAAGGAGACAATGGAATCAGGATGAGACCTGCACTTCTAGAAAAGAGCTGTGAAGGAGGAAAAGTTTCCACACACTAGGAAGCCCTTTCACTGGCAGGAATTGAAGGGGGGGAGCTGCAAAGCCTCAGAGAGAGCAGCAACAGGGGTGCAGAGGGCAAAGTGGAGAGATTCCCGCATAGGGGATTGGTGCCAACTAGCATTCACCAGCATGAGATGATTGTCTGCTCACCCACTGGGAGGGGTGGCAGCTGGGTGCTAAGGCTTCAGAAGTCAGACCCCAAGGAGAGGACTGGGGTCAAACCCCAGGGAGAGGACTGGGATTGACTGCGTGAAGACAGCCTGAGGGGGTTAGTGCACCACAGTTAGCTGGGAGGGAGTCCAGAAAAATGCCTGGGCCTTCCAGAGAGGCAAGAGACTGTTATTGCAGGATGCGCGAGGAGAGGGACAGGCCTGCCATAGGATCTTCCTGCTCCTTGCACTCACAGATGGCAAGGCATTGCCTATGCAAGCTCCAAAGGTGGGCATGAGCCATGGCTGTTATCTCAGTCCCCAGAAGAGGGCAACTGCTGTCACCACTGCCACCAAGGGTCCTATGTGCAAGTGGAGGTCACTGCCCTCACCTTGCACCTTGTGCAACCTGCCACTGCCAAGTGTCCCACTATCCAGGGCCAACTTCCCCACAAGCACAAACAGCATGCTTCAGGCTGTTGAAACTTCCTGCTAGCCTGTGCTGTCACAGGCACTCCCCACACATCCCAAATGTGAATGCCGTATCCCTCCACCTCTCCAGCCTGAGTGAGCAAGTGAGCCCTAATTAGCCACTGCTTTTGCACCTTCTTGCCTGGGTAGGAAACAGATGCCTAAGTGTGGCAAAGCTGAACTCCAGAGGCTGTGTGACCAAAGAAGAGGAAGGGACTCTCTCTGTGCAGCCACAGGAGCACTGGATTAATCATCACAGTTGACTTGGTAAACCCTGCATCTATGGAATATCTGAAGAGACAATGAGTATTCCCACAATTGAGGCTGTGGAAGTTGGGGGCAACTGTGGACTTTGCAGGTAAGTACATGCAGGAGTAAGGCCAGGTCAGAGTCTGAGCTGGCCCCACAGTGCCCACAGCATGTCCAGAGACTTACCTAGAAGTATTGGAAGACTTCCTGTGTAGGCAGGGATTGGCTGTGGCTCACTGTAGGAGCCAGGACACAGAGCTGAGGCCACAGGAAAATATTATTACCAATTTTTTTGCTTTGTTCTGTTGCTACTCTTTAAATTATTCTTATAATTGTTATTTTTACTGACTTCTTTTTTATGCTTTTATTTTTAATATATTTTTATTTCAGTTATTAATTTTCCTATTTCTACTGTAATTCTTCATTACATTTTTCCTTGTTTTTGTTTTTTCCTTTGTTTTGCTTTATCTTATTTTTACCTATATTTTATATTTTTCTGTTTCTACTTCTTTGTTGTTTTGTATTTTTCCTTTTGTTTTCATCTTTCCTTTGTTTACTTTTTTTTCATCATTTTTGTGTTTTTTTATGCTTTCTTTGCTTCTTTTTACTTTGCTTTCTGCATTTGATTTGTTTTGGGGTATTTTGTTTTTGTTAGTTTATTTTTTACTGTCTGTTTTAAATTTGGGGTTTGTTTATTGGTTCGATTGCTCTCATCTTTTTTGTTTTCTCTTTCTTTTCTTTTTATTTTCTTTTCCTTTTGTGAGTGTGCGTGTAAGTTTCTTTGTGTGATTTTACCTGTTTCGTTTTGCTTTTACCATTCGCCTTGGGGTTTTGTCTGTTCATTTTTAATTTTTCTTTCTCTTGCACACAGTGCAGCTTGCAGGACCTTGGTGCTCCAACCAGATATGGACCTGAGCCTCCAAGGTAGGAGAGCCAAGTCCAGGATATTGGACCACCAGAGGACTCTTGACACCATGGAATATTAAGTGGTGAAAATCTCCCAGTGGTCTCCATCTCAACACTAAGACCTGGCTCCACCTAACGGCAAGCAAGCCCCACTGCTAGACACCTCACACAAAACAACTAGCAAGACAGGACCATAAACCAACACAGTATCAGACAGGTTGCCTAAAGTCATACCATGCTCACAAACACTGCAAAACACCCCACTGGATGTGGCCCTGACCTTCAGAGGGACAAGATCCACTTCAACCCACAGGAACAGAGACACAACACCTCCCACCAGGAAGCCTACATAAACCACCAGATGAACCTAACCTACTGGGGGAAGGCAACAGAAATAAGAGGAACTACGACCCTGAAGCCTATGGAAAAGAGACCACAAACACAGTAATTTAAGCAAAATGAGAAGACAGAGAAATATGCAGCAGATGAAGGAGAAAGGTAAAAATCCACAAGACCAAACAAATGAAGAGGGAAGAGGCAACCTCCATAAACAAGAATTCAGAGTAATTATAGTAAAGATGATCCAAAATCTTGGAAACAGAATGGAGAAAACACAAGAAACAGTTTAAAAGGACCTGGAAGAACTAAAGAGCAAACAAACAGTGATGAAAAACACAATAAATGAAATTAAAAGAACTCAAGAAGGAATTAATAGCAGAATAACTGAGGCAGAAGAACAGATAAGTGAGCTAGAAGATAGAATGGTAGAAATAACTACCAAGAAGCAGAATAAAGAAAAAATAATGAAAAGAATTGAGAACAGTCTCAGAGACCACTGGGACAACAATAAATGCACCAACATTCGAATTATAGGGGCCAAAAATAAGAAGAGAAAAAGCAATGGTCTCACAAAATATTTGAAGAGACTATAGTCGAAAACCTCCCTAACATGGGAAATGAAAGTCAATCAAGTCCAGGAAGTGCAGAGAGTCATACACAGGATAAACCCAAAGAGAAACATGCCAAGACACATAATCAAACTATCAAAAATTAAATACAAAGAAAAAATATTAAGAGCAGCAAGGGAAAAGCAACAAATAATATACAAGGGAATCCCCATAAGGTTGTCAGCCAATTTTTCAGCAGAAACTGCAGGCGAGAAGGGAGTGGCAAGATATATTTAAAAGGATGAAAGGGAAAAACCTACAACCAAGATTACTCTACTTAGCAAGGATCTGATACAGATATGATGGAGAAATTAAAACCTTTACAGATAAGCAAAAGCTAAGAGAATTCAGCACCACCAAACCACCTCTACAGCAAATGCTAAAGGAACTTCTCTAAGGGGAAAAACAAGACGAGAAAAGGACCTACAAAAACAAACCTAAAACAATTAAGAAAATGGTAATAGGAACATACATGTCAAAAATTACCTTAAATATGAATGGATTAAATGTTCCAAACAAAAGACATAGACTGGCTGAATGGATACATAAACAAGACTCATATATATGCTGTCTACAAGAGACCCACTTCAGACATAGGGACACATACAGATTGAAAGTGAGGGAATGGAAAAAGGTATTCCATGCAAATGGAAATCAAAAGAAAGCTGGAGTAGCAATTCTCATGTCAGGTAAAATAGACTTTAAAATAAAGAAGATTACAAGAGACAAAGAAGGACACTACATAATGATGAAGGGATAAATCCAAGAAGAATATATAACAATTATAAACATATTTCACCCAACATAGGAACACCTCAATAGATAAGGCAAATACTAACAGTTATAAATGGGGAAAATGACAGTAACACAATGATAGGGGGCCTTTAACATCTCACTTACACCAATTTGCACAGAAAATTAATTAGGAAACACAGCTTTAAATGACACAGTAGACCAGAGAGATTTAATTGATATTGATATGACATTCCATCTGAAAACAACAGAATATACATTCTTCTCAAGTGCACATGGAACATTCTCCAGGATAGATCATATCTTGGATAACAAATCAAGCCTTGGTAATTTTAAGAAAATTGAAATCATATCAAGCATCTTTTCAGATGAAAGGCAATGAGATTAGAAATCAACCGCAGGAAAAAAAATGTAAAATATACAAACACATGGAGGCTAAACAATATGCTCCTAAATAACAAAGAAATCACTGAAGAAATCAAGGAGGAAATCAAAAAATTCCTAGAAACAAATCACAACAAAAACAAAATGACCCAAAATCTCTGTGATGCAGCAAAAGCAATTCTAAGAGGGAAGTTAATAGCAATACAAACCTACTTCAAGAAACAAGAAAAATCTCAAATAAGCAATCTAAGTTTACACGTAAAGCAACTAGAGAAAGAAGAAAAAAAGAAAAACTGAAAGTCAGTTTGAGGAAAGAAATCATAAAAATCAAGGCAGAATTTTTGAAATAGAAACAAAGAAAACACTAGCAAAAATCAATAAAACTAAAAGCTGGTTCTTTGAGAAGAGAAACAAAACTGTTAAAACTTTAGACAAACTCATGAAGAAAAAGTGGGAGAAGACTCAAATCAATAAAATTAGAAATGAAAAAGAAGTTACAACAGACACTGCAGAAGTATAGAGCATCACAAGAGACTATTACAGGCAACTATATGCCAATAAAATGGAAAACCTGGAAGAAATGGACAAATTCTTAGAAAGGCACAACCTTCCAAGACTGAACCAGGAAGAAATAGAAAACATGAACAGAAATCACAAGTAATGAAATTGAAACTGTGATTAAAAATCTTACAAGAAAAAAAGTTCCAGGACCAGATGACTTCACAGGTGAATTCTATGAAACATTTAGAGAAGCACTAACACCCATCCTTCTCAAATTCTTCCAAAAAATTATAGAGGAAGGAACACTTCCAAACTCATTCTATTAGGTCATCAACACCGTGATACCAAAACCAGGAAAAGATATTATAAAAAAAAGAAAATTACAGACCAATAACAATGATAAACATAGACGAAAAAATCCTCAACAAAATACTAGCAAAGAGAATCCAACAACTCATTAAAGGGATCATACATCATGAGCAAGTTGGATTTATCCAGGGGATGCAAGTGTTCTACAATATACGCAAATCAATCAATGTGGTACACCATATAAACAAATTAAAGAATAAAAACCTTATGATCAACTCAATAGATGTAGAAAATGCTTGTGACAAATTTCAAAATCCATTTATGAAAAAACTCTCCAGAAAGTGGGCATAACGCGAATATAATTCAACATAATAAAAGCCATATACAACACACCCACAGCAAACATCATTCTCAATGGTGAAAAATTGAAAGCATTTCCTCTAAGATCAAGAACAAGACAATGATGTCCACTATCACCTCTATTATTGAACATAGTTTTGCAAGTCCTAACCATGGCAATCAGAGAATAAAAATAAATAAAGTTATCCACATAAGAAAAGAAGAAGTAAAACTGTCACTGTTTGCAGATGACATGACATTATACATAGAAAATCCTAAAGATGCCAGTAGAAAACCATAGAGCTCATCAATGAATTTGGCAAAGTTGCAGGATATGAAATTAATGCACAGAAAGCTCTTGCACTTCTATACACTAACAACAAAAGATCAGAAAGAGAAATTAAAGAAACAATCTCATTCAGCATTGCAATAAAAAGAATAGAATACCTAGGAATAAACCTACCTAAGGAGGTAAAACACCTGTACTCAGAAAACTATAAGACACTGATGAAAGAAAACAAAGACAACAAAAACAGATGGAGAGATATACCATGTTCTTGGATTGGAAGACTGAATATTATGAAAATCACTCTACTACCGAAAGCAATCTAAAGATTCAATGCAATCCCTAGAAAATTACCAGTGGTCTTTTTCACAGAACTAGAACAAAATAATCTTAAAGTTTGTATGGAGACACAAAAGACACCGAAAAACAACAACAACCTTGAGGAAAAAAAACAAAACCAAACAAAAAATGGAGCTGGAGGAATCAGACTCCCTGACACGAGACTATACTAACCTGGAAGCTACACAAAGCTTTACAAAGCGACAGTAATCAAGACAGTGTGGTACTGACACAAAAACAGAAATATAGATCAGTGGAAAATGATACAAAGCCCAAAGAAAAACCCATGCACCTATGGCTAACTAATCTTTGACAAAAGAAGCAAGGATATACAATGGAGAAAAGACAGTTTCTTCAATAAGCGGTGCTTGGAAAACTGGACAGCTACATGTAAAAAAATGAAATTAGAACACTCCCTAATGCCATGCACAAAAATAAAATCAAAATGGATTAAAGACCTAAATTTAAGGCCAGACACTATAAAACCCTTAGAGGAAAACATAGGCAGAACACTCTATAACATAAATCACAGCAAGATCCTTTTTGACCCACCTCTTAAAGAAATGGAAATAAAAACAAACAAACAAACAAAAAAACAAATGAGATCTAATGAAACTTAAAATCTTTTGCACAGCAAAGGAAACCATAAACAGGATGAAAAGACAACGTTCAGAATGGGAGAAAGTATTTGCAAATGAATCAATGGACAAAGGATTAATCTCCAAAATATATAAACAGCTCACGCAGCTCAATATAAAAACAGCAAACAACCCTATCAAAAAATGGATGGAAGACCTAAATAGACATTTTTCCAAAGAAGATATATATATGACGAAGAAGCACATGAAAACATGCTCAATGTCAGTAATTATTAGAGAAATGCAAATCAAAACTACAATGAGGTATCAGCTCACACCAGTTAGAATAGTCATCATTAGAAAATTTACAAACTACAAATGCTGGAGAGGATGTGGAGAAAAGGGAGGTCTCTTGCACTTTTTGTGGGACTGTAAATTGATATACACCCTACGGAGAAAAGCATTAAGACTCCTCAGAAAACTGAAAATAGAATTACCATATGACCCAGAAATCCCACTACTGGACATATACCCAGAGAAAACCATAATTCCAAAAGACACATGCACCCCAATGTTCACTGCAGCATTATTTACAATAGCCAGGTCATGGAAGCAACATAAATGTCCATTACAGACAAATGGATAAAGAAGATGTGGTACATATATACAATGGAATATTGCTCAGCCATAGAAAAGAATGAAATTGGGTCATTTGTAGAGAGGTGGATGGACCTAGAGACTGTCATACATAGTGAAGTAAGTCAGAAAGAGAAAAACCAATATCCTATATTAATGCATACATGTGGATTCTAGAAGAATGGTACAAATGAACAAGTTTGTAAGGCAGAAATAGAGACACAGATGTAGAGAATAAACCTATGGACACCAAGGGAGGAAAGAGGGGTGGTGGGAAGAATTGGGAGATTGGGATTGACATATATACAGTAATATGTATTAAATAGATAACTAATGAGAACCTGCTGTATAACACAGGGAACTCCACTTCACTGTACAGTAGAAACTAACAGAACATTGTAAAAAAACTACACCCCAGTAAAAAAAAGAAAAAAAATAGGAAAAGAAAAAAAAAAGAAAAAAATACACTAGAAGGAATCAATAGCACAATAACTGAGGCAGAAAAATGGATAAGTGAGCTGGATGACAAAGTGGTTTAAATCACTGCCATGGAAGATAATAAAGAATAAAAATGAAAAGAAATGAGGACAGACTAAGAGACCTTTGGGACAACATTAAAGGTACCAACATTTGCTTTATACTGGTTCCAGAAGGAGGAGAGAGAGAGAAAGGATCTGAGAAAATATTTGAAGAGATAAAAGCTGAAAATTTCCCTAACATGGGAAAGGAAACAGTCTCTCATGTCCAGAAGTGGAGAGAGTCCAAGGCAGGATAAAACCATGATGGAATAAGCTGAGACATATAGTAATCAAATTGACAAAACTTAAATACAAAGGAAAAATATTAAAAGCAACAAATAACATATGAGGGAACTCCCATAAGGTTACCTGCTGTTTTCTACTCCCATAAGGTTATCAGCTGTTTTCTCTGCAGAAACTCTACAGGCAAGAAGGGAGTGGCACAATATATTTGAAGTGATGAAAGGGAAGAACCTACAACCAAGATTACCCTATGCAGCAAGGCTCTCATTCAGATTCAATGGAGAAATCAAAAGCTTTACAGACACGAAAAAGCTAAGAGTATTCAACACCACCAGGCCAGCTTTGCAATAAATGCTAAAGGAACTTCTCTAAGTGGAAAAGAAAAGGTCACTACAAGAAACCATAAACTTATGAATGGAAAAGCTCACCTGTAACGGCAAATGTAAAGGAAAGGTAGGAAATCACCCACACACAAACATTATTTTAAAACCAGCAATTGTGAGAAGAGGAGAGCACAAATGCAGGTTATTGGAAATTCATTTGAAATGAAAAGACCAGCAACGTAAAACAATCTTGTTTATTTACAGACTTCTATATTAAAACCTCCTGGTAACTGAAATCAAAAATGTACAATAGCTACAGACACAAGAAAAGAAAATGTAAACCAGACACAACACTAAAGTTAGTCATCAAACCACAAGAAAAGAGAACAGAAGAGGAAAGGACCTATAAAAACAAATAGAAAACAATTAACAAAATGGCAATAGGAACATACATATCGATAATTACTTTAATGTAAATGGATTAAATGCTTCAATGAAAAGACAAACATTGGCTGAATAGATACTAAAACAAGACCCATATATGTGCTGTCTACAAGAGACCCACTTCAGATCTAGGAACACGTGCAAACTGAACGTGAGGGGATGGAAAAAGGTATTCCATGCAAATGGAAATCAAAAGAAAGCTGGAGTAGCAATACTCATATCAGACAAAATAGACATTCAAATAAAGACTGTTAACAAGAGACAAAGAAGGGCACTCCATAATGATCAAGGGATCAATCCAAGAAGAAAATAAAACAATTGTAAATATATATGCACCCAACATAGGAGCACCTCAATATATAGGGCAAATGCTAACAGCCATAAAGGGGAAATCAATAGTAAAACAATAGTGAGGGACTTAATCACCCCAATTTCATCACTGGAGAGATCATCCAGACTGAAGATCAGTAAGGAATCACAGGCCTTAAATGACACATTACATCAGACGGATTTGATATTTATAGAACATTCTATCCAAAAGCAGAAGAATACACTTTCTTCTCAAATGCACCTGGAACATTCTTCAGGATTGATCACATGCTGGGCCATAAGGCAGGCCTTAGTAAATTTAAGAAAATTGAAATCATATCAAGCATCTTTTCTTAGCACCATGCTATGAGATTAAAAATCAACTATAAGGAAAAAAATGTAGAAAACACAAACACATGGAGGTAAAAAATATATACTGCTAAACAACCAAGGGATCATTGAAGAAATCAAAGTGGAAATCAAAAAATACCAGAAGCAAATGAAAACAAAAGCACAACAATCCAAATACCTATGGGACGTGTCAAAAGCCATCCTAAGAGGGAAGTTTGTAGCAATAAATTCTTACCTCAGGAAACAATAAAAAGCACAAGTGAACAACCTAAGCTTACACCTAAAACAACAAGAGAAAGAAAAACAAACAAAAC
Source organism: Grampus griseus (assembly GCF_964374135.1). Classification (NCBI taxonomy): domain Eukaryota; kingdom Metazoa; phylum Chordata; class Mammalia; order Artiodactyla; family Delphinidae; genus Grampus; species Grampus griseus. Next base: position 71,833,347 of record NC_138999.1, on the reverse strand, counting down.
TGAAAGTAAGTAGAAGGAAAGAAATCATAAATATCAGAGCATAAATAAATGAAATGGATTGAATAAAATAATAGAAAAGATCAATGAAACTAAAAGTTGCTTTTTTGAAAAGATAAGCAAAGATGATAAACCTTTAGCCAGACTCATCAAGAAAAAAAGCGAGAGGGCTCAAATCAATAAAATTAGAAATTAAAAAGAAGTTACAGGGACTTCCCTGTGACACAGTGGTTATGACTCCATGCTCCCAATGCAGGGGACCCAGGTTTGATCCCTGGTCAGGGAACTAGATCCCACATGCATGCAGCAACTAAGAGTTTGCATGCTACAACTAAGGATCCAGTGTGCCACAACTAAGGAGATGGTGAGCTGCAATGCAGAAGCCCACAAGCTGCAACTAAGGAGCCTGCCTGCTACAATTAAGACCGGGTGCAACCAAATAAATAAATACTACAAAAAAAAGGAAAAATCACAACAGACACCAGAGAAATATAAACGATCATTAGGGACTACTACAAGAAACTATATGTCAATAAAATGGACAACCTAGAAGAAATGTACAAATACCTAGAAATGTACAATCTCCCAAGACTGAACCAAGAGAAACAGAAAATATGAACAGTCCAATCACAAGTACTAAAATTGAAACTGATTTAAAAATGCCCAAAAAACAAGAGTCGAGGGTCAGATGGCTTCACAGGCAAATTCTATCAAACATTTAGAGAAGAGTTAACACCTATCCTTGTGAAACTATACCAAAAATTTGCAGATGAAGGAATAATCTGAAACACATTCTATGAGGCCACCCTAACCTTGATACCAAAACCAGAAAAAGATACCACAAAAAAAGAAAAATTACAGCCCACTATCACTGATGAACATAGATGAAAAATCCTCAAAAAATATTAGCACTCTAAATCCAGCAATACATTAAAAGGATCATACAGCATGATCAAGGGGGATTTATCCAAGGGATGCAAGGATTTTTCAATATTGGCAAATAAGTCAGTGTGATACATCACAACAAATTGAAAAATAAAAACCATATGATCACCTCAACAGATGCAGAAAAAGCTTGTGGCAAAATTCAACACCCATTTATGATAAAACTTCTCCAGAGGGCTTCCCTGGTGGTTCAGTGGTTGAGAGTCCACCTGGCAATGCAGGGGACACGGGTTCGTGCCCTGGTCCAGAAGATCCCGCATGCCGCGGAGTGGCCAGGCCTGTGAGCCTGCGCATCCGGAGCCTGTGCTCCATAGCAGGAGAGGCCACAACAGTGAGAGGCCCGCATACCACAAAAAACAAACAAAGGAAACCCCAAAACTCTCCAGGAAGTGGGCATAGAGGAAACATAACTCAATATAATAAAGGCCATACATGACAAACCTTCATGTAATATCATACTCTATGGTGAAAAGCTGAAAGCATTTCCTCCAAGATCAGGAATAAGACAATGATGTCCACCCTTGCCACTTTTATTCAACACACTTTTGGAAGTTCTAGCAATGGCAATCAGAGAAGAAAAAGAAATAAAAGGAATCCAAATTGGAGAATAAGAAGTAAAACTCTCACTGTTTGCAGATGACATGATATTACATATAGAAAATCCTAAAGATGCTACCAATTACTAGAGCTCATCAATGAGTTTGGGAAAGTTGCAGCATACAAAATAAATACACAGAAATCTGTTGCATTTCTATACACTAACAATGAAAGATCAGAAAGATAAATTAATGAAACACTCCTATTTACCATCTCATCAAAAAGAATAAAATACCCAGGAATAAACCTACCTAAGGAGACAAAAGACCTGTACTCTGAAAACAATAAGACATTGATGACAGAAATTGAACATGACACCAACAGATGGAAAGATAGACCATGTTCTTGGATTGGAAGAATCAATATTGTCAAAATGACTATACTACCCAAGACAATCTACAGACTCAATGCAATCCCTATCAAATTACCAATGGCATTTTACACAGAACTATAACCAAAAATCTTAAAATTTGTATGGACATACAAAAGACTCCCAAATAGCTAAACCAATCTTGAGAAAGAAAAATAGAGCTAGAGGAATCAGGCTCCCTGGCTTCAGACTATACTACAAAACTACAGTAATCAAAACAGTATTATATGGCACAAAACCAGAAATATAGATCAATGGAACAGGATAGAAAGCCCAGAAATGAACCCATGCACCTATGGTCAATTAATCTATGACAAAGGAGGCAAGACTATACAATGGAGAAGAAACAGTATTTTCAATAAATTATGCTAGGAACACTACACAGCTACATGTAAAAAAATAAAATTAGAACATTCTTTAGCACCATACACAAAAATAAATTCAAATGGATTAAAGACCTAAATGTAAGACTAGAAACTATAAAACTCTTAGGGGAAAACATAGGCAGAACACTCTTTGATATAAATCCCAGCAATATCTTTTTCAATCTGTCTCCTAGAGTAATGGAAATAAAAACAACAATTAAAAATTGGACCTAATTAGACTCAAAAGCTTTTGCACAACAAAGTAAACCATAAACAGACAAAAAGATAACCCACAGAATGGAAGATAATATTTGCAAATGTTGCAACTCTTAAGAAATTAATCTGCAAAATTTGTAAACAGCTCATGCAGCTCTATGTCAGAAAAACAACCCAATCAAAAACTGGGCAGAAGACCTAAATAGACATTTCTCCAAAGAAGACATAAAGATGGCCAAAAAGTACATGAAAAGATGCTAAGCACCACTAATTATTAGAGAAATGCCAATCAAAACTACAATGAGGTATCACCTCACAGCAGTCAGAATGGCCATCATCAAAAAAATCTACAAACAATAAATCCTGGAGAGGCTGTGGAGAAAAGGGAACACTCCTACACTGTTGGTGGGAATATAAGTTGGTACAGTCACTATGGAGAACAGTATGGAGGTTTCTTAAAAAACTAAAAATAGAGCTACCATATGATCCAGCAATCACACTCCTGGGCATATATTCAGAGAAATCCATAATTCAAAAATATACATGCACACCAATGTTCATTGAAGCACTATTTACAATAGTCAGGACATAAAAGCAACCTAAATGTCCATCAACAAAGGAATGGATAGAGAAGATGTGGTACATATATACAGTGGAATACTACTCAGACATTAAAAAGAATGAAATAATGCCATATGCAGGAACATGGAGATTGTCATACTGAGTGAAGTCAGGCAGATAGAGAAAGACAATATCATATGATATTGCTTTATGTGCAGAATCTATAAAAAAGGTACAAATGAACTTGTTTACAAAACAAAATCAGACTCACAGACTTAAGACTATGAACTTATGGGTACCAGGGGGAAGGGTGGGAGGGATAGATTGGGAGTTTGGGACTGACATGTAAACACTTCTATATTTAAAATAGATAACCAATAAGGACCTTCTGTATAACACAGGGAATGCTGCCCAATACTCTGAAATAATCTAAATGATAAAGGAATTTGAAGAAGACTAGATATGTGTATAAGTATTACTGAATCACTTTTCTGTACACTTGAAACTAACACAATATTGTTAATCAACTATGCTCCAATATAAAATAAAAATTTAAAACAATTGACTGGAGGAAAAGAGAATTAACTATGGGGTAAATGATGCTGGGCATACCCATATGGCAAAAAGAAAAAAAAAATTATAGTAAGTCTCTTAATCATACCAAACAGAAAAATACATTCCAGGTATATTACAGAACTAAATCTGAAAGACAAAACTTTAAATATGCAGAAGAAAGCATAGATATCAGTGTAGGCAAGAATTTCTTAAAACAAAAATTATAAAACATTTTGAAAATGACATATGTATTTATTCATCTCTGTTCCAGACCTTATGCTTGATGATAAAGTATATAGAGATTAAAAATATACACTCGGAAATCTCTGTACCTTCTGCTTAATTTTTTTGTGGACCTAAACCTGCTGTAAAAAATAAATTTTATTAAAAAAAAGAAGAATCAAAGTCAACACCGACCAACATAGAAAACAACTTATGTTTATCAGAGAGTATAGCGGAGTGGGGGGAGTAAATTAGGAGTTTGGAATTCACATATACACACTACTATGTATAAAATAGATAAACAAAAACCTACTGTATACTATAGGGAACTATATTCAATTCCTTGCAATAACCTATAAGAGAAAATAATCTGGAAAAGAATATATATATATATATATATATATATATATATATATATATATATATATATATATAAAACTGTATCACGTTGCTGTACACCTGAAGCTAACACAACATTGTAAATTAGCTATACTTCAATTTTTTTAAATGGTAAAAATAGTAATAATAATAATGAATTTTCCATCATACCTAAAAAAATGAATCAAAGTCAAAATGGGAGAAAATAGAATGTTCTTGTTATTTGACTGAGAAAATACAATGCTGGGGCTCAAAAACTTTTGCAAGGTATCTTTATAGTAATCATAGTGGTAAATCATAGTGGTAATCATAGTGGTAAATATATGCTTTTCTTCTAGGAAAGAAGAGCACAATAGGTAATAAGACATGCAGCAAAACTTCCCTTTTATCTTGTGCAAATAATTAGCTTTTGAACTTGATGTCATGTCATTTAACTATGAGAAAAAAACAAAATTACTAATGACCACATTCTTAATCATGTTTCTTTTTCAACAAAGTGTTCTATAGACAATAAAATAACATGCTGTCAAGGAAATATGACACTAAAATGGGAAGTGTTGCACAAGCGTATTCACACCAGTTACTTTCTTGATTTATGCTTAAATGTGGAAATAAAGTGAGAAGACCAAGAGTCTTCAGCTAATTTTATTTTAGGTGCAATCAAAAAGTACACATAGGGCTTCCCTTGTGGCGCAGTGGTTGAGAGTCCGCCTGCCGATGCAGGGCACACGGGTTCATGCCCTGCTCTGGGAAGATCCCACATGTCGTGGAGCGGCTGGGCCTGTAAGCCATGGCCGCTGAGCCTGTGCATCCGGAGCCTGTGCTCCACAACGGGAGAGGCCACAACAGTGAGAGGCCCAGGTACCGTAAAAAAAAAAAAATAAGTAAATAAAATAAAAATAAAAAATACACATAGAAATTTTCCTTGAAGCATAGATTTTATATTTGAAATTTAGCTCTGTGAAATCAAAGAAATTTACAGCTGTATGGAAGCCTAGCAAACCTGGTAACACAGCTCGTTAGTAGCATTTTTAGGACTAGAACTAGTGTTCTAACTCTGGCCAAGGATCTTTCTATTTTGTAATATTATACTATATCTGGTGGTATTACACTAGATTCAAATACTTCCATAAGGTTTCAAAAGCTCTCATAAATTTAACAAATTAAAAATGAACATCTGATAAGGATGCTTTTACAAGATATAGAACTAAAGAAAAATAGAACAATATATTCCAAACAGACTGGGAATTAGTCCCATGATGCCAGACCCTTAGCACATAGGAAGAACCTCTCGTAGTAAGAAAGCAACAGACTAAAAAAGTTATAATATTCTCCATACTCATTCACAGTAATAATGCAAACTTTTCATATAAATTTATAAGCACATATTGGTTGATAGGTGTCAAATTTAGATCACCTGTAAGCACAAAAAGGAAACTGATGCAAGTAGTATTGATTTTTGAATCCTTAATTTTATTTAGAAGCTTTTCAGAAATTATCTTAGATAAAATAATTGCCTTTCTGCTCTTTCTTGAAAGGAAATTGTAGAATGGAAACTGTCTTCAGAGTCCTTTCCCTCTTTTATTTTCTTGTAATGCCCTGGATTTTCTATAATGGCAACCTACCAGACTACATGGTATCAAGCATTACTCTCCTTTCCCTTTTCTTCTCTTCAAAATGGACCAGTCCCATTCTCTTACATGAACAGGAAATGACCAGAGTGATCTTTCTTAAAGGCAAATCAGATTAAGTTATTCTCTTGCCTAATATATTTCAGTATTTCTCTATGATGAACCCAAGATAATATCAGTTATGAGTGAGAAAATAATTAGGGATTAGGCTTTATCATAAGCTTCTTTAGGTCATAGCATTAAAATAGGTGTCCTATCCAACAAATCTAAGATTTGTTCCATTAATGGGCTTTTAAATTCATAGACCACATTCTTGGTAAGCCCTATAACATTTCTAGTATAAGCTATTTTCCTTCCTATGAAGTGTTAAGGTCTTCCCTAATTTTCAGATTGAAAACCATTTATTAGGTTATGAAAAATTAACTTTACATCTCATTTCCACCTAAACTAATTTTCCAAATGTCATTAATACTTACATCTAATAAACTGATCAATTATGATTCCAAAACTGTTTTGTGATAAAAGTATGAGAATTACAGCTAATGAAACAAATTACTGAAATGATACACATAAGAAGCAATAACATAGAATTCAAAATTATACAGAAATAATGTCCATGCCCTTCTCTCTACTACCACTACTGCTGTGTGGTTGTTCCTTTTTAGACTCAATTTGATCTTAAGTAATAAATAATAAAATTCGACTAACTGAAGTCATAATTTAAGGTGAACTTAAAGTGGCCAAAATGATAAAATCATTTGTGATTTATCAGACAGTAAAAATCTGAGCTTATTTGGAGAAATTTAGGTACTGAAGGAAATGAAGAGTTCACTTTTAAAACATCTCTCTTTTTCCAAGAGAGAACTTGATAGAAAGAATGTAGATAATCACTTTCTGAAGATCAACCTATAGAAGCCCTGAGTATGTTCAAGACCACCTTTTCCACGCACCCAACTACATCTTGAAAAGTGTCCCCCAAGTTTTAAAACATCTCTCAGCTTCTCACTGCATGGAAATTGAAAATAAATGATTATTTATTTATTCCAGGATTTTTTTTTTATTCCAGGATTTTAGGCCTTCCTACTTTTATGTTTGGCATTTTATTTTTATGGACATAGTTTTCTACCTTTACATGTTGAATGAGGCAGAAAATCTATATACCACACGACATCAGAAAATATTCAATTTATTTTGTCCTTTCCTAAAAGAAATTGCTTACTTTGTGCTTTAATTTTCAACTGACCAATACATGGCTATCAAGCACTGAAGTAAATACAAAATGTAGGGCTCAATCCTTACCCTTAAGGATAGATAGATATAGATATATAGATACAGATATGATAGGGGCCCAAGTATTGTTGCCTGCTGAAACTGCCGAACCTATGAGTGGAGATTGGGTGGAGGAAGGGAGCTCCTAATCTCATGGCTGCACCTATGCCAAATATTTTTCACGGAATGAAAAATGCTTCCCTTTTTGGTGCCATATTGCTTGACTGGGAGCTGAAGGGAGAAGGAGTTCAATCTTTATGTCCACATCAGCTGAAGTGGAGCTTCCATCATCCGGAGTTGGTTAGGGGGAAGGAAGAGTGGGTCATGCATAGCTCAAGTGTTTCTCACTGTTCTTCCCAAGATTTAGTATATTTTCTTGAATAAATGTTTCTTAATTTGCTCTATGCCATTAGAACAACTTCCAGATAATTTAAATGTAATTTAAATGGTTTTGTTTTGTCTCACAATTATTATTAGTTATGATTATTTGTCTGGAGAATGGGTCTGTGGAGCTCCTCACACTGACTTTCTGGAAATGGAACCTACATGTTTTATATAGTATCAGAAAATAATTTTAGCCATGGTGTTCACAACTTTGAACAAATGAACATTCACTTATATGAATACATGTATTTGTGAATACAATGTGAATAAAAATATTCACTTACATAAATAACTTGTAATACAAATTTTTATTTCAGCCATACTAGTTAAAGATTACTCCAGAGTTTGGCTCTTGGACATATTTTACCTCCTGCTGCAAGAGGCATTTTGACTTTTAGCCCAGACATAAATACAAGCAATTTTGGAAACTATGTCAATCAAATTTCCAGAAATATTCTCTAACTCTGAAATCTACCATAGAAATCAGAATCTATTTCACATAAAATTTGGGCTGACATTTTAATTCATGGTGTTAGAGCAACAAGCCAATGGATATTTTTCATTCAGAGAGGAGTAAATGTATTTGAAAGCTCAAAAATAAATAAGGTGGAGGAGAATGAAAGAAGGAAACATGCCATTCTTCTTTGCACGTGTAGCAACAAAAATGTATCCAGAAATCCAATTTCTGGAAACATATTTTCTTGGGCAGAAAAGCACAGTTTTTTAGAAAATCAGTTAGAAAATACTATTTGACAGCGAAGATTGAAAGTATGTAAATGAACTACGACCATCATGTATTCAAAGAGAATTAGGGATCTAGCAGTTTTACATACCAACTATATTGGATTATGAATTCACTTTATATTAACAGGTTTTTCTTTGTTCCCTTGAACATATGTATGGGCAAAAAAATAGAAATATTTTAAATGAATTTCTCATATTGGCAGATAAGTGAAATCATTCATATTACATTATATATATATATATATATATATATATATTTCCAGGATTTTAGGCCCTCCTACTTTTATGTTTGGTATTTTATTTTTACAGATCTAGTTTTCTACTTTTTCCTGTTGCATCTGCCAACTTTCTGGAGAATTTAATTCATTTTCATATCAGTAAACATTCATTTTAATAAATGCCATTTCAATAGAAGGACCCATTTACAGAAGCAAATTCCATATCTTGGCAGAATATCCATAGTAGTGGGATTTTACTGGTATCAAAGTCTCAATAACTCCATTAAACAACAAAACAAGTGTAGAAATTCTTATATTTATGATCATTATGGTCATTTGATTTTTGACAAATGTGCCAAGACAATTCAATGCACAGAGAATATTTTTTTCAACAAATGGTCTTGAGACAATTGGATAGCCACGTGCAAAATAATAAAAATAGACCTCTATATCTCACCATATGCAAAAATTAACTAACAATGGATCAGAGACCAGAATATAAGGGCTAAGACTATAAAACTTTTAGAAGAAAACAAGTAAATCTTCATGGCCACAGATTAGGCAATGATTTCTTACATATGACATCAAAACCACAGAGGCAAAATAAACAGAATAGATAAAATGGACTACCAAAATTAAAAACTTGTGTTTCAAAGGACACTATCAACAAATTGAAAAGACAAGCCACAAAGTGGGAGAAAATATTTTCAAATCATGTATCTGGTAAGGGGCTTGGATCTAGAATCTGTAAAGTACTCCTACAACTCAACAATAAAATGACAAGTAATCTAGGTATTTTTTTTAATAGACAAAAGACATGAATAGACATTTCTCCAGAGATGATACACAAATGGCTAATAGACACCAGAAAAGGTGCTCAAAATGATTCATCATTAGGGAAAAACAAATCAAACCTACAATGAGATACCATTTCATACCCAGTAGAATAGCTATAATAAAAGACAATAATTAAATTATATAAATCAATAAAAGCATTTAATTAAATCTGACAGTAAAATTAATACACATTGAGAAGGATATGGTGTAATTGGAATCCTCATACACTGCTGGTGGGAATTTTAAATGGTGCAGCTACTTTGGAAAACAGTTTGACAGTTCCTTAAAAAGTTAAACATGGAATGACTATATGACACAGCAGTACCACTCCTAGCTATATACCCGAGAGAATTGAAAATATACATACACAGAAAAACTTGTAGAAGTGTATTTATAACAGCATCATTGATAATAGCCAAAAAGTAGAAACCACCTAAAAGTATATCACAGACTAAGCGGGAAAAAATAAAAGGTAGAGATATGGGAGGTCATAACCAAAAATTGACTAAACAATGGGCTTGGAATTTATGAAAGAGGTAGAGCAAAAAGTGGAATCACTCATATAACAACATTTATTACTCTCCTTTCCCCAGGATGCAGAGACATTTGTCTATTACTTTAGGAAGCCTTATCATCCTCCTGACTCTGCAAAAGTACACTTCAATCTCCAAAGGGAAGGTGTTGTTTCCAAATATGACTTAACTAAAGCATATGCTTGTTTACATCAAAAAGCAACTATCCTGGGAAAGAAAACAGGAGCTGGAGGAATCAAACTCCCTGACTTCAGACTATACTACAAAGCCACAATAATCAAAACAGTTACTGGCACAAAAACAGAAGTATAAACCAACAGATCGGAATAGAAAGCCCAGAAATAAACCCATGCAACTATGGTTAATTAGGTCAATTAATCTATGACAAAAGAGGCAAGAATATAAAATGAAGAAAAGAAAGTCTCTTCAATTAGTGGCACTGGGAAAACTGGACAGCTACATGTAAAATAATGAAATTAGAATATTCTCTAACTCCATACACAAAAATAAACTCAAAATGGATCAAAGACCTAAATGTAAGGACAAACACTATAAAACCCTTAAAGCAAAACATAGGCAGAATGCTCTTTGACATAAATTGCAGCAAGATCTTTTCTGATCCACCACGTAGAGAAATGGAAATAAAAACAAAAATAAACAAATGGCACTTAATTAAACTCAAAAAGCTTCTGCATAACAAAGGAAACCATAAACAAAGTGAAAAGACACCCCACAGAATGGGACAAAATATTTGCAAATAAAGTGACTGACAAGGGATATATCTCCAAAATTTACAAACAGCTCATGCAGCTCTATATAAAAAAACAACAGAACAAACAACCCAATCAAAAAATGAGCAGAAGATCTAAATAGACACTTTTCCAAAGAAGATATACAGATTGCCAAAAAAGCACATGAAAAAAATGTTCAATATCACTAATTATCAGAGAAATGCAAATCGAAACTACAGTGATGTATCACCTCACACCAGTCAAAATGGCCATCATAAAAAGTCTACAAACAATAAATGCTGGAGAGGCTGTGGAGGAAAGGGAACATTCGTACACTGTTGGTGGGAATGTAAGTTGCTATAGCCACTATGGAGAACAGTATGGATGTTCCTTAAAAGAAAAACTAAAAATAGAGCTACCATATGATCCAGCAATCCCACTTCTGGACATATATCCAGAGAAAACCATACTTCAAAAGGATACATGCGGGTTTCCCTGGTGGCGCAGTGGGTGAGAGTCTGCCTGCCGATGCAGGGGACACGGGAAGATCCCACATGCCGTGGAGCGGCTGGGCCCGTGAGCCATGGTCGCTGAGCCTGTGTGTCCAGAGCCTGTACTCTGCAATGGGAGAGGCCACAACAGTGAGAGGCCCACATACCACAAAAAAATAATTAAAAAATATAAAAAATGATACAAATGAACTTATTTACAAAACAGAAACAGACTTACAGTTATTGAAAACAAACTTATGGTTACCAAAGGGGAAACATGGGCAGGGGGATAAATCAGGAGCTTGGGCTGAACATACACATACTACTATATATAAGATAGATAACCACCAAGGACCTACTGTATAGCACAGAAAACTCTACCCAATATTCTGTAATAACCTATATGAGAAAAGAATCTAAAAAAGAATGAATATATGTATATGTATAACTGAATCACTTTGCTGTACACCTGAAACTAAGAAAACATTGTAAATCTACTATACTCCAATAAAATTAAAATGAAAAAATGTAACTAACAAGAGGCTACTATTTCAACAGTATTAGTTTTAACATGTAACTAATGATGTCTGGTCAAATTTCCAAAATTGTTGGCTCAATCTCTGTATTGGAATCTAAGTCATGAATTCATTATATGAAAGTATCTGCATATGTATGCATTCTGCTCTTTTGTGGGCTTCTCCTCCCCCACCCCACCCCCCAAAAAAAACCCTAGAGCTTGAAATAGAAGAGAATGGTATCCAAACTTTCATCTTTTAAAAAAACACTGAGAAAGTTTTGGGTTCAAATCTTAATCATTTGCAATTTGCAAACTAACACCACACTACATTCACAGAGAAATTCATCTACAGGTCATCCATTTTCACAAGATTTCATATCAGGATCACAAGATTTCTTGGAAAAAGACCTGCTTAAGAGCATGTTTTTTTTCAATCTTTCCTCAACTGATGATCGATAACATGGTTTAATTGAATCAACACAAATATCTAATAACAACAAAAAATGAAGTCCTCCAATATGCAAATTTGACTCAGACTCTTAATTCCCACTACCCAATACCAGTTTTAGGAGAAATGGCTTAATCAATAATAATGTTTAATATTACTCAATTATTAGTTCATTATTATGTTTTCAAGTGATTTCATAAAGATCCCATAATTTCTGTGTCTGTGGATCCAGATAGCTAATCCATGAGAATGAGGCTAGCAACCTACTGAAAATGAATGAGAAAAAAAATATTTCCTTTACTTTGTGGCTTACATACTAGACTAAGAGAATAGACACATGCACACATATATAAACCCTAAGTAATTGTGCCTGCAACCAAGACTAGTCCAGGATACAGAATGGAAGGTTATGAAATTATGTATGTTGATGGAACACTGATAATGAATCATAAGGGCTGAACCAGGGAGAGGGAGTAAGGTCAATGAAAAGTCAGGCAAAAAGGAGATAGAAAGTTTCTCTATTTCACAATTTTTGGATAATTCAGCCATCTTATGGGCCAGCACTCCTGACTTGATTACTAATGATCCCATTTTTAGTGTAAAAGAGAAAATACTAAAGTATTCTTGCTAGGGATTTCTTGAGCATACCTTTAGCCTCTAGTTTTTATACCTCAATATAAATCACCAGACTTCCCCTATGTGATGTGTTCTCTTTATAATTTTTATACTAAGAATAAGGTTCAATTAACTTTATCCATATTCTTATTTTCCCACTTATAATAACTAATTTTCTTCATATCAAACTACAAAATATCAATTCTTAATTATCAAAAGACTACAAATTGTTTTAAACAATATAAAAAAAACAAATTATTTTTTTAAGTTCAAAATCTAATAATTCCTCAAGATACCTCATGTACAAGTGTTGCATTCATTGTCAAAACTCTCAGTGTTGTTCACTGGTAACTTCATGCCCATGACAGAACTACATCTGAGAAAGATCAGAATGTTCCCTTGAAGCTAGCCTGGCACAAAGGACTGAAAAGGATGAATATTGAAGAGACTGTTCTTTGAAGCAAGCCAATAAAGCCAAACAGATCTTCCTCTGACTGTATTGATTCCTTTCTCTCCTTTCATGATTTTTTCCTTTTATGTTTTCACCAAATCCATAAGTCTACCCTGCCCTGATGCATCCTCATTATAGTGGTAATTGGCTAAAAAAATCTTGAGTCAAATTGAGTCAAATCTTGTGTCAAACCACACAATTGTCTCTTCAGATATTGAATCAAAATACCATTTTCTCTTTTTTTGTGAAGCTCTTTTAGATGTTAGCCAGCAGGAGTGGCCATCATAGCCCTTAGAATGATAACATAAAAGTGGAGGCCATATATTTTATTTTCTCTATCTATATATAGGTCTACATATTCCTAGAATCAATTATATGAAATTTCTCCTTTTTAAATGTCAAATATTCCGGGTAAAAGAGGTTTAGCTTTTGAAACTAATGAAGCCAAGGACATTGTGACCCTCTTTGTACTAAAACGCTTATTTGTTATTAAAAAATTCTTAATTTCAAAATGTTAAATAAAATGGAGCTTTAAAAAATAGAATTCTAGCTGGTTAAGTTAAAGTACTGAATGTTCCTAAAATATATGTCCTCTAGTCCTATAACATTTGATTGTGCATTAGAATATTTTTATTCATTATGAGTCTTCATATCTCTGCATTTTCTCCTGATATAATGAAACCAATTATATTAGACTCAGAGTAACTAAATGCAATTTTAATCATCTGTCTATAGCACTTGTATTTCTGCCAGTTTAAAATGACTTTATGCAAAAACAGTTGATGCTTTTAATAAAATACTGATTTATCATATGTAAACCTAGTCTTCTATCACTACTATAATGAAATGGGTTCCAAACTTCAGAAAACTATCTAAGTGACTGCTTCAGTACATGTACTAAGCAAAAGGCTATCAATGGACATTCCTATGGTCTGAGGTTTTACAAAATGGTCTCTTCCCAAAGGAAATACAGCATAACACATTACTTTCTTCTGGCAATCATATTATTTGTCATATTAGTGCTTCAAGAAAGAAAGTCCAAAGTCAATACTATACAACCTTACTAGAAATTTGGCATTGCTTTGTAAAATGTAACACAAAAATGGGAAAAGAATTACAAAAAGTATCTGAAAGGATAAGGGATAGAAAATTCTATAAACTGAAAGAAAGAATGATAGCTTATTATAGTAAATCAGAGAGTAATAAATACTCAGAAAATAAAAGCATAATAACTGTAGAAATATTTTCTTTATTTCAAACAAACCAAAAATACACAATTTGTTTTTATCTAAAGTTTAATAGTTTCCAGAATATGTCCAATTTATCAGGAAAAACCAAACATGTCCCTGTATGAAAATATTAGGATTTAAACACTTTTTAGTAATAGATCTTTGAGAATTGGAACCTTGATATCCTCACTCTTTTGAGCAATTCATTCTAGCACTATGCAATGAACGTGATCCAGAAGAAGCACTAGACCACAAGTCAGAAAATGAGACTAGTTCTAGCATATGCTACTTTTGTTATAAAGAAAAATCACTGATTTCTCTTGTGTCAGTTTGCTTATTTATATAATAAGTGTGTATGTGTGAAAATATATGCATACATATATATTCTCTTGCTCTCCACTAGACTTTTATGAATGGTTCTATAAGGAACAGTGGAGTGAACATAGAAGATGGAATAAGATGTCATTTTTAATAGTGCTGCCATTACGAGTACAGGAAAATAGCTCCTCTCACCACCCCCATATGTGACTTAAATAGTCAACAAACATTTCAATTGTTCAGGCCTGTGAAGGAAAACCTGGGTAAAAATGCAAAGCCACTGTGCCTAGGCACCTAGTTATGCCAGATTACATTTAGAGCTTATTGATTCCATATGCACGCTTGTGGGAATATAACATACAGGGATAATGGAAAAAGGAGTGGGGTACTGCCCTATGAAAGCATGTCAGACCACTGGCTAAATTATTTTGCTTTTCATTAATGTGTACTTCAAGGAAAGAACCTTGAAAGAGAACTCCTTAGAAATTACTTTAATCCTACCTGTGCCAACAAATTACTAAATGCAATGTGATAAAATAACCAGCACTTTCCAAAAAAAATGATGAAGACTGTATTCTTTAGGTAATAGACCAGATCTTCTATTCACTTATTAATTCATTATTCTCAATTTTGTTAAAAAAGAGGGAAAAAAAGAAAAGAAAAAAAGCTTCATGTAGTCAAGAAAAGAAAGATTACTGACTTCTTTTCAAATGTTTTAACTGAGAGTGAAATAGCTACCTTACCACCAGATATATTTTTTAAAATAATTTTTTATCAAGAGTTAATTCAGGGGACTTCCTTGTGGTTAAGACTTCACCTTCCCATGTGGGCAGTGTGGGTTAGATCCCTGGTTGGGGAGCTGGGCTCCCACATGTCTTGTGGCCAAAAAACCAAAACATAAAACAGAAACAATATTGTAACAAATTCAATAAAGACTTTAAAATTGTCCACAAAAAAAAAAACTTTAAAAAAAAAGTAAAGGAGTTAATTCAGGACTTTCCAAGATGGCAGAGGAGTAGGAGGACATGGAGTTCATCTCTCCCCACAAACGGATCAAGAATACATCTACAAATGGAACAGTTCTCACAGAGTACCTGATAAACACCAGCAGATGACTTCAGACACCTAAAATGACAAGAAAGATCCCCACGTAAGCAGGTAGGATGAAAGAAAGAAGAAGAGAAAAGGAAGAGGAGAGGAAGTGGGTTGGGACCTGAACCCCTGGCGGGGAGCTGAAAGTGAGGAGAGGTTCCCACATCTGGGGAAGCTCCCTCACCAGTGGGATCAACTGGGACAGAAGGGGAATTTGGGGGGCTTGGAGGAAAGCCCAGAAACTGTACTGCAGCAGGCAGGACAGCATGAGACCTATACAGATAGTCTGTGCCACAGCCCTGTGCACCTCAGCCTGATACAGGTGTCCACTGTTGTGCATGGGGGCGGGTGCTGGAACGTGGGCTTTGGAGAGCAGACTCGGGTAGGGGACTACTGTTGGCTGTGAGGAGACAGCTAGAGGGGATGGGAGTTAGGAGCTCTGCAACAAGGTATGCACATGGAGGAAGCCTGAACTGCCGCAGAAGCAAAGTGCCATTGTTGAGTGAAGCACAAAGGGAAGGGCCAACATTGCAGTCTCTCACCTCATGTGCTGCTCCTGCCTCCACAGGCACTGGGGAGGGCTCTGGCTAGAGCCAGATGGCATGCACCTCCCATCACCTTCTCCACCACCCCCATCCTCGGCTGGGTGACCGGCTCATCCCAATTGTCACCTGATTGGCTTGTGCATTCCAATCACTACCCCAGCACCCTCCCACCTGGGTGGCCTGCTCACTGCAATCATTGCCTCAGCTTCTTCTTGCCTGACAGGCTCATGTGCTACAGAAAATTCTGGAGCAGACTACGGTGGGAGGAAAATATGCAGAGGTGGGGATGAAATCACAACTGAGCACCAGGGGCCATATAACTAAAGAAGAAGAGCAGAAATCTCTCCTCATGACTGCATGAACCATGGAGTTACACCTCCACTGACAGCTTGCTAAATTCACCACCTATGAGATATCGAAAAGGACAACAAGTACTTCTGAAGTTGGGACAGGTCTGGCTTTAGCAGCTTTGGGCTTTGTGGACACATTCATGGAGAGGTTGGGCCAGGTCAGAATCTGAGCTTCCTCCATAGCTCCCACAGTGGGTCCAGGTGCATGACTACTGCAGACCCTGGGACCTGACCTCAGTGGATCTGTGCTACTGGCTTGGTGTAAACAATGCCTGAGTGTCACAAGGGCCAACTGTTGGCATATGCATAGGTAAGGTGGGACCAGGAGCAGTGCCAACAACACTGTACTTTGTGAGCCCACACAGTGAGCGAAATGGGACACAACAGGGCACATTCACAAGTAAACAGCTCCAGAGAAGGAATAGCCAGTGACTTCTCTCCCAGTGGGAGTGCTCAAATCCCAACTACCTCACACCAAAAATCAGAAACACAGGTAAGAATCAGATCTTGGGTGCTCTACTCCAACAAATGGGAAGCAGACCCTACCCCTGATAGGGCATTAACAACCACAGAGAAAAGGGGAAGCCCCACTCAATATCCAGAGCAGGCTTTGGTCACCACAACACCAGTCAGCCCTCAAATATGAGGATAACAGCACAAGTCTCAGGAACAATCTCACCCACCAGTGGGCAGATACCAGAAGCAAGAGGAACAATGATCCTGCAGCCTGTAGAAAGGAAGCCACAAACACAGTAAGTTAGACAAAATGAAATGACAAAGAAATATGTTGCAGATAAAGGAGCAAGAAACAAACATACAAGAACAACTAAATGAAAATGAGATAGGCAATCTACCTGAAAAAGAATTCAGAGTAATGACAGTAAAGATTATCCAAGATCTCAGAAAAAGAATGGAAGCACCAATCAAGAAGACACAAGAGAGGAGCTTCAAGATGGCGGAAGAGTAAGATGTGGAGATCATCTTCCTCCTGACAGATACATCAGAAATACATCTAATGTGGAACTGCTCCTATAGAACACCTACTGAACACTGAAAGAAGACCTCAGACCTCCCAAAAGGCAAGAAACTCCCCACGTACCTGGGTAGGACAAAAGAAAAAAGAAAAAACAGAGACAAAGAATAGGGATGGGACCTGCACCAGTGGGAGAGAGCTGTGAAGGAGGAAAAGTTTCCACACACTAGGAAGACCCTTCATGGGTGGAGACTGTGGGTGGCGGAGTGGGGAAGCTTCAGAGCCATGGAGGAGAGCACAGCAACAGGGGTGCAGAGGGCAAAGCAGAGAGATTCCTGCACAGAGGATCCACGCAGACCAGCACTCAACAGGCCGAGAGGCTTGTCTGTTCACCCGCCGGGATGGACGGGAGCTGGGAGCTGAGGCTCAGACTTTGGTCGGATCGCAGGGAGAGGACTGGGGTTGGCTGCTTGAAAACAGCCGGAAAGGGTTAGTGAACCACTGCTAGCGGGGAGGGAGTCCAGGAAAAGTTCTGGAACTACCGAAGAGGCAAGAGACATTTTCTTCCCTCTTTGTTTCCTGGTGCATTAGGAGAAGGAATTAAGAGCACTGCTTAAAGAAGCTCCAGAGACTGCCGTGAGCTGCAGCTATCAGCGCGGACCCCAGAGATAGGCATGAGATGCTAAGGCTGCTGCTACCGCCAACAAGAAGCCTGTGTGTGAGGATAAGTCACTATCCACACCTCTCCTCCTGGGAACCTGTGCAGCCCGCCACTGCCAGATTCCCATGATCCAGGGACAATTTACCCAGGAGAACACACTGAGCGCCTCAGGGTGGTGCAACGTCACAATGGCCTCTGCCGCTGCAGGTTCACCCCGCATCCATACCCTGTCTTCTCGCCGGCCTGAGTGAGCCAGAGCTCCCGAATTAGCTGTTCCTTTAACTCCATCCTGTCTGAGCGAAGAACAGATGCCCTCAGGTGACCTAAACGCAGAGGTGGGTCCAAATCCAAAGCTGAATGCCCAGAGCTGTGCAAACAAAGAAGAGAAAGGGAAATTTCTCCCAGCAGCCTCAGGAGCAGTGAATTAAAGCTCCATAATCAACATGATGTACCCTGCATCTGTGGAATACCTTAATAGTCAACAAATCATCCCAAATTGAGGAGGTGGACTTCGGGAGCAAAGATATATTATTTTTTCCCTATTTTTCTCTTTTTGTGAGTGTGTATGTGTATGCTTCTGTGTGCGACATTGTCTGTATAGATTTGCTTTCACCATTTGTCCTAGTGTTCTGTCTGCCCTTTTTTTTTTAGGTTTTGTTTTTTAATTTTCAAAATATTTTTCTTAATAATTATCATTTAATGTTCCTTTTAATAACTTTATTTTATCCTCTTTCTTTCTTTCTTTCTTTCTATTGTTTCACCCTTTTATTCTGAGCTGTGTGGATGAAAGGCTGTTGGTGCTCAAGCCAGGACTCAGTGTTGTGCCTCTGAGGTGGGAGAGCCAACTTCAGGACACTGGTCCACAAGAGGACTCCCATCTCCACATAGTGTCAAACAGCAAAAATCTCCCAGATATCTTGATCTCAACACCAAGACCCAGCTTCACTCAATGACCAGCAAGCTACAGTGATGGACATCCTATGCCAAACAACTAGCAAGACAGGAACACAGTACCATCCATTAGCAGAGAGGCTGCCAAAAATCATAATAATGCCAGAGAAACCTCAAAACACACCAGCAGACATGGACCTGCCCACCAGAAATACAAGATCCAGCCTCATCCACAAGAACACAGGCACTAGTCCCCTCCACCAGGAAGCCTAAACAACACACTGAACCAACCTTAGCCACTGGAGAGAGACACCAAAAACTACAAGAACTACGAACCTGTGACCTGTGAAAAGGAGACCCCAAACACAGTAAGTGAAACAAAATGAGAAGACATAAAAACACATAGCAGATGAAGGAGCAAGGTAAAAACCCACCAGACCTAATAAATGAAGAGGAAATAGGCAGTCTACCTGAAAAATAATTCAGAATAATGATAGCAAAGATGATCCAAAATCTTGGAAATAGAATAGAGAAAATACAAGAAACGCTTAACAAGGAACTAGAAGAACTAAAGAGCAAACAGTGATGAAGAACACAATAAATGAAATTAAATATCCTCTAGAAGGGATCAATAGCAGAATAACTGAGGCAGAAGAACGGATAAGGGACCTGGAAGAAAAAATAGTGGAAATAACTATGGCAGAGCAGAACAAAGAAAAAAGAATGAAAAGAAATGTGGACGTTCTCACAGACCTCTGGGACAATGTTAAAGGCACCAACATTCGAATTATAGGGGTTCCAGAAGAAGAAGAGAAAAAGAAAGGGGCTGAGAAAATATTTGAAGACATTATAGTTGAAAACTTCACAAATATGGGAAAGGAAATTGTTAATCAAGTCTGGGAATCACAAAGAGTCCCATACAGGAGAAACCCAAGGAGAAACATGGCAAGAAAAATATTAATAAAACTATCAAAAATTAAATACAAAGAAAACATATTAAAAGCAGCAAGGGAAAAACAACAAATAGCACACAAGGGAATCCCCACATGGTTAACAGCTGATCTTTCAGCAGAAATTCTACAATTCAGAAGGGAGTGGCAGGGCATATTTAAGGGGATGAAGGAGAAAAACGTGCAACCAAGATTATTCTACCCAGCAAGGATATCATTCAGACTTGATGGAGAAACTAAAACCTTTACAGACAAGCAAAAGTTGAGAGAGTTCAGCACCACCAGGCCAGCTTTACAACAAATGCTAAAGGAACTTCTCTAGGCAGGAAACACAAGAGAAGGAAAAGACCTACAATAATGAACAAAAAAAAAAAAAAAACAGTTAAGAAAATGGGAATAGGGACATACATATCAATAATTACATTAAATGTAAATACATTAAATGTTCCCACAAAAAGACACAGACTCACTGAATGGATCGAAAGAAGACTCGTATATATGCTGTCTACAAGAGACCCACTTCAGACCTAGGGACATATACAGACTGAAAGTGAGGGGATGGAAAAAGATATTCTATGCAAATGGAAAACAAAAGAAAGCTGGAGTAGCAATTCTCATATGAGACAAAATAGATGTTAAAATAAAGACTATTTCAGGAGACAAAGAAGGATACTACATAATGATCAAGGGATCGATCCAAGAAGAATATATAAAAATTATAAACATATTTCACCCAATATAGGAGCCCATCAGTACATAAGGCTAATACTAACAGCTACAAAAGGGGAAATCGACAGTAACACAATCATAGTAGGGGACATTTAACCCCACTTTCACCAATGGACAGATCATCCAAAATGAAAATAAATAAGGAAACACAAGCTTTAAATGATACATTAAACAAGATGGACTTAATTGATATTTAAAGGACATTCCATACAAAAACAACAGAATTAACATTCTTTTCAAGTGCTCATGGAACATTCTCCTGGATAGATCATATCTTGGGTCACAAATCAAGCCTTGGTAAATTTAAGAAAATTAAAATTGTATCAAGAATCTTCTCCGACCACAATGCTATGAGACTAGATATTAATTACAGGAAAAGATCAGTAAAAAGTACAAACATATGGAGGCTAAACAATACACTACTTAATAACCAAGTGATCACTGAAGAAATCAGAGAGGAAATCAAAAACTACATAGAAACAAATGACAATGGAGACACGACATCCGAAAACCTATGGGGTGCAGCAAAAGCTGTTCTAAGAGGGAAGTTTATAGCAATACAATCCTAACTTAAGAAACAGGAAACATCTCAAATAAACAACCTAACCTTGCACCTAAAGCAGTTAGAGAAAGAAGAAAAAAACAAACAAACAAAATTAGCAGAAGGAAGGAAATCATAAAAATCAGGTCAGAATTAATGAAAAAGAAATGAAGGAAATGATAGCAAAGTTCAATAAATCTAAACGCTGGTACTTTGAGAATGTAAACAAAATTGATAAACCATTAGCCAGACTCATCACAAAAAAAGGGAGAACACTCAAATCAATAGAATTAGAAATGAAAAAGAAGTAAGAACTAACACTGCAGGAATACAAAGGATCATGAGAGATTACTACAAACAAATCTATGCCAATAAAATGGACAACCTGGAAGAAATGAACAAATACTTAGAAATGCACAACTTGCTGAGACTGAACCAGGAAGAAATAGAAAATATGAACAAACCAATCACAAGCACTGAAATTGAAAGTGTGAATAAAAATCTCACAACAAACAAAAGCCCAGGACCAGATGGCTTCACAGGCGAATTCTATCAAACATTTAGAGAAGAGCTAACACCTATCCTTCTCAAACTCTTCCAAAATATAGGAGAGGTAGGAACACTCCCAAACTCATTCTATGATGCCACCATCACCCTGATACCAAAACCAGACAAAGATGCTACAAAGGAATAAACCTACAGGCCAATATCACTGATGAACATAGATGCAAAAATCCTCAACAAAATACTAGCAAACAGAATCCAACAGCACATTAAAAGGATCATACACCATGATCAAGTGGGGTTTATTCCCGGAATGCAAGGATTCTTCAATATATGCAAATAAATCAATGTGATACACCATATTAACAAATTGAAGGAGAAAAAACATATGATCATCTCAATCGATGCAGAGAAGTCTTTCAACAAAATTCACCACCCATTTATGTTAGAAATCCTGAAGAAAGTAAGCAAAGAGGGAACATTCCTCAACATAATAAAGGCCATATATGACCAACCCACAGCCAACATCGTCCTCAATGGTGAAAAACTGAAATCATTTCCACTAAGATCAGGTGCAAGACAAGGTTGCCCACTCTCACCACTATTATTTAACATAGTTTTGGAAATTTTAGCCACAGCAATCAGAGAAGAAAAAGAAATAAAAGGAATCCAAATTGGAAAATAAGTAAAACTGTCACTGTTTGCAGATGTCATGATACTAAACATATAGAATCCTAAAGATGCTACCAGAAAACTATGAGAGCATAATTTAAAAAATACATGAGCCCCCATATTCACTGAAGCACTATTTACAATAGCCAGGAAATGTAAGCAACTTAAATGTCCATCGACAGATGAATGGATAAAGAAGATGTGGTATATATATATATATATATATATATATATATATATATATAATGGAATATTACACAACCATAAAAAAGAATGAAGTAATGCCATTTGCAGCAACATGGATGGAACTAGAGATTGTCATTCTGAGTGAAGTAAGTAACAGAAAGACATATATCATATGATATCGCTTTTATGTGGAATCTAAGAAAAGTGTAGAAATGAACTTATCTACAAAACAGAAATAGAATTACAGAGAAAAAACGAACTTATGGTTACTGGGGGTAAGGTGATTGGAGGGATAAATTGGAAGGTTGGGATTGATATATACACACAATTATGTATAGAATAGATTACTAAGAGGACCTACTATACAGCACAGTGACTTCTACGCAATAGTCTGTAATGGCCTATATGGGGAAAGTATCTAAAGAGTGGATATATATATATAAAATATATATATTATATATATATATTTATATAATATATATATGTATATCGGAATCATTTTTCTGCACATCTGAAACTAACACAACATTGAAATCAACTATACTCCAATAAAAATTAAAAGTGAAATAAAACGAACAAAAACAGAGTTAATTCAGTTGGCTTAGTTCAGCTGTACATATATCATCCATCACTTGTATCACTATATAACATCAGTCAATACATAATAACTTACATTATAAAAAGCGTGGCTTTACAACCATTTTCAACAATGCTTAAATACTAAAAATAGAGCAATTTTTTTAACTATGTGGTTACAACTATGTTATATCCTCAGTGCCTTATATTTTCTTCACCCTTGTGAAATAAACCCACAAACCCTGAGGAGTACTTACTAAAGTAAGGAATTGTACCACTTTCTAAATGTATTACTACAAATTTAATGTGATGCTTAAAGATACTACAGCTAGATCCTTTCTGTGTGCAGATTTATAAACAGCCTAGTCATTGTCAGGGTAGGAAGATAAATGTTACTACACATCAGTACCTCAAATAAGTTAATCATGACATTTGTAAGTGTGTTGGTGAGGGAAAAATGCTCTAGAGTTTAAGACCACGCACTTTGCTTTTAAACATTTGATATGTTCCTGCTTTGGGGAACAAGTGAGTGAAAATTCTAATAAAAGTTTGTGTATAGTCATCTATGCAAAGAGCAACACCATTATGAGTCTATAATTTCCTGACTACAGAACCCTGAGCAAGTAAATCATTCATCTACAATCACAGTTACTAGAAGACTAGTACACTTGCTCACCATCAGCATCACTAATAATTAGAGAAATGCAAATCAAAACTACAATAAGTTATCACCTCACACTGGTTAGAATGGCCATCATCAAAAAATCTACAAACAATAAATGCTGGAGAGGGTGTGGAGAAAAGGGACCCCTCTTGCACTGTTAGTGGGAATGTAATTTGATACAGCCACTATGGACAACAGTATGGAGGTTCCTTATAAAACTAAAAATAGAACTGCCATACGACCCAGCAGTCCCACTATTGGTCATATACCCTGAGAAAACCATAATTCAAAAAGAGTCATGTACTACAATATTCATTGCAGCACTATTCACAATAGCCAGGACATGGAAGCAACCTAAATATCCATCATCAGATGAATGGATAAAGAAGATGTGGTACATATATACAATGCAATATTACTCAGCCATCAAAAGAAACGAAATTGAGTTATTTGTAGTGAGGTGGATGGACCTAGAGTCTGTCATACAGAGTGAAGTAAGTCAGAAAGAGAAAAAGAAATACAGTATGCTAACACACATATATATAGAATCTAAAAAAAATGGTCCTGAAGAACCGAGGGGTAAGACAGGATTAAAGACACAGATGTAGAGAATGGACTTGTGGACATTGAGAGGGGGAATGGTAATCTGGGATGAAGGGAGTGAGTGGCATGGACATATATTCACTACCAAATGTAAATTAGATAGCTAGTGGGAAGCAGCCTCATAGCTCAGGGAGATCAGCTCTGTGCTTTGTGGCCACCTACAGGGGTGGATTGGGGAGGGTGGCAGGGAAACACAAGAGGGAGGGGATATGGGGATATATGTATACATATAGATGATTCACTTTTTTAAACAGCAGAAACTAACAACATTTTAAGGCATTTATACGCAAATAAAGATGTTAAGAAACAAAAAAAAAATGATTAGTACGGAGGAAAGAATACTATGTAGGGAGTCAGAAAATTTGATGTTTAGTCCAATTTCTTCAGAACCTAGTCACTATGTATGCATCTCATTTTTCTCATCTATGTAATTAGGGTTGAATACTAACATAGGAATAATTCTAAACTTTAATCTTTGCGGTATTATAAATATATATATAATTCCTGCAAAGTGTTGCACATTGTTCATTTTCAATTTGTACCATGAAGAAAGGCAAATTGATAGCCAGAGCTATGGAGACATGAGATCTGAAGTCCCTATTTCTGCCTTTTGAAAATTAGACCAGGAGAGAGGAGGAAGGTGGCAGAAGAGTAAGATGCAGAGATCACCATCCTCCCCACAGATATATCACAAATACATCTAAACATGGAACAACTCCTACAGAACACCCACTGAACGCTGGCAGAAGACCTCAGACCTCCCAAAAGACAAGAAACTCCCCACGTACCTGGGTAGGGCAAAAGAAAAAAGAATAAACAGAGACAAAATAATAGGGACGGGACCTGCACCAGTGGGAGGGAGCTGTGAAGGAGGAAATGTTTCCACACACTAGGAGCCACTTCGTGGGCAGAGACTGCGGGTGGCAGAGGGGGGAAACTTTGGAGCCGTGGAGGAGAGCACAGCAAGAGGGGTGCAGAGGGCAAAGCAGAGAGATTCCCGCACAGAGGATTGGTGTCGACTGGCATTCACCAGCCTGAGAGGCTTGTCTGCTCACCTGCCGGTGTGGGTGGGGGCTGGGAGCTGAGGCTCCGGCTTTGGTCAGATCGCAGGGAGAGGACAGGCAGCATGAGTACAGCCTGAATGAGTTAGTGCACCACGGCTAGCCGGGAGGGAGTCCAGGCAAAAGTCTGGACCTGCCGAAGAGGCAAGAGACTTTTCTTCCCTCTTTGTTTCCTGGTGCACGAGGAGAGGGGATTAAGAGTGCTGCTTAAAGGGGCTCCAGAGACAGTCGGGAGCCACGGCTATCAGCACAGACCCCAGAGACGGGCATGAGACACTAAGGCAGCGGCTGCTGCCACCAAAAAGCCTGTGTCTGAGCACAGGTCACTAACCACACCTCCCCTCCTGGGAGATTGTGCAGCCTGCCACTGCCAGGGTCCCATAATCCAGGGACAACTTCCCCGGGAGAACACACAGAGCGCCTCAGGCTGGTGCAATGTCATGCCGGCTTCTGCCACCGCAGGCTCGCCCGCACTCCATGCCCCTCCTCCCACCAGGCCTGAGTGAGCCAGAGTCACAGAGTCAGCTGCTCCTTTAACCCCATCCTGTCTGAGTGAAGAGGAGACACCCTCAGGTGACCTACAAACAGCTGTGGGGCCAAATCCAAAGCTGAACTCAGGGAGCTGTGCGAACAAAGAAGAGAAAGGGAAATTACTCCCAGCAGCCTCAGGAGCAGCGGATTAAATCTCCACAATCAAATTGATGTACCCTGCAGAATTGGAATACCTGAATAGACAACGAATCATCTCAAATCGAGGAGGTGGACTTTGAGAGCAAGATACATAATTTTTCCCTTTTTCTTCTTATTGTGAGTGTGTATGTGTATGCTTCTGTGTGAGATTTTGTCTGTGTAGCTTGGCTTTCACCATTTGTCCTAGGGTTCTGTCTGTCCATTTTTTTTTCTTCTAAATAACAATTTTGTTTCTTAATAATTATTTTTTATATTAATAACTTTATTTATTTTATCTTATTTATTGTATTTTATCCCCTTTCTTTCTTTCTTTCTTTCTTTCTTTCTTTCTTTCTTTCTTTCTTTCTTTCTTTCTTTCTTTCTTTCTTTCTTTCTTTCTACTTTTCTCCTTTTTATTCTGAGCCGTGTGGATGAAAGGCTCTTGGTGCTGCAGCCAGCAGTTAGTGGTGTGCCTCTGACGTGGGAGAGCCAACTTCAGGACAGTGGTCCACAACAGACCGCCCAGCTCCACGTAGTATCAAATGGTGAAAATTTCCCAGAGATCTCCATGTCAACACAAACACCCAGCTTCACTCAACGACCACCAAGCTACAGTTCTGGACACCATATGCCACACAACTAGCAAGACAGGAACAAAGCCCCAACCATTAGCAGAGAGGCTGCCTAAAATCATAATAAGGACACAGACACCCCCAAACACACCACCAGATGTGGAACTGCACATCAGAAAGAAAAGATCCAGCCTCATCCACGAGAAACCAGTCACTAGTCCCCTCAACCAGGAAGCATACACAAACCACTTAACCAACATAAGCCACTGGGGACAGACACCAAAAAGAATGGGAACTATGAACCTGCAGCCTGCGTAAAGGAGACCACAAACACAGTAAGATAAGCAAAATGAGAAGACAGAGAAACACACAGCAGATGAAAGAGCAAGATAAAACCCCACCAGACCTAACAAATGAAGAGGAAATAGGCAGTCTACCTGAAAAAGAATTCAGAATAATGATAGTAAAGATGATCCAAAATCTTGGAAATAGAATAGAGAAAATGCAAGAAACATTTAATAAGGACCTAGAAGAACTAAAGAGGAAACAAGCAACGATGACCAACACAATAAATGAATTTAAAAATACTGTAGAAGGGATCAACAGCAGAATAACTGAGACAGAAGAACGGATAAGTGACCTGGAAGATAAAATAGTGGCAGTAACTACTGCAGAGCAGAATAAAGAAAAAAGAAATAGGGGAACTGAGGACAGTCTCACAGACCTCTGGGACAACATTAAACACCACAACATTCGAATTATAGGGGTCCAGGAAGAAGAAGAGAAAAGAAAGGGACTGAAAAATTATTTAAAGAGATTATAGTTGAAAACTTCCCTAATATGGGGAAGGCAATAGTTAATCAAGTCCAGGAAGCACAGAGAGTCCCATACAGCATAAATCCAAGGACAAACATGCCAAGACATATTAATCAAACTGTCAAAAATTAAATACAAACAAATATATTAAAAGCAGCAAGGGAAAAGTAACAAATAACACACAAGGGAATCCCCAAAAAGTTAACAGCTGATCTTTCAACAGAAACTCTGCAAGCCAGAAGGGAGTGGCAGGACATATTTAAAGTCATGAAGGAGAAAGACCTACAACCAAGAGTATTCTAACCAGTGAGGATCTCATTCAGATTTGATGGAGAAATTAAAACCTTTACACACAAGGAAAAGCTGAGAGAGTTTAGCACCACAAAACCAGCTTTACAACAAATGCTAAAGGAACTTCTCTAGGCAAGAAAAACAGGAGAAGGAAAAGGCCTACAATAAGAAAACTAAAATAATTAAGAAAAAGGGAATAGGTACATACTTATCAATAATTACCATAAATGTAAATGGATTAAATGCTCCCACCAAAAGACACAGACTGACTGAATGGGTAAAAAAAAACAAGACCCATATACATGATGTCTACAAGAGACCCACTTCAGACCTAGGGACATATACAGACTGAAAGTGAGGGGATGGAAAAAGATATTCCATGCAAATGGAAATCAAAAGAAATTTGGAGTAGTAATTCTCATATAAGACAAAATAGACATTAAAATAAAGACTATTAGAAGAGACAAAGAGGGACACTACATAATGTTAAAGGGATTGATCCAAGAAGAAGATATAAAAATTGTAAATATTTATGCACCCATCATAGGAGCACCTCAGTACATAAGGCTAATACTAACAGCCATAAAAAGATAAATCAACAGTAACATATTCATAGTAGGGGACTTTAACACTCCACTTTCCCCAATGGATAGATCATCCAAAATGAAAATAAATAAGGAAACACAAACTTTAAATGATACATTGAACAAGATGGACTTAATTGATATTTATAGGACATTCCATTAAAAAAAAAAAAGAACACAATACACATCTTTCTAAAGTACTCATGGAATATTCTCCAGAATAGATCATATCTTGGGTCACAAATCAAGCCTTGGTAAATTTAAGAAAATTGAAATTGTATCAAGTATGTTTTCTGATCACAATGCTATGAGATTAGATATCAATTAATCTGTAAAAGATCTGAAAATATCTGTAATAAATATAAACACATGGAGGCAAAACAACACACTATTTAATAATGAAGTGATCAATGAAGAAATAAAAGGGAAAATCAAAAAAATACCTAGAAAGAAAACACAATGAAGACACAATGACTCAAAACCTATGGGTTGCAGCAAAAGTAGTTCTAAGAGGGAAATTTATAGCAATACAATCCTACCTGCCGAAACAGGAAAAATCTCGAATAAACAACCTAACCTTGCACCTAAAACAATTAGAGAAAGAAGAACAAAAAACCCCAAAGTTAGCAGAAGGAAAGAAATCATAAAGCCCAGATCCGAAATAAATGAAAAAGAAATGAAGGAAACGATAGCAAAGATCAATAAAACTAAAAGCTAGTTCTCTGAGAAGATAAAAAATAAATGATAAAGCATTAGCCACACTCAAGAAGAAAAAAAGGGAGAAGACTCACATCAATAGAATTAGAAATGAAAAAGGAGAAGTAACAACTGACACTGCAGAAATACAAAAGATCATGAGAGATTACTAGAAGCAACTCTATGCCAATAAAATGAACAACCTGGAAAAAATGGAAAATTCTTAGAAATGCACAACCTGCCAAGACAGAATCAGGAAGAAATATAAAATATGAACAGATCAAACAGAAGCACCAAAATTGAAACTGTGATGAAAATCTTCCAACAAACAAAAGCCCAGGACGAGATGGCTTCACAGGCGAATTCTATCAAACATTTAGAGAAGAGCTAACACCTATCCTTCTCAAACTACTCCAAAGTATAGCAGAGGGAGGAACACTCCCAAACTCATTCTACGTTGGCCCCATCACCCTGATACCAAAACTAGACAAAGATGTCACAAAGAAAAAATACTACAGGCCAATATTGATGATGAACATAGACGCAAAACTCTTCAACAAAATACTAGCAAACAGAATCCAAAAGCACATTAAAAGGATCATACACCATCATCAAGTTGGGTTTCTCCCAGGAATGCAAAGTTTCTTCAATATATGCAAATCAAACAATGGTGTATATGGTGTATATGTGATACACCATATTGACAAATTGAAGGAGAAAAACCATATGATCATCTCAATAGATGCAGAAAAAGCTTTTAACAAAATTCAACACCCATTTATGATAAAAACCCTGCAGAAAATTGACATAGAGAGAACTTTCCTCAACATAATGAAGACCGTATATGACAAACACACAGCTAACATCGTCCACAATGGTGAAAAACTGAAACCATTTCCACTAAGATCAGGAACAAGACAAGGTTACCCCCTCTCACCACTCTTATTCAACATAGTTTTGGGAGTTTTAGCTACAGAGAAGAAAAGGAAATGAAAGGAATCCAAATCAGAAAAGAAGTAAAGTTGTGACTGTTTGCAGATGACATGATACTATACTTAGAAAGTCCTAAAGATGCTACCAGAAAACTACTAGAGGTAATCAATGAATTTGGTAAAGTAGAAGGATACAAAATTAATGCACAGAAATCTCTGGCATTCCTATACACTAATGTTGAAAAATCTGAAAGTGAAATCAAGAAAACACTCCCATTTACCATTGCAGCAAAAAGAATAAAATATCTAGGAATAAACCTACCTAAGGAGACAAAAGACCTGTATGAAGAAAATTATGACACTGATGAAAGAAATGAAAGATTATACAAATAGATGGAGAGATATACCATGCTCTTGGATTGGAAGAATTAACATTGTGAAAATATCTCTACTACCCAAAGCAATCTACAAATTCAGTGCAATAACTATCAAATTACCACTGGCATTTTTCACAGAACTAGAACAAAAAAATTCACAATTTGCAGGGAAACACAAAAGACCCCGAATAGCCAAAGCAATCTTGAGAACGAGAAATGGACCTGGAGGAATCAGGCTGCCCGGTTTCAGAGTTTACTACAAACCTACAGTAATCAAGACTGGCACAAAAACAGAAATATAGATCAATGGAACAGGATAGAAAACCCAGAGATAAACCCACGCACATATGGTCACCTTACCTTTGATAAAGGAGGCAGGAATGTACAGTGGAGAAGAGACAGCATCTTCAATAAATGGTGCTGGGAAAACTGGACAGGTACATATAAAAGTATGAGATTAGAACACTTCCTAACACCATACACAAAAATAAGCTCAAAATGGATTAAAGACCTAAATGTAAGGCCAGATACTATCAAACTCTTAGAGGAAAGCATAGGCAGAACACCCTATGACATAAGTCACAGTAAGATCCTTTTTGACCCACCTCCTAGATAAATAGAAATAAAAACAAAAATAAACAAATCGGACCGAATGAAACTTCAAAGCTTTTGCACAGCAAAGGAAACCATAAACAAGACCAAAAGACAACCCTCAGAATGGGAGAAAATATTTTCAAATGAAGCAACTGACAAAATATTAATCTCTAACATTTACAAGCAGCTCATGCAGCTCAATAACAAAACACCAAAAAACCCAATCCAAAAATGGGCAGAAGACCTAAATAGACATTTCTCCAAAGAAGATATACAGATTGCCAACAAACACATGAAAGAATGCTCAACATAATTAATCATTAGAGAAATGAAAGTCAAAACTACCATGAGATATCATCTCACACCGGTCACAGTGGTCATCTTCTGAAAATCTAGAAACAATAAATGCTGGAGAGGGTGTGGAGAAAAGGGAACACTCTTGCACTGCTAGTTGGAATGTGAATTGGTATAGCCACTATGGAGAACAGTATAGAGGTTCCTTAAAAAACTACAAATAGAACTACCATATGACCCAGAAATCCCACTACTTGGCATATATCCTGAGAAAACCATAATTCAAAAAGTGTCATGTACCAAAATGTTCATTGCAGCTCTATTTACAATAGCCAGGAGATGGAAGCAACCTAAGTGTCCATCATTGGATGAATGGATAAAGAAGATGTGGCACATATATACAGTGGAATATTACTCAGCCATAAAAATAAATGAAATTGAGTTATTTGTAGTGAGGTGGATGGACCTAGAGTCTGTCATACAGAGTGAAGTAAATCAGAAAGAGAAAGACAAATACCATATGCTAACATATATATATGGAATCTAAGAAAAAAAATATCATGAAGAACCTAGGGGTAAGACAGGAATAAAGACACAGACCTACTAGAGAATGGACTTGAGGATATGGGGAGGGGGAATGGTAAGCTGTGACAAAGTGAGAGAGTGGCGTGGACATATATACACTACCAAATGTAAAATAGATAGCTAGTGGGAAGCAGCCACATAGCACAGGGAGATCAGATTGGTTCTTTTTGACCACCTAGTGGGGTGGGATAAGGAGTGTGGGAGGGAGGGAGACGCTAGAGGGAAGAGATATGCGAACATATGTATATGTGTAACTGATTCACTTTGTTATAAAGCAGAAACTAACACACCATTGTAAAGCAATTAGACTCTAATAAAGATGTTAAGAAAAAAAAAATTAGATCATGTCCACTGCTCCCTATGAAGGAGTATGGACTATGGGATTTTCACTCTTGCTGCAAACACCTAAAACGACTAGACCAAATATCTGTACAACAGTTTTTAGGTGTTGGATAAGTAGCACAATATTATGAATCAACATATGAGATACAAAAGTGGTAAACCCTATAAGATTTTGTCTTCCTACCTGGAGGCAATCTCCAGACCACAGAAGAGGAAGGGAGAGCCCAAAAATTCCTGACACTCTTACTGAGATGAGGATACAGAAATGGACTTTGGGGAAGCTGAATTGTCTAGAATATGTAGACAGAGTACTAGAGAGAAGAACATCGTACTTAGAAAGAGATCCATAAATCTATGTCATGGCTACCTTGAGTATTTGGCTGAACACTATTCTCTGCAAGTGGAGGGTAAAATGCTATGAGTCCAGGAAAGAACAACAACTACCAAGAAAGACCAATTATTGGGAGATTTAAGCGGAATATTTCCCAGAGTACAAAAAGGACAGAGAATAGCTTGAGATCCTATGAGCAATAATGGAGAGACTTCGTTAAACAGGTGAGACATTCTGTAGAGACAAAAGAAGTGTCACACTTTAGTAGCAGAGTAAATTAGCTAAAATTAAGGGTTCTTTAGTGTCAACCTTAAAAAAAGTTTAAATACAAACACGGAAAGGATCAAGCTGATGTACTAGTAATTTAACCACCTGAGAGAAAAACAAACAAACCACCTTTTAAAGGATAAAACAACATACAGCAATAAACAGCATAAAAATTTGTGATGTATTGCATCCAATAAAAGTTCACTAGATATGAGGAGAAGCATATAACCTACAACCAAGAGAAAAACCAATCAACAGATGAATGAATAAATAGTGGCGTATCCATACAATGGTATACTTTACAAAGATACAAAACATGAGCCACTAATACACATGACAACATTAATGGATCTTGAAAACGTTATGCTGAGCAGAAGAAGCAAGAAAGAAAATAGTACAAATTTATTTTGTATTCTAAATAATATAATAGTCATATAAAATGATAGAAAGCAGATCAGTGGTTATCTGGGGTAAAACATGGGGGCATGGAGGGCAAAAAGGCACAAGAGAACTTCTTGGGATGATTCTTCCTGATTGTGGTCATGTTACATGGATGTATGTGTGTGTCAAAACCCATTAAACTGTACATTTAAAATGGGTGCATTTTTATGTATATCAACTTATACTTCAATAAAATTGATGTAAATAATTAGGTGAAGAAAAATGTTTGTGACTAGTGAAATAAAACACCATTTTCCAAAAGGTCAATTGTTTGTTTACCTCCCTTTATAGTACTTGGGATTTTTCCTGGATGAAATAGCTACTTATGTTATTAAATTTATGTATTGTATTATATTTATGTTATGTTATTTTTGACCGCTTTAACACAGGCATAATTCAAGTAAGATAAGTGAAAATATGTTCAAAGAGAACTTTAAGAAAAGTCATTTTGGGGTTAGTACACCATTACCTGAAATTATTTTAATGAATTCATCAGTCTATTCCCATAAGACTTATTTTCACAATTTTCCTCCAAGCTCAGCATTTTTGATACCTTCTCTATAAACTCAATTGCCCAAAAGTAGAATTGATTCATCAGCAAATAAATCAAGCTGGTTAGGAAAATACAACTCTATTACAACAAATGAAAAATGGTCAACAGAAGGGGAATCTAATAATAGTTCATCTATATAGTCCAACATCTCTCTGAGAATACCATTAAAAGTACACTTACTTGCCAATTTGTTTTATTATTAGATTTTTAAAATACCTTACCAGATATCCTAAATTTCGTCTTTGTGTGTTCTCATTTTCTAAATGTTAATTTCCATATCAACACAAAAATAGCTCTATAAAATGGCAAGTTATTTCTATGAAAGTTTATAATTGGAGTAAAATCTAGTTTTAGTACCTTAAGAGAAATACAAACTCCATCAAAAGCTGAACTTGTATCATTCCAAATGCAATGTTTTTAAGATGAGATTGTTTTGTTTTATGACCATAATGGAAGGCAAACTGTCCTTTTCCATTATATTTTCATTGAATAATGAAAACAAATAGTGAGGCTGGTGATAAAAAGCACCATGACCATGTATAAGAATGGTATAACCAACAGTGTCCCATTTATAGCAGCACTTAAGTTAAATTAAAGAAAAAAAACATAAAGAAGGATCAATGAAACTCAGAGCTGGTTTTTTGAAAAGATAAACAAAATTGTTAAACTTTTAGCCAGATTCATCAAGAAAAAAGAGACAGCCCAAAAAATAAAATTAAAAATAAAGAAGGAGAGGCTACAACTGACACCACAGTAATGCAAAGGAGTAAAAGAGATCATTATGAATAATTTTATGCCAATAAAATGGATAACCTAGAAGAAATGAATAAATTCCTAGAAAAGTACAGTATCCCAACTGAATCAGGAAGAAATAGAAAATATTAATCCACCAATTACCAGTAATGAAATTGAATCAGTAATAATTTTTAAAACTCCCAACCAACAAAAGTCTAGGACTGGAACATTTCACAGGTGAATTCTACCAATCATTTAAAGAAGAGTTAACACCTATCCTTCTCAAACTATTCCAATGACTTGAAAAAGAAGGAACACTTCCAGACTCATTCTACAAGTACAAATCACCATGATACCAAAATCAGACAAAGACACCACACACAAAATTACTGGCCAATATCCCTGATGAACATGGATGCAAATATCCTGAACAAAATATTAGCAAACTGAATTCAACAACACATCATACAACATGATCAAGTGAGACTTATCTCAGAAATGAAGGATGGTACAATATCCACAAGTCAATGAATGTTATGTACCACATTAAAAAATTAAAGAATAAAAATCATAGGATCATATCAATAAATACAGAAAAAGCATTTGACAAAATTCAACAATTATTCATAATAAAAACTCTCAAAAAAGTGGGTATAGAGGGAACATACCTCAACTTATAAGGCCATTTTTGACAAGCCCACAGCTAACAACACTTTCAATGGTGAAAAGCTGCAAGCATTTCCTCTAAGATCAGGGAGAAGACAAGGATGCCAAGTTTTGCCATTTTTATTCAACATATTATTGAAAATCCTAGCCACAGCAACCAGACAAAAATAAATATAGTCATCCAAATCAAAATGTTAGAAATAAAACTGCCACTGTTTGCGTATGACTTGATACTATATATAGAAAATCCTAAAGATGCCAGCAAAAAACAGAACAAATAAATATATTCAGTAAATTTGTAGGATACTAAATTAATATACAAAAATCTGTTGTGTTTCCACACACTAGCAACAAAGTATCAGAAACAGAAATTAAGAAAACAATCCCATTTACAACTGTAACAAAAATAATAAAATACTTAGGAGTTAATCCAACTAAGAGGCTAAAATATCTGTACTCAGAAAAATATAAGATATCAGTGAAAGAAATTGGAGATGATACAAACAAATAGAAAGATATACCATGGTCATGGACTGGAAGAATTAATGTTGTTAATATGACATACTATCCCAGGCAATCTACAAATTTAATGCAATCCTTATCAAAATACCAATGGCATTCTTCACAGAACTAGGACAAATAATTCCAAAATTTGTATGGAAGCACACAATAACCCAAAGAGCAAAAACGATCTTGGGAAAGAAGAATACAGTTAGAAGTATCATGCTCCCTGCTCTCAAACTATACTACAAAGCTACAGTAATCAAAACAGTATGGTACTGGCACAAAAACAGACACATAGAGCAATGGAACTGAATAAAGTGCCCAGAAGTAAACCCATACTTATATGGTCAATTAATCTACTACAAAAGTGGTAAGAATATATAAAGCAGAAAAGACAGTCTTTTCAATGAATGGTGTTGGGAAAACTGGACAGCTGCAATGCAAAAGAATCAAACTGGACTATTTCTCACATCATGTACAAAAATAAACTCACACAGATTAAAGACTTAAATATAAGTCCTGAAACCAAAAACCTCCTAGTAGAAAATATAGGTAGTATGCTTTTTGACATTGGTCTTAGTAATAATTTTTTGGAATTGTGTCTTCAGGCTACGGAAACAAAAGCAAAAATAAACAAATGGGACTACATCAAACTAATAAGCTTTGTACAGTGAAGGAAAATGTCAACAAAACAAAAATGCCACCTATTAATGAAGAATATATTTGCAAACAATACACCTGATAAGAGGTTAATATCCAAAACATACAAAAACCTTATAAAACTCAGCATCTCAAAAACAAACAACCTGATTAAAACATGGGCAGAGGACCTGAATAGACATTTTTTCCAAAGGCAAACAGATGGCCAAGAGACACATGAAAAGCTGTTCAGCATTGCTAATCATCAGGGAAATGCAAATCAAAACCACAGTGAGATATTACCTCACACCTGTAAGAATGGCTATTATCAAAAAAACAAATAACAAGTGTTGTTGAGGACGTGAAGAAATGGGAATGCTTGTGCACTTTTGGTGGGAATATAAATTGGTGCAGCCACTATGGAAAATAGTATCAAGTTTCCTCAAAAAATTAAAAATAGATATCACATATGCTCCAGCAATTTTACTTCTTGGTATTTTTCTGAAGAAAACAAAAATAGTAATTCAAAAAGACATGTGTACCCCTATGTTCATTGCTGCATTATTTACAAGAGCCAAGGTATGGAAGCAACCTTGTGTCCATTGATAAATGAATGTCCCTAAGTGTCTGTCGATGAATGAATGGATAAAGAAAATGTGGCATATATATACATACAATGGAATATTACTCAACCATAAAAAAGAATGAAATCTTGTCATTTGTCACAACATGGATGGAACTAAAGGTCACTTTGCTAAATGAAATAAGACAGAGAAAGACAAATACCATATTATTTCACTTATATGTGGAATCTAAAAAACAAAACAAATGAACAAACAAACAAAAGAAACAGTCATAGATACAGAGAACAAACGTGGTTGTCAGAGGGAAAGGGGATTGGAAGATAAAAAGAAAAAACTGTACAAAAGAAAAATGTAACTGTTTGAAGCAATGAATGCTAATTAGCCTGATTGTTTCAATCACTTCACCATGTACATTTATATTAAAGCATCATATTGTATACTTTAAATATATACAATTTTGTTAACCACAGCTCAGCAAAGTTGAAAAAAATTAAAAATATTTTGATATAAAAACCGATAGAACTACAAAGAGAATTAGATGAATTCACCCTTATAGTTGGAGACTTGAAAATCCTCTGTCAGAATCAGACAGCAGCAGTATACAGAAATTCGGTAAGGACATAGCTGAACTTAAAAATCCATCAATCGACTAGGTATAATGAACAGCTATAGACTACTTACTCCAACAAAAGCAAAATACACAGTCTGCTCAAACTCATATGGAACATCCACTTAGATCACATTCTGGCCTATAAAACACACCTTAACAAATTTAAAGTAATATAAATCATACAATGTCTGCTATCAGACTACTATGGAATTGAACTAGAAATCAATAACAGATATCTACAGAATCCCAATATTCTTGGATATTAAGCAACAAACTTCTAAAAAACATGTGTCAAAGAAGAACTCTGCAGAGATATTGAACAAATATTTTGAAACACATGAAAATGGGAATACAACTTAAATTTGGGGGACGCAGAAAAAGCAGTGGTTAGAGGGAAATTTAGAGCATTGAATGCATGTATTAAGAAAAATGAAAGATCTAAAATCAAAGATATAATTTTCCAACTTAGAAAACTAGAAAAGGAAGAGAAAATTAAATTCAAGGTAAGCAAATCAAATAATAAGAATTAGAGCAGAAATCAGTAAAATTATTTAGCTAAAGTAATAAAGACAGTCTCATATTGGTGAAAGGATATTCAAATAGATCGATCTCAGTATCTTCCACTCAATTTTTCTGTGAACCTAAAACTGCTCTAAAAATTAAGATCTATTAAAGAAATCTTAATTAAATAACTTCCTTACTCTTGACCTCACTGTTCCTATTTATAAAATGATGATCTCTAAAGTACTATCCAACTATACACATATTTAAAACATCTCCTAGCCAACTGATTACATAAAATCTGGCATCTTTTTGACCATTCCCAGGAGATCATTTAATCAATGAACTTTCTTTTCCTGTTGACAAATATCATTTATACCTAAGACCAGTCTTTCAAGACTAAAAAAGTATAAGGCTAAATACCTAAAAGGAAACACCATCAGTGTTTTCTTTCTCATCCTTGCCTGATATTACCTAGTCATAATTTATCTTCTAACATTAGAAAAATGCTGTCAGTGTCAAAATGACACTTCAAAAACATATACATGTTTATACTGGGCCGAATCAAGCATTATTGTCAATTTTGATTCTGCTAAAGGGTACTTACATAATGCTTGCTTACCTCTTATGGGTGGCCAAAACTAAATAGGCAAGGCTTCTGCTGTAATTTGGGCAAAGAGCATAAATACAACTGAACTTTTCATTTCTAGAGTTACAGAGATATTCTCTCTGTGGTCTCTACACAGGAGATCAAATTTGACAGGTACTACTGCCCATGTTCTGCACTTGGCTCAGTAATTTGTCTCATATCTTGTTATATTATAGCTTAAACTGTTGATATATATATATATATATATATATATATATATATATATATATATATATAAACTTTTGTCCAAATAGTCTTGCATAGGATTAACCATATTCATGTTTTAATTTCATTTTACCTAATTGTTTTGAAACCCTGTAATGATCATTTAGAAGCAGGCAGAAAGACTTTTGAAGTTGAAATGCAACATTTTTCCTTTGCTCAGGAGTGAAATTTTACCCTCTCTTATAGTTCATCACTCAAACTTATTTAATCACAAACAAGTTTAGAAGAATGCTAGATTCTCAATGCAAAACATCTCACCATATTTTTATGTGTTTTATTTATTTAGTTTTTTGTCTAATTGCTGTGGCTAGGACTTCCAATACTATGTTGAATAAAAGTGGCAACCGTGAGCATCTTTGTCTTCTTCCTGATCTTAGAGGAAAAATTTCACCATCAAGTATAATGTTATCTGTGGGTCTGTCAAAAATGGCCTTTATTATGCTGAGGTATGTTCCCTCTATACCATCTTTGTTGAAAGATTTTTCATGAACAGATATTTAATTTTTTCAAAAGCTTTTTCTTCATCTATTGACAAAAACGTGATTTTTATCCTTCATTTTGTTTATGTGGTTATCAGGTTGATTGATTTGCATATGTTGAATCATCTTTGCATCTATGGAATAAATCCCACTTGACCACCATGATGTATGAACCTTTTAAAGTATTATTGAAAATGATTTGCTAATATTTTGTTGAGAATTTTGTATCCATGTCCACCAGGGGTATTGGCCTATTGTTTTCTTTTTTATTGGAGTGTGTTTGTCTGATTTGGTTGTCAGGATAATGTTGGCCTCACAGAATGAGTTCAGATGTATTCCCTCCACTTCAAACTTTGGGAAGTTGAGAAGGATAGGTGTTAACTCTTCTTTGAATGTTTGGTAGAATTCACCTGTGAAACCGTCTGGTTCTGGACTTTCATTTGTTGTGAGTTTTTTGAATTAATAATTCAATTTCATTACTAGTAGTTGGTCTGTTCAGATTTTCTGTTTCTTCCTGCTTCAGTCTTGGAAGATTGTATGTTTTTAAGAGTTCATCCATTTTTCTAAGTTCTCTGATTTGTTTGCCTGTAATTGTTCTTAGAATTTTCTTGTAATTGTTTGTATTTCTGTAATATGGGTTGTGACTTTTCCTTTTTTCATTTCTAATTTTATTTATCTGGGCTCTCTCTCTCTCTCTCTTTTCCTTTTTTTTTTTGGTGAGTCTGGCTAAAAGTTTATCAATTTTTTTAACATTAAAAAAAACAGCTCTTTGTTTCTTTGTAGTGAGGTGGATGGACCTTGAGTCTGTCATACAGAGTGAAGTAAGTCAGAAAGAGAAAAACAAATATCGTATGCTAACACATATATATGGAATCCAAGAAAAAAAAAAAAAGGTCATGAAGAACCTAGGGGTAAGATGGAAATAAAGACTCAGACCAACTAGAGAATGGACTTGAGGATATGGGGAGGGGAAGGGTAAGCTGTGACAGAGTGAGAGAGTGGCATGGACATATATAC
Organism: Grampus griseus; assembly: GCF_964374135.1. Lineage (NCBI taxonomy): Eukaryota > Metazoa > Chordata > Mammalia > Artiodactyla > Delphinidae > Grampus > Grampus griseus. Next base: position 71,792,774 of record NC_138999.1, on the reverse strand, counting down.
ACTACCAAACGTAAAATAGATAGCTAGTGGGAAGCAGCCACATAGCACAGGGAGATCAGCTCGTGGTTTGTGAACAACTAGAGGGGTGGGATAGGGAGGGTGTGAGGGAGGGAGATGCAAGAGGGAAGAGATATAGAAACATATGTATATGTATAACTGATTCACTTTGTTCTAAAGCAGAAACTAACACACCATTGTAAAGCAATTATACTTTAATAAAGATGTTAAAAAAACAGCTCTTAGTTTCTTTGATGTTTTCTATTTTTTTGTCTCTATTCCATTTATTTCTGCTCTGATGTTTATTATTTCATCCCTCTTACTATCTTTGGACTTTGTTCCTTTTATAATTAGGTGTAAATTTAGGTTGTTTATTTGACTCACTATTCTTTTTCTTCATATCAGTAAGATCATTGCTCAAACATTTCTCACAAATTGCTCTATCCTCTAACCTTTCTGTCTGCAAAATTACACAATTGCCCTGCACACCATGACCCATTTGCACAAGAAAAAGTTGTTTAAAAATTTTAATAGATTTTGTAACAAATTCACTCAATTTTGTCAAGGCACCTCTGTAGTTATGTTCCTTCTCTGCTCTCTTGAAAAGTCACTGCCACAATCTTCTCTCACTACTTGAAGCTTAGGAGCCTGGAATCATCCATAACACTCCTTAGTCTCTATCTCCTTCCCACCATGACATTTTTCTTTCCTGATCAGTCTATTGCTTTCCTCAATCAGTCTTCCCTATCCTGCTGTACACCAAAAGATGAGTTTTAAGTCTTTCTTACTTTAGTGAGCCACATAACCCACATAGAAACTTTAGTAAAGATGAAAGTGGCAACCTATGCCATATATTAACAGTGTCCTGGGTTCTAACTCTCTCTTCATCACTTGAACATTTTAGTAACTTAACCTCTTTGAGCCTCAGTTGTAATATACAATAAATAAAAAATAATATACCTGTATGAAAAGGCAGTGCATCTGCTGATATTTACTTTTATTCTAAGATCTATGATTTTAATCTCATGTTTCCTATAATTCCAATCTTTTGTCACTGAAATTCAATACATTGTTGTTGATATAAAACTTTAAAAGATTGACAACTGATGTTTAAACCCCTATAATAGCCTATCTCCCACGCCACATACATTTGTACTCCAATTGCTACCCCTACTACCTCAACCCTAACCGTCATTCTGAGAAAGAAACTGCGTTCTTCTATATACACAGTAAGTTTTAGAACAGAATATACTAGTATTTCCTTTTAAATAAACAAACAAATAAATCAACAAATATCTATTGAACCCTCATATCTACTATGTATTATCTTATAGTCTGTGGAGACAGCAAGTAAGTAGCGTGGTACCTGTGATTGAGGTGCTTAAAATCTATTTAATGATAAAAAGTCAACAAGTTGGGGCTTCCTTGGTGGCGCAGTGGTTGGGAGTTTGCCTGCCGATGCAGGGGACACGGGTTCGTGCCCCAGTCCAGGAAGATCCCACATGCCGTGGAGCGGCTGGGCCCATGAGCCATGGCCGCTGAGCCTGCGCGTCTGGAGCCTGTGCTCCGCAACGGGAGAGGCCACAAGAGTGAGAGGACCGTGTACCACACACAAAAAAAAAAAGTCAACAAGCAAGACAACAGTGCAAAAGACATTTCAAGGAGGTTTTTACTTGCCAAATAATAGGTATAGACCATAAGTATTATGACTTAATAGAAGGGAGTGATGTATCTGGGCTGAAGTGTTGAGAAAGTATCATACATAAAATAGGTCTAGAAGAAAAAAGGAGAAAATAGCTGAAGCCCATATTGTGATGAACCTACTTTGCCATAAATCTGAGGGCTCACTGTTACTCTTTGGCTTCCAGAGAGGGACTAGAATATTCCATGTGCTAGAAAAACTTGGCCTTGGAATACTTAAAGCATGTGTGCTAAAGTCTTATTTTTATTGAAATATAGTTGATTCGTAATATTATATTAGTTTCAGGTGTACAACATAATGATTCAATATTTTTATAGATAATACTCTGTTTAAAATTATTATAAAATAATGGCTATATTTCCCTGTGCTGTACAATATTAACAGTAGAGCTAGAGCTATTCTGAAACAAATAATATAACTGTAGATTAATAAGTACACGAAGATTTAAAATTGTTCACTTCATTGTAGACCTTAGGGATCCATTTAGTATGTTTAAAGGTAAATGCAATCAGTTCCAAGGAGATAGGAACACATAAGAAAAGCCTATCATTATACTCAGAGCTGAGAAAGGATTAAGAAACAGTGATTTAGAAAGAAATCCCAAATCTCTCAGAAAAATCTTTTCCAATGAATAATCTTTTTCAATGAAGATGAAATAGGCTTTTAATATCACGATGATATTTATTTGCTTAGATAGAAGAGGAGATATTAAGAGGAGTGATAAAGCTTCGAGGGCTCTTATTATAAAATAGCTCAGGGACATGAAAGACACTTCAACCACCGGTACCTATTTGATATATCCAGCAATTAACTGTTCAATATTATCACCTCTATTTTAAGTAAAATGTTCCTAGCATGGCAAAAATGTTAAGGCTAGGTGTAAGGTTAGTTTGAATGCTGAGTGAGGGCAGTCAGTAGAATAAAGAAAGGATAACCTCATACACTACCAATCCATTTAAAACATTTAGAATAGTGATTAGCACATGGTAATTGCTCAGCAAATTTTAGAACACAACATAAAATAGTTGCTAAGATTTTTGACTCTGCAATAAAAGTGTTTATGTTTAAATCATAGGTGCAGTACATAATAACTATGTGACCTTGGTCAAATTATTTCACATCTCTGTGTCTCAGTTTCCTTAGTCAGTTATTGTGATGAATAAATGAAACAATACAAGCAATGTACTTAGAAGAGTGCTCAGAATAAGGTAGATGCTCATTAAAAGATACCCAGCAGTAATACTGTCCCTCAGCCTGAAACTCAGTTTATGAGTGTGTATAAAGTATGATTCTATCACAACCTCTACAAAGGCTTTAAACCAAAGTAAGTGTTGGAATAACTATACACAAACCAAAGAGAGCTTTCCATTTCCAATGTGTGCTAGCCATTTAAATTATCAGGGCTGTGAAAACTGGTGATAAATGTACTGGTTTATAGAAAGTATTTATGGAGCTCACATATTACAGATTAAGATTTATGTTTAAGAAAAAAATTGCCTTGCTTATTCTCTGAAAGAAAAGAAGTCAATTGAATAAATGGTACAATTTATGCACATCCTGGCAAGTACATGAATTAACACAAGTTCTTGGACAGAGTCTAATGGACTTTGTAACTAAGCTAGAGAATAAGGACATCATGCAAGTTGGTCAAGAACAGAAAGTCCTTTTTCTTTCTTCATCAGAAGCATGTGTTTAACTCACTCTCTTGGAGAAAATTTTATTAGGCATGTAGTTTGTTATCACTTCAATTTATAACCTGATATAGGCTTTACTTTTTGAAAATGATTCCACTTAAGAAAAAAATAAAGCCAACATGTTCTTTGATGATAAGATACTATTCTAAAGGGATGAATAAAAAGAGTTTAATTAAAGAACATTATCCTTCCCAGCTAGTCATTTTGTGGATATTGACAAACTATATCTATACTTATATGGAGTCGTTAAATATCCAATATAGCCAACACAATATTGAAAAAGAACAAAGTTGGAGGATTGACAATACCCGACTTTAAGATTTAATATAAAGCTACAGTAATCAAGACAGTCTGATATTGGTGAAATAATAGACAAATATTGATCTAGAGAACAGAATACAGAGCCGAGACCTAGACCCACACAAATATAGTCAACAGATCTTTGCCAAAGGAGCAAAGGCAATACAATGAAGCAAAGGTAGTCTTTTCAACAAATGGTGTTGGGACAACTAGAGGTCCGTATGAAAAAAAATGACTGTAGATATAAATCTTACACCTTTCACAAAAATTAAATCAATGGATCATAAGCCTAAATGTAAAACACAAAATTATAAAACTCCTGTAAGATAACATAGGAAAATATTTAGATGACACTGGGCTTGGCAATGACATTTTAGATACACACCAAAAGATGATCCTTGAAAAAAAGAGCTGATAAACTGGACTTCATTAAAATTAAGAATTTCTGCTCTGCAAAAGATAATGTTAAAAGAATGAAAAGATAAACCACAGACTGGAAGAAAATATTTTCAAAACACATATCAAATAAAGGACTGTTATCTAAAATATACAAAGAAGTCTTAAAACACAACAATAATAAACATTTTGGATCAAAAATGGGACAAATGTCTTAACAAAAATCTCACCAAAGAAGGTATACATATGGAAAGTAACCATATAAAAAGATGCTCCACATCATTTGCCATCAGGAAAATGCAAAATAAAACACCAATGAGATATGACTACACACCTATTAGAATAGCCAAAATTCTGAATACTGACAACACCAAATTTTAGTGAGGATGTGGAGCAAAAATAACTGTCATTCATTGCTAGTGGGAATGCAAAATGGTAGAGCTATTTTGTAAGACATTTTGGCAGTTTCTTAGAGAACTATACATACTCTTACTGTAAGATCCAGCAATCATTCTCCTTGGTATTTATACAAAAGAGTTGAAAATTTATGACCACACAAGCCTGCATATGCACATTCATAGTAGCCTTATTCACAACTGTCAAAATTTCAACCAAGAGGTCCACCAAAATGTGAATGAATTAATAAGCTGAGTTACATCCAGACAATGGAATATTACTCAGTGGTAAAAGGCAATGAGTTATCAGGACATGAAAACACATGGAGAAACTTTAAATGCATATTACTAAGTGAAAAATCCAACCTTAAAAGACTACATGTTGTGTGATTCCAACTATATGACCTTCTGGAAAAAACAAAATTATGAAGACAGTAAAATGATCAGTGGTTGCCCGAGGTTGGGGGAAAGGTGGGAAGGAATGAATAGGCAGAGCACAGAGAATTTTTAGCACAGTAGAAATACTCTGTATGACACTATAATAATGGACATAGCATTATATATTTGCCCAAATCTATAAAATGTACAACATGAAGAGTGAATCCTAACGTAAACTATGGACTGGGTGATTATTATGTGTCAATATCTGTTCAGCAAATGTAACAAATGTCCTACTCCAGTGGGGGATGTTGATGATGGTGGAGGCTATGCATGAGGTGTAATGCATGAGGTGTAATGAGTGAGAGGGGGTATATGGGAAATCACTGTGCCTTCCTCTTAATTTTGCTGTGAACCTAAAACTACTCTACATGAATCATTTTTAAGAAAAAAGTTCCCACATGACAGTAAAATAATGTTTAGATTATAATTTTACTTAAGAAGCCAATACTGAATTCTGTTTTTTAGCTTCCATGAGGAAAGTGTTTCTTGGAAGCCTAGCCTAGAAGAGCCTATTCTCCCAAAAAAGGTGGAAACAAGTAGCTAGTCTGTGGTATAGGTGAATTTCAACTAGGTTAGTCTCAGTCCACAGCCCACGCTCTTAAGTACTATGCTATAATGGAGATGGTTCCCCTAGAAACCTAACCTTGAGGTTGAACTGTGGTTCTATAGTTGAACTATTAGGCTTGCAAGGAGACTCCTGGAAAAGGTACTTGGCTTGAACTGGGAGTAATTTTCTCCCTTCATTTGTAACAATAAAGATAAAGAAACATCTCTATTTAAAACTGCAAAATATAGAATGAATAACAGCTGATTTACTATATAGGTTTTTGAATAGGGAAATAAAGGATAGAGTAAAGAATATTTAAATTGGAGCATATAATCCAACTTTTAGGATGGGTTTTTTTTATCACTGTATATTGTTATGGATACTGCTTTGGATAAATCTGAGTTGGGTTAAACTGTGGACACAATAATAACAATTGTCTTCATTTTTGTGCAAGGCTTTATGATTCTAGAAACACTTTTAATAGTATATTAATTTTCTACAACTCTTCTGTGAGTTTGAACATGGAAAGAATTATACATTTCAATTTTACAGAAAGGCTAAGTGATTTTCTTAGACCTTCTGACTTTCAGTCCAATAATCATTCCATTACAATTTTTTGGAATTAAAATTTTATATATCCACTTTAATTTTAACAGACCACCTCTCCCCTGAAGTTTCAAAGTTTTATTCTACACAGAGTACAATTAGGACAACATTTAAAAACTGACCTATTTTCACACTTTCCAATTGAAATGTCTATGAATGCTACACCTAGGTATATCATATTCGAACATAGAAAATCAAAGGTAAAGAAAAAAATCTTGAAACAAACCAGATTAGAAAAAAAAAAAACCTTTCCTTATAAGAAAAGCAAAGATAAGAATTACATCTGACTTCTCAGAAACCATGCAAGCAAGAAGGGAATGGAGTGAAAAACTGTGCTTCAAAAGTGAAGGAGAGAATTCCATATATATGTGTTAGCATACGGTATTTGTTTTTCTCTTTCTGACCTACTTCACTCTGTATGACAGACTCTAGGTCCATCCCAGAGGGGTGGAATAGGGAGGGTGGGAGGGAGACTCAAGAGGGATATGGGGATATATGTATACATATAGCTGATTCACTTTGTTATACAACAGAAATTAACACAGCATTGTAAAGCAATTATACTCCAATCCCAATAAAAAATGTTAAAAAATAAAAAAAAAATTAAAAAGAGGTCCAAAAAAAGAAAACAAGTTGAAGGAGAAATAAAATCTTTCTCAGACAAAAATTGAGGAAATTTATTGCCAGTTGGCATATCTTGAAGGAAATGCTAAAAGAAATTCTTCACAGAGACGGAAAGTGATATAGTTGAGAAACTTGAACTTACATAAGCCTCCTTCCTGTGACTATTCTTTATAACAAATATTACAATGAAGTGAAAAAGGGTCAAGACTTGGGAGGAGAAAACTCATGATCCCATTCTGACCTTACTGGGGAAAATCAGCTTCCCTGTGTCTTGGTTTCTCCATCCATGAAAGAGGAATTCTATCTGCTACATACTGAAGGAAGGACCACGTAAGTGGCAGAAAACCTCTACAGCCGTAAGTTCATGAGTACAAGGATATATTTTTTCCGTTTCTCACTTTATGCCTTCCTTTACAGAACTGTGCCTGGAACTTCAGAGGATGGGACTATTTTCTCTCTTTACCTGTACAACACATGCGCCAGAGGTTTGCACACTGAGATCTCTAACTCATATTACAATAAACAAAAAATCTATTAAATAAATAAATGTCTATGAACTTATGATAGATAGAAGTTATGAAATACTAAACTGCATTTGAACTAAACTCAAATCATTCCCTGATTTTTTTTAAATCATGATTTACAAGTTTTTTTAAAACATAGGCATATACAATGGAAAATGCAATTATTTCAGAGTTTCAGTTGTTTAAATTGAAAGCAGATTTGCTGTACTTCTTTTCTAACAGTGAGATCATGTGTATTTTTTATTACTGAATCTGATAATATGTCTTCAGATTCTGTTGTCAAAGTAAATTAAATTCCCCAACTTTCAAAGAAAAGGACTCAAAATATCTTTATAAATTATTAGATTCAATGGATAAGAGGCAAATTTAAACTTTTATCACTGATACAAATAAAGGAAAATGTAAAAATATAACACAACACAGAAGAAATTATGCACAAAATAACTATCTTATCCCACATTTTAAAACAACATAATAGACTTTTTTGTTGCAAATAAATTATTAGTATGACTACATGTATTCATTTTATTCTGTTAAATATTTCCAGATCTTTAAAAAATTTGACTGTGCTTCACAAATAACTTTGGTGTATGTATGTAGGAGACAAAAATTGCTTTTTAATCATTATTAGAATTAAAAGAAATAAAGGAATTTCCAAAGGCCTGTTCTAAAACAATTTTATCTTAAAATTCTCCTTTTGCTTATGACTAACACATAGGAACTTACTTCTCACTTGTTAAGTAATACTCCATTTGGTATTTCAACAGATAAGTGGGAACCACCCATTTGGATACCCTGTATAATAAAAAAGAACTCACTTGGAAATCAGGCTTTAAAATAAAACTAAATGCTACATTCTGAGATAAATTTAAAAGATAAAATTTTTCAGCTAGATACTTTTGAATAGTGTTTTTGATTGTTTAAACACTGGCCAACTTACTAGCAATTTGAAAATGAGTTTTACTATTTCCATCATGGTCAAACCAACCTGCTACTCTTTCAGGAAAAAAATAAAATAAAAAAGGAAACACACTCTGCACTTCAATACTTCTACCAAGGGTAAACACGATCCAAAGTCATATAGTCACATTTTCTAAAGATGATGTGTAACATTGGCTGGTACACACTGAATTTCATCTCCTAGCAAAGGTAGGAAATGAAAAAGAAAATGCTATACTAAAGCATAAAAATGGAGGTATAATTACATGCTCCCTATATAATTCAAGGCAATTAATTATTGTAAATAAGCCTCCAATTTATTGGACATTGTCATAAACTGAAGGGGGTTATAAAAGGGGAAAATATTGTCCCTTAAGTTGAGGAACAGTTGAAAAGGTTTTAGGGGTCAACTACTCCAACCTCTTCATTTTTGGCTAAGCCACTGAAAACCCAAAATAATTAACAAAAGATGGAGAAGTTGAAAGACCCTGAGCTCACCTCCTCTCACAAGCACACAAAAATCACAACTATATGCAGAACAATCATCAATGAAAAGATCTTCTACAACAGAAGACATAAAGAAGGAACCAAAACAAGATAGGTAGGAGAGGTGGATTCATGATATAACTAAGTCCCATACCCCAAAGTAGGCAACACATAAACTTGGGAATAATTATATTGCAGAATTCTCCCACAGGTGTGACAGTTCTGAGTCCCAAGTCAGGATCCCCAGGCCATGGGTCCTGCACTCGGAAGATGAGCCCCCAGAGAATTTGGCTTTGAAAGGCAGTGGGGCTTATTTTCAGGAGCATTGCAGAACTGGGTGATGAAGAGACTTCACTCCTAAAGAGTGCACACAAAATCTCACATGCACTGGGACCCAGGGCAAAAGCAATAATTTGTTAGAAGCCTGGGCCAGACCTACCTGTGGGCTTTGGAAAGACTCCCGGAGAAGTGAGGGTGGCTGAGGCTAACCCTGGGGACATAGACACTGGTGACAGCCATATTTAGGAGCTCTGTTCTACTCCTCGGAAGCCAGCACTGGTGGGTGTCATCCTGGGATCCTCCCTCCAGTTCATTAACACCAAGACCTTGTGCAAACCAAGAGGCTCTAGGTGTCAGTGCTGGGAAGCCTCAGGCCTAATAACTAACTGGCTGGGGACACAGACACACTCATTAGCAGAAACAAGTTGCCTAAAGTCTTCTTGAGACCACAGCTGCATCTAGACATGTCCCTAGGCATGGTCCCGCTCACCAGAGGGCCAACACCCAGCTCCACTCACCAGTGGGCAGGCACCATTCTTGCCGTCCAAGAAGCCTGCACTAGCCTCTAGACCAGACTCATCCACAAGGGGGCAGACACCAGACACAAGTAAACTGTAAAACCACAGCCTGCAGACCCAGCCTGCCCACAGAAATCCAGACCCTACCCTGGGACCAGTTGGGACTTGACCCTGCCCTCTAGTGGGTCAATGCAAGCTTCAGGACATCCTGGGGCCCCCAGGATGTGTCAGGAACCACACCACAAACCAACAATCTGACACTAGCTCTGGGATCCCTGGGCCCTGAATCCAGACTCCAGGACCTGTCTCTTCCTTCCAGTAGTTTGGCACTCACCCCATGACTTTGCTTCACACACTAGTGGGTAGGCAACAACCCCAGAGTCTTCTGGAACCTGACTCTGCCTACAAATGAGCCAGCACTAACCCTGGGGTTCTGCAGTCAGCTGCCTGGTGGCCAGGCCCCACAAGCCAGCAGCCTCCAAAAAAGATAGGGTCTCATATGGTCTGTCAACCAACTGGATAGGGCCCAAACCACGACCATCAGACCATCCACATAGTCAGCCTACCACAACAGAAAAACACACAGCACTCTTAGGGGGAAACTCTAAAGCATATAGCTTGGGTGATGAGAGGGAAGTGCACTGCAGGGATGTACAGGAAATCTCCTATAGAAAGCCACTTCTCAAAGGTTGAGAAATGTAAACAACCTACCACATACATGAAAACACAAATAAAAACTTAGACAAAAATGAGGTGGCAGAGGAACATGTTCAGATGAAGGAACAAGATAAAACCCCAGAAGAAGAACTAAGTGAAGTGGAGATAGGCAATTTACCCAAGAAAAAAGTTCAGAGTAATTATTGCAAAAATGATCAAAGAACTCAGGAGAATAATGTATGCACAGAGAATTTAGAAGTTCTCAACAAAGAGTTAGAAAATATAAAGAACAACCAAACAGAGATGAAGAATACAACAACTGAAGTGAAAACTACATTAGAAAGAATCAACAGTAGACTAAATGATACAGAGGAAAGAATGAATGAGCTGGAAGACAGAGTAGTGGGAATCATTGCCACTGAACAGAAAAAAGAAAAAGAATGAAAATAAATGAGGACAGTTTAAGAGACTTCTGGGACAGCATCAAGTGCACTAATATTCTCATTATAGGCGTCCCAGAAATAGAAGAGAGAGAGGAAGGCCCTCGTAACGTATTTGAAGACACAACACCTGAAAACTTCCCTAATCTGGAAAAAGAAACAGTCACACAAGTCCAGGAAATGCAGAGTCCCATACATGATAAACCCAAAGAGGAACACAACAAGACACACTAATTAAAATGACAAAAAATAAAGATAAAGAGAGAATATTCAGAGCAGCAAGGGAAAAGCAACAAATAACATACAAGGGAACTACCATAAAGCTATCAGCTGATTTTTCAGCAGAAACTCTGCAGGCCAGAAGGGAGAGGCACAAATATACTTAAAGTGATGAAAGGGAAAAACCTACAACAAACAATACTCTTCTCAGCAAGGCTCTCATTCAGATTTGATGGTGAGATCAAAATCATTACAGACAAGAAAAAAACAAAAGAATTCAGCACTATGAAACCAGCTTTACAACAAATGTAAAGGAATTTCTCTAGGTGAAAAAGAAAAGGTCACAACTGGAAATAAGAAAAAATATTAAATGAAAAACTCACTGGTAAAGGCAAACAGACAGTAAAAGTAGGAAATCACACACATGCAAAGCTAGTGGGAGGTTAAAAGACAAAAGCAGGAAAATCGTCTAGATCTACAATAATCAGTTAAAGGATACACGAAAAAATTAGATGTAAAATGTGATGTGAAAGGCAGTGATCATGAGGAAAAGACAGTACAAATGCATGGTTTTTAAAATGTATTTGAAATTAAGAGATCAGCAAGTTAAAACAACCATGTATATATATATAGATTGATACACAAAAACCTCATGGTAACCACAAACCAAAAATCTATAATAGACATATATGCAAAAGAAAGAAAAACAAATCCAGCAAAGATAGGCATTAAATCACAAGAGAAGAGAACAAAAGAAGAAGAAAGGGAAAAAAGACCTATGAAAACAAATCCAAAAATATTAACAAAATGGCAACAAGAACATACATATCAATAATTACCTTAAATGTAAATGGACTAAATGCTAAAACCAAAAGATTAGAGTGGATGAATGGATACAAAAATAAGACCCATATATACACTACCTACAAGAGACTCACTTCAGATCCAGACACATAAATACACAGACTCAAAGTGAGGAGATAGGAAGTGATTCCATAAAAATGGAAACCAAAAGAAAGCTGGAGTAGCAATAATTAGACAAAATAAAATTTAACACAAAGACTGTTATGGATAGAAAGCACAGAAATACACCCACACATCTATAGTCAATTAATCTAGGACAAAGGAAGCAAGAATATATAATGGGGAAAAGACAGCCTCTTCAATAAGTGGTGATGGGAAAACTGGAAAGCTACATGTAAAAGAATAAAATTAGAACACTCCCTAACACCATACACAAAAATAAACCCAAAACTGATTAAAGATCTAAATGTAAAGCTAGACACTATAAAACTCTTGAAGGAAAACACAGGAAGAACACTCTGACATAAGCTCCAGCAAGATCTTTTCTGATTCACCTCCTAGAGGAATGAAAATAAAAACACAAACAAATGGCACCTAATTAAACTTAAAAACTTTTGCACAACAAACGAAGCAATAAACAAAACAAAAAGACAACCCACAGAATGGGAGAAAATATTTGCAAATGAAGTGACTGACAAAGGATTAATCTCCAAAATATACAAACAGCACATGCAACTCAATATCAAAAAAGCAGACAAACCAACCAAGAGATGGGCAGAAAATCTAAATTGACATTGTTCCAAAGAAGATATACAGATTGTCAAAAAGCACATGAAAAGATGCTCAACATCACTAATTATTAGAGAAATACAAATCAAAACTACAATGGCATATCACCACACATGGGTCATAATGGCCATCATCAAAAAGTCTACAAACAATAAAGGCTGGACAGGGCGTGGAGAAAAGGGTACCCTCCTACACTGTTGGTGGTAATGTAAATTGGTACAACCACTATGGAGAACAGTATGGAGGTTCCTTACAAAACTAAAAATAGAACTACCATATGACCCAGCAATCCCACTCCTGGGCATATATCTGTAGAAAACCATACATACACACCAATGTTCATTGCAGTACTATTTACAATAGCAAAGACATGGAAGCAACCTATATGTCCATTGACAGAAGGCACACATAAAGAAAAACATATAACAAAAAACGAAAATTACAGATGACTATCAATGATGAACATAGATGCAAAAATCCTCAACTAAATCCTAGAAAAGCAAATCCAATAACACATTAGATGGATCACAAACCATGATCAAGTGAGATTTATCCCAGGGGTGCAAGGATTTTTCAATATCTGCAAATCAATCAATGTGATACAACACATTAACAAATTGAAGAATAAAAACCATATGATCATCTCAATAGATACAGAAAAAGCTATTGACAAAATTCAACATCCATTTATGATAAAAACCCTCCACAAGTGGGTTTAAAGGGAAGAAACCTCAATATAATAAGAACCTTATATAACAAACTCACAACTAACAGTATACTCAATGGTGAAAACCTGAAAGCATTTCCTCTTAGATCAGGAACAAGACAATGATGCACACTGTCATCACTTTTATTCAACATAGTTTTGGAAGTCCTAGTAACCAGAGAAGAAGAAGAAATAAAAGTAATCCAAATTGGAAAGGAAGAAGTAAAACTGTCACTGTGTGCAGGTGACATGATACTATAAATCGAAAATCCTACAGATCTTACTAGAAAACTACAAGAGTTTATCAGTGAATTTGGTAAGGTGCAGGGTACAAAATTAATATACAGAAATCTGTTGCATTTCTATTCACTAACAATGAACCATCAGAAAAAGAAACTGAGGAAACAATACCATTTACCATCACATAAAAAATACCTAGGAATAAACATAGCTAAGGGAACAAAAGGCCTGTACTCTGAAAACTATAAGACACTGATGAAAGAAATTGAAGCGGACACAAACAAAGATATACTATGATCTTGGATTGGAAGAACACATATTGTTAAAATGACCATACTACTCAAGGCAATCTACAGATTCAATGCAATCCCTATCAAAACACCAATGGCATTTTTCACAGAACTAGAAGAAATAATTTTAAAATTTGTATGGAAACACAAAAGCCCCTAAATAGCCAAAATAATCTGAGAAAGAAGAACAGAGGTGGAGTAATCATGCTTCCTGACTTGAGACTATAATACAAACCTACAGTCATCAAAACAGTATGGTACTGGCAAAGAAATATACACATAGATCAATGGAACAGGATAGAGAGCCCAGAAATAAACCCACACACTTATGATCAATGAATCTACAAAAAAGGAGACTAGAATATGCAGTGAAGAAAAGACAAGTCTCTTCAATAATTGGTGATGGGAAAATTGGGCAGTTACATGAAAAATAATGAAATTAGACATTCTCTCATACCATATACTAAATAAATTCAAAATGGATTAAAAACCTAAATGTGAGTACAGATATTATAAAACTCCTAGAGGAATACCTAAGCAGAGCACTCTGACAAATTTTAGCAATATTTTTTTGGATCTATCGCCTGAACTGAAGGAAATAAAAGTAAAAAATAAATAAATAAGACCTAATTAAACTTAAAATATTTTTCACAGCAAAGGAAAACATTGATAAAACCAAAAGACAGGTTACTGAATGGGAGAAAATATTTGCAAATGATATAACATAAAAGGGATTAACATCCAACATATATAAACAGCTCATACAATTCAAAACAAGAAATGGGCATAAGACCTGAATAGACATTGTTCCAAAGAAGAAATGCAGATGGCCAACAGGCACGTTAAAAGGTGCTCAACATTGTTAATCATCAGGGAAATGCAAATCAAAACCACAATGAGATATCACCTCATACTTGTCAGAAAGGCTATCATCAAAAAGAACACACATAACAAATGTTGGTGAGGATGTAGAGAAAAGGGAACACTTGTACCTGTTGGTGGGAATGTAAGTTGCTGCAGCTGCTGTGGAAAACAGTATGGAAGTTTCTCAAAAACTAAAAATAGAACTACCGTATAACCCAGCAATTCCATTCCTGGGTATATGTCAAAAAGAAAAAACACAAAGACACTTATTCAAAAGATGCATGTACCCCATGTTCATAGCAGCATTATTTACAACTGCCAAAATATGAAAGCAACCTAAGTGTCCATCAAGAGATGAATGGATAAGGAAGATGTTGTGTATATAAAAACAGTGGAATACTACTCAGCCATAAAAAATAATAAAATTTTGCCATTTGCAGCAATATGGATGGACTTGGATGGCATTATGCAAAATGAAATACATTAGACAGGGGAAGACAAATACTGTATGATATCACTTACATGTGGAATCTAAAAAATACAACAAACTAGTGAATATAATGAAAAAAAAAGCAGACTTACAGATACAAACACCAGGTGGGAGAGGGAAGGGTGGAGGGACAATATAGGGATGGGGCAGTAAGAGGTACAAATTATTAGGTATAAAATAAGCTAAAAGGATATATTGTACAGCATGGGGAATATGGGAAATATTTCATAATAACTATAAATGGACCATAAACTTTAAACATTTTAAACCAATAAAACTCATCAGTCTTTATTCAGTTAAGGTATATGCTTAACATTAAATAAAAGATCTAAAATATTAACAAAAGATCTATCAAAGGGAAAGTTCCAGCATCACAAATAAGGAATCCATTCTCTCTTCCAAAGTCTACTTCATGATATCTTTTCTTTGATGAGGCATATCTCCAAGGCACCAAATAGTCTTAAAGCATAGATTAAACCTTGAACAAGGGAATCAAATGATGTACATACAAGGTGTTTTGATCACCCACCAAACCTCATCTCCCCCAGCCCAGAGGCAATGCCGATCTTGACTATTTTCCATAGTCTTCCAGTTCTTTTGCTTTCTTTCTTAAGAGATAAAAATTAACAGATAAAGTAAATTTCTGTTAACTGCTGATCCCAACATCTCAATACCATTTCTCTCCCTCCCATCATTAGAATGAGTTTGCAGTTTACCTTCCTAAATATTTTTTTCTTTCTTTCTTTTTATTTAAGTAGAATTGATTCACAATATTATATTAGTTTCAGGTGTAGAGCATAGTGATTCGAAATTTCTATAGGTTATCTAATCTTTTTTACTGTAGTATAGTTGCTTTACAACATTGTGTTAGTCTGTGCTGTACAGCAAAGTGAATCAGTTATAAATATACTTATTTGCATTACTTTTCTGATTTCCTTCCCAATTAGGTCACCACAGAGCATTGAGTAAAGTTCCCTGTGCTATACAGTAGGTTCTCAATAGTTATCTATTTCATACATAGTAGTGTATATAAGTCAATCCCAATCTCCCATTCATCCCACACCCTCTTTCCCCCTTTGGTGTCCATAGTTTGTTCTCTACGTCTGTGTCTCTATTTCTGCTTAGCAAGTAGGTTCATCTTTAACATTTTTAGAGATTCCACATATATGAATTAATATACAATATTTGTTTTCTCTTTCTGACTTACGTCACTCTGTATGGCAGTCTCTAGGTCCATCCCCATCTGTGCAAATGGCACAATTTCCTTCCTTTTATGGCTGAGTAATATTCCATTGTATATATATATATATATATATGTAACATATCTTCTTTATCCATTCCTCTGTTGATGGACATTTAGGATGCTTCCATGTCCCGGCTATTGTAAACAGTGTAGCAATTACCATTGGTGTGCATGTATCCGTTTGAATTATGGGTTTCTCTGGGTATATGCCCAGGAGTGGGATTGCTGGGTCATATGGTAGTTCTTTTTTTACTTCTGTAAGGAACCTCCATATTGTTCTGCATAGTGGCTGTATCAATTTACATTCACACAAACAGTGTAAGAGGGTTCCCTCTTCTCCACACCCTGTCCAGCATTTACAGTTTGTAGGTTTTTTTGATGATGGCCATTTTGACTGGTGTGAGGTAATACCTCACTGTAGTTTTGAGTTGCATTTCTCTAATAATCAGTGATGTTGAGCGTCTTTTTATATGTGTCTGGCCATCTGTGTGTCTTCTTTGGAGAAATGTCTATTTAGGTCTTCTGCCACTTTTTGATTGAATTGTTTGCTTTTTAGATATGGAGCTGCATGAACTGTTTGTATAAAATTTGGAGATTAATCCCTTGTCAGTTTCTTCATTTGCAAATATTTTCTCCCATTCTGTGGGTTGTCTTTTCACGTTCTTTGTGGTTTCCTTTGCTCTGCAAACACTTTTAAGTTTAATTAGGTCCCATTTTTTAATTTTTGTTTTTATTTTCATTCCTCTAGGAGGTGGGTCAAAAAAGATCTTGCTGTGATTTATGTCAAAGAGTGTTCTATGTTTTCCTTCATGAGTTTTATAGTGTCTCATCTTACATTTAGTTCTTTAAACCATTTTCAGTTTATTTTTGTGTATGGTGTTAGGGAGCGTTCTAATTTCAATCTTTTACATTTAACTGTCCAATTTTCCCATCACCACTTATTGAAGAGACTCTGTTTTCTCCATTGCATATTCTTGCCTCCTTTGTCATAGATTAGGTGCCCATACGTGCATGGGTTTATCTCTGGGTCTTCTATCCTATTCCACTGATCTATATTTATTTTTGTGCCAGTATCATACTGTTTTGATGACTGTAGCTTTGTAGTATACTCTGAAGTCAGGGAGCCTCATTCCTCCAAATCCATTTTTCTTTTTCAATATTGCTTACCCTATTTGGGATCTTTCATGTTTCCATACAAATTATAAAATTTTTTGTTCTAATTTTGTAAAAATTGCCATTGGTAATTTGATAGGGATTGCATTGAATTTGTAGATTGCTTTAGGTAGTATAGTAATTTTCCCAATACTGATTCTTCCAATCCAGGAACATGGTTTATCTCTCTATCTGTTCATATCATCTTTGATTTCTTTCATCAGTTTCTTATAATTTTCTGCATACAGGTCTTTTGTCTCCTTAGGTACATTTATTCCTAGGTATTTTATTTTTTTGTTGCAATGGGATCATTTCCTTAATTTATTTTTCTAAATTTTTGTCATTAGTGTATCAGAATGCAAGAGATTACTGTGTATTAATTTTGTATCCTGCAACTTTACCAAATTAATTGATTAGCTCTAGTAGTTCTCTGGTGTCATCATTAGGGTTTTCTATGTATAGTATCATATCATCTGCAAATAGTGAGATTTATTTATTCTTTTCCAATTTGCATTACTTTTATTTCTTTTTCTTCTCTCATTGCCATGGTTAGGACTTCCAAATCTATGTTGAATAATAGTGGAGAGAGTAGAAATCCTTGTCTTGTTCCTGATCTCAGAGGAAATGCTTTCAGTTTTCCACCATTGAGAATGATGTTGGCTGTGGGTTTGTCGATTATGGCCTTTATCATGTTGAGGTAGGTTTCCTCTATGCTCACTTTCTGGAGAGTTTTTATCATAAACGGTGTTGAATTTTGTCAAAATCATTTTCTGCATCTATTGAGATGATCATATGGTTTTTATTCTTCAATTTGTTAACATGTTGTATCACATTGATTGATTTGCATATATTGAAGAATCCTTGCATCCCTGGGATAAATCCCACTTGATCATGGTGTATGAAACTTTTAATATGTAGTTGGCTTCTGTTTGGTAGTATTTTTTTGAGGATTTTTGTGGCTCTGTTCATTAGTGTTATAGGTCTGTAATTTTCTTTTTTTGTGATAATTTTCTGTGGTTTTGGTAGCAGGGTGATAGTGACCTCTTAGAATGAGCTTGGCAGTGTTCCTCCTTCTGCAATTTTTGGAAAATTTTGAGAAGGATGGGTGTTAGCTCTTCTCTAAATGTTTGACAGTATTCACCTGTGAAGCCATCTGGTCCTGGACTTCTGTTTGCTGGAAGATTTTTCATCACAGTTTCAATTTCATTACTTGTGATTGGTCTGTTCATATTTTGTCTTTCTTCCTGATTCAGTTTTGGAAGGTTATACCTTTCTAAGAATTTGTCCATTTTTTCCAGGTTGTCCATTTTATTGGCATATAGTCACTTGTAGTAGTCTCTTATGATCCTTTGTATTTCTGTAGTGTCAGTTGTAACTTCTCCATTTTCATTTCCAATTTTATTGATTTGAGTCCTCTTCCTCTTATCCTTGATGTGTCTGGCTAAAGGTTTATTGACTTTGTGTATCTCCTCAAAGAACAAGCTTTTAGTTTCATTAAACATTTTGAATAACAATTTTGTACACCTGTAAATTATACATTATATAAGTTATAAAATATATATTATATAAATTATATAATATATATTATATAAGTTATATATTGCTGAAATACAGCAACTGTATTTCAATTTTAAAAAAGAGAAAGAAAGAAAAACCCAATAAAATTTCAATCACTTGTTAAAAGTCATTCAAATTAAACTGGTACAGAAATAAAGCTCCCAGTCCAGTGTTCTTTCTATGTACATCACAATGTGTTTTACTCTGAACCTTTTTTTTATCACCTAAACAATTAATATCTGCTCATTGGATAGAATTTTGGAAGTTACATAAAGACACAAGGAAGTAAATGGTAATTACTTTTCAAAGTATTTTTTTGTGTATATCCATACTGCTTATGCAGTTTTGTAACTAGTCTTCCTTAACATTAAAGTTACGTCTTGAGCATTTTCCCACAGCACTAATGTTCTTCAGAAAAGACATTTGAGGAGGAGATTCCAGATCAAGATGTCAGATTTCACCTAACATCTTGAGTTCACCTGAGTTCACCTCCTTCCAAGGACACACCAAAACCACAACTATACATAGAACAACTACCTCTGAGAATGGCCTGGGTGTAACAGAACAAATTTTCTACCACTAAGGATATAAAGAAAATGTCATATCAAGATGTGTAGGAAGGCCAGAGATGTGGTCTATTCAGAACTTGGTATAGTAACTCATATGCACGAGCAATATTACAACCAGACGTCCTCCCTGAGAACTGAGGCGTCCAAGCCCCACATAAGACTCCCCAGTTTGGAAGACTTGCATGAAAAAGACAAGTTCCTATAACATTTGGCTTTGTAAACCAGCAGATTTTATGTCCAGGAGAGCCAGAGGGGTGTGGGAAACAGACTCTGTTCTTGAAGGGCTCCCACACAAACTCACTCAATCCTAGTCCCAGTACAGAGCAGCTTGAAAAGCACCTGGGTCATATGCAAAGGAGATTCATTAACTAATTTTAAGGCATGTACTGGCAGGGTGGCAGGAACCTGGTGGAACATTCTCCAAGGATGGAAGTCCTGGTGGGTGCCATTTTTTTTTACATTCCTTCCACCTAGCTGACTTGCCACCTGTCGGGGCCACTTCTGTCTCCACCAACTTGGCTAACACTGTGTGCCCCACCCCACTTAGCAAGTGGCCTTTGCTGGCATTAGCCCCCCTCTAAAGCAGCTCCTGCTCTGGGGGGCCAGTCCCACACACCAGCACACCTGTGGCACTGGTGATCCAACCACTACAGGGGGGTACGTGTAGCCTACACAAGGCACTCCCCTGGAGCACCTAGCTCTGATGACCAGAGGAGATTGTGCCACTGCACTCCACAGGATATCTTCTACATAAGTCCACTCTTTCAAGACCAAAAGACATAGCTCAGGAGGCTTCCAGGAAGATGGTGGAAGAGTAATATGTGGAGATCACCTTCCTCTGCACAGATACACCAGAAATACATCTACACGTTGATCAACTACTACAGAACACTTACTGAACAATGGCAGAAGACCTCAGACCTCCCAAAAGGCAAGAAACACCCCACGTACCTGGGTAAGGCAAAAGAAAAAACAGAGACAAAAGGATAGGGACAGGACCTGCACCAGTGGGAGGGAGCTGTGAAGGAGGAAAGGTTTCCACACACTAGGAAGCCCCTTCGCGGGCAGAGACTGCAGGTGGCGGAGGTGGAAAGTTTCGGAGCCGCGGAGGAGAGCAGAGCAACAGGGGGGCGGAGGGCAAAGCAGAGAGATTCCCGCACAGAAGATCAGGGCTGGCCGGCACTCAGCACCCTGAGAGGCTTGTCTGCTCACCCGCCGGGGCAGGCGGGGCTAGGAGTAGAGTCTCGGGCTTCGGTCAGAACGTTGGGAGAGGACTGGGGTTGGCAGCATGAACACAGCCTGCAGGGGTTTACTGCACCACGGCTAGCCGGGAGAGAGTCCGGGGAAAAGTCTGGACGTGCCGAAGAGGCAACAGACTTTTTCTTCCCTCTTTGCTTCCTGCTGCACGAGGAGAGGGGATTAAGAGTGCTGCTTAAAGGAGTTCCACAGATGGGCGGGAGCTGTGGCAAAAAGCGCGGACCCCAGAGACGGGCATGAGACACTAACACTGCTGTTGACACCACCAAAAAGACTGTGTACTAGCACAGGTCACTATCCACAATCCCCTTCCGGGGAGCCTGTGCAACCCGCCAATGCCAGGGTCCCAGGATACAGGGACAACTCCCCCAGGAGAACACACGGCACGCCTCAGGCTGGTACAACGTCATGCCGGCCGCTGCTGCTGCAGGCTCACCCTGCACTCCGTGCCCCTCCCTCCCCCCAGCGTGAGTGAGCCAGAGTCCCCGAAGCAGCTGCTCCTTTAACCCCATCCTGTCTGAGCAAAGGACAGACACCCTCAGGTGACCTACACGCAGCGGCGGGGCCACATCCAAAGCTGAGACCCTGGGAGCTGTGAGAACAAAGGAGAGAAAGGGAAATCTCTCCCAATAGCCTCAGAAGCAGAGGATTAAAGCTCCACAATCAACTTGATGTACCCTGCATCTGTGGAATACATGAATAGACAACGAATCATCCCAAATTAAGGAGGTGGACTTTGAGAGATTTATGATTTCTTCCCTTTTTCCACTTTTGGTGAGTGTGTATGTGTATGCTTCTGTGTGAGATTTTGTCTGTATAGCTTTGCTTCCACCATTTGTCCTAGGGATCTATCTGTGCGGTTTTTTAAAATTTTTTTTTCTTAATAATTATTTTTTATTTTAATAAATTTATTTTATTTTACTTGAACTTTTTTCTTTCTTTCTTTCTTTCTTTCCTTCCTCCTTTACACAGTGAATCATCCCAAATTGAGAAGGGGGACTTTGAGAGAGAGAGATTTATGATTTTTCCCCTTTTCCTCTTTTTGAGAGAGTGTATGTGTATCTTCTCTGTGAGATTTTTTCTGTATAGCTTTGCTTCCACCATTTGTCCTAGGGTTCTAACTGTCCATTTTTGTTTGTTTGTTTGTTTGTTTGAATGTTTTTCTCTTAATAATTATATATTTATTTTAATAACTGTACAATATTTTACCGTACTTTATTTTATTTACCTTTATTTTCTTTTTTCCTTCCTTCCCTCCTTCCTTCCTTCCTTCCTCCCTCCCCCACTCCCTCCTTTCTTTCTTTCTTTCTTTCTACTTCTACTAATTCTTTCTCTCTAATTTTTCTCCCTTTAATTCTGAGCCATGTGGATGAAAGGCTCCTGATGCTCCAGCCAGGAGTCAGTGCTGTGCCTCTGAGGTGGGAGAGCCAACTTCAGAACACTGGTCCACAAGAGACCTCCCAGTTCCACATGATATCAAATGGCAAAAATCTCCCAGAGATCTCCATCTCAACACCAGCACCCAGCTTCACTCAATGACCAGCAACCTACTGTGTTAGACACCCTATGCCAAACAACTAGCAAGACAGGAACACAAATCCACCCATTAGGAGAGAGGCTGCATAAAATCAAAATAAGTCCACATACACCTCAAAACACACCACGAGATAAGGACCTGTCCACCAGAAAGACAAGGTCCAGTCTCATCCACCAGAACACATGCACTAGTCCCTTCCACCAGGAAGCCTACACAACCCACTGAACCAAACTTAGCCACTGGGGTCAGACACCAAAAATAATGGGAATTAACAGCCTGCAGCCTGCAAAAAGGAGACCCCAAACACACTAAGATAAGGAAAGTGAGAAGACAGAAAAACACACAGCAGATGAAGGAGCAAGATAAAAACCCACCAGACCTAAAAAATGAACAGGAAATAGACAGTCTACCTGAAAAAGAATTCAGAATAATGATAGTAAAGATGATCCAAAATCTTGGAAATAGAATAGTCAAAATGCAAGAAAAATTTAAGAAGCACCCAGAAGAATTAAGATGAAACAAACAACGATGAACAACACAATAAATGAAATTGAAAATACTCTAGATGGGATCAATAGCAGAATAACTGAGACAGAAGAACGGATAAGTCACCTGGAAGATAAAATAGTGGAAATAACTACTGCAGAGCAGAATAAAGAAAAAAGAATGAAAAGAACTGAGGACAGCCTCAGAGACCTCTGGGACAACATTAAATGCACCAACATTCGAATTATAGGGGTTCCAGAAGAAGAAGAGAAAAAGAGAGGGACTGAGAAAATATTTGAAGAGATTATAGTTGAACATTTCCCTAATATGGGAAAGGAAACAGTTAATCAAGTCCAGGAAGCACAGAGAGTCCCATACAGCATAAATCCAAGGAGAAATACACCAAGACACATATTAATCAAACTGTCAAAAATTAAATTCAAAGAAAACATATTAAAAGCAGCAAGGGAAAAACAACAAATAAAACACAAGGGAATCCCCTAAGGTTAACAGCTGATCTTTCAGCAGAAACTCTGCAAGCCAGAAGGGACTGGGAGGACATATTTAAAGTGATGAAGGACAAAAACCTGCAACCAAGATTACTCTACCAGCAAGGATCACATTCAAACTTGATGGAGAAATTAAAGCCTTTAGAGACAAGCAAAAGCTGAGAGAGTTCACACCACCAAACTAGCTTTACTACAACTGCTAAAGGAACTTCTCTAGGCAAGAAACACAAGAGAAGGAAAAGACCTACAATAACGAACCCAAAACAATTAAGAAAATGGGAATAGGAACATACATATCAATAATTATGTTAAATGTAAATGTACTAAATGCTCCCACCAAAAGACACAGATTGGCTGAATGGACACAAAAACAAGACCCATACATTTGCTGTCTACAAGAGAACCACTTCAGGCCTAGAGACACATACAGACTGAAAGTCAGGGTATAGGAAAATATATTCCATGCAAATGGAAATGAAAAGAAAGCTGGAGTTGCAATTCTCATATCAGACAAAATAGACCTTAAAATAAATACTATTAGAAGAGAAAGAAAGACACTACATAATGATCAAGGGATTGATCCAAGAAGATGTAAAAATTGTAAATATTTATGCACCGAACATAGGAGCACCTCAATACCTAAGGCAAATACTAACAGCAATAAAAGGGGAAATTGACAGAAACACATTCATAGTAGGACCGTTAATACCCCACTTTCACCAATGGACAGATCATCCAAAATGAAAATAAATAAGGAAACACAAGCTTTAAATGATACATTAAACAAGATGGATTTAATTGATATTTATAGGACATTCCATTCAAATCATCAGAATACACATTTTTCTCAAGTGCTCATGGAACATTCTCCAGGATAGGTCATATCGTGGGTCACAGATCAAGCCTTGGTAAATTTCAGAAAATTGAAATTGTATTAAGTATCTTTTTGAACCACAACACTATGAGACTAGATATCAATTACAGGAAAAGTTCTGTAAAAAATACAAACACATGGAGGCTAAACAATACACTACTTAATAACAAAGTGATCACTGAATAAATCAAAGAGGAATTAAAACAAATGCCTAGAAACTAATGTCACTGGAGACACGACAACCCCAAATCTATGATATGCAGCAAAAGCAGTTCTAAGAGGGAAGTTTATAGCAATACAATCCTACCTTAAGAAACAGGAAACATCTCAAATAAAAAACCTAACCCTGCACCTAAAGCAATTACAGTAAGAAGAACAAAAATAAAACCAAAGTTAGCAGAAGGAAGGAAATCATAAAAATCAGATCAGAAATACATGAAAAAGAAAAGAAGGAAACGATAGCAAAGATCAAGAAAACTAAAATTTGGTTTGAGAAGATAAACAAAATTGAAAAACCATTAGCCAGACTCATGAAGAAAAAGAGAGAGGACTCAAACCAATAGAATTACAAATGAAAAAGGAGAAGTAACAACTGACACTGCTGAAATACAAAAGATCATGAGAGAGTACTACAAGCAACTCTATGCCAAAAAATTGGACAACCTGGAAGAAATGGACAAATTCTTAGAAATGCACAGCCAGCCAAGACTGAATCATGAAGAAATAGAAAATATGAAAAGACCAATCACAAGCACTGAAATTGAAACTGTGATTAAAAATCTTCCAAAAAACAAAAGCCCAGGACCAGATGGCTTCACAGGCGAATTCTATCGAACATTCAGAGAAGAGATAACACCTATCCTTCTCAAACTTTTCCAAAATATAGCAGAGGGAGGAACACACCCAAACTCATTCTATGAGGCCACCATCACCTTGATACCAAAACCAGACAAGGATGTCACAAAGAAAGAAAACTACAGGCCAATATCACTGATGAACATAGATGCAAAAATCCTCAAGAAAATACTAGCAAACATAATCCAACAGCACATTAAACGGATCATTCACCATGATCAAGTGTGGTTTATTCCAGGAATGCAAGGATTCTTCAATATACGCAAATCAATCAACATGATACCCCATATTAACAAATTGAAGGAGAAAAAACATATGCTCATCTCAATAGATGCAGAGGAAGCTTTTGACAAAATTCAACACCATTTATAGTAAAAACCCTTCAGAAAGTAGGCATAGAGGGAAATTTCCTCAACATAATAAAGGCTATATATGACAAACCCACAGTCAACATCATCCTCAATGGTGAAAAACTGAAAGCATTCCCACTAAGATCAGGAACAAGTGGAGGTCGCCCACTCTCACCACTCTTTTTCAACATAGAATTGGAAGTTTTAGCCACAGCAGTCAGAGAAGAAAAGGAAATAAAAGGAATCCAAATTGGAAAAGAAGAACTAAAGCTATCACTGTTTGCAGATGACATGATACTATACATAGAGATTCCTAAAAATGCTACCAGAAAACTACTAGAGCTAATAAATGAATCTGGTAAAGTGGCAGGATACAAAATTAATGCACAGAAATCTCTGGCATTCCTATACACTGATGATGAAAAATCTGAAAGTGAAGTCAAGAAAACACTCCCATTTACCATTGCAACAAAAAGAATAAAATATCTAGGAATAAACCTACCTAAGGAGAAAAATGACCTGTATGCAGAAAAGTATAAGACACTGATGAAAGAAATTATAGATGATACAAATAGATGGAGAGATATGCCATGGTCTTGGATTGGAAGAATCAACATTGTGAAAATGATTCTACTACCAAAGCAATCTACAGATTCAATGCAATCCCTATCAAACTACCACTGGCATTTTTCACAGAACTACAACAAAAATTTCACAATTTGTATGGAAACACAAAAGACCCCGAATAGCCAAAGCAATCTTGAGAACGAAAATGGAGCTGGAGGAATCAGGCTCCCTGACTTCTGACTATACTACAAAGCTACAGTCATCATGACAGTATGGTACTGGCACAAAAACAGAAAGATAGATCAATGGAACAGGATAGAAAGCCGAGAGATAAACCCACGCACATATGGTCACCTTATCTTTGATAAAGGTGGCAGGAATGTACAGTGGAGAAAGGACAGCCTCTTCAATATGTGGTGCTGGGAGAACTGGACAGGTACATGTAAAAGTATGAGATTAGATCACTCCCTAACACCGTACACAAAAATAACCTCAAAATGGATTAAAGACCTAAATGTAAGGCCAGAAACTATCAAACTCTTAGAGGAAACCATAGGCAGAGCACTGTATGTCAAAAATCACAGCAAGATCCTTTTTGACCCACCTTCTAGAGGAATGGAAATAAAAACAAAAATAAACAAATGGAACCTAATGAAACTTCAAAGCTTTTGCACAGCAAAGGAAACCATAAACAAGAGCAAAAGACAACCCTCAGAATAGGAGAAAATATTTGCAAATGAAGCAACTGAGGAAGGATTAATCTCCAAAATTTACAAGCAGCTCATGCAGCTCAATAACAAAGAAACAAACAACAGAATCCAAAAATGGGCAGAAGACTTAAATAAACATTTCTCTAAAGAAGATATACAGACCTCCAACAAACCCATCAAAGAATGCTCAATATCATTAATCATTAGAGAAATGCAAATCAAAACTACAATTAGATATCATCTCACACCAGTCAGAATGGCCATCAACAAAAATTCTAGAAAAAATAAATGCTGGAGAGGGTGTGGAGAAAAGGGAACACTCTTGCACTGTTGGTCGGAATGTAAATTGATACAGCCACTGTGGAGAACAGTATGGAGGTTCATTAAAAAGCTACAAATAGAACTACCATATGACCCAGCAATCCCACTACTGGGCATATACCCTGAGAAAACCATAATTCAAAAAGAGTCATGTACCAAAATGTTCATTGCAGCTCTATTTACAATAGCCCGGATATGGAATCAACCTAAGTGTCCATCATCAGATGAATGGAAAAAGAAGATGTGGCACGTATATACAATGGAATATTACTCAGCCATAAAAAGAAACGAAACTGAGCTATTTGTAATGAGGTGGATGGACCTAGAGTCTGTCATACAGAGTGAAGTAAGTCAGAAAGAGAAAGACAAATACCGTATGCTAACACATATATTTGGAATTTAAGAAAAAAAATGTCATGAAGAACCTAGGCTAAGACAGGAATAAAGACACAGACCTACTAGAGAATGGACTTGAGGATATGGGGAGGGGGAAGGGTAAGCTGTGACAAAGCGAGAGAGAGGCATGGACATATATACACTACCAAACATAAGGTAGGTAGCTAGTGGGAAGAAGCCCAGTAGCACAGGGAGATCAGCTCGGTGCTTTGTGATCACCTGGAGGGGTGGGATAGGGAGGGTGAGAGGGAGGGAGATGCAAGAGGGAAGAGACATGGGAACATATGTATATGTATAACTGATTCACTTTGTTATAAAGCAGAAAACTAACACACCATTGTAAAGCAATTAGACTCCAATAAAGATGTAAAAAAAAAAAAGACATAGCTGATATGCCTAATACATAGAAACGAACACAGAGTTAAGCAAAATGAGAAGACAAAGGTATAGTTTCCAAATGAAAGAACAGGACAAAACTTCAGAAAAATCACTGAACAAAATGGACATAAGTGATTTACCAGATAAAGTGTTCAAAGTAATAGTCATAAAGATATTAACCAAAATTGGGAGAAGAATGTATGAACACAGTAAGAACTTCAACAAAGAGAAAATATAAAAAAGAACCAATCATCACTGAGGAATACAATAGCAGAAATAAAAAATACAAGAGCAGATTAGAGGGTGCAGAAAAATGGGTCACCAATCTGGAAGACAGGATAGTAGAAATCTCCTAATCCAGACAGCAAAAAGAAAAAAAATAATTAAAAGATGATGATAGTTTAAAGGGCCTCTGGGACAATTTCAAGCACTAAGATTAATGTTGTAGGGATCTTAGAAGAAGAAGAGAGAAATAAAGGATTAGAAAGCCTATTTAAAGAAATAATAGCTGAAAACATCCCTAACCTGGTGAAGGACACAGACATCCAAGTCCAGGAAGCACAGAGAGTCTCAAAGAAGATGAACCCAAAGAGACTCACACCAAGACACATTAAAATTAAAGTTTTGAAAGTTAAAGAGGGAATCTTAAAGGCAGCAAGATGAAAGTAGCTAGCTTTGTACAAGGGAACCCCCATAAGACCATAAGCTGATTTTCCAGCAGAAACTTTATAAGTCAGAAGAGACTGGCATGATATATTCAAAGTACTGGAAGGGAAAAAAAAAACTTACAGCTAAGAATACTCTACCTGGCAGGTTGTCATTCAGTATTGAAGAACAGATAAAGAGTCTCCCAGACAAACAAAAGCTAAAGGAGCTCATCAACACTAAACCAGCCTTAAAAGAAATATTAAAGGAACTTTTCTTCAAATAGAAAAGGCCATAACTAGAAATAAGAAAATTAAGAAAGAAAAAAATCTCACTAGTAAAGGTAAACATATAGTAAGGCTAGTATGAAGGTTAAAAGACAAAACTAGTAAAGTTATCTGTATCTGAAATAATTACTTAAGCAATACATCAAAATTTTGATGTAAATTATGACATCAAAAACATAAACCATGAGGCGGTGGTTAAAAAGCAATGCTTTTAGTATGTGCTTAAACTTAAGTGACCATGAAATTAAATTAGACAGCTATATACATAGGTTTTTATATATGTGTCACCTCCTGGCAACACAAACCAAAACCCTATAAGAGATACAAAGAAAATAAACAGAAAGGAATACAAACAACACTAAAGAAAGTCATCAACTCACAAGGGAAGAGAACAGGAGGAGAAGAAAAGAACAACAAAGAACTACAAAAACAACCAGAAAACAATTAACAAAATGGCAATAAGTACATACTTATCAATAATCACTTTAAATGTAAATACAAATACTCCAATCAAAAGGCATAAACCATAAAAAAGAACAAAACAATGTCATTTGCAGCAACATGAATGGACTTAGAGATTGTCATACTGAGTAAAGTAGGTCAAACAGAGAAAGAAAAATATCATATGATATCACTTACACGTGGAACCTAAAAAAATTTGTACAAATGAACTTATTTACAAAAGAGAAATAGAGTCACAGATGTAGAAAACAAACTTATGGTTATCGGGGGGAATAGGAGGGAGGGATAAATTGAGAGATTGGGATTGACATATACATACTATTATATATAAAATAGATAACTAATAAGGACCTAATGTATAGCACAGTGAACTCTTCTCAATACTCTGTAATGATCTATATGGGAAAATAATCTAATAGTGTACATATGTATATGTATAACTGATTCACTTTGCATTACAGCAGAAACTAACACAATATTTTAAAGCAACTGTGCCCCAATAAAAATTAAATAAAAAAAGAACAACAACAAAAAGACATAAGGTGGTTGAATGGATAATGAATAAAGAAGATGTGATATATATATATATATATGTATATATGTGTGTGTGTGTGTGTATCCATTCATTGGATATAATATTTTGTATATTTATAAAATGGAATAATGCTCATCCATGAAAAAGAATGAAATCTTGCCATTTGCAGCAACATGGATGGACTTACAGGGTATTATGCTAAGTGAAATAAGTCAGACAGAGAAAGACAAATACCATACGATTTCACTTATATGTGGAACCTAAATAAACAAAGATAATGAATGAACAAAGCAAAATAGAAATAGGCTCATAGATACAGGGAACAAAGTAGTTGTTGCCAGAGGGGAGGGGGTGGAGGGTTGAGCGAAATAGGTAAAGGGGATTAACATGTACAAACTTCCAGTTATAAAATAGATAAGTCTTGGAGATGTAACGTACAACAGAGGGAATATAGTCAATAATGTTTAATGAATTTAGTGATAGATGGTTACCAGACTTATTGTGGTGACAAATTAATAACGTATTTAAATGTCAAATCACTATGTTGTATACTTGGAACTAATATAACGTATGTCAACTATACATTTTTTTAAAAAGGGAAAAAAAGATATTTTGGAATGGGTGCATAATAGCTCACCATTTTTCCTTCATACTCATTGCTACATCTTTTATTCAAACTAACATCCTTCAGCAGGCCTACAGAATTATTTGCCATAGGCTCCTTGCTCCCACTCTTACCCTCTTACACTCTACAACCCTGATGATCTATGAGTAATATTTTTTTCTTTGGGGATGAATCTACTCCTATAATCAACTACAGCTGATGCTGTTCTATTACAAACTACTTTCAGAATGGTACCCTTAACAAAGATACTTTCAAAATAGTCTGTTACCTTAGTCTACAAGTAACCTCAGATTATTACTTCATTGTGTACGTTACATGGAAGACAGATGGAACCCTGACTATTCCTGAAGCATTGTGTCAACCAGGTTTCCACTGGAGTAAAATGCACCTTATGCTCCTTAATGAACATCATAAACAATCCACAAGCTGAAATGTTGGATCTTCATTTTGGAATAAGGAAACTGAAGTATAAAAAAAT
The DNA here is from genome assembly GCF_964374135.1 of Grampus griseus. Classification (NCBI taxonomy): domain Eukaryota; kingdom Metazoa; phylum Chordata; class Mammalia; order Artiodactyla; family Delphinidae; genus Grampus; species Grampus griseus. The sequence continues at coordinate 71,762,034 of NC_138999.1, read as the reverse complement.
CTGTACCTTTGGAGTGAATTTTCTAACCTCAAAGCCACTCAGCATGCTTCAGTTGACTCCCCAGTTGCTCATTAAAACTCTGTGTAAATACTGCTTAATATCCTGCTTGTGGACTATTTGATTTGGCAAATCTGACCTAAAATCACTTTAGCATGAGAAAGATTCACACCAACAATAACATTATCTTCCTGGAGTTCTCCCTGAGTCATTTCTCTAGTATTATAAAAGTTGAAACTCTTTTCCTATACCTAAAACAAAATCGTTTTCTACATCTATATAATCAAGGTAAAAAAATTCCAAAACTCTCCCAAGCCTTACATAATTTTGTCCATTAAAGTTGCTGTAACTGAATTGCAAAATGAACACAAAAATGATATGAAAAATACTATAAAGAATATGAAAAAGAATATGTATGTGTGTGTGTATAACTGAATAACTTTGCTATACACCAGAAACTAACACAACATTGTAAATCAACTATACTTCAATAAAAAAATAAAGAATGGTTGACGTTTAGGCCAAATTGATATAGGGAACATGAAAACTTGTGTAAACTACTTCAAATAATTTCTTTTCTTACAGCTTCTGTCATCAATCTCTCTCAATACAGTCCCTAAGAATACATAATAAAATAGCAAATTTAAAAAAAATGAAACAAAAGCCCATTTTTCTTTTTCAATAATAATAATAATAATAGAGTGCTTACTCTATGGCAAGGCAATATTCTCAACACTTTACATGATTAATTCATTAAAATCATACAGTAACCTTCTGTCATTTCAAAAATGTTGTTTGAGTGGAATCATACAATATATAACATTTGGGGACTGGATTTTTACATGCAGCCTAGTTCCCTGATGATTTCCTCCAAATTGTTGTGTGTATCCACAGTTTATTCCTTTATATTTGTGAGTAGTATTCCATGGTACGGAAGTACCACATTTCTTAAAACTATTAACCTTTTGAAGGCTATCAGGGTCATTTCCAATTTTCAGCCATTACAAATAAATAACTATGGAATATTCATGTGCAAGTTTCATGTTTGTGTGTGAACATAAGTTTTCATTTCTCTGGGATAAACGTCCAAGCATGCAACTTCTGTGTTATACAGTAATTAAAAGTTTAGTTTTATATGACAATGCTAAAATGTTTTCTGGAATGACTATTCCTACCAACAATGTATGAGTGATCCAGATTATCTACATTCTCATCAGCATTTGAGGTTGTCATCCTTTTTAAAATTTTAGCCATTCTGATGGCTGTGTACGAAAACCACATGGTTTTGATTTGCATTTCATGACGGCTAATGATGTTGAAGATTTTTGCATGTGCTTACCTGCTATCTTTATTACCTGGTCAGAGAAATGTCTCTATACATCTTTTGCCCATTTTCTAATAGGATTGGTTGATTTTCTTTAACATCTTTATTGGAATATAATTTCTTTACAATGTTGTGCTAGTTTCTGCTGTATAACAATGTGAATCAGGTATATGTAAACATATATCCCCATACTCCCACCCTCTTGCATCTTGCTCCCACCCTCCCTATCCCACCTCTCAAGCTGGTCACAAAGCACGGAACTGATCTCCATGTGCTACACAGCTGCTTCCCACTTCTATTTATTTTACAGTTGGTAGTATATATATATCAATTCAACTCTCTCACTTCGTCCTAGCTTACCCTTCCCACCCTCAGTATCTTCAAGTCCAATATGTATGTCTGCATCTTTATTCCTGCCCTGCCCCTAGGTTCTCCAGAACCATTTCGTTTTTAGATTCCATATATACGTGTTAGCATATGATACGTTTTTCTCTTTCTGACATACTTCACTCTGTATACAGACTCTAGGTCCATCCACCTCACTACAAATAATTCAATTCCATTTCTTTTTACGGTTGAGTAATATTCCATTTTACATATGTGCCACATCTTCTTTATCCATTCATCTCTCAATGGAAACTTAGGTTGCTTCCATGTCCTGGCTATTGTAAAGAGTGCTGCAATGAACACTGTGGTACATGACTCTTTTTGAATTATGGTTTCTCAGGGTATATGTGCAATAGTGGAATTGCTGGGTTGTAAGGTAGTTCTATTTTTAGTTTTCTAAGGAGACTCTATACTTTTCTCCATAGTGGCTATATCAATTTACATTCCCCAAAACAACGCAAGGGTGTTCCCTTTTCTCCACCCCATTGCCAGAATTTATTGTTTGCAGATTTTTTTGAAGATGGCCATTCTAACTGGTGTGAGGTGACACCTCATTGTAGTTTTGATTTGCATTTCTCTAATGATTAGTGACATTGAGCATCCTTTCATGTGTTTGTTGGCAATCTGTATATCTTCTTTGGAGAAATGTCTATTTAGGTCTTCTGCCTATTTTTGGATTGGGTGGTTTGTTGTTTTGATATTGAGCTGCATGAGCAGCTTGTATATTTTGGAGATTAATCCTTTGTCACTTGCTTCATCTGCAAATATTTTCTCCCATTCTGAGGTTGTCTTTTGGTCTTGTTTATGGTTTCCTTTGCTGTCCATTATTTCCTTTGCATTTCATTAGGTCCCATTTGTTTATTTTTGTTTTTATTTCCATTTCTCTAGGAGGTGGGTCAAAAAGGATCTTGCTGTGATGTATGTCATAGAGTGTTCTGCCTATGTTTTCCTTTAAGAGTTTTATAGTGCCTGGTCTTACATTTAGGTCTTTAAACAATTTTGAGTTTATTTTTGTGTATGGTGTTAGGGAGTGTTCTAATTTCATTCTTTATATGTGGCTGTCCAGTTTTCCCAGCACCACTTATTGAGGAAGCTGCCTTCTCTCCATTGTATATTTTTGCCACCTTTATCAAAGATAAGTTGACGATATGTACATGCCTTTATCTCTGTGCTTTCTATCCTGTTCCACTGATCTATATTTCTGTTTTTGTGCCAGTACCATACTGTCTTGATGACTGTTGCTTTGTAGTGTAGTCTGAAGTTGGGGTGTTTGATACCTCCACCTCTGTATTTCTATCTCAAGGTTGCTTATGCTCTTCAGGGTCCTCTTTTTTTTTCTTTTTTTGCAGTACACAGGCCTCTCACTATCACGGCCTCTCTTATTCGGTGTCTTTTGTGTTTCCATAAAAATTGTGAAATTTTTTGTTCTACTTCTGTGAAAAATGCCATTGGTAGTTTGAAAGGAATTACATTGAATCTGTAGATTGCTTTGGATAGTATAATTATTTTCACAATGTTGATTCTTCCAATCCAAGAATATGGTATATCTCTCCATCTCTTTGTATCATCTTTAATTTCTTTCATCAGAGTCTTATAGTTTTCTGCATACAAGTTTTTTGTCTCCTTAGGTAGGTTTATTCTTAGGTATTTTGTTCTTTTTGCTGCAGTGGTAAACGGGAGTGTTTCATTAATTTCTCTTTCAGATATTTCATCATTAGTGTATAGGAATGCCAGAGATTTCTGTGCATTAATTTTGTATTGTTACTTTACCATATTCATTGATTAGCTATAGTAGTTTTCTGGTAGCATCTTCAGGATTCTCTATGTATAGTATCATGTCATCTGTAAACAGTAACAGTTTTACATGTTTTTCAATTTGGATTCATTTTATTTCTTTTTCTTCTCTGATTGCTGTGGCTAAAACTTCCAGAACTATGTTGAGTAATGGTGAGAGTGGGCAACCTTGTCTTGTTCCTGATCTTAGTGGAAATGGTTTCAGTTATTCATCATTGAGAATGATGTTGCCTGTGGGTTTGTCATATGTGGCCTTTATTATGTTGAGGTAAGTTACCTCTATGCCTTCGTTTTGGAGAGTTTTGATAATAAATTGGTGTTAAACTTTGTTGAAAGCTTTTACTGCATCTCTTCAGTTTATCATATGTTTTTTATCATTCAATTTGTTAATATGGTGTATCAATTGATTGATTTGTGTATATTAAAGAAACCTTGCACTCCTGGGATAAACCCCACTTGACCATGGTGTATGATCCTTTTAATGTGCCGTTGAATTTTTTTGCTACTATTTTGTTGAGGATTTTTGCATCAATGTTCATCAGTGATATTGGCATGTAATTTTCTATTTTTGTGACAACTTTGTCTGGTTTTGGTATCAGGGTGACTGTGGCCTCGTATAATGTGTTTGGGGGTTTTCCTCCCCTGCTATATTTTGGAAGAGTTTGAAATGGATAGGTGTTAGCTCTTCTCTAAATATTTGATAGCATTTGCCTGTGAAGCGATCTGGTCCTGGGCTTTTATTTGATGGAAGATTTTAATCACAGTTTCATTTTCAGTTCTACTGATTTATATTTATTTTTATATTTATTTTCTATTTCTTCCTGATTCATTCTTGGAAGGTTGTGCTTTTCTAAGAATTTTTCATTTCTTCCAGGTTGTCCATTTTATTGGCATGTAGTTGCTTGTAGTAATTTCTTATGATCCTTTTTATTTCTGCAGTTTCATTTGTTATTTCTCCTTTTTTTCTTTCTTGTTCTGTAGATTTGAGTCTTCTCCAATTTTTTCTTGATGACTCTGGCTAATGGTTTATCAATTATGTTTATCTTCTTAAAGAATCAGTGTTTAGTTTTATTGATCTTTGCTATTGTGTCCTTCATTTCTTTTTCACTTATTCCTGATCTGAATTTTATGATTTCTTTCCTTCTGCTAACTTTGGGGTATTTTTTCTTCTTCTTTCTCTAATTGCTTTAGGTGTTCGGTTAGGTTGTTTATTTGAGATGTTTCTTCTTTCTTGATGTAGGATTGTATTGCTATAAACTTCCCTCTTAGAAGTGCTTCTGCTGTATTCTATAGGTTTTGGGTTGTCGTGTTTTCATTGTCATTTGTTTCTAGGTATTTATTAAATTTCCTCTTTGATGTCTTCAGTGATCTCCTGGTTACTTCGTAGCATATTGTTTCACCTCCATGTGTTTGTATTTTTTACAGTTTTTTTCTTGTAATTGATATCTAGTCTCCTAGCACTGTGGTCAGAGAAGATACTGGATATGATTTCAATTTTCTTAAATTTACCAAGGCTTGATTTGTGACCCAAGATATGACCTATCCTGGAGAATGTTGCATGAGCACCTGAGAATAAAGTGTATTCTGTATTTTTTGGATGGAATGTCCTATAATTATCAATGATGTCCATCTTGTTTAATGTATTATTTAAAGCTTGTGTTTCCTTATTTGCTTTAATTTTGGATGATCTATCTATTGGTGAAAATGGGGGGTTAAAGTCCCGTACTCTTACTGTGTTACTTTGATTTCCCATTTTATTGCTGTTTGCATTTGCCTTATATATTGAGGTGCTCCTATGATGGGTGCATAAATATTTAAAATTGTTATATCTTCTTCTTGGATCAATCCCTTGATCACTATGTAGTGTCCTTCTTTGTCTCTTGTAATAGTCTTTATTTTAAAGTCTACGTTTTCTGATATGAGAATTGATATTCCAGCTTTCTTTTGATATCCATTTGCATGGTATATTATTTTCCTTCCCCTCACTTTCTGTCTTTATGTGTCCCTAGGTCTGAAGTGGGTCTCTTTTAAACAGCATATATATGGGTTTTGTGTTTGTATCCATTCAGCCAGTCTATGTCTTTTGGTTGGAGCATTTAATGCATTTACATTTAAGGTAATTATCAATATGTATGTTCCTATTGCCATATTCTTAAGTGTTTTGGGTTTGTTTCTGTAGATCCTTTCCTTCTCTTGTGTTTCCTGCCTAGAGAAGAACCTTTAGCATTTGTTTTACAGCTTGTTTGGTGGTGCTGAATTCTGTTAGCTTTTGCTTTTCTGTAAAGGTTTTATTTCTCCATCAAATCTGAATGAGATCCTTGCTGGGTAGAGTAATGTTGGTTGTAGGTTTCCCCTTTCATCACTTTAAATATATCCTGCCACTCGTGTCTGGCTTGCAGAGTTTCTGCTGAAAGATCAGCTGTTAAACTTATGGGGATTCCCTTGTACATTATTTGTTGCTTTTCCGTTGCTGCTTTTAATATTTTTCTTTGTATTTATTTTTTGATTGTTTGATTAAAATGTGTCTTGGCGTGTTTCTCCTTGGATTTATTCTGTATGGGACACTCTTCTCTTCCTGGACTTGATTGTCTATTTCCTTTCCCATATTAGGGAAGTTTTCAGCTATAATCTCTTCAAATATTTTCTCAGTCCCTTTCTTTTTCTCTTCTTCTTCTGGGAGCCCTATAATTTGAATGTTGGTGCATTTAATGTTGTCCCAGAAGTCTCTGAGACTGTCCTCAATTCTTTTCTTTGTTTTTTCTTTATTCTGCTCTGCAGTAGTTACTTGCACTATTTTATCTTCCCGGTCACTTATCCATTTTTCTGCCTCAGTTATTCTGCTATTGATTTCTTCTAGAGAATTTTTAATTTCATTTATTGTGTTTTTCAGCATAGTTTGTTTGCTCTTTAGTTCTTCCAGGTCCTTGTTAAACATTTCTTGTATTTTCTCCATTCTATTTCCAAGATTTTGTATCATCTTTACAATCATTACTCTGAATTATTTTTCAGGTAGACTGCCTATTTCCCCTTCTTTTGTTTGGTCAGATGGGTTTCTACCTTGCTCCTTCATCTTCTGTGTGTTTCTCTGTCTTCTCATTTTGCTTAAGTTACTGCATTTGGGGTCTCCTTTTCACAGCCTTCAGGTTCCTAGTTCCTGTTGTTTTTCGTTTCTGCCCACAGTAGGTAAGCTTTGTTCAGTGTGTTTTGTAGGCTTCCTGGTTTAGAGGACTGGTGCCTGTGCTCTGCTTGGTGAGGCTGGATCTTACCTTTCTGTTGGGCAGGACCATGTCTGGTGGTGTGTTTTGGGGTGTCTGTGAACTTAATATGATTTTCGGCAGCCTCTCTGCTAATGGGTGGGGGTGTGGTCTTGTTTTGCTAATTGTTTGGCATGAGGTGTCCAATACTGGAGCCCTCTGGTCATTGACTTGAGCTGGGTGTAAGTCCTGAGACAGAGATCTTCAGGAGAGCTCTCGTCAATTGATATTATGTGGCACCGCGAGGTCTCTGGTGGTCCAATATCCTGATCTTGGCTGTCCGACCTCAGAGGCTTAGTCCTGACACCCGGCCAGAGCACCAAGATGCTGTCAGCCACACAGCTCAGAAGAAAAGGGAGGGAAAAATAGAAAGAAAAAAATAAAATAAAGTTATTAAAAATATTATTAAAATAAAAATGTAATAAAAAAAGAAGAGAGCAACCAAACCGATAAACAAACCCACCAATGATAACAAGTGTTAAAACCTATACTAAAATAAACATAAAATTCAGAAAATAGTCTGTCGCATACAGCAAACCCCAAGTATACAGTTGCTCCCAAACTCCACCACCTCAATTTTGGGATGATTTTTTGTCTTTTCAGGTATCCCACAGATGCAGAGTACGTAAAGTTGATTGTGGAAATTTAATCTGAAGCTCCTGAAGGTGCACAGAAAAATTTCCCTTTCACTTCTTTGTTCGAACAGCTTCTGGGGTTCATCTTTGGATTTGGCCTGTAGGTCGCCCTCTGGCATCTTTTCTTCACCCAGACACGAGGGGGTTAAAGGAGTGGCTGATTAGGGGGTTCTGGCTCACTCAGGTCAGGGAGAGGGAGAGGTACAGTATTCGTGGTGAGCCTGCAGCGGCAGAGGCCGTTTTGATGTTGCAACAGCCTGAGGCATGCCGTGTGTTCTCCTGGGGAAGTTGTCCCTGGATCATGGGGCCCTGGTAGTGGTGGCCTGCACAGGATCCTGGGAGGGGAGGTGTAGATAGTGACCTATGCTTGCAAACTGGATTCTTGGTGGCTGCAGCAGCAGCGTTAGCATTTCATGCCCACCTCTGGTGTCTGTGCTGGTAGCTCAGCTCTTGGCTGTCTCTGAAGCTCAGTTTGGTGGTGCTCTGAATCTCCTCTCCTTGAGCACCCTGAAACAATGGTCTCTTCCCTCTTAGGCAGGTCCAGAGTTTTTCCTGCACTCTCTCCCAGCTAGCTGTGGCGCACTAGCCCCCTTCAGGCTGTGTTCATGCAGCCGACCCCTGTCCTCTCCCTGGGATCTGACCTCCGAAGCCCAAGCCTCAGCTCCTAGCCCCCACTCACCCTGGCATGTGAGCAGATAAGCTTCTCAGTCTGGTGAGTGCTGGTTGGCCCAATCCTCTGTGTGGGAATCTTTCCACTTTGCTCTCTGCACCCCTGTTGCTGCACTCTCCTCCATGGCTCCAAAGCTTCCCACCCACGCATGCCTCCGTCTCCACCAGTGAAGGCACTTCCTAATGTGTGGAAACTTTTCCTCCTTCACAGCTCCTTCCCAGAGGTGCAGGTCCCATCCCTTTTCTTTTGTCTCTGTTTTTTCTTTTTAATTTTGCCCTAGCCATGTACGTGTGGAGTTTCTTGCCTTTTGTGAAGTCTGAGGTCTTCTACCAGCGTTAAGTAGGTGTTCTGTAGGAGCTGTTCCACATGTAGATGTATTTGTGGGGAGGAAGGTGATCTCCACGTCTTACATCTCTGCCCTCTTGAAGGTCCTCTGTTTGATTTTTTTTTAATGTTGAGATTTGAGTTCTTTCTTTGTCAGAGCTGTGATTAGAAAACATTCTCTCCCAGTTTTTAACTTGTCTTTTGATCTTATTACAAATGAGATCCAATTTATCAGGTTTTCCATTTATGAATTGTGCTTTTGGTTTCAAATTATGAGAACTCTTTGCTTAGCCTGAAATCTCTAAGATTTTCTATCATTTTTTGTTTCTAAGTTTTATAGTTTAAATTTTATATTTAATTCTATGATCCATTTTGAAATTATTATATAAGATGTAAGGTTAGGTCCAATTTCATTATTTCACCTATGGATATCCAATTGTTTCAGCACCATTTTGTAGAAATGGCTGTCCTTACTCTATTAAATTTCATTTTCACCTTTGCCAATAATCAGTTGGGGATATTTATGTGGGTGTGTTTTCTCTATTCTGTTCCACTGATTGTGTGTATACACTCTGATAATACCACACTCCTGATTACTGCAATCATACAGCAGCCTTTAATATTGGGTAAAGTAATTCCTCCACCTTTATTCTTCTTTACCATGAATTTTCTCTGCTCTTCTAGGCCTGTACCTTTCCGTATACATTTTAGAATAAGATTGTCTTTTCCTACAGAATTTTGCAGTGTTTTGATAGGAATCTGCCTACAAATCAGTTTAGAGAAAACTGACATAGCAATATGCTAAATTTTCCAATCCATGAACACACTATATTTCTCAAGTTATTTAATTCTTCTCTGATAGTTTTCATCAGCAATTTAAAGTTTTAATATTATGCATTCTGTACATGATTTGTTAGGTATATAGTTAAACATTTAATTTTCTTTGGAGTGATTATAAATGGTATTGTTTGTATTTATTTCCACATGTTTATTATTAGTATATGAAATTGCAATTAATTGCCTCTGACCTTTTATTCTGCACCCTAGTTGAACTCACTTTTGGTTCTATAAGGGTGTTTTTTCTGCTAAATCCCTTGGGGTTTTCTATGTAGACAACCATGTCATTTCCATATAGTAACAGTTTTATTTCTTTTTCTTCATATTTACAAGTTTTCTGAGAATTTTTATTGTGAATGTGTATTGAAAATTGTCATGTGTCTTTTTCATCAGTTGATATGATCATGAAATTTTTCTGTTTTAGCCTGTTGATAGATTATACTGATTTTCAAATGTTGAACCAGCCTTGTATCCTTGGAATAGACTGCACTTGAATATGGTATATGATTACTTTTATATATTGATGAATTTTATTTGATACTATTTTGTTAAGGATCCTGTGTCTAAGTTCCTGAATAATATTTGTCTGCAGTTTTCTTTTTCTTTCTGCATGTGCTTAGTTTAGGTATCAGGACAATACTGTCCTCATAAAATGAGCTGGGAACTGCTCTCTCCTATTTTCTGGGAAAAGACTATATAAAATTGGTGGTAATTCTTTTTAAATATTTAATTGAATTCTCTAGTAAAACAATTTTGTCCTGGATATTTCTTTTTTGGAGAGTTTTTGGTATTATAATTCAACTTTTTAAATATTTATTGGACATTCAGTTAATCTACTTCTTCTTGATTGAGTTTCAGTGGTTTACAGCTTTTAAGAAATAGGTTCATTTCTACTAGGTTGTCAAATGTATTATTTTAAAGTTGTTTGCAGTGTTCATTTTCATCATTTTAATTGTTGTAGTGGTCTATAGGATTACAGTATAGTATAGGATCTATAGTGATATTCCCTGTTTCATTCCTGATATTGGTGATTTGTTTCTTCTCTCTTTACCTTCAAAAGTGTTGTCTGATATTTACTAATTTTACTTATTTTTAAAAAGAACTATATTTTTGTTTCATTTATTTTCCCTGCCTTCTTATTTACAATTTCATTGATTTCTGATATCTTTATTATTTCCTTCACTCTGCTTGCTTTAGATTTATTTTAAGGTAGGAACTTAGATTAAGATTAGAGATGTTTACTATTTCTTAGTGTAAGCACTTAATGCTGTAAATTTCCCTCTCAGGACTGCTTTATAGAGTGCATCCAACAAATATTGTATTTTTATTTCATTCAGTTATATGTACACCTTTAGTTTTTTGAGACTTCTTTGATCGATGTTTTATTTAGAAGTATGTTATTTAATTTCCAAGTGTTTAGACAGTTTGCTGTTTCTTTCTGTTATTGATTTCTTATTTGATTCCATTAGGGTCAAAAAACATACTTTCTATGATTTCAGTTCTTTAAATGGGTTGAAATTTGTTTTATACCCCAGGATATGGTCTGTCTTAGTATATGTATTGTGGGCACTTGAAAAATATTTACATTCTGTCATTGTTAGATTCAGTGTTCTATATATGTCAATTAGATATTGATGGTTGATTGTGCTGTTCATATATTCTATACACTTGCTTATTTTCTGTCTAGTAGTTCTAGTAGTTTCTAACAAGAGTATGTTGAATTACTCAACAATAATTTTGATTTGTCTCCTTTCATTTCTATCAGTTTTTGCTTTGTGTATTTTAAAGATTTGCTCTTTTGGTGTGTACACATATGATTTCCTGGTAGATTGATTCTTTTATCATTATGTAATTTTCCTCTTCATCTTCATTAAATTTCCCTTGCTCTAAACTCTACTTTATCTGATATTAATACAACTACTTCTGTTTGCTTAAATTAACATTTTCATGGTGTGTCTTTTCTATCCTTTTACTTTCAATCTATGTCAGTGAAATTGAAGTTAGTTTCCTGTAACCACCATTTAACTGGATCATACTTTCTTTTATCCACTCTGCCAATCTCTTCTTTTCAGTTGGTATATATTAGGCTATTTATATTTAAGTAATTATTAATACATTAGAGCTTAAGTCTGCCATTTTACTATTTGTTTCTATCTGTTTCCTCTGTTTCTCATTCCTCTATTTCCCATTTCTTGCCTTCTTGTAGGTTATTTAAATATTTTCAGTGTTTCTAAGTGTATCTCATTGTGTGGTTTTCTTAGTGGTTGATGTGGGTATTACAATATACATATGTGATTTATCACACTCTATTAAGTGTATCAACATTTTACCACTCCAAGTGATGTGTAGACACTTTACTTTCATTTAGGTGTCTACTCTCCCCACTTTTAAATAGCATTGTCTTGAGTATCAGATTACACAATTTTTTTCACAATCATCAAACATAATTCCTAAAACTCCTGAGGAGAGGGACAGTCTGTGTATGTACCTATATTTGTGTTCTTTCTTTAATTTTACTTCCTTCCTGATGCTCCAAATTTCCTCTTTTCATCATTTCCTTTCTGTTTAAAAATTTCCTTTAGCAACACTTTTAGGGAAAAATTATTTTAATTTTCTTTCATCTAGAATATTTTTATTTCCTTCATTCACTTTCACCAAATATAGAATTCATGGTTGACAATTTTCTTTCAACTATTGAATATGCTATGATACTTTCTTTTGACCTTTACAGTGTCAGATAAAAAATCTGCTGTTAATTGAATTGATGTTCACCCATAAGTAATGCATCATTTCTCTCTGGCTGCTTTCTAGATATTTTCTTTGTCTTTAGTTTGCAGAAAAATAGTTATGATGTGTCTTCACATGCATTTCTTTGTGTTAATCCTAAAGATGAACCATCCAAAATTTCCTTTTCTTTGGGGTTATTTCAGATTCTTTTACGTGTAGGTGTATATCTTTTCCCAAACTTGGGAAGTTTCTAACCATTATTTATTTAATACTCTTTCAGCCATACTCTCTTTCTCTTCCCCTTCTGGGACTCTGATGATATGAGTGTTGGATTTTTAATTATTGTCCCATGAGTTTCTGAGGCTCTGCTCATTTTTTCAGTCCCATTTTCCCCACTTTTTCAGAGGAAAATATAAAACACTGATGAAAAAAATTGAAGACGACACAAACAGTTGAAAAGATATACCATGTTCTTGGATTGGAAGAATCAACATTGTTAAAGTGACCATACTACCAAAGGTAATCTACAGATTCAGGGCAATCTCTGTCAAATTACCAATGACATTTCTCGCAGAACTGGAACAAAGAAACTTAAAATTTGTATGGAAACACAAAAGATCCTGAATAGCCAAAACAATCTTGAGAAATAAGAATGGAGCTGGAGGAATCACTCTCTCTTACAAGACTAAAAATAGAGTTACCATATGATCCAGCAATCCCAGTCCTGGGCATATATCTGGAAAAGACGAAAACTCTAATTCAAAAAGATACATGCACCCCAATATTCATAGAAGCACCATTTACAATAGCCAAGACATGGAAGCAACTTAAATGTCCACCTACAGATGACTGGATAAAGAAGATGTGGTATATATATATATATATATATATATATATATATACAATGGAATATCACTCAGCCATAAAAAATAATGAAATAATGTCATTTGCAGTAACATGGATGGACCTAGAGGTATCATACTAAGTGAAATAAGTCAGGCAGAGAAAAACAAATATCAGATGAGATCACTTATATGTGGAATCTAAAAAAAAATGTACAAAGGAACTTATTTCCAAAACAGTAATAGACTCACAGACATAGAAAACAAACTATGGTTACTAAAGGTGCAAGGGAGGTGAGGGAAAAATTAGGGATTTGGCATTAACAGATACACACTACTATATATAAAGTAGATAAACAACAAGGACCTGCTCTATAGTACAGGGAACTATACTCAATATCTTGTAATAACCTATAATGGAAAATAAACTGGAAAACAATATATATATACACATACATGTATAGCTAAATAACTTTGCTGTACACTTGAAACATTGTAAATCAACTATATGTCAATATAAAAATTTTTAAATAAAAAACTGAAAAAGAAAATATTGGTGAATAATAATAAAATAGCCCATGTTGTTCCATTGAATGTGTAAGTATATATAGATAATGCCTCTGAAAATGTTGATTGTTGCTTTTTTTTTTTTTTTTTTTTTTTTTTTTTGCAGTGTGTGGGCCTCTCATTGTTGTGGCCTCTCCCATTGTGGAGCATAGGCTCCGGACGCACAGGATCAGCAACCATGGCTCACAGGCCCAGCCGCTCCGCAGCATGTGGGATTTTCCCAGACCAGGGCACGAACCCGTGTCTCCTGCATCGGCAGGCAGATTCTCAACAACTGCACCACCAGGGAAGCCCTGTTGCTTTCATATTATGTCTTAATAAAGATGATTTAACTTAGAAAGCTACATTCTTGATATAGTATATTTTATAAAATCAGTTAATAATGAGAAGAATGTGACTTTTCCCAGTATTATATGTGTATATTGTATAATATATTTACATACAAATATTGCATTTAAGTTTTAAATCATGAAAAATGAAGCTGCAGAAAAATCCCCTATTCCAAACAATATATACTGAAGTCCAGTTAATGTTTTAATTTCTATTGTGTGATATATATTAAAAGTTGTCAATTTATAAAATAAAATCTCTTATAAATTTAAGATGAATAAATACACAATCATTATTTCTAATAAATCATATAGCAGCTAGATTTACAAGTACCCAGGTAAACTTATTAGTCTAATCTAAATATTTGCTTCTCCAACATAAATTGGAGTGAAAGGTGACATTTCCACTTGAAAAAAAAACTCTTTCAAAACCATGGCCCTGATTAATATATTTTTAACATTAAGAAACAATACACTGCAATGCATAATTTTATGAATAAGTGGATTAATATTAACAATAAGAGATTTTAGTCCAAATAGTACATAATAATATACTATTTCTAGAAGGTGAAATGAAGTAATGAATAATCCAGAAGTCACCTTTTTCTATTACCCACAGCAAAATTATTGGGAGAATTTTTCTTTGGAAATTCACCTGAATAAGGCATTTTACAATGTGTCAAAAGTCACTTACGTTTTAAGTTAGGATTTGAACAGTCATAAGAAAGCATTAACATGGTTAAGCAAAAATACTAAGGCAATATTTCTTTTATTTTTATTTGTTTATTTGTTTATTTTTTTGGCTCTGTTGGGTCTTCGCTGCTGCATGCAGGCTTTCTCTATTTGTTGCAAGCTGGGGTTACTCTTCGTTGTGGTGAGTGGGTTTCTCATTGCAGTGGCTTCTCTTGTTGCAGAGCATGGGCTCTAGGCAGGCGGGCTTCAGTAGTTGTGGCTTGCAGGCTCTAGAGCGCAGGCTCAGTAGTTGTGGCGCAAGGGCTTAGCTGCTCCACGGCATGGGGGATCTTCCCGGACCAGGAATCAAACCTGTGTCCCCTACATTGGCAGGCAGATTCTTATCCACTGAGCCACCAGGGAAGCCCGAAAGTGATATTTCTCAACTGGGTGAGATTAGATCATTCATATTTAATTAACTCAACATATGATATCCAATATATTATGTTACAGAGATATGGTTTTACTATAGTATTGATGACAAAGCCTATGTACTAAAATGGAAATTTTAAAAAATGGATACGCCCAAATTCCAAATCGTTGGAAGAACATGTATAAGTGCAAAGAAAGTGTCAATTCACCACTATACCCCATTCCCCAGTATAGTGCCTTGTGTATATATATTCAACAAATATTTGAGAAAAAATATGAGACTAAGGGAAAGAAGGAAGGAAAAAAGAAAGAAGGGAAAGAAGGAAGAGCAATTCAAGACACTTTCACTTTCAGATTGGCCAGATCACCTCCTATAACAATGATGATGGTGTTGATAATTGCTATTTTTTTCATCTGGACTTTAATAATATGTAACATAATAGTTAAGCTCCTGAGCTTTGATGATGGGCAATAGAAGATTTATATCTCTATTATAGTTGACTCTTGAACAACATGGGAGTTAGGGGCACTGACCTGCCACACAGTTGAAAATCACGTAAAACTTTACAGTTGGTCCTCTTTTTCCAAGGTTCCGCATCCATGAATTCAACCGACCTTGGATCAGTAGTGCTATAGTATGAGTTTTTTGAAAAAATCTGCTTATATATGGATCCGCACAATTCAAACCTGTATTGTTCGAGTCAACTGTACTTGGTACATGTGAGATTTCACATAATTTGTTACTTCTATTGCAACCATCACCACCACCACTACCATTACTATTACTACTAATACTATAATAAAAAAAATTCTTTACAAAGCTACTATTATTAGCTGCCTTAAGTAATGAGTCTATATAGTATATTTGAAATAGAATTTTATGCCCAAAATTTCAACTTTAGACAATTGTCCCAGAAAATATTTGCTATGGACTAAATTGTGTTCCCCTAAAATTCATAGGTTGAAACCTAATCCCCAGTGTGACTGTATTTGGAGATACAGATTTTAAGGAAATATAGTTAAATGATGTCATCCACAAGGATGTGGCCCCAATCCAATAGGATTAGGTGTCCATATATGAAGAGGAAGAGACATCAGAAGTGTGTAAATGAACAGAGGAAAGACCACATGAAGGCCCAATGAGAAGGTAGCCATCTGCAAGCCAAGAAGAAAGGCCTAACCAGAAACCAATCTTGCTGGCACCTTGGTCTCAGATTTCCAGCCACAAGAACTATGAGAAAATAAATGCTTATTGTTTCATTTACCTTGTATGTGGTCTTCTCTTATGACAGGCTTAGCAGACTAATACAGATTTTGGTACCAAGAAGTGAGGTGCTGCTCTAACAAATACCTAACACCGTGGAAGTGGCTTTGGAAGTGGGTAATAGATAGATGCCAGAAACGCTTTGTGATATATGTAAGAAAAAGCCTAGATTTATTTGAAGAGACTGTTGATTATAAAATGAAGAAGAAGAATTTTAAAAGTGCTCCTGGTGAGGCCTCAGAAAGAAATGAGGAACTTGTTATTGGAAACTGGAGTATAGGCAATCCTTGTTACAGAATAGCAAAGAACTTGGCTGAATTTTATCTATTGTTTTATGAAAGACAGAACTTGTGAGTGACAGTCTTGGACACTTAGCAGAGGCAGTTTCTAAGCAATGTGTTCAACGTGTGACCTGGTTCCTCCTTACTACTTATAGTAAAAGGCAAAGGGAGAGAAAGAAATTGAATGAATTGTTAAGCGAAAAGGAGCCAGAACTTGAAGATTTGGAAAATTATCAGCGTATCCATTTTGCAAAAATGAGAAAGCATGTACTGGAAAGAATACCAAGAATGTGGCTAGATAATCACTCTATAAAGAGACTACCCATGGATTTAATCAGCCATCTCATCAGAAACCAGGATTAAATATGGGATTATACCAGCAGAGACCCTACCAATTTGGGCTAAGAGGAACAGAAACAGGACAAAATAAGGAGGGCTTTTGAAATTCTGGAAATCTAGAGGATGGAAAAAATTGAGCTATGTAGCTGCAACATGTCAAGAAAAGGGAAGAATGACTGTGAGGATGATTTAGAGATTGGCAAGGCTACACTGCCACCACAGGCCCAGAACACACAGCCTTGTGGGGCAAAGCTGTTTGTTTCCTCCTTAGTTTCGGGGAAGTAAGGCCACCACTTCACTTTCAGCAGAACATGTTACCCTTGCTCAGAGTCTCATGGACAAAGCTACCACCCATCACAAAGGGGATGGGGTCACAGCCCATGGCCAAGGGGGTGGGGCCACTACCCCAGTGGGCCCAGAGAGAAGATAATTGAAACTAAGGGATTATTCTTGATATTTAAGACATAATGGAATTTGTCCTGCTTGGTTTTGGCTTTACTTAGGACATGTCACACTTTCTTTCTGATTTCTCCCTTATGGAATGGGAATGTCTATCCTACACTTATCCTACCACTGTATTTTAGAAGTGCATACGTTTTCTGTTTTCACAGGTTCACAGCTGGAGAGGAATTTTGCCTCAGGATGAATCATATCTCAAGTCTCACCCATGCCTGATTTCAAGGATAAATAGATGAGAATTTGGACTTGGAGTATGCTGGAATGGGTTAAAACTTTTGGGGCTGTTGGACTGGTGTAAGTGTATTTTGCATGCTAGAAGGATGTGAATGGGGAGCAAGGATGGAAAGTTATAGACTGAATTGCATTGCCCCAAAATTCATAGGTTGAAGTCTAACCTTCAATGTGATTCCATTTGAAGATAGGACCTTTAGTGAGATAAAGATAAATTAAGTCATAAAGTTATAGTGGCCTTATAAAAAGAGGAAAAGATGCCAGGTATGTGCATGTGAACAGAGAAAAGGCCACGTTAGGTCACACAGTGAGAAGGCAGCCATCTGTAGCCAGGAAGAAAGGTCTCACTAGAAACCATCTCTGCTAGCACCTCAATCTTGGACTTCCAGCCTCCAGAGCTATGAGAAATAAATGCCTGTTGTTTAAGTCACCCAGTCTGTTAAATTCAGGTATGATAGCCAAAGAATATTAAAACAGTATCTCTTATTCAAAATGAGGTCTAAAAATGAGGTCTAAAATTTATACCCACTTTCTCTGGTTACAGGAACACTGGATGTTTATTTTTGTAATAATAAATGGCCAAATGTACCTGGTAGTTTTGGGGTATTTTCTTAGGTTGAGGGGAGAGTCTTTAAGCCGATTCCATACAAGGTAGTTAAAATCAAATATTACACTCTGCAGTTAGAATTTACCTTGAAGAAAACTTAGGCCAACGCTCTTATTTCAAAAATGAAGAAAATAAGGCTTAAAGAGGTCATATATTGCAGTCAGTTACTGGTAGAGCAGTGATTAAGTGGCCATCTTTCTAAAATCTAGTCCAGTGACATTTCTACTATAATGCATTACAGTATTTCAAGAAAATGAGAGCTTCAAAGGGTCTAATGAGTCTATCATTTAGTAGGGTTATTCATGGTCATTATATATTATTATTTTCACAAAAATGAATCCTTAACTTATTGCTAAGGAGTATGTTATGAATTATATAATCATGACTAGATGTTAACTAACAAGGGATATTAAAAGTTCATAGCAATCCAAATGATATTTTATCTTATGGAAAATGAAGTTATTGACAAAAGCCATGGCCACATAGATCAAATACTGATTTCAGTACAGCCTAATCATAATTATTATATATTTGCTAAAGCTACAACTTACAGACTTTTTCCTTAAATGATAATTATACATCAAAATCAGCCCTACTTCAGCCATGAGTATTTGTATATCATGAAAACAACAACATGGTAATATAAAGGATTAATGGACTTCTCCACTCACAAATCTCCACCCTCGGAAAATTTCTTAATTCTTTAAATTCAACCTAAAATTCCTTTTAAAACAATAACTTTACTGAGGTGTAAGTCACATACCACAAAGCACCCTCTTTTAAAGCACAAAACTCAATGGTTTTTAGTATATTCAGTTATGTACACCCATCAAAGCAGTCAATTTTATAACATTTCATCACCTTAATAAGAAACACCATACCCATTAGCTCTCACCCTCCATTTCTCTATCATCCCCAGCCTTAGGCAAACAGTAATCTACTTTCTGTCTCTATGAAGTTGCCCATTCTTGACATTTCAAATAAATGAAATCATATAATTGATGGCCTTTTACGTCTGGCTTCTTTCACTTGGCATAATGTTTACAAGGTTCATCCATGTTGTGCATGCATCAGTATTTTATTCCTTTTTGTGGCAGAAAAATATTCTAATGTATAAACATCCATTTGTCACTTGATGGACATCTGGGTTGGTTCCCCCCTTTTTTTTTTTTTTGGCAGTCACCGTTTTTTAATTATTCTAAAATGCTAAAAATAGAAAGCTCCTACAAACCAACAGCATATTTACTAAGTTCACGTACACATTTTATTCAGTTACTAGAAAGCCATCTGGATTTCTCTACACCTGTAGCATTAGCCATACTTTGCATTCTCCTTTATTTTCTCCTATGTTGTCTCCCTGTCTTCCTTACTTCAACATTTATTATCTTATTGGGATAACTGTTAAGTTTTGGTAAGTGAGGAGAAAAGGACATAAGATCCATGCTTTAGTAAAGAATTTTCATACCACTGCAGAAAATAATGCAAGAAAACACTTCCTCTTCAGACATAGTGGGAAAAATATACAATTAAACTCATGTTGTGCTTTTAAACCATTTTTTTTAATTAAAATTCTGAGTGAAAAATTTTCCTGTGAGGTTGTAATTCATGCCTCAAAGTTGAAGACAAGCACTTGGTACCTCTCCAGCTTTTAACACCTTCCTCAGCTGACATGATTCATTATTGCAGGGTGAGGTTTTCTTTTTTTAACATTTTTATTGGAGTATAATTGCTTTAAAATGGTGTGCTACTTTCTGTTCTATAACAAAGTGAATCAGTTATACATATACATATGTTCCCATATCTCTTCCCTCTTGCATATCCTTCCCTCCCACCCTACCTATCCCACCGCTCTAGGTGATCACAAAACACCGAGCTGATCTCCCTGTTCTATGTGGCTGCTTCCCACTAGCTATCTATTTTACCTCTGGTAGTGTACATATACCCATGTCACTCTCTCACTTTGTCACAACTTACCCTTCTCCCTCCCCATATCCTCAAGTCCATTCTCTACTAGGTCTGTGTCTTTATTACCATCTTACCCCTAGGTTCTTCATGACATTTTATTTTGTTAGACTCCATATATATGTGTTAGCATATGGTATTTGTTTTCTCTTTCTGACTTACTTCACTCTGTATGACAGACTCTAGGTCCATCCACCTCACTACAAATAACTCAATTTCGTTTCTTTTTATGGCTGAGTAATATTCCATTGTATATATGTGCCAAAGCTTCTACATCCATTCATCTGCTGACGGACACTTAGGTTGCTTCCATGTCCTGATTATTGTACATAGAGCTGCAATGAACATTGGGGTGCATGTGTCTTTTTGAATTATGGTTTTCTCTGGGTATATGCCCAGCAGTGGGATTGCTCGGTCATATGATAATTCTATTTTTAGTTTTTAAGGAACCTCCATACTGTTCTCCATAGTGGCTGTATCAATTTACATTCCCACCAACAGTGGAAGACGGTTCCATTTTTTCCACACCCTCTCCAGCATTCATTGTTTCTAGATTTATTGAGGATGGTCATTCTGACCGGTGTGAGATGATATCTCATTGTAGTTTTGATTAGCATCCCTCTAATGATTAATGATGTTGAGCATTCTTTCATGGGTTTGTTGGCAGTCTGTATATCTTCTTTGGAGAAATGTCTATTTAGGTCTTCTGTCCATTTTTGGATTGGGTTGTTTGTTTTTTTGTTATTGAGCTGCATGAGCTGCTTGTAAATTTTGGAGATTAATCCTTTGTCAGTTAATTCATTTGCAAATATTTTCCCGCATTCTGAGGGTTGTCTTTTGGTCTTGTTTACTGTTTCCTTTGCTGTGCAAAAGCTTTTAAGTTTCATTAGATCCCATTTGTTTATTTTTGTTTTTATTTCCATTTCTCTAGGAGGTGGGTCAAAAAGGATCTTGCTGTGATTTATGTCATAGAGTGTTCTGCCTATGCTTTCCTCTAAGAGTTTGATAGTGTCTGGCCTTACATTTAGGTCTTTAATCCATTTTGAGGTTATTTTTGTGTATGGTGTTAGGGAGTGTTCTAATTTCATACTTTTACATGTACCTGCCAAGTTTTCCCAGCACCATTTATTGAAGAGGCTGTCTTCTCTCCACTGTATATTCTTGCCTCCTTTATCAAATATGAGGTGACCATATGTGTGTGGGTTTATCTCTGGGCTTTCTATCCTTTTCCATTGATCTATCTTTCTGTTTTTGTGTCAGTATCATACTGTCTTGATTACTGTAGCTTTGTAGTGTAGTCTGAAGTCAGGGAGCCTGATTCCTCCAGCTCCATTTTGCATTCTCAACATTGCTTTGGCTATTCTGGGTCTTTTGTATTTCAATACATATTGTGCAATTTTTTGTTCTAGTTCTGTGAAAAATGCCAGTGGTAATTTGATAGGTATTGCATTGATTCTGTAGATTGCTTTGGGTAGTAGAGTCATTTTCACAATATTGATTATTCCAATCCAAGAACATGGTATATCTCTCCATCTATTTGTATCATCTTTAATTTCTTTCATCAGTGTCTTATAATTTTCTGCATACAGGTCTTTTGTCTCCTTAGGTAGGTTTATTCCTAGATATTTTATTCTTTTTGTGGCAATGGTAAATGAGAGTGTTTCCTTAATTTCACTTTCAGATGTTCATCATTAGTGTATAGGAATGGCAGAGATTTCTGTGCATTAATTTTGCATCCTGCCACTTTACCAAATTCATTGATTAGCTCTAGTAGTTTTCTGGTAACATCTTTAGGATTCTCTATGCATAGTATCATGTCATCTGATATATGATGACAGCTTTACTTCTTCTTTTCCGATTTGGATTCCTTTTATTTCCTTTTCTTCTCTGATTGCTGTGGCTAAAACTTCCAAAACTATGTTGAATAATAGTGGTGGGAGTGGGTAACCTTGTCTTGTTCCTGATCTTAGGGGAAATGCTTTCAGTTTTTCACCATTGAGGACAATGTTGACTGTGGGTTTCATATGTGGCCTTTATTCTGTTGAGGAAAGTGCCCTCTATGCCTACTTTCTGCAGGGTTTTTATCATAAATCGGTGTTGAATTTTGTCAAAAGCTTTCTCTGCATCTATTGAGATGATCATATGGTTTTTCTCCTTCAATTTGTTTATGGTGTATCACGTTGCTTGATTTGCATATATTGAAGAATCCTTGCATTCTTGGAATAAACCTTACTTGATCATCATATATGATCCTTTAATGTGCTGCTGGATTCTGTTTGCTATTATTTTGTTGAGGATTTTTGCATGTATGTTCATCAGTAATATTGACCTATAGTTTTCTTTCTTTGTGACATCTTTGTCTGCTTTCGGTATCAGGGTGATTGTGGCCTCGTAGAATGAGTTTGGGAGTGTTCTTCCCTATGCTATATTTTGGAAGAGTTTGAGAAGGATTGGTGTTAGTTTTTCTCTAAATATTTGATAGAATTCACCTGTGAAGCCATCCGGTCCTGGGATGTTGTTTGTTGGAAGATTTTTAATCACAGTTTCAATTTCAATGCTTGTGATTGGTCTGCTCATATTTTCTATTCCTTCCTGGTTCTGTCTCAGAAGGTTGTGCATTTCTAATTATTTGTGCATTTCTGCCAGGTTGTCCAATTTATTGTCTTAGTGTTGCTTGTAGTAATCTCTCATGATCCTTTGTATTTCTGCAGTGTCAGTTGTTACTTCTCCTTTTTCATTTCTAATTCCACTGATTTGAGTCGTCTCCCTTTTTTTCTTGATGAGTCTAGCTAATGGTTTATCAATTTTGTTTATCTTCTCAAAGAACCAGCTTTTAGTTTTATTGATCTTTGCTCTCATTTCCTTCATTTCGTTTTCATTTATTTCTGATCTGCTCTTTATGATTTCTTTCCTTCTGCTAACTTTAGGGTTTGTTTGTTCTTCTTTCTCTAATTGCTTTAGTGCAAGGTTAGGTTGTTTATTCAAGATGTTTCCTGTTTCTTAAGGTAGGATTGTATTGCTATAAACTTCCCTCTTAGAACTGCTTTTGCTGTGTCCCATAGGTTTTGGGTCATCATGTTTTCTTTGTTATTTGTTTTTAGGTATTTTTTGATTTTATCTTTGATTTCTTCAGTGATCTCTTTGTTATTAAGTAGTGTATTGTTTAGCCTCCATGTGTTTGTAGTTTTTACGTATCTTTTCCTGTAATTGGTATCTAACCTCATAACATTGTGGTCAGAAAAGATACTTGATACGATTTCAATTTTCTTAAATTTACCAAGGCTTGATTTGTGACCCAAAATATGATCTATCCTGGAGAATATTCCATGAACACTTGATAAAAATGTGTATTCTCTTGTTTTTGGATGGAATGTCCTATAAATATCAATTAAGTCCATCTTCTTTAATGTATCATTTAAAGCTTGTGTTTCCTTATTTATTTTCATTTTGGATGATCTGTCCATTGGTGAAAATGGAGTGTTAAATTCCCCTACTATGATTGTGTTACTGTCGATTTCCCCTTTATGGCTGTTAGTATTTGCCTTATGAATTGAGGTGCTCCTATGTTGGGTGCATAAATATGGTTCCACTCTTTGAGTATTATCTATACTAAAGTTCCTTTTGAGAATGAAAATTTCAAAAACACATATTATCCATAAATATTAGTTCCTCCCACCCATAACTTTCACTAGTGTGATGTCTAAAAAATTTTCAATGCAATGAGTATAAAGGATAAAATTAATCTACAAGTTACCAAGTCTGAACTATATACAAATATTTATATGCATGCTTGGTTTAATATAATATATTAATACTATACTATGCTAATCAATATTTAATTAAATTAGAAATTAGTAAATTGAGTCAAAATAGCTCATCTAATTGTTAAATTGAATACAACCAGATTGTCACATGTAAAGTTTCACACTTCAAATTGTTTTTCAATACTCAAACACATCCTACTCAGAAAACTATTCCAGTTAATCACATCTAGCTTGACTAAATGTTGCTAAAGTCTCTCATTTGCTTAAAGTACCAATAGATCACATCATATGATGACTATATGTCATACAATAATACTATATAAGTCTACTGCAAAGGCTAGGTATTCAGTGGAAGGCTATTCCCAAACCCAAGGCACATTATAATCCTATTCACTAATAAGATAAAATCCAAATGCTTTTCAAAGCTGTAAATCCTTGTTTCAGGAACTTTATTTGGCATTTCTTGTAGTCAATAGCATAATGAAAAAAGAAAAGAGAAGTGACAAAGAAGTACATTCTTCTGTTTTTTTTTTTTTTTTTACTCCCGATGGCATTCATAAATAAAATGTTTGTGGTATTTTATGTCCCTGTATCTCTCATGGTCTCATATTGAGGAGCCAGCCCAGAAGCTTATGGGAACTCAGAAAGATGGGCTGCAAGCATGCCCAATGTAAATAGCGTTCTTTAGAGGAGAAGTTAGTCAAATGTGTGTACACACAGATTGATTTATATAAACTACTGCAAACATGAAATGTTCCAAAATGTCTAAAATATGATGAAATTTAAATATAACAGTAACTATATAATGGAATTTAAATAAAACAATAGCTTAGATTCACCAGGATTTAAATATATATACCAAGGAAACTTGTAATACCAGATAAACTGATAACTAATTTTAAAAAGGATTGGAGATGCACTATTTTCATCTTGGCTGCATTGCATTCAGCATACATTTTTTTAGAAGATCACTAAACACTAAACATTTTACTGTTCCTTCATGGAAACATACTTATTCTTGAATATATTGTTGAAACATTTTGTATACATGAAATTATGACATTTATATAAGTGAAATTATGCTGGATTCTTTTCACCCTTTTCTCTAACTCTATCCCTTTTTCATTTTTATTACTAGGCAGGGATCTACCAACTAATTGAATACAACCTAAGATGATGTTAATGTCTTATATTTTTGCATAGAGTACAACTTTCTCTTCCACCTTAGTCTGTACCATTTCCCCCGGTAGCCTGGAGCATAGAGAACGGCTGCTGTTGTGTTTATTTGTATAATATTATACAATTATAATTTATTTATCATATAAATAATGTAAGTTATAACTTATTTATTATGAAAATCATTTATATAATAGTTATGTCAATAATAAATAAAAGTTTATATAATACTGTTGAATTTATATTTAATGCTGCTGTCCTATTTGTGTCATAATATTTCCCTCCGAAACCTGGACAGCGAGGCTACTCTGGAAAGTTAGTTAATAGAACAAGGTATGATTTTTAGTGTGCCAAAATATCTTGTCTTGCCAAAAATAATTGTCCATAATTCCCATCATTAGAAATTAGAAGACACATGCTGACATTTATATTTAGTTTGGTGTGACCCACTAGCCCAGTGGGTCTTTAAGTTTAGGGTACATTATAATCACCTGGGATACTTGTTTCAAACACAGAATCTCAAGCCCAATCCCCAGAAAGTCTATGGCAATAGATCTAGTGCATGATCCTGTATCCTGGATTCTGAATTTTTTAAAAGTATCTTACTTCCTCACATCCTGAAATTCAGATGTTTAACTGAATGAACTTTGAGAAACACTGTCTTTGCCTCTCCCACTGGCTTTGATCTGTTACCTAATATTTTCATCGTTGGAATGAAATACCCTGAGTGCCAAAGTCAGGAGATCTGAGTTGTGTCATGCTCTGTTTATACCTGCAGATTTGGGCAAGTTAACCTTGCTGGACTTTACTAAATGTATTGTAAAACAGGAGGAATGCACTAAATCATCTTCATGTTCCTTTCCAATTCCAATATCCTACAACTCTCAGATAAACAAGTGAAAAATCATTGCATAGCTTTTTTTGGTTTGGGGGGAGGTTTTCTTTGTTACAAAAGTGCCAGAAATTCTAACCCTGTTTGGGTGAGATCATAGTCATGTTTACTATCATAACAGAGAGAAATTCCATTAACTGAGCAAGAAACTGACCTACCAAGTACATGTCAGAGAGCTGTTAAGAAAGGATTTGCTCCAGAGAACTGGCTTCAACAAGGAATCAGGCTATCCCACAATTCTCTGTAGCTCTACATATCACAAACATTTCTCCACCTATATCCCAAATTCTAAAATAGTGAAAAGACTTCAGAGATTTATATTAGAATGAAAACTGGCCCAGGGAACGCTTATTTTTACCCACCATTAGTATTTGTTCCTAATTGTATCAGACTATTATGGAGTATTTACTACTTCTGTTAAAGCACATTTGGAAATCTCATGTAAAGTTCCAAATTTAAAACCCTGATTATTGCATCAATAAACAATTTTTTTGTTATTGTTTTCTTTGGTCCCTAAAAGGCTCAAATTTACAATAAAAATAGCTATTTCTTCCCCTTTTTCTCTCTTCGGGATAAATAATGTATTTATAAAAAAGGAAAAGAACATGTTATACATATTACTTTTTACTCAGAATGTCAATGCTTTATATTAATAGCTTTATATTAATTCAATAAAATACAGACCTACCTTCCCAGATGCAGGTGTCAATCAATAAGTGTTTCAAAGTTGCTTTACTTTAAAGTAAATTTATCATCCACAAAAGATTTGGACTTAAAGGGACTCAGTTTTTGTTTGCTCTAAACAAATGTCAGAGCAGGGTTAGAATGTTCCCCCTAAAAAAGCCAAGTAATCTTTAAGGGAACCAACTGAGTCTGAAGAATTCTTTAAATCTTAAAATCTCCAGTGCTAACGTATATAAAGAGATAAGAGTTGGCAGAGACATATTGAAGGATTAGCAAATATGTCTATGTCTGCCTTAAATTCCAAAAGAGTAGAAGATGCTTTTCATAATTTCTTCCTCTAAAGAAGTGGAATTTACTTAGAATTGGAATTTCCTTGGTCAGAGAGTGAATTAAAGTACTGAATCTGAGAGCATTCACAAAGAATGGTGTTTGGAGTAGAATGTGACTTTATATTCACCATTCTGTAGACAAAAATGTATGGAACAACAAAAAC
The DNA here is from genome assembly GCF_964374135.1 of Grampus griseus. NCBI lineage: Eukaryota > Metazoa > Chordata > Mammalia > Artiodactyla > Delphinidae > Grampus > Grampus griseus. The sequence continues at coordinate 71,735,091 of NC_138999.1, read as the reverse complement.
CTGTGCATAAATATTTTTAGTAGATCTATTCATAATTGCCAAGCACTGGGAATAACCCGAATGTCTTTCAATGGGTGAATCCATAAACAAAACATGGTACTTCCATACCATGGAGTACTACTCAGCAGTATCAAAGAATAAGCTATTGATACACATAACAACTTAGATGAATCTTAATGCATTTGCTGAGTAAAATATGCCAGTCTCAAAAAGTTACATACTGTATGATTTCATTTATATTTCATTCTCAAAAAGACAAAAGTATGGTAATGGAAAAGATCAGTGGTTGCCAGGGGTTAGGGGTGATGGAAGCATGTGATATAACACAAGGGAGATTTTTTGAACAGTGGAACTGCTCTATATCCTGATTGTGCTGGTGGTTACATGACTCTATATATGTATTAAAATTCATAGAATTTTACAGGCATACCTCATTTTATTGTGCTTTGCTTTATTGCAATTCACAGCTACTGCAGTTATTACGAACTGAAAATTTGTGGCAACACAGCGTTGTCTGATGACGGTTAGCATTTTTTAGCAATAAAGTATTTTTAATTAAGATATGTGCATTGTTTTTTACACATAACGCTATTGCACACTTAAAAGACTACAGTGTAAACATAACTTTTGTATGCACTGGGAAACAAAAAATCTGTGCGGCTTTGCTTTATTGCAACATTCACTTTATTGTGGTGGTCTAGAACTAAACCTGCAGTGTCTCCAAGGTATACCTGTACATTAAAAAGGCCAATTTCATTTTGTGTCAATTTTAAAAATAAAACTTTTTTAAAAATTAAAAGTGTGGAGACTCTATTCTGCAAAAAGTTTATCATAAGTTGAGGTCAAGGGTATTTATCATAACTTTTTATTGTTTATAATTCTGATGCTATGACATTTGGGACTTTGCTGACCCTAGAGAGATCGACCCTCCCAGGGCTAGCCAATTGCTAGAGATAGTAAAGGACAACTCCTCTATAAGCACACTTTCACATGAAATCTAACCAACCCAGAGCCCACACCCCCCACACACACCATTTCCTCTATCTGGATTTTACACTCTGTGAAGCTATTTTCCTGCCTTCATCACGCCAGATTATCAGAAAACTAGAGACAGCTCCTACACCACACAGTCTGATGAAATTATTCAAATTAGCCAATTCTATACCTGCTCACCCCTTCACCTGTTCCTTTTTGTGGAAACATCAATAAGGCTCTTGCCCATGTTTTTTCCTCACTCTTTCTCCCTCCTGGCTGACCCAGTTGCTTCCCTAAATGACCCTGAATGGTGGGGTGTTTTCCCCTCTCCACTTGGGAAGTATAACAAACTACCTTCTCAATGGCAATCATCTCCTGATCTTTTGGCCTCATCATACCTGAATAATAATAAAAGCTACATTTTAAAACAGCAGGTAAAGTTCATGTGTTACCCTTGGGCATGGAAAAAGGATCTCTTCACCACTTCAGAGAGACCCCTGATAAACCACCAGATTTCCTTTGTGCTACTTAGGGAAGTATTTATTTATTTGGTTTTCTCTCCATTCTTAGGAATTAAAAATGTCATTCTTAGTAGAGAAAAAAGTTTCAGAAACTGTCTTTTTAAGTACTTGTAATTAACTTTGTCAATTGACACAGTAATAGCCATAATTATATGAAACTAGGGTATTCTGAGATAAATCACCTCCTGCATATTCTTTTTGATGCTCAACCTAGAGAAGAGAGATAAGAACACCAAAGATGATGGAGTCTCAGAGCAGGGTTTGTATTTGGGGCAGGGAAAGGAACTAGTTAACATCAAAACTCATTGCGGGACAGAACAAATGGTAAATTATACATAGAAAGATCATATTGTGGGAGGAAACTAAAAATCCACAGTTTCCCAGTTGTTGAATGTTTTTGCAGTGAAGTGAATTCCCTGTGATCTGCCATGTTTATTTGGTACATATTATGGTAGAATTTGCTAAGATGGTCTACAGCCCCTGAATCCTACAGTTGTATGAGAAGCTAGAACCCAAGAAGGCACATAACCATTTAATAAAAAATAATAATTACATAGAAATATTAGTGTTCTATAAAATTATGGCAAACCCATGTATATTTTACTTCTTTTCAGTTATTTTATTCTAATGGCTTTTCATCTCTCTACCTCCCTTTTCTTACTACTAAACTCATCCTGTGACTTTCTACTTATCATATATAATGCCTCAACCCTCAAGATAATTTTATGAATTTTAGAACATCACTGAAGGGTAATGGCTCATAAATTGGAAAATATGTTACATTAAGTATTTTGAGAGATGCACTAACCCTATTCTGGCCATTAGAGTACTGGGGTAGGCAGTTTCCAAATCCTGGTATCCATGTCCTTCTGTATTTACCTACTCTTGAGTATGGGCTGGACCTAGATCCTTGCTTATAACCAACAGAATATGGTGAAAGTGATGGGATGTCACTTTCAAAATTAGGTCACAAAATTCTCTAACTCCCATCTTGCTGGCACTCTCTTTTATGCTTGTTCACTGATGAAGCCAGTCACCATATTGTGAGCTTCTTTATGGAAGTGTCCACATGCTGAGGAACTGAGGGAAGCCTCCAGCAAACAGCTAGCAATGAACCAAAGCCCAAGATCTAACAAAACAGAAGGAACTGAATCCTGGCAACAACCACATGAGGGGTTTAGAAGTGGATTGTTTCCAGTCAAGCCTTGAGATGACTAGAGTCCCCAGCCAACACCATGACTGCAGCCTTGTGAAAGACTGAACCAGAGAAACTAGATACGACATGCAAAGGTTCTTGAATAACAGAAAATATCAGATAAATAAATGTTGTTGAAATTTGAACACTTCCTAACACCATACACAAAAATAAACTCAAAGGGATTAAAAACCTAAATGTAAGTTCAGACACTATAAAATTCTTAGAGGAAAACATAGACAGAACAGTCTATGACATAAATCACAGTAAGATCCTTTTTGACCCACCTCCTAGAGAAATGGAAATAAAAACAAAAATAAGCAAATGGGAACTAATGAAACTTAAAAGCTTTTGCACAGCAAAGGAAACCATAAACAAGACTAAAAGACAACCCTCAGAATGGGAGAAAATATTTGCAAGCGAAGCAATGGACAAAGGATTAATCTCCAAAATATACAAGCAGCTCATGCAGCTCAATATCAAAAAAACAAACAACCCAATCCAAAAATGGGCAGAAGACCTAAACAGACAATTCCCTAAAGACGATATACAGCTTGTCAATACATATGAAAGGATGCTCAACATCACTAATCATTAGAGAAATGCAAATCAAAATTACAATGAGGTATCACCTCACACCAGTCAGAATGGCCATCATCAAAAAATATACAAACAATAAATGCTGGAGAAGGTGTGGAGAAAAGGGAACCCTCTTGCACTGTTGGTGGGAAGGTAAATTGATACAGCCACTATGGAGTACAGTATGGAGTTTCCTTAAAAAAGTAAAAGTAGAACTACCATATGACACAGCAACCACGTTACTGGGCATATACCATGATAAAACCAATATTCAAAAAGAGTCATGTACCACAATGTTCATTGCAGCACTATTTACAATGGCCAGGACATGGAGAAAACCAACGTGTCCATAGGCAGATTAGTCGATTAAAAAATATCACACATGTGTACAATGGAATGTTTCTCAGCCATAATAAAATGAAGTTGAGTTATTTATAGTGAGGTGGATAGGTGAAGTAAGTCATAAAGAGAAAAACAAATACCATATGCTAACACATATATATGGAACCTAAAGGGAAAAAATGGTTCTGAAGAACCTAGGAGCAAGACAGGAATAAAGGTGCAGATGTAGAGAATGGACTTTAGCACATGGGGAAGAGGAAGGGCAAGCTGGGACGAAGTGAGAGAGTCGTACTGACATACACTACCAAATGTAAAACAGATAACTAATGGGAAGTAGCCGCATAGCACAAGGAGATCAGCTCAGTGTTCTGTGACCACCTAGAGGGGTGGGATAGGGAGAGTGGGAGGGAGGCACAAGAGGGAAGGATTATGGGGATATATGTATACATATAGCTGATTCACTTTTTTATACATCAGCAACTAACACAACATTGTAAAGCAATTATACTCCAATAAAAGTGTTTAAAAAAATAAAAGAATCATGTATGGCAGTGTTCATTGCAGCACTATTTAAAATAGCCAGGACATGGAAGCAACATAAGTGTCCATCGACTGACGAATGGATAAAGAAGATGTGGCACATTATACAATGGAATATTACTCAACCATAAGAAGAAACGAAACTGAGTTATTTGTAGTGAGGTGGATGGACCTAGAGTCTGTCATACAGAGTGAAGTAAGTCAGAAAGAGAAAAACAAATACCACATGCTAACACATATATATAGAATCTAAAAGAAAATGACTCTGAAGAACCTAGGGGCAGGACAGGAATAAAGACACAGATGTAGAGAATGGACTTGAGGACACTGGGAGGGGGAAGGGTAAGCTGGGACGATGTGAGAGAGTGGCATTGTCCTGTATACACTACCAAATGCAAAATAGACAGCTAGTGGGAAGAAGCCACATAGCACAGGGAGATCAGCTCTGTGCTTTGTGACCACCTAGATGGGTAAGATAGGGAGGGTGGGAGGGAGACGCAAGAGGGAGGGGATATGGGGATATATGTGTACGCATAGCTGATTCACATTTTTATACAGCAGAAACTAACACAACAGTGTAAAGAAATTATACTCCAATAATGATGTTAAAAAAGAATATACATACCAAAAGTTATTTGTATACTGTACAATAAGACAGAAAATTGGATGAACATGACATCTTGAACCTCTCCCAAAACTAAATGTAATTTGATTTATATTCATTTATGTGACCCTCTATTATAATTAGTTTTTGTATGTCAGTGACTGATAATCACCCTTGATTTCAATTTCCATCATGTGACTTATAAATTAATTTTATATATATATATAAAACTAAGTCTATGAAACTCCTAGAAGAAAATATAAGAGAAATTCTTTGTGATCTTGGATTTATGGAAAGGTTTCTTAGATATAACACCAAAAGCATAATACATAAAAGAAAAACTGATAAATTGAACTCCATTAAACTATAAAACGTCTTTTCAAAAGACACCATTAAGAGAATGAAACGACAAGCTACAGACTGGGAAAGTCTATGTGCAAAACATGTATCTCATGGGCTTTTAATCAGAATCGATAATTGTTCTTTTATACAAATTTCTTATTTCTTCTGTTTTGTCTACATCTAATAGTAAAGAAAAATATAATAAATAAAACTTTCTACTGAGCTAAGAATTCCAGACAGTTGGGGTCAAGTTAATTGAAGTGTTATTCAACTTAAGGTGGTTCAATTCTTTTATGACAGTAGACTCTTATCCTAGCCTAAACATATTATACCATCTAAATATTAATCAGTGATGGAGACTGAATTAAATGATATTAGATGAAAATGAATTACAGAATCATTGATTTTTTGTTGAATGGAGCTAAAATTCCACTTAATTCATTCTCATATTTAAAATATTAAATATATTTTTAAACTTAATTCTGGATATTCTTGAAAGGCTGATATCACCAAGTAGCTGTTAAAGTGCCCCATGTATAAATATGGAATATTTGCTTCACATTATTGGTCAATCCAACATGATCATAAAACATAGTAATTAAGAACAGGGACTCCAATCAGACTATCTGAATTTGCATTTCCCCTTACTTCCTGAATTACTGTAAACAAACTATTTCATACCTCTAAATCTCAATTTACACATTTGTAAAATGGGGATAATAGTAGCACTTACCTCACTGAAGAAATTTAAGGGTTAATACCCAAAAAACAGGTGTAAAACACTAATATAGCCTAAATGATTGTGTCCCCCACAAAAAACTCATATATTGAACTTAATCTTTAATGTGATGGGATTTGGAGGTGGGGCCTTAGAGAGGTGCTTATGGCATGGGAGTGGAGACATTATGAATGGGAATAGTACCCTTATAAAAGAAGTCTTAAAGATCTCCCTCCCCCTTTCTTCTATGTGAGGTTTTAGTGAAAAGATGGCCATCTGTGAATCAGGAAGTTGGTCCTCACTAGACACCAAATGTGCAAGCACCTTGATCTTGGACTTTCTAGCCTCTAGAACTCTGAGAAATAAATTTCTGTTGTTTATAAGCCACACAGTCTATGGTATTTTGTTATAGCAGTCTGAACAGACTAAAACAAACACTTAGCAGACCACCTACCACAGAGTAAATGATAGTTATTATTATTGCTCCCTTTTCTTTCTTCCCTGCTGATAGCATGAGGTGAGTCAAGTGCAGAAAGGGGTGAGCAAGTGTTAAACTTTACAGAGGCAAAGTTTTTGTTGATGAAGATGTACATAATATTATGAAAATAAAATGTTCCATCAAAACACTGTGAACCACAGTTATAAGTATTCAAAGACAAGATGATTGTCTATGGTTTGGCATGTAATTTTCAAATAAAGTTGTTTTGTGTCAGCGGTGCTACTGGCATTCATGGAATGAAAAGGTTAAGTGGAAAATCTCAAAATACTGAACTGATAAATGACAGTGACAAAAACCTTTTAGAGTGTTAGAGAAACTAAAAAATGTCCCTCATCACTTCAGTCATATTTCTCAACATGCTGCTCTTGATGCATTCAAGGCCATGATTATCTTTGGAGGAAAATACTATGGGGAGCTAAGTAAATCTAACAACCAATCTCCAAACAAAGCAAAGTAGCATTCACTACTTAATTCTGCACCCATACTTTATGCTTTGTAGCTATCAATCAGTTCCCAAGTGGCACTATGATAAAAGGCCTCTAAGCATAAAATCAGCACATGGAAGTCTTAGAGATGATCTACATGCATTCATTATAGCTACACCTGAAACAGAAATCAATGTAATTAGTAAATCAATTTAACTCAAGACTTGAAAGTTAATCTGTCCAAAAGACAAATTATTGATATGATAGCCTTTTATTCACCTCTCAGATTCCTTTCTATGAATCAAAAAACACAGTTCTAGCCTCGAGACCCACTGCCTTTCCCAAGAAAGAGCAACTACTTGGTTTCAGATTACAGCCTCCAGGCTCTGAAAGTACTATGATTATTTAGAGTTGTAGTTTGGCAGTCCAATGTCCAATGGAGTATGTCACCTTTGAAGGCTTGTTTTTATGTACATTAATTCCTCTGTAACTGAGGACCTCCAGACTCACTGGTTATTAATCTCAATATTTAAATCCAAATGATGACAGGATCCATTCTAGATAAGGAGAACTTAGCTCTTATCATGATTTTAAATTCCCAGTGAAACCAAATTTCATTCACCAGTTACAAATATATTAAAGAGCTTCATCAAAAATCCTCTATGAAAATCATTTGTCAAGAATATTATGACCTGAAATTAAATAATCACTTTCAAACCAAAGAAAAATGTGCATAAATTTGCATATTCTACCATATCTCTCTATACTACTTTCCACTGAGGTTCCACCACCACAAAACCAACACATGCATATGTTCATACCTCCACAAACAGCACTCCATATACATTATACTTAATGTCAGTAGGAAAAGAAAACTGTAAGTCTTAATTATACACATTTTGCATCTCCATTTTGTGAATATCCATAGTCCCTTGAACTTTTGCTACCATTATTCAGTATGAGGACTAAGATTGCAAACAGGAACCTCAGCAAATTGAACATCATCGGGAAGGTCAAATTGCCCCCCTTTCCAAAAGCATAAGCATTATAAAGCAAACACAAATAATTTTCATTTTATTCATTTCAGAGGAGCCAGTCACTGCTCTCTCTCTGTTAACATGAATATTTGGTGACAAGCTTTCCTTCTAACTCCAGATTATATGAAACGTTACTGCTCACTTATGCTATTTGGTCCTAATCCTTTCTTCTCCACTGTTAGCAAAATGACTCCCAACAGTTTAACTGATGACTTTTCCTTTTGTCCATAGTATTCCTGTGATCATATATGCAATCACTTCTATTACTGATAATACAGTTGTGAATTATTTTTTCTGGGTATATCTGACTCCATATCAAATAAGTATAATATATTGGTAAAATAGCATTCTCTCAGTCCCAGATTCCAACACTTTCATTGACATTCATTAAATATGTCCAGAACACACAGGGGCATATAATTAATTCTTAAAATTTAGTGGCAGTTTATCACATTTATAGAAGAGCTGTCCTTCTTGGTGACACTAGCTGAATATGTCAGGCAGTATTATTCTACATCTCTATCTCATTACCACTTCCTATTTGATGCCATAAATTTTCTATATACATTTATTCTGATGTTTTCTCTAAAGAAAATTAGTTCTGATTTTATCATTATATTTGATGAATTTGTGTATAATTGAATCATAATCCAACTCTAGTATCTTGAAAGTAGACCAATGTTTCCCCATTCCCTTTTATCTAAGATGTAGATAAATGAAAATTTCACAGTCATTTATCCTTGTAAATGGCAAAGGAACTATGTTGAATAAGCAGAAATCTCTCATGGAACCTATTTTTGGTTTAATTTCAAAAACCTGTTTGAGAAATCAACATCACATTGTAATCACATTTTCCATTTCAGGAAAAGTAGTAGCTTAATTTTCAGATGGCTAGAAAATTTAAGTGGATTGGTGAATAATTATGTTAAATTAAAAACTGTAGAATTTTTCATTTTCCACAAAAATTAGTTATAATTTATCTTTTTAAATACTGCAAAAGAGACTGGGATCATTGAACAAGCCTCTTGCTCGCCGCTAAGGATGGGATACAAATAGGGAGAAATTGTTTTTCCATAAAATGTAAAGTGCAGGTTATTGTATTTGATCACCAGGAAGGCACATTACATATTATTAGAGAATGGGTGCAAACTAATAACGGAAAATAACATTTTTCACATTGTTCTTTTATCCTAATGAGTTTCACTGTTCATAATACCATACAATAATTAGGGCCACAATTTAAAAAGTGAAACCCTGCACTATTTTCTAATTTGAGAACTTTAATTTATTCCTGAGTTGCATGATTCCACTTATATAAAGTTCAAAAACAGGCAAAACCAATCTGAAGCATTAGCAATCAGGATAATAATTACTCTTCCACGGGAGGTAGTGACTGGAAGATGGTGTTAGAGTGGTTTCTTGGTTGCTGGTATTGTTCTATTTCAGGATCTGATTTGGGATTGCACAGGTATATATATTTCATGAAAATTCATCAGCTATGTACTTATTAGTGAGCCATTTCCTGTATGGGCATTACATTTAAATAAAAAGTCTCTTTAAAAGATGAAAGTCTTTTTCGTACAGTTTGCTTTTCTAAAATACAAAACAAAAAATTAAACAAATCTTTTATCTCATTTCCTCTACAAGGTATGACAAAATTTCATACTCATTAATTTGAGGCCTTCTTTTTTTATTTGATCTTAAGAGACTTTCACTTGGAAACCTAAATTATCTATGTCTTAATGGCATTTACTCTAGCATCTACATTTTGAAAGTGGTAGTTATGGTATATTTGGAAGAATAATGGGGATCAGATTTGAAAGACCTTAGTTCAAGCATCTGTTCTGGAAGTTTATAACAGTGTGAGCAAGAGAAAATCGCAGTCTTTCTGAACTATCTATTAAATCAACTAAATGAGGATTATACAAACAACCTTAATTGAATATTGTGAAGGTGAAATGAGATACTATGTGTGAAAGCTCTTTGTAAATTATGTAATTTCTACTCAGTATCAGAAGAAGACAGTGTCCATACTATCAATTTAATAAGTTACTACTCTTTCTTCTAAATCACTATTATATAGTCATCAAATTTATTAGAGAGGAAACAATATAAGTAGGCTTCGTGATAGTTTTAACTTTATACTTTCTCTTATCTATGAATTCAAAGTGTTTTAGACAATGGAGAGAAAACTGAGTTTTCTAGTTCTGAGTTTTTTAGATAAGTTTGGTTTCGTGAGAGTGGTGACTTAGTTCTGCTAAACGTTTAATGGTGAAGTATATATTTAAAAAACTTGATTTTCAATATTCATCTGACAACTACTCAACTCAGAGCTAAATTAGATCAACAGAAAAGATCATCATTATTCCTAATTTGGGGTATAGTGCTTTCCAATTGGCTGAAGTCTGTTATACTTCTCTCTACAACTGTATTGTGTGGTCTTTTGAGAAGAAAGACCATGACTTACATGTCTTATATTCCCTATGTCACTATTAAGTGTTGGACACACAAGTTGGTGCTCAGTAAATTAATGTTTGATTGACTAGGTTTGGGGAGAACTCTGCTCTCTAGCCTGGTAAATACTCACAGAATTCACCATTCTAAAGTTTTCCCCCATTAAAAGTACAGCCAACTGATATGCAGCTACACCAATGCTTTACATTAAACATTTTCTTCTTTATTCTGGTTTAACTTAAAGAGGGGAGTATATGATGTAATGGTGCTGTATAATGGAGAGGGATAAAGAAATGACAGGACAAATATATAATGACAAAAAATCTTACCAGAAATCAATTTCAAATTAGTGAAACTGGAGATAGATAACATTACCCACAATTAAATGAACAAACCAAATTATCAGGTGCAAACTGTCTGCTATAAGTTGGATGACCACAGAAAAGATCTGCTCTTTGATACACAAAGTACAATCTCTTGAGAATATCTGCATCACTTGTTTGAAATACAGCGACTCACAAAAAAATAATCATTAATAATTTATCTTCAATTAGAACAATGCTTTTCTTCTTTGGAGGTCTACCGGAGTAATGGCTAGTATTTTAAACACAGCTCTTTTGGTTATTTGAATGCTAAGCCCTACATCACCTAAATGGGTGGTATAAGGTTACTCCCCAGGATTAAGCCTTGCTGTTTTCTCAATTTGGCACCTCATTATTGCTAGAAGTTAAGAATATAATGTTTTGTTTCTTCACTTAAGAAAAAGCTGTATTAAAGTGTGAAATATTTACAGTGTGCTCAGGTGAAGTGAAAAGCAGGGCTAGAGACTAAAATGTGGTGGTTTCTTCCTTTAAAGCAAGCTAGGAATGACCCTTCTACCATTTCCAAAGTTATTCAATTGAATCTGATTAAAAAAAAACCAAAAACCTTGCAGAAGCCTGTTCTTTATATCTTTAAAACTTTTCTTTTTTTTAATCCTGAGAAATGTTGGGTCAAAAGGTGGTTTTGAAAACTATCCTAAGCAGCAAGATTTGAATCCTGAGTTCCAAATGAACCAGTGTGGAGTTTGAACAGCTAGGGGAGAGCATGAGAGTTCAGGGCATCTGAGTGGTCAAAAGGGACATTATTACCAAAGGCAAACATCATGATATAACTAGGAGTAGGCCCTGCAAATGACTGCTGTTATGCCACCATCTACCACACTTTCAATGTACTCATTTCTCAATGAGGTTCTCTTCACAGGTCCACCAGATTTCTCACACTAATTAAAAAAACTGAAAATGCTATATAAACTTTTGAAAATACTGGACAATGTTCAACCGAATTAAATGAAGAAATGAGGTAAAGGAACGGAGTAAAGGAATGTTTAATAAAGATGAATAAAACATATTGGTAAATAAATCAAATACCTTGCTTGCTTATTTTTAGAAGTAAATCCCAAATTCTTCAAGGGCCTTCCCTTGATAGCATTACAAATCTAAGAATGTATTCAGTACTTAATCGGGATTATATTTGATTTATACCTTAGAAATGCTCATTCCAAAGGCACAACGGAATCAAAATTCTATATCCTCTTGACACTAAATCATTTAACCTGACTAAAATATAACCCTAAAATGTAAAACTTAGGCTATAACTATTTTATTTTATTTATTTATTTTTTCTGTTAGAAAATTCTATTGATTTTTTTTTTAATATCTTTCTTGGAGTATAATTGTTTTAAAACGGTGTGTTAGTTTCTGCTTTATAACAAAGTGAATCAGCTATACATATACATATATCCCCATATCTCCTCCCTCTTGTGTCTCCCTCCCACCATCCCTATACCACCCCTCTAGGTGTTCACAAAGCACTGAACTGATCTCCCTGTGCTATGCGGCTGCTTATCACTAACTATCTATCTTACATTTGGTAGTATATATAAGTCCATGCCACTCTCACTTTGTCCCAGCTTACACTTCCCCCTTCCCGTATCCTCAAATCCATTCCCTATGTCTGTGTCTTTATCCCTGTCTTGCCCCTAGGATATCCATAACCAATTTTTTTTGAATTCACTATATATATTTTAGCATACGGTATTTGTTTTTCTCTCTCTGACTTACTTCAATCTGTATGACAGACTCTAAGTCCATCCACCTCACTACAAATAACTCAATTTCATTTCTTTTTCTGGCTGACTAATAGTCCATTGTATATATGTGCCACATCTTCTTTATCCATTCATCTGTTGATGAACACTTAGGTTGCTTCCATGTCCTGGTTATTATAAATAAAGCTGCAATGAATATTGTCATACATGACAATTTTGGAATTATGGTTATCTCAAGGGATATGCCCAGTAGTAGGATTGCTGGGTAATATGGTAGTTCTATATTAAGTATTCTAAGAAACCTCCATAATCTTCTCCAGAGTGGCTGTATCAATTTACATTCCAACAAACAGTGCAAGAGGGTTCCCTTTTCTCCACACCCGCTCCAGCATTTATTGTTTATAGATTTTTAGAGGATGGACATTCAAACTGGTGTGAGTTGATACCTCATTCTACTTTTGATTTCGTTTCTCTAACGATTAGTGATGTTGAAAATTCTTTCATGTGTTTGTTGGCAATCTGTATAACTTCTTTAGAGAAATGTCTATTTAGGTCTTCTGTCCATTTTTGGATTGTGTTGTTAGATTTTTTTGATATTGAGCTGCATGAGCTGCTTGTAAATTTTGGAGATAGTCCTTTGTCAGTTGCTTCATTTGTGAATATTTTCTCCCATTCTGAGGGTCGTCTTTTGATCTTCTTTATGGTTTCCTTTGCTGTGCAAAAGCTTTTATGCTTCATTAGGTCCCTTTTGTTTATTTTTGTTTTTACTTCCATTTTTCTAGGAGGTGGGTCAAAAAGGATATTGCTGTGATTTATGTTATAGAGTGTTCTTCCCATGTTTTCCTCTAAGGGTTTTATAGTGCCAGGACTTACATTTAGCTCATTAATCCATTTTGAGTTTATTTTTGTGCATGGTTTAGCGGAGTGTTCTAATTTCATTCTTTTAGATGTAGCTGTCCAGTTTTCCCAGCACCACTTATTGAAGAGGCTGTCTTTTCTCCATTATATATTCTTGCCACCTGTGTGTGGGTTTATCTCTGGGCTTTATATCCTATTCCATTGACCTATATTTCTGTCTTTGTGCCAGTATCATACTGTCTTGATTACTGTACATTTGTTGTATACTCTGAAGTCCGGGAGCTTGATTCCACCAGATCTGTTTTAATTTCTCAAGATTGCTTTGGCTCTTCAGGGTCTTTTATGTTTCCATACAAATTGTGAAATTTTTTGTTCTAGTTCTGTGAAAAATACCATTGGTAATTTGATAGGGATTGCATTGAATCTGTAGATTGCTTTGGGTAATATAGATATTTTCACATTGTGGATTATTCCAATCCAAGAACATGGTATATCTCTCCATCGGTTTGTATCATCTTTAATTTCTTTCATCAGTGTCTTCTAGTTTTCTGCATACAGGTCTTTTGTCTCCTTTGCTTGGTTTCTTCCCAGGTATTTTATTTTTTTTGTATCAATGATAAATGGGACTGTTTTCTTAATTTCTCTTTCTGATTTTTCATCATTAGTGTGTAGGAATACAAGAAATTTCTCTGCATTAATTTTGCATCCTGAAAATTTACCAAATTCATTGATTAGCTCTAGAAGTTTTTTGGTAGAGTCTTTAGGGTTTTTTATGTATAGTATCATGTCATCTGCAAGCAGTGACAGGTTTACTTCTTTTTTTCTGAATTGGATTCCTTTTATTTCTTATTCTTCTCTGACTGTTGTGGTTAAAACTTCCAAAACTTTGTTGAATAATAGTGGTGAGAGTGGGCAACCTTGTCTTGTTCCTGATCTTAGTGGAAATGCTTTCAGTTTTTCACCACTGAGAACGATGTTGGTTGTGGGTTTGTCATATATGGCCTCTATTATGTTGAAGTAAGTTCCCTCTATGTCTACTTCCTGGAGGGCTTTTATCATAAATGGGTGTTGAATTTTTTCAAAAGTTTTTCTGCATCTATTGAACTGATCATATGATTTTTCTCCTTCAATTTGTTAATAAGATGTATCACATTGATTGATTTGCGGGTATTGAAGAATCCTTGCATTTCTGGGATAAACGCCACCTGAGCATGTTGTATGATCGTTTTAATGTGCTGCTGGATTCTGTTTGCTAGTACTTTGTTGAGGATGCTTGCATCTGTGTTCATCAGTGGTATTGGCCTGAAGTTTTCTTTCTTTGTGACATCTGTCTGGTTTTGGTATCAGGGTGATAGTGGCTTTGTAGATTGAGTTTGGGAGTGTCCCTCCCTCTGCTATATTTTGAAAGAGCTTCAGAAGGATAGGTGTTAGCCCTTCTCTTAATGTTTGATGGAATTCGCCTGTGAAGCCATCTGGTCCTGGCTTCTGTTTGTTGGAAGGTTTTTAATCACAGTCTCAATTTCAGTGCTTGAGATTGGTCTGTTTACATTTTCTATTTCTTCCTGATTCAGTCTCGGAAGGTTGTGCTTTTCTAAGAATTTGTCCGTTTTTTCCAGGTTGTCCATTTTATTGGAATAGATTTGCTTGTAGTAATTTCTTATGATCCGTTGTATTTCTGCAGTGTCAGTTGTTACTTTTCCGTTTTCATTTCTAATTCCATTGATTTGAGTCTTTTCCCTTTTTTTCTTGATGAGTCTGGCTAATGGTTTATCAATTTTGTTTATCTTCTCAAAAACCAGCTTTTAGTTTTATTGATCTTTGCTATTGTTCCCTTCATTTCTTTTTCATTTATTTCTGATCTGATCTTTATGATTTCTTTCCTTCTAGTAACTTTGGGGTTTTTTGCTCTTCTTTCTCTAATTGCTTTAGTTGTAAGATTACGTCGTTTATTTTAGATGTTTCTTCGTTCTAAAGGTAGGAGTGTATTGCTATAAACTTCCTTCTTAGAACTGTTTTTGCTGCATTCCATAGGTTTTGGGGCATCTTGTTTTCATTGTCATGGTTTTCTAGGTAGTTTTTGATTACCTCTTTGTTTTTTTTTTTTTCAGTGTTCTTTTGGTTCTTAAGTAGTGTATTGTTTAGCCTCCATATGTTTTTATTTTTTTAGAATTTTTTCCCTTAATTGATATCTAGTCTCATAGCATTGTTTTCAGAGAAGATACTTGATACGACTTCAATTTTCTTCAATTTACCAATGCTTGATTTATGGCCCAGGGTATGATCTATCTTGCAGAATGTTCCATGAGCACTTGAGAAGAAAGTGTAGTCCATTGTTTTTGGATGGAATGCCCTATGAATATAAATCAAGTGCATCTTTTTTAATGTTTCGGTTAAAGTTTGTGTTTCCTTACTTTTTTACATTTTGGATGATCTGTCGATTGGTGAAAGTGACGTGTTAAAAACCCCTACTATTACTGTGTTACTGTCAATTTCCCCTTTTATCGCCGTTAGCATTTGCCTTATCTATTGCAGTGTTATGTTGGGTGCATAAATATTTACAATTGTTATATCTTCCTTTTGGATTGATCCCTTGATCATTATGTAGTGTCCTTCTCTGTCTCTTGTAATCATTTTTATTTTAAACTCTATTTTGCCCTATATGAGAATTGTCTCTCCAGCCTTCTTTGGATTTCCACTTGCATGGAGTATGCTTTCCCATCCTCTCATTATCAGTCTATACGTATCTGTAGGTCTTAAGTGGGTCTCTTGTAGACAGCATATATACGGGTCATTTTCTTTTGTTTTTTTGTGTTTTATTTCAAATGGTAGAAGTGTTTTTTCTTCTTTTTTTCTTTTTTTTTATATTTTTTAACATCTTTATTGGGGTATGATTGCTTTACGATGGTGTCCTAGTTTCTGCTTTATAACAAAGTGAATCAGTTATACATATACATATGTTCCCATATCCCTTCCCTCTTGTGTCTCCCTCCCTCCCACCCTCCCTATCCCACCCTTCCAGGTGGTCACAAAGCACCAAGCCGATATGCCTGTGCCATGCGGCTGCTTCCCACTAGCTATCTACCTTACGTTTGTTAGTGTATATATGTACATGCCTCTCTCTCGCCCTGTCACAGCTCACACTTCCCCCTCCCCACATCCTCAAGTCCATTCTCCAGTAGGTCTGTGTCTTTATTCCTGTCTTACCCCTAGGTTCCTCATGACATTTTTTCCTTTAATTATATATATATGTTAGCATACGGTATTTGTCTTTTTCTTTCTGACTTACTTCACTCTGTATGACAGACTCTAGGTCTATCCACCTCATTACAAATAGCTCAATTTACTTTCTTTTTATGGCTGAGTAATATTTCATTGTATATATGTGCAACTACTTCTTTATCCATTTATCCGATGATGGGAACTTAGGTTGTTTCCATCTCCGGGTTATTGTAAATAGAGCTGCAATGAACATTTTGGTACATGACTCTTTTTCAATTATGGTTTTCTCAGGGTATATGCCCAGTAGTGGGATTGCTGGGTCATATGGTAGTTCTATTTGCAGCTTTTTAAGGAACCTCCACACTGTTCTCCGTAGTGGCTAAACCAAATCACATTCCCACCAGCAGTGCAAGAGTGTTCCCTTTTCTCCACACCCTCTCCAGCATTTATTGTTTCTAGAGTTTTTGAGGATGGCCATTCTGACTGATGTGAGATGATATCTCATTGTAGTTTTGATTTGCATTTATCTAATAATTAATGATGTTGAGCATTCTTTCATGTGTTTGTTGGCAGACTGTATATCTTCTTTGGAGAAATGTCTATTTAGGTCTTCTGCCCATTTTTGGATTGGGTTGTTTGTTTTTTTTTTGTTATTGAGCTGCATGAGCTGCTTGTAAATTTTGGAGATTAATCCTTTGTCAGTTGCTTCATTTGCAAATATTTTCTCTCATTCTGAGGGTTGTCTTTTGGTCTTGTTTATGGTTTCCTTTGCTGTGCAAAAGCTTTGAAGTTTCATTAGGTCCCATTTGTTTATTTTTGTTTTTATTACCATTTCTCTAGGAGGTGGGTCAGAAAGGATCTTGCTGTGATTTATGTCATAGAGTGTTCTTCCCATGTTTTCCTCTAAGAGTTTGATAGTTTCTGGCCTTACATTTAGGTCTTTAATCCAGTTTGAGCTTATTTTTGTGTACGGTGTTAGGGAGTGATCTAATCTCATACTTTTACATGTACCTGTACAGTTTTCCCAGCACCAGTTATTGAAGAGGCTGTCCTTTCTCCACTGTACATTCCTGCCACCTTTATCAAGGATTAGGTGTCCATATCAGTGTGGGTTTATTTCTGGGCTTTCTATCCTGTTCCATTGACCTATATTTCTGGTTTTGTGCCAGTACCATACTGTCTTGATTACTGTAGCTTTGTAGTATAGTCTGAAGTCAGGGAGCCTGATTCCTCCAGTTCCATTTTCGTTCTCAAGATTGCTTTGGCTATTCGGGGTCTTTTGTGTTTCCATACAAATTGTGAAATTTTTGTTCTAGTTCTGTGAAAAATGCCAGTGGTAGTTTGATAGGGATTGCATTGAATCTATAGATTGCTTTGGGTAGTAGAGTCATTTTCACAATGTTGATTCTTCCAATCCACGATCATGGTATATCTCTCCATCTATTTGTATCATCTTTAATTTCTTTCATCAGTGTCTTATAATTTTCTGCATACATGTCTTTTGTCTCCTTAGGTAGGTTTATTCCTAGATATTTTCTTCTTTTTGTTACAATGGTAAATGGGAGTATTTTCTTGATTTCATTTTCAGGTTTTTCATCATTAGTATATAGGAATGGCAGAGATTTCTGTGCATTAATTTTGTATACTGCTACTTTACCAAATTAATTGAGTAGCTCTAATAGTTTTCCTGTAGCATATTTAGGATTCTCTATGTATAGTATCATGTCATCTGCAAACAGTGACAGCATTACTTCTTCTTTTCCAATTTGGATTCCTTTTATTTCCTTTTCTTCTCTGATTGCTGTGGCTAAAACTTCCAAAACTATGTTGAATGAGAGTGGTGAGAGTGGGCAACCTTTTCTTATTCCTGATCTTAGTGGAAATGCTTTCAGTTTTTCGCCATTGAGGATGATGTTGGCTGTGGTCTTGTCATATATGGCCTTTATTATGTTGAGGAAAGTTCCCTCTATGCCTACTTTCTGCAGGGTTTTTATCATAAATGGGTGTTGAATTTTGTTGAAAGCTTTCTCTGCATCTATT
Source organism: Grampus griseus (assembly GCF_964374135.1). Classification (NCBI taxonomy): domain Eukaryota; kingdom Metazoa; phylum Chordata; class Mammalia; order Artiodactyla; family Delphinidae; genus Grampus; species Grampus griseus. The sequence continues at coordinate 71,716,654 of NC_138999.1, read as the reverse complement.
GAGATGATCATATGGTTTTTCTCCTTCAATTTTTTAATATGGTTTATCACATTGATAGATTTGCATATATTGAAGAATCCTTGCATTCCTGGAATAAACCCCACTTGATCATGGTGTATGATCCTTTTAATGTGCTGTTGGATTCTGTTTCCAATATTTTGTTGATTATTTTTGCATCTATGTTCATCAGTGATGTTGGCCTGTAGTTTTCTTTCTTTGTGACATCCTTGTCTGGTTTTGGTGTCAAGGTGATGGTGGCCTCGTGGAAGAAATTTGGGAGTGTTCCTACCTCTGCTATATTTTGGAAGAGTTTGAGAAGGATAGGTGTTAGCTCTTTTCTAAATGATTGATTGAATTCGCCTGTGAAGCCATCTGGTCCTGAGCTTTTGTTTGTTGGAAGAATTGTAATCACAGTTTCAATTTCAGTGCTTGTGATTGGTCTGTTCATATTGTCTGTTTCTTCCTGATTCAGTCTTGGCAGGTTGTGCATTTCTAAGAATTTGTCCATTTCTTCCAGATTGTCCATTTTATTGGCATAGAGTTGCTGGTAGTAATCTCTCATGATCTCTTTTATTTCTGCAGTGTCAGTTGTTACCTCTCCTTTTTCATTTCCAATTCTATTGATTTGAGTCTTCTCCCTTTTTTTCTTGATGAGTCTGGCTAATGGTTTATCTATTTTTTTATCTTCTCAAAGAACCAACTTGTAGTTTTATTGATCTTTGCTATTGTTTCCTTCATTTCTTTTTCATTTATTTCTGATCTGATCTTTATGATTTCTTTCCTTCTGCTAGCTTTGAGGTTTTTTGTTCTTCTTTTTCTAATTGCTTGAGGTGCAAGGTTAGATTTTTTATTTGAGATGTTTCCTGCTTCTTAAGGTGGGCTTGTATTGCTATAAACTTCCCCCTTAGAACTGCTTTTGCTGCATCCCATAGGTCTTGGGTCGCTGTGTCTCCATTGTCATTTGGTTCTAGGTATTTTTTTGATTTCTTCAGTGATCACTTCGTTATTAAGTAGTGTATTGTTTAGCCTCCATGTGTTTGTATTCTTTACAGATCTTTTCCTGTAATTGATATCTAGTCTCATGGTGTTGTGGTCATAAAAGATACTTGATACAATTTCAATTTTCTTATGTTACCAAGGCTTGATTTGTGACCCAATATATGATCTATCCTGGAGAATGTTCCTTGAGCACTTGAGAAAAATGTGTATTCTGTTGTTTTTGGATGGAGTGTCCTATAAATATCAATTAAGTCCATCTTGTTTAATGTATCATTTAAAGCTGGTGTTTCCTTATTTATTTTCATTTTGGGTGATCTGTCCATTGGTGAAAGTGGGGTGTTAAAGTCCCCTACTATGAATGTGTTACTGTTGATTTTCCCTTTTATGGCTGTTAGTATTTGCCTTATGTGTTGGGGTGCTCCTATGTTGGGTGCATAAATATTTACAATTGTTATATCTTCTTCTTGGATCAATCCCTTGATCATTATGTAGTGTCCTTCTTTGTCTCTTCTAATAGTCTTTAATTTAAAGTCTATTTTGTCTGATATGAGAATTGCTACTCCAGCTTTCTTTTGGTTTCCATTTGCATGGAACATCTTTTTCCATCCCCTTACTTTCAGTCTGTATGTGTCTCTAGGTCTGAAGTTGATGTCTTGTAGAGAGCATATTTAAGGGTCTTGTTTTTGTATTCATTCAGGCAATCTGTGTCTTTTGGTGGGAGCATTTAGTCCATTTATATTTAAAGTAATTATCGATATGTATGTTCCTATTCCCATTTTCTAAATTGTTTTGAGTTCGTTATTATACATTTTTTCCTTCTCTTTTGTTTCTTGTCTAGAGAAGTTCCTTTAGCATTTGTTGTAAAGCTGGTTTGGTAGTGATGAACTCTCTCAGCTTTTGCTTGTCTGTAAATGTTTTAATTTCTCCATCAAATCTGAATGAGATCCTTGGTGGGTAGAGTAATATTGGTTGCAGGTTTTTCTCCTTCATCACTTTCAGTATGTCCTGCCACTCCTTTCTGGCTTACAGGGTTTCTGCTGAGAGGTCAGCTGTTAACCTTATGGGGATTCCCTTGTGTGTTATTTGTTGCTTTTCCCTTGCTGCTTTTAATATATTTTCTCTGTATTTAATTTTTGACAGTTTGATTACTATGTGTCTTGGAGTATTTCTCCATGGATTTATCCTGTATGGGACTCTCTGTGCTTCCTGGACTTGATTAACTATTTTCTTTCCCATATTAGGGAAGTTTTCAACTATAATCTCTTCAAATATTTTCTCAGTCCCTTTCTTTTTCTCTTCTTCTTCTGGAACCCCTATAATTCGAATGTTGGTGCATTTAATGTTGTCCCAGAGGTCTCTGAGGCTGTCCTCACTTCTTTTCATTCGTTTTTCTTTATTCTGCTCTGCAGTAGTTATTTCCACTATTTTATCTTCCAGGTCACTTATCCATTCTTCTGCCTCAGTTATTCTGCTATTGATCCCATCTAGAGTACTTTTAATTTCATTTATTGTGCTGTTCATCATTGCTTGTTTCATCTTTATTTCTTCTAGGCCCTTGTTAAATGTTTCTTGCATTTTGTCCATTCTATTTCCAAGAGTTTGGATCATCCTTACTATCATTATTCTGAATTCTTTTTCAGGTAGCCTGCCTATTTCCTCTTCATTTGTTAGGTCTGATGCATTTTTATCTTGCTCCTTCATCTGCTGTGTGATTTTCTGTCTTCTCATTTTGCTTATCTTACTGTGTTTGCGGTCTTCTTTCCGCAGGCTGCAGGTTTGTAGTTCCCGTTGTTTTTGATGTCTGTCTCCAGTGGCTAAGGTTGGTTCAGTGGGTTCTGTAGGCTTCCTGGTGGAGGGGGCTAGTGCCTGTGCTGTGGTGGAAGAGCCTGGATCTTGTCTGTCTTGTGGGCAGGTCCACGTCTGGTGGTGTGTTTTGGGTTGTCTGTGGACTTATTATGATTTTAGGCAGCCTCTCTGCTAATGGATGGTGTTGTGTTCCTATTTTCCTTGTTGTTTGGCATAGGTTGTCCAGCACCATAGCTTGCTCATCGTTGAGTGAAGCTGGGTGCTGGTGTTAAGATGGAGGTCTCTGGGATATTTTCGTCATTTGATATTATATGGAGCTGGGAGGTGTCTTGTGGACCAGTGTCCTGAAGTTGGCTCTCCCACCTCAGAGGCAGAGCCCTGATTCCTGGCTGGAGCACCAAGAGCCTTTCATCTACATGGCTCAGAATAAAAGGGAGAAAAAGTAGAGAGAATTAGTAGAATTATGGGGAAAGAAAGACAGAAAGGAGGGAAGGAAGGAAGGAAGGAACGAGGGAAGGAAGGAAGGAAGGAAGGAAGAAAGAAAGAAGAAGGAAAGAAAGGAGGGAGGGAGGGAGGAAGGAAAGAAGGAGGGAAGGAAGGAAAAAAGACAGAAAGAAAGAAGATACGGTAAAATAAAATAAAGTATAATAAAGTTATTGAATTAAAAAATAATTATTTAGGGGAAAAAAAGGGACAGATAGAACCTTAGGACAAATGTTGGAAGCAAAGCTATACAGACAAAGTCTTACACAGAAGCATACATATACACCCTCACAAAAAGAGGTAAAGGGGAAAAAATCATAAATCTTGCTCTCAAAGTCCACCTCCTCAATTTGGGATGATTCATGGTCTAAAGGAGGGAAGGAAGGAAGGAAGGAAGGAAGGAAGGAAGGAAGGAAGGAAGGAAGGAAAGAAAGAAAGAAAGAAAGAAAGAAAGAAAGAAAGAAGAAAGAAAGAAGATAAAGTATAATAAAGTTATTAAAATTAATTATTAAGAAAAAAAATTAAAAAAAAACAATGGACGGATAGAACCCTAGGACAAATGTTGGAAGCCAAGCTATACAGACAAGATCTCACACAGAAGCATACACATACACATTCACAAAAAGAGGAAAGGGGGAAAAATTATAGATCTTGCTCTCGAAGTCTACCTCCTCAATTTGGGAAGATTCGTTGTCTATTTATGTATTCCACAGATCCAGGGTACATCAAGTTGATTGTGGAGCTTTAATCCGCTGTTTCTGAGGCTGCTGGGAGAAGTTTCCCTTTCTCTTCTTTGTTCTCATAGTTCACAGGGGCTCAGCTTTGGATTTGGCCCTTCCTCTGCGTGTAGGTCGCTGGAAGGCGTCTGTTTTTTGCTCAGACAGGATGGGGTTAAAGGAGTCGCTGATTCGGCGGCTCTGGCGCACTCAGGCCGGGGAGAGGGAGGCGCACGGCATGCGGGGTGGGCCTGCGGCGGCAGAGGCCAGTGTGACATTGCACCAGCCTGAGGCCCACCCTGCGTTCTCCCTGGGAAGTTGTCCCTGGATCCCGGGAACCTGGCAATGGCAGGCTGCACAGGCTCCCCGGAAGAGGGGTGTGGATAGTGACTTGTGCTCGCACACAGGTCCCTTGGTGGTGGCAGCAGCAGCCTTAGCTTCTCCCGCCTGTCTCTGGGGTCCATTCTTTTAGCCGCGGCTCACACCCGTCTCTGGGATCTGCGCTTTTAGCCGCGGCTCGCGCCCGGCCCTGGGGTCCACGCTTTTAGCCACGGCTCGTGCGCGTCTCTGGAGTTCCTTTAAGCAGCGCTCCTAAACCCCTCTCCTCACGCACCAGGAAACAAAGAGGGAAGAAAAAGTCTCTTGCCTCTTCGGCAGGTGCAGACTTTTCCCTGGACTCCCTCCTGGCTAGCCGTGGTGCACTAACCCCTTCAGGCTATGTTCAAGCCACCAAACCCAGTCCTCTCCCTGCGCTCCGACCGAAATCCAAGCCTCAGCTCGCAGCCCCGCCCACTCCGGCGGATGAGCAGACAAGCCTCTCGGGCTGGTGAGTGCTGGTCAGCACCGATCCTCTGTGCGGGAATCTCCCCGCTTTGCCCTCTACACCCCTGTTGCTGTGCTCCTCTGCGGCTCCGAAGCTCCCCCCTCTGCCTCCCGCAGTCTCCGCCTATGAAGGGGCTTCCTAGTGTGTGGAAACTTTTCCTCCTTCACAGCTCCCTCCCACTGCTGCAGGTGCCGTCCCTATTCTTTTGTCTCTGTTTTTTCTTTTTTTCTTTTGCCCTACCCAGGTACGTGGGGAGTTTCTTGCCTTTTGGGATGTCTGAGGTCTTCTGCCAGCATTCAGTAGGTGTTCTGTAGGAGTTGCTCCACGTGTAGATGCATTTCTGGTGTATCTGTGGGGAGGAAGTTGATCTCCACCTCTTACTCTTCCGCCATCTTCCCAGCACCCCCTCTTTTTTAATTTTATTTATTTTTGCCTGCACTGGGTCTCCATTGTGGAGTGTGGGCTTCTCATTGTGGTGGCCTCTCCTGTCACAGTGCATGGGTATCAATAGCTGCGGCACACAAGATCAGTAGCTGTGGCTTGCAGGCTCAGACGTTGTGGCCCATGGGACTAGTTGTTCCATGCCATGTGGGATCATCCCGGACCAGGGCTCAAACCCGTATCCCCTGCATTGGCAGGCAGACTCCCAACCACTGTGCCACCAGAATAGCCCTGGGTCTGGTTTTTGTATCCATTCAGCCAGTCTATTTATTTTGGTTGGAGCATTTATTCCATTTACATTTAAGGCAATTATCGATATGTGTGTTCCTATTAACATTTTCTTAATTGTGTTGGGTTTGTAATCATAGGTATTTTCCTTCTCTTATGTTTCCTGCCTAGAGAAGTTCCTTTAGCATTTGTTGTAAAGTTGGTTTGCTGGTGCTGAATTCACTTAGTTTTTCTTGTCTGTAAATATTTTAATTTCTCCGTCAAATCTGAATGAGATCCTTGCTGGGTAGAGTAATCTTGGTTGTAGATTTTTCCCTGTCATCACTTTAAATATGTCCTGTCACTTCCTTCTGGCTTGCAGTTTTTGTGCTGAAAGATCAGCTGTTAAACTTATGGGGATTCACTTTTTTGTTATTTTTCCCTTGGTGCTTCTTTTTTTTTTTGCGGTACGCGGGCCTCTCACTGTTTTGGCCTCTCCCATTGCAAAGCACAGGCTCTGGACACGCAGGCTCAGCGACCATGGCTCACAGGCACAGCCGCTCCGTGGCATGTGGGATTTTCCTGGTCCAGGGAATGAACCTGTGTCTCCTGCGTCAGCAAGTTGTCTCTCAACCACTGTACCACCAGGGAAGCCCCCTTGGTGCTTTTAATTTTTTTTTCTCTGTATTTAATTTTTAATAGTGTGATTAATATGTGTTTTGGTGTGTTTCTCCTTGGATTTATCCTGTATGGGACTCTCTGCACTTCCTGGACTTGAGTAACTATTTCCTTTCCCATATTAGGGAAATGTTCAACTATAATCTCTTCAAATATTTTCTCAGTCCCTCTCTTTTTCTCTTCTTCTTCTGGAACCCCTATAATTCGAATGTTGGTGCATTTAATGTTGTCCCAGAGGTCTCTGAGGCTGTCCTCACTTCTTTTCATTCGTTTTTCTTTATTCTGCTCTCCAGTAGTTATTTCCACTATTTTATCTTCCAGGTCACTTATCCATTCTTCTGCCTCAGTTATTCTGCTATTGATCCCATCTAGAGTACTTTTAATTTCATTTATTGTGCTGTTCATCATTGCTTGTTTCATCTTTATTTCTTCTAGGCCCTTGTTAAATGTTTCTTGCATTTTGTCCATTCTATTTCCAAGAGTTTGGATCATCCTTACTATCATTATTCTGAATTCTTTTTCAGGTAGCCTGCCTATTTCCTCTTCATTTGTTAGGTCTGATGCATTTTTATCTTGCTCCTTCATCTGCTGTGTGATTTTCTGTCTTCTCATTTTGCTTATCTTACTGTGTTTGCGGTCTTCTTTCCGCAGGCTGCAGGTTTGTAGTTCCCGTTGTTTTTGATGTCTGTCTCCAGTGGCTAAGGTTGGTTCAGTGGGTTCTGTAGGCTTCCTGGTGGAGGGGGCTAGTGCCTGTGCTGTGGTGGAAGAGCCTGGATCTTGTCTGTCTTGTGGGCAGGTCCACGTCTGGTGGTGTGTTTTGGGTTGTCTGTGGACTTATTATGATTTTAGGCAGCCTCTCTGCTAATGGATGGTGTTGTGTTCCTATTTTCCTTGTTGTTTGGCATAGGTTGTCCAGCACCATAGCTTGCTCATCGTTGAGTGAAGCTGGGTGCTGGTGTTAAGATGGAGGTCTCTGGATATTTTCGTCATTTGATATTATATGGAGCTGGGAGGTGTCTTGTGGACCAGTGTCCTGAAGTTGGCTCTCCCACCTCAGAGGCAGAGCCCTGATTCCTGGCTGGAGCACCAAGAGCCTTTCATCTACATGGCTCAGAATAAAAGGGAGAAAAAGTAGAGAGAATTAGTAGAATTATGGGGAAAGAAAGACAGAAAGGAGGGAAGGAAGGAAGGAAGGAACGAGGGAAGGAAGGAAGGAAGGAAGGAAGAAAGAAAGAAGAAGGAAAGAAAGGAGGGAGGGAGGGAGGAAGGAAAGAAGGAGGGAAGGAAGGAAAAAAGACAGAAAGAAAGAAGATACGGTAAAATAAAATAAAGTATAATAAAGTTATTGAATTAAAAAATAATTATTTAGGGGAAAAAAGGGACAGATAGAACCTTAGGACAAATGTTGGAAGCAAAGCTATACAGACAAAGTCTTACACAGAAGCATACATATACACCCTCACAAAAAGAGGTAAAGGGGAAAAAATCATAAATCTTGCTCTCAAAGTCCACCTCCTCAATTTGGGATGATTCATGGTCTAAAGGAGGGAAGGAAGGAAGGAAGGAAGGAAGGAAGGAAGGAAGGAAGGAAGGAAGGAAAGAAAGAAAGAAAGAAAGAAAGAAAGAAAGAAAGAAAGAAAGAAAGAAAGAAAGAAAGAAGAAAGAAAGAAGATAAAGTATAATAAAGTTATTAAAATTAATTATTAAGAAAAAAAATTAAAAAAAAACAATGGACGGATAGAACCCTAGGACAAATGTTGGAAGCCAAGCTATACAGACAAGATCTCACACAGAAGCATACACATACACATTCACAAAAAGAGGAAAGGGGGAAAAATTATAGATCTTGCTCTCGAAGTCTACCTCCTCAATTTGGGAAGATTCGTTGTCTATTTATGTATTCCACAGATCCAGGGTACATCAAGTTGATTGTGGAGCTTTAATCCGCTGTTTCTGAGGCTGCTGGGAGAAGTTTCCCTTTCTCTTCTTTGTTCTCATAGTTCACAGGGGCTCAGCTTTGGATTTGGCCCTTCCTCTGCGTGTAGGTCGCTGGAAGGCGTCTGTTTTTTGCTCAGACAGGATGGGGTTAAAGGAGTCGCTGATTCGGCGGCTCTGGCGCACTCAGGCCGGGGAGAGGGAGGCGCACGGCATGCGGGGTGGGCCTGCGGCGGCAGAGGCCAGTGTGACATTGCACCAGCCTGAGGCCCACCCTGCGTTCTCCCTGGGAAGTTGTCCCTGGATCCCGGGAACCTGGCAATGGCAGGCTGCACAGGCTCCCCGGAAGAGGGGTGTGGATAGTGACTTGTGCTCGCACACAGGTCCCTTGGTGGTGGCAGCAGCAGCCTTAGCTTCTCCCGCCTGTCTCTGGGGTCCATTCTTTTAGCCGCGGCTCACACCCGTCTCTGGGATCTGCGCTTTTAGCCGCGGCTCGCGCCCGGCCCTGGGGTCCACGCTTTTAGCCACGGCTCGTGCGCGTCTCTGGAGTTCCTTTAAGCAGCGCTCCTAAACCCCTCTCCTCACGCACCAGGAAACAAAGAGGGAAGAAAAAGTCTCTTGCCTCTTCGGCAGGTGCAGACTTTTCCCTGGACTCCCTCCTGGCTAGCCGTGGTGCACTAACCCCTTCAGGCTATGTTCAAGCCACCAAACCCAGTCCTCTCCCTGCGCTCCGACCGAAATCCAAGCCTCAGCTCGCAGCCCCGCCCACTCCGGCGGATGAGCAGACAAGCCTCTCGGGCTGGTGAGTGCTGGTCAGCACCGATCCTCTGTGCGGGAATCTCCCCGCTTTGCCCTCTACACCCCTGTTGCTGTGCTCCTCTGCGGCTCCGAAGCTCCCCCCTCTGCCTCCCGCAGTCTCCGCCTATGAAGGGGCTTCCTAGTGTGTGGAAACTTTTCCTCCTTCACAGCTCCCTCCCACTGCTGCAGGTGCCGTCCCTATTCTTTTGTCTCTGTTTTTTCTTTTTTTCTTTTGCCCTACCCAGGTACGTGGGGAGTTTCTTGCCTTTTGGGATGTCTGAGGTCTTCTGCCAGCATTCAGTAGGTGTTCTGTAGGAGTTGCTCCACGTGTAGATGCATTTCTGGTGTATCTGTGGGGAGGAAGTTGATCTCCACCTCTTACTCTTCCGCCATCTTCCCAGCACCCCCTCTTTTTTAATTTTATTTATTTTTGCCTGCACTGGGTCTCCATTGTGGAGTGTAGGCTTCTCATTGTGGTGGCCTCTCCTGTCACAGTGCATGGGTATCAATAGCTGCGGCACACAAGATCAGTAGCTGTGGCTTGCAGGCTCAGACGTTGTGGCCCATGGGACTAGTTGTTCCATGCCATGTGGGATCATCCCGGACCAGGGCTCAAACCCGTATCCCCTGCATTGGCAGGCAGACTCCCAACCACTGTGCCACCAGAATAGCCCTGGGTCTGGTTTTTGTATCCATTCAGCCAGTCTATTTATTTTGGTTGGAGCATTTATTCCATTTACATTTAAGGCAATTATCGATATGTGTGTTCCTATTAACATTTTCTTAATTGTGTTGGGTTTGTAATCATAGGTATTTTCCTTCTCTTATGTTTCCTGCCTAGAGAAGTTCCTTTAGCATTTGTTGTAAAGTTGGTTTGCTGGTGCTGAATTCACTTAGTTTTTCTTGTCTGTAAATATTTTAATTTCTCCGTCAAATCTGAATGAGATCCTTGCTGGGTAGAGTAATCTTGGTTGTAGATTTTTCCCTGTCATCACTTTAAATATGTCCTGTCACTTCCTTCTGGCTTGCAGTTTTTGTGCTGAAAGATCAGCTGTTAAACTTATGGGGATTCACTTTTTTGTTATTTTTCCCTTGGTGCTTCTTTTTTTTTTTGCGGTACGCGGGCCTCTCACTGTTTTGGCCTCTCCCATTGCAAAGCACAGGCTCTGGACACGCAGGCTCAGCGACCATGGCTCACAGGCACAGCCGCTCCGTGGCATGTGGGATTTTCCTGGTCCAGGGAATGAACCTGTGTCTCCTGCGTCAGCAAGTTGTCTCTCAACCACTGTACCACCAGGGAAGCCCCCTTGGTGCTTTTAATTTTTTTTTCTCTGTATTTAATTTTTAATAGTGTGATTAATATGTGTTTTGGTGTGTTTCTCCTTGGATTTATCCTGTATGGGACTCTCTGCACTTCCTGGACTTGAGTAACTATTTCCTTTCCCATATTAGGGAAATGTTCAACTATAATCTCTTCAAATATTTTCTCAGTCCCTCTCTTTTTCTCTTCTTCTTCTGGAACCCCTATAATTCGAATGTTGGTGCATTTAATGTTGTCCCAGAGGTCTCTGAGGCTGTCCTCACTTCTTTTCATTCGTTTTTCTTTATTCTGCTCTCCAGTAGTTATTTCCACTATTTTATCTTCCAGGTCACTTATCCATTCTTCTGCCTCAGTTATTCTGCTATTGATCCCATCTAGAGTACTTTTAATTTCATTTATTGTGCTGTTCATCATTGCTTGTTTCATCTTTATTTCTTCTAGGCCCTTGTTAAATGTTTCTTGCATTTTGTCCATTCTATTTCCAAGAGTTTGGATCATCCTTACTATCATTATTCTGAATTCTTTTTCAGGTAGCCTGCCTATTTCCTCTTCATTTGTTAGGTCTGATGCATTTTTATCTTGCTCCTTCATCTGCTGTGTGATTTTCTGTCTTCTCATTTTGCTTATCTTACTGTGTTTGCGGTCTTCTTTCCGCAGGCTGCAGGTTTGTAGTTCCCGTTGTTTTTGATGTCTGTCTCCAGTGGCTAAGGTTGGTTCAGTGGGTTCTGTAGGCTTCCTGGTGGAGGGGGCTAGTGCCTGTGCTGTGGTGGAAGAGCCTGGATCTTGTCTGTCTTGTGGGCAGGTCCACGTCTGGTGGTGTGTTTTGGGTTGTCTGTGGACTTATTATGATTTTAGGCAGCCTCTCTGCTAATGGATGGTGTTGTGTTCCTATTTTCCTTGTTGTTTGGCATAGGTTGTCCAGCACCATAGCTTGCTCATCGTTGAGTGAAGCTGGGTGCTGGTGTTAAGATGGAGGTCTCTGGGATATTTTCGTCATTTGATATTATATGGAGCTGGGAGGTGTCTTGTGGACCAGTGTCCTGAAGTTGGCTCTCCCACCTCAGAGGCAGAGCCCTGATTCCTGGCTGGAGCACCAAGAGCCTTTCATCTACATGGCTCAGAATAAAAGGGAGAAAAAGTAGAGAGAATTAGTAGAATTATGGGGAAAGAAAGACAGAAAGGAGGGAAGGAAGGAAGGAAGGAACGAGGGAAGGAAGGAAGGAAGGAAGGAAGAAAGAAAGAAGAAGGAAAGAAAGGAGGGAGGGAGGGAGGAAGGAAAGAAGGAGGGAAGGAAGGAAAAAAGACAGAAAGAAAGAAGATACGGTAAAATAAAATAAAGTATAATAAAGTTATTGAATTAAAAAATAATTATTTAGGGGAAAAAAGGGACAGATAGAACCTTAGGACAAATGTTGGAAGCAAAGCTATACAGACAAAGTCTTACACAGAAGCATACATATACACCCTCACAAAAAGAGGTAAAGGGGAAAAAATCATAAATCTTGCTCTCAAAGTCCACCTCCTCAATTTGGGATGATTCATGGTCTAAAGGAGGGAAGGAAGGAAGGAAGGAAGGAAGGAAGGAAGGAAGGAAGGAAGGAAGGAAAGAAAGAAAGAAAGAAAGAAAGAAAGAAAGAAAGAAAGAAAGAAAGAAAGAAAGAAAGAAAGAAAGAAAGAAGAAAGAAAGAAGATAAAGTATAATAAAGTTATTAAAATTAATTATTAAGAAAAAAAATTAAAAAAAAACAATGGACGGATAGAACCCTAGGACAAATGTTGGAAGCCAAGCTATACAGACAAGATCTCACACAGAAGCATACACATACACATTCACAAAAAGAGGAAAGGGGGAAAAATTATAGATCTTGCTCTCGAAGTCTACCTCCTCAATTTGGGAAGATTCGTTGTCTATTTATGTATTCCACAGATCCAGGGTACATCAAGTTGATTGTGGAGCTTTAATCCGCTGTTTCTGAGGCTGCTGGGAGAAGTTTCCCTTTCTCTTCTTTGTTCTCATAGTTCACAGGGGCTCAGCTTTGGATTTGGCCCTTCCTCTGCGTGTAGGTCGCTGGAAGGCGTCTGTTTTTTGCTCAGACAGGATGGGGTTAAAGGAGTCGCTGATTCGGCGGCTCTGGCGCACTCAGGCCGGGGAGAGGGAGGCGCACGGCATGCGGGGTGGGCCTGCGGCGGCAGAGGCCAGTGTGACATTGCACCAGCCTGAGGCCCACCCTGCGTTCTCCCTGGGAAGTTGTCCCTGGATCCCGGGAACCTGGCAATGGCAGGCTGCACAGGCTCCCCGGAAGAGGGGTGTGGATAGTGACTTGTGCTCGCACACAGGTCCCTTGGTGGTGGCAGCAGCAGCCTTAGCTTCTCCCGCCTGTCTCTGGGGTCCATTCTTTTAGCCGCGGCTCACACCCGTCTCTGGGATCTGCGCTTTTAGCCGCGGCTCGCGCCCGGCCCTGGGGTCCACGCTTTTAGCCACGGCTCGTGCGCGTCTCTGGAGTTCCTTTAAGCAGCGCTCCTAAACCCCTCTCCTCACGCACCAGGAAACAAAGAGGGAAGAAAAAGTCTCTTGCCTCTTCGGCAGGTGCAGACTTTTCCCTGGACTCCCTCCTGGCTAGCCGTGGTGCACTAACCCCTTCAGGCTATGTTCAAGCCACCAAACCCAGTCCTCTCCCTGCGCTCCGACCGAAATCCAAGCCTCAGCTCGCAGCCCCGCCCACTCCGGCGGATGAGCAGACAAGCCTCTCGGGCTGGTGAGTGCTGGTCAGCACCGATCCTCTGTGCGGGAATCTCCCCGCTTTGCCCTCTACACCCCTGTTGCTGTGCTCCTCTGCGGCTCCGAAGCTCCCCCCTCTGCCTCCCGCAGTCTCCGCCTATGAAGGGGCTTCCTAGTGTGTGGAAACTTTTCCTCCTTCACAGCTCCCTCCCACTGCTGCAGGTGCCGTCCCTATTCTTTTGTCTCTGTTTTTTCTTTTTTTCTTTTGCCCTACCCAGGTACGTGGGGAGTTTCTTGCCTTTTGGGATGTCTGAGGTCTTCTGCCAGCATTCAGTAGGTGTTCTGTAGGAGTTGCTCCACGTGTAGATGCATTTCTGGTGTATCTGTGGGGAGGAAGTTGATCTCCACCTCTTACTCTTCCGCCATCTTCCCAGCACCCCCTCTTTTTTAATTTTATTTATTTTTGCCTGCACTGGGTCTCCATTGTGGAGTGTGGGCTTCTCATTGTGGTGGCCTCTCCTGTCACAGTGCATGGGTATCAATAGCTGCGGCACACAAGATCAGTAGCTGTGGCTTGCAGGCTCAGACGTTGTGGCCCATGGGACTAGTTGTTCCATGCCATGTGGGATCATCCCGGACCAGGGCTCAAACCCGTATCCCCTGCATTGGCAGGCAGACTCCCAACCACTGTGCCACCAGAATAGCCCTGGGTCTGGTTTTTGTATCCATTCAGCCAGTCTATTTATTTTGGTTGGAGCATTTATTCCATTTACATTTAAGGCAATTATCGATATGTGTGTTCCTATTAACATTTTCTTAATTGTGTTGGGTTTGTAATCATAGGTATTTTCCTTCTCTTATGTTTCCTGCCTAGAGAAGTTCCTTTAGCATTTGTTGTAAAGTTGGTTTGCTGGTGCTGAATTCACTTAGTTTTTCTTGTCTGTAAATATTTTAATTTCTCCGTCAAATCTGAATGAGATCCTTGCTGGGTAGAGTAATCTTGGTTGTAGATTTTTCCCTGTCATCACTTTAAATATGTCCTGTCACTTCCTTCTGGCTTGCAGTTTTTGTGCTGAAAGATCAGCTGTTAAACTTATGGGGATTCACTTTTTTGTTATTTTTCCCTTGGTGCTTCTTTTTTTTTTTGCGGTACGCGGGCCTCTCACTGTTTTGGCCTCTCCCATTGCAAAGCACAGGCTCTGGACACGCAGGCTCAGCGACCATGGCTCACAGGCACAGCCGCTCCGTGGCATGTGGGATTTTCCTGGTCCAGGGAATGAACCTGTGTCTCCTGCGTCAGCAAGTTGTCTCTCAACCACTGTACCACCAGGGAAGCCCCCTTGGTGCTTTTAATTTTTTTTTCTCTGTATTTAATTTTTAATAGTGTGATTAATATGTGTTTTGGTGTGTTTCTCCTTGGATTTATCCTGTATGGGACTCTCTGCACTTCCTGGACTTGAGTAACTATTTCCTTTCCCATATTAGGGAAATGTTCAACTATAATCTCTTCAAATATTTTCTCAGTCCCTCTCTTTTTCTCTTCTTCTTCTGGAACCCCTATAATTCGAATGTTGGTGCATTTAATGTTGTCCCAGAGGTCTCTGAGGCTGTCCTCACTTCTTTTCATTCGTTTTTCTTTATTCTGCTCTCCAGTAGTTATTTCCACTATTTTATCTTCCAGGTCACTTATCCATTCTTCTGCCTCAGTTATTCTGCTATTGATCCCATCTAGAGTACTTTTAATTTCATTTATTGTGCTGTTCATCATTGCTTGTTTCATCTTTATTTCTTCTAGGCCCTTGTTAAATGTTTCTTGCATTTTGTCCATTCTATTTCCAAGAGTTTGGATCATCCTTACTATCATTATTCTGAATTCTTTTTCAGGTAGCCTGCCTATTTCCTCTTCATTTGTTAGGTCTGATGCATTTTTATCTTGCTCCTTCATCTGCTGTGTGATTTTCTGTCTTCTCATTTTGCTTATCTTACTGTGTTTGCGGTCTTCTTTCCGCAGGCTGCAGGTTTGTAGTTCCCGTTGTTTTTGATGTCTGTCTCCAGTGGCTAAGGTTGGTTCAGTGGGTTCTGTAGGCTTCCTGGTGGAGGGGGCTAGTGCCTGTGCTGTGGTGGAAGAGCCTGGATCTTGTCTGTCTTGTGGGCAGGTCCACGTCTGGTGGTGTGTTTTGGGTTGTCTGTGGACTTATTATGATTTTAGGCAGCCTCTCTGCTAATGGATGGTGTTGTGTTCCTATTTTCCTTGTTGTTTGGCATAGGTTGTCCAGCACCATAGCTTGCTCATCGTTGAGTGAAGCTGGGTGCTGGTGTTAAGATGGAGGTCTCTGGGATATTTTCGTCATTTGATATTATATGGAGCTGGGAGGTGTCTTGTGGACCAGTGTCCTGAAGTTGGCTCTCCCACCTCAGAGGCAGAGCCCTGATTCCTGGCTGGAGCACCAAGAGCCTTTCATCTACATGGCTCAGAATAAAAGGGAGAAAAAGTAGAGAGAATTAGTAGAATTATGGGGAAAGAAAGACAGAAAGGAGGGAAGGAAGGAAGGAAGGAACGAGGGAAGGAAGGAAGGAAGGAAGGAAGAAAGAAAGAAGAAGGAAAGAAAGGAGGGAGGGAGGGAGGAAGGAAAGAAGGAGGGAAGGAAGGAAAAAAGACAGAAAGAAAGAAGATACGGTAAAATAAAATAAAGTATAATAAAGTTATTGAATTAAAAAATAATTATTTAGGGGAAAAAAGGGACAGATAGAACCTTAGGACAAATGTTGGAAGCAAAGCTATACAGACAAAGTCTTACACAGAAGCATACATATACACCCTCACAAAAAGAGGTAAAGGGGAAAAAATCATAAATCTTGCTCTCAAAGTCCACCTCCTCAATTTGGGATGATTCATGGTCTAAAGGAGGGAAGGAAGGAAGGAAGGAAGGAAGGAAGGAAGGAAGGAAGGAAAGAAAGAAAGAAAGAAAGAAAGAAAGAAAGAAAGAAAGAAAGAAAGAAAGAAAGAAAGAAGAAAGAAAGAAGATAAAGTATAATAAAGTTATTAAAATTAATTATTAAGAAAAAAAATTAAAAAAAAACAATGGACGGATAGAACCCTAGGACAAATGTTGGAAGCCAAGCTATACAGACAAGATCTCACACAGAAGCATACACATACACATTCACAAAAAGAGGAAAGGGGGAAAAATTATAGATCTTGCTCTCGAAGTCTACCTCCTCAATTTGGGAAGATTCGTTGTCTATTTATGTATTCCACAGATCCAGGGTACATCAAGTTGATTGTGGAGCTTTAATCCGCTGTTTCTGAGGCTGCTGGGAGAAGTTTCCCTTTCTCTTCTTTGTTCTCATAGTTCACAGGGGCTCAGCTTTGGATTTGGCCCTTCCTCTGCGTGTAGGTCGCTGGAAGGCGTCTGTTTTTTGCTCAGACAGGATGGGGTTAAAGGAGTCGCTGATTCGGCGGCTCTGGCGCACTCAGGCCGGGGAGAGGGAGGCGCACGGCATGCGGGGTGGGCCTGCGGCGGCAGAGGCCAGTGTGACATTGCACCAGCCTGAGGCCCACCCTGCGTTCTCCCTGGGAAGTTGTCCCTGGATCCCGGGAACCTGGCAATGGCAGGCTGCACAGGCTCCCCGGAAGAGGGGTGTGGATAGTGACTTGTGCTCGCACACAGGTCCCTTGGTGGTGGCAGCAGCAGCCTTAGCTTCTCCCGCCTGTCTCTGGGGTCCATTCTTTTAGCCGCGGCTCACACCCGTCTCTGGGATCTGCGCTTTTAGCCGCGGCTCGCGCCCGGCCCTGGGGTCCACGCTTTTAGCCACGGCTCGTGCGCGTCTCTGGAGTTCCTTTAAGCAGCGCTCCTAAACCCCTCTCCTCACGCACCAGGAAACAAAGAGGGAAGAAAAAGTCTCTTGCCTCTTCGGCAGGTGCAGACTTTTCCCTGGACTCCCTCCTGGCTAGCCGTGGTGCACTAACCCCTTCAGGCTATGTTCAAGCCACCAAACCCAGTCCTCTCCCTGCGCTCCGACCGAAATCCAAGCCTCAGCTCGCAGCCCCGCCCACTCCGGCGGATGAGCAGACAAGCCTCTCGGGCTGGTGAGTGCTGGTCAGCACCGATCCTCTGTGCGGGAATCTCCCCGCTTTGCCCTCTACACCCCTGTTGCTGTGCTCCTCTGCAGCTCCGAAGCTCCCCCCTCTGCCTCCCGCAGTCTCCGCCTATGAAGGGGCTTCCTAGTGTGTGGAAACTTTTCCTCCTTCACAGCTCCCTCCCACTGCTGCAGGTGCCGTCCCTATTCTTTTGTCTCTGTTTTTTCTTTTTTTCTTTTGCCCTACCCAGGTACGTGGGGAGTTTCTTGCCTTTTGGGATGTCTGAGGTCTTCTGCCAGCATTCAGTAGGTGTTCTGTAGGAGTTGCTCCACGTGTAGATGCATTTCTGGTGTATCTGTGGGGAGGAAGTTGATCTCCACCTCTTACTCTTCCGCCATCTTCCCAGCACCCCCTCTTTTTTAATTTTATTTATTTTTGCCTGCACTGGGTCTCCATTGTGGAGTGTGGGCTTCTCATTGTGGTGGCCTCTCCTGTCACAGTGCATGGGTATCAATAGCTGCGGCACACAAGATCAGTAGCTGTGGCTTGCAGGCTCAGACGTTGTGGCCCATGGGACTAGTTGTTCCATGCCATGTGGGATCATCCCGGACCAGGGCTCAAACCCGTATCCCCTGCATTGGCAGGCAGACTCCCAACCACTGTGCCACCAGAATAGCCCTGGGTCTGGTTTTTGTATCCATTCAGCCAGTCTATTTATTTTGGTTGGAGCATTTATTCCATTTACATTTAAGGCAATTATCGATATGTGTGTTCCTATTAACATTTTCTTAATTGTGTTGGGTTTGTAATCATAGGTATTTTCCTTCTCTTATGTTTCCTGCCTAGAGAAGTTCCTTTAGCATTTGTTGTAAAGTTGGTTTGCTGGTGCTGAATTCACTTAGTTTTTCTTGTCTGTAAATATTTTAATTTCTCCGTCAAATCTGAATGAGATCCTTGCTGGGTAGAGTAATCTTGGTTGTAGATTTTTCCCTGTCATCACTTTAAATATGTCCTGTCACTTCCTTCTGGCTTGCAGTTTTTGTGCTGAAAGATCAGCTGTTAAACTTATGGGGATTCACTTTTTTGTTATTTTTCCCTTGGTGCTTCTTTTTTTTTTTGCGGTACGCGGGCCTCTCACTGTTTTGGCCTCTCCCATTGCAAAGCACAGGCTCTGGACACGCAGGCTCAGCGACCATGGCTCACAGGCACAGCCGCTCCGTGGCATGTGGGATTTTCCTGGTCCAGGGAATGAACCTGTGTCTCCTGCGTCAGCAAGTTGTCTCTCAACCACTGTACCACCAGGGAAGCCCCCTTGGTGCTTTTAATTTTTTTTTCTCTGTATTTAATTTTTAATAGTGTGATTAATATGTGTTTTGGTGTGTTTCTCCTTGGATTTATCCTGTATGGGACTCTCTGCACTTCCTGGACTTGAGTAACTATTTCCTTTCCCATATTAGGGAAATGTTCAACTATAATCTCTTCAAATATTTTCTCAGTCCCTCTCTTTTTCTCTTCTTCTTCTGGAACCCCTATAATTCGAATGTTGGTGCATTTAATGTTGTCCCAGAGGTCTCTGAGGCTGTCCTCACTTCTTTTCATTCGTTTTTCTTTATTCTGCTCTCCAGTAGTTATTTCCACTATTTTATCTTCCAGGTCACTTATCCATTCTTCTGCCTCAGTTATTCTGCTATTGATCCCATCTAGAGTACTTTTAATTTCATTTATTGTGCTGTTCATCATTGCTTGTTTCATCTTTATTTCTTCTAGGCCCTTGTTAAATGTTTCTTGCATTTTGTCCATTCTATTTCCAAGAGTTTGGATCATCCTTACTATCATTATTCTGAATTCTTTTTCAGGTAGCCTGCCTATTTCCTCTTCATTTGTTAGGTCTGATGCATTTTTATCTTGCTCCTTCATCTGCTGTGTGATTTTCTGTCTTCTCATTTTGCTTATCTTACTGTGTTTGCGGTCTTCTTTCCGCAGGCTGCAGGTTTGTAGTTCCCGTTGTTTTTGATGTCTGTCTCCAGTGGCTAAGGTTGGTTCAGTGGGTTCTGTAGGCTTCCTGGTGGAGGGGGCTAGTGCCTGTGCTGTGGTGGAAGAGCCTGGATCTTGTCTGTCTTGTGGGCAGGTCCACGTCTGGTGGTGTGTTTTGGGTTGTCTGTGGACTTATTATGATTTTAGGCAGCCTCTCTGCTAATGGATGGTGTTGTGTTCCTATTTTCCTTGTTGTTTGGCATAGGTTGTCCAGCACCATAGCTTGCTCATCGTTGAGTGAAGCTGGGTGCTGGTGTTAAGATGGAGGTCTCTGGGATATTTTCGTCATTTGATATTATATGGAGCTGGGAGGTGTCTTGTGGACCAGTGTCCTGAAGTTGGCTCTCCCACCTCAGAGGCAGAGCCCTGATTCCTGGCTGGAGCACCAAGAGCCTTTCATCTACATGGCTCAGAATAAAAGGGAGAAAAAGTAGAGAGAATTAGTAGAATTATGGGGAAAGAAAGACAGAAAGGAGGGAAGGAAGGAAGGAAGGAACGAGGGAAGGAAGGAAGGAAGGAAGGAAGAAAGAAAGAAGAAGGAAAGAAAGGAGGGAGGGAGGGAGGAAGGAAAGAAGGAGGGAAGGAAGGAAAAAAGACAGAAAGAAAGAAGATACGGTAAAATAAAATAAAGTATAATAAAGTTATTGAATTAAAAAATAATTATTTAGGGGAAAAAAGGGACAGATAGAACCTTAGGACAAATGTTGGAAGCAAAGCTATACAGACAAAGTCTTACACAGAAGCATACATATACACCCTCACAAAAAGAGGTAAAGGGGAAAAAATCATAAATCTTGCTCTCAAAGTCCACCTCCTCAATTTGGGATGATTCATGGTCTAAAGGAGGGAAGGAAGGAAGGAAGGAAGGAAGGAAGGAAGGAAGGAAGGAAGGAAGGAAGGAAGGAAGGAAAGAAAGAAAGAAAGAAAGAAAGAAAGAAAGAAAGAAAGAAAGAAAGAAAGAAAGAAGAAAGAAAGAAGATAAAGTATAATAAAGTTATTAAAATTAATTATTAAGAAAAAAAATTAAAAAAAAACAATGGACGGATAGAACCCTAGGACAAATGTTGGAAGCCAAGCTATACAGACAAGATCTCACACAGAAGCATACACATACACATTCACAAAAAGAGGAAAGGGGGAAAAATTATAGATCTTGCTCTCGAAGTCTACCTCCTCAATTTGGGAAGATTCGTTGTCTATTTATGTATTCCACAGATCCAGGGTACATCAAGTTGATTGTGGAGCTTTAATCCGCTGTTTCTGAGGCTGCTGGGAGAAGTTTCCCTTTCTCTTCTTTGTTCTCATAGTTCACAGGGGCTCAGCTTTGGATTTGGCCCTTCCTCTGCGTGTAGGTCGCTGGAAGGCGTCTGTTTTTTGCTCAGACAGGATGGGGTTAAAGGAGTCGCTGATTCGGCGGCTCTGGCGCACTCAGGCCGGGGAGAGGGAGGCGCACGGCATGCGGGGTGGGCCTGCGGCGGCAGAGGCCAGTGTGACATTGCACCAGCCTGAGGCCCACCCTGCGTTCTCCCTGGGAAGTTGTCCCTGGATCCCGGGAACCTGGCAATGGCAGGCTGCACAGGCTCCCCGGAAGAGGGGTGTGGATAGTGACTTGTGCTCGCACACAGGTCCCTTGGTGGTGGCAGCAGCAGCCTTAGCTTCTCCCGCCTGTCTCTGGGGTCCATTCTTTTAGCCGCGGCTCACACCCGTCTCTGGGATCTGCGCTTTTAGCCGCGGCTCGCGCCCGGCCCTGGGGTCCACGCTTTTAGCCACGGCTCGTGCGCATCTCTGGAGTTCCTTTAAGCAGCGCTCCTAAACCCCTCTCCTCACGCACCAGGAAACAAAGAGGGAAGAAAAAGTCTCTTGCCTCTTCGGCAGGTGCAGACTTTTCCCTGGACTCCCTCCTGGCTAGCCGTGGTGCACTAACCCCTTCAGGCTATGTTCAAGCCACCAAACCCAGTCCTCTCCCTGCGCTCCGACCGAAATCCAAGCCTCAGCTCGCAGCCCCGCCCACTCCGGCGGATGAGCAGACAAGCCTCTCGGGCTGGTGAGTGCTGGTCAGCACCGATCCTCTGTGCGGGAATCTCCCCGCTTTGCCCTCTACACCCCTGTTGCTGTGCTCCTCTGCAGCTCCGAAGCTCCCCCCTCTGCCTCCCGCAGTCTCCGCCTATGAAGGGGCTTCCTAGTGTGTGGAAACTTTTCCTCCTTCACAGCTCCCTCCCACTGCTGCAGGTGCCGTCCCTATTCTTTTGTCTCTGTTTTTTCTTTTTTTCTTTTGCCCTACCCAGGTACGTGGGGAGTTTCTTGCCTTTTGGGATGTCTGAGGTCTTCTGCCAGCATTCAGTAGGTGTTCTGTAGGAGTTGCTCCACGTGTAGATGCATTTCTGGTGTATCTGTGGGGAGGAAGTTGATCTCCACCTCTTACTCTTCCGCCATCTTCCCAGCACCCCCTCTTTTTTAATTTTATTTATTTTTGCCTGCACTGGGTCTCCATTGTGGAGTGTGGGCTTCTCATTGTGGTGGCCTCTCCTGTCACAGTGCATGGGTATCAATAGCTGCGGCACACAAGATCAGTAGCTGTGGCTTGCAGGCTCAGACGTTGTGGCCCATGGGACTAGTTGTTCCATGCCATGTGGGATCATCCCGGACCAGGGCTCAAACCCGTATCCCCTGCATTGGCAGGCAGACTCCCAACCACTGTGCCACCAGAATAGCCCTGGGTCTGGTTTTTGTATCCATTCAGCCAGTCTATTTATTTTGGTTGGAGCATTTATTCCATTTACATTTAAGGCAATTATCGATATGTGTGTTCCTATTAACATTTTCTTAATTGTGTTGGGTTTGTAATCATAGGTATTTTCCTTCTCTTATGTTTCCTGCCTAGAGAAGTTCCTTTAGCATTTGTTGTAAAGTTGGTTTGCTGGTGCTGAATTCACTTAGTTTTTCTTGTCTGTAAATATTTTAATTTCTCCGTCAAATCTGAATGAGATCCTTGCTGGGTAGAGTAATCTTGGTTGTAGATTTTTCCCTGTCATCACTTTAAATATGTCCTGTCACTTCCTTCTGGCTTGCAGTTTTTGTGCTGAAAGATCAGCTGTTAAACTTATGGGGATTCACTTTTTTGTTATTTTTCCCTTGGTGCTTCTTTTTTTTTTTGCGGTACGCGGGCCTCTCACTGTTTTGGCCTCTCCCATTGCAAAGCACAGGCTCTGGACACGCAGGCTCAGCGACCATGGCTCACAGGCACAGCCGCTCCGTGGCATGTGGGATTTTCCTGGTCCAGGGAATGAACCTGTGTCTCCTGCGTCAGCAAGTTGTCTCTCAACCACTGTACCACCAGGGAAGCCCCCTTGGTGCTTTTAATATTTTTTTCTCTGTATTTAATTTTTAATAGTGTGATTAATATGTGTTTTGGTGTGTTTCTCCTTGGATTTATCCTGTATGGGACTCTCTGCACTTCCTGGACTTGAGTAACTATTTCCTTTCCCATATTAGGGAAATGTTCAACTATAATCTCTTCAAATATTTTCTCAGTCTCTTTCTTTTTTTCTTCTTCTTCTGGGACTCCTAGTATTCGAAGGTTGGTGCATTTAGTGTTTTCCCAGAGGTCTCTGAAGTTGTCCTCAAGTCTTTTCATTTTTTTTTCTTTATTCTGCTATGCAGTAGTTATTTCCACTATTTTATCTTCCAGGTCATTTATCCGTTCTTCTGCCTCAGTTATTGTACTATTGATTCCTTCTAGAGAATTTTTAATTTCATTTATTTTGTTGTTCATCATTGTTTGTTTGATCTTTAGTTCTTCTCAGTCCTTGCTAAATATTTATTGTATTTTCTCTATTCTATTTTCAAGATTTTGGATCATCTTGACTATCATTACTCTGAATTCTTTTACAGGTAGATTGCCTATTTCCTCTTCATTTGTTTGGCCTGGTGGGTTTTTACCTTGCTCCTTCTTCTGCTATGTGTTCCTCTGTCTTCTCATTTTGCTTAACTTACTGTGTTTGGGGTTTGCTTTTCACAGGCTGCAAGTTCATAGTTCCCGTTGTTTTTGGTGTCTGCCCCCAGTGGCTAAGGTTGATTCAGTGGGTTGTGTAGGCTTCCTGGTGGAGGAGACTTGTGCCTGTGTTCTGGTGGATGAGGCTGGATCTTGTCTTTCTGGTGGGAAGGACCGTGTCTGGTGGTGTGTTTTGGGGTGTCTGTGACCTTACTATGATATTTGGCAGCTTCTCTGCTAATGGGTTGCATTGTGTTCCTGTCTGCTATTTGTTTGTCATAGTGCGTCTAGCATTGTAGCTTGCTGGTCATTGAATGTATGTGGGTGTCGGCATTGAGATGGAGGTCTTGGGAGATTTTTGCCGTTTGATATTACGTGGAGCTGGGAAGTCTCTTGTGGACCAATGTCCTGAACTTGGCTCTCCCACCTCAGAGACATAGCCCTGACACCAGGACGGAGTGCCAGGACCATCAGCCACACGAGAAAAAAGAAAGAAATAAAGAATAAAATAAAATAAAATAATCTTATTAAAGTAAAAAATAAAAAATAATTTTTATAAATTAAAAAGTAATAAAAAGGAGAAAGAAAGAAAGAAGAGAGCAACCACACTGAAAAACAAATCCACCAATGATAAAATGTGCTAAAAATTTTACAAAAAAATGAAAATAAAAAAACAAATGGACAGATAGAACCCTAGGACCAATGGTAAAAGCAAAGGTGTACAGACAAATTCACACAAATTTGCATACACAAACACACTCACAAAAACAGAAAAAGGATAAAAATATATATTGTTGCTCCCAAAGTCCATTGCCTCAATTTTGAGATGATTTGTTGTCTATTCAGTTATTCCACATATGCAGGGTACATCAAGTTGATTTTGGAGATTTAATCTGCTGCTTCTGAGGCTGCTTCGACAGGTGTCCCTTTCTTTTCATTTTTCACACAGCTCCTAAGGTTCAGCTTTGGATTTTGACCCTCCTCTTTGTGCTGGTCACCTGAGGGCATCTGTTCCCCACTCACACAGGATGGGGTTAAAGTAGCAGTTGATTTGGGGCTCTGGCTCACTCAGTCCAGGGGGGAGGGAAAGGTACAGAATGTGTGGCAAGCCTGCAGTGGCAATGGCCATCGTGACATTGCAACAGCCTGAGGCGTGCCTTGTGTTCTCCTGGGGAAGTTGTCCCTGGATCACAGGACCTCGGCAGTGGCAGGCTGCATAGGCTCCCAGGAAGGGAGGTGTGGATAGTGACCTGTGTCTGTACACAGGCTTCTTGGTGACTGTAGCAACAGCCTAAGCATTTCATGCCCATCTCTGTTGTCCACACTGATAACCGTGTCTGGTGCCTGTCTCTGGAGCTCGTTTAAGCGGTGCTCTGAATCACCTCTCCTTGCGCATCCTGAAACAATTGTCTCTTGCCTCTTAGGCAGGTCCAGACATTTTCCAGGACTCCCTCCAGGCTACCTGTGGTGCACTAGCTCTCTTCAGGCTGTGTTCATGAAGCCAACCCCAGTGTTCTCCTTGGGACCTGAGCTTCAAGCCTGAGCCTCAGCTTCCAGCTCCCAATTACCCTGACGGGGGAGCAGACAAGCCTCTCAGGCTGGTGAGTGCTGCTCGGCACTGATCCTTTGCGGGAATCTCTCCACTTGGCCCTCTGCACCCCTGTTGCTGCGCTCTCCTCCGCGGCTCCGAAGCTTCCCCCCGCCCACCCCATCTCCACCAGTGAAGGGGTTTCCTAATGTGTGGAAACATTTCCTCCTTCACAGCTCCCTCCCACTGGTGCAGGTCCCATCCCTATTCTTTTGTCTCTGTTTTGTCTTTTTTCTTTTGCCCTACTCAGGTATGAGGAGCGTTTCTTGCCTTTTGGGAAGTTTGAGGTCTTCTGCCAGCGTTCAGTAGGTGTTCTGTAGGAGTTGTTCCCCATGTATATGTATTTCTGATGTATTTGTGAGGAGGAAGGTAATCTCCACGTCTTACTCTTCTGACATCTTGAAGGTCTCCCCTATAACTATTTTAAATATATCACAACCTTTGGTAAGCATAGATAAAACTTAAAAAAAATCTAAATATAATAAAGGTAAGTAAATTTATAGATCATTCCATTATGTTGCAGGAACAATGCTACATGCTTTACAAGCATTATAATTTTTAATACTCCAAGATATCCTATAAGATAGATATCATTGTCAACATTTGACAAGTGAGGATACTGAGGCAGAGAGGATAATTTTCTATTATGTGGAGGAACTTGAATTCCAAACCCAGTACACTGGTATCCAAACCCACAATCTTACTTGTTATAATATTGTGAGATACCTAATTATTACTCTGGTCTTATTTAGACATAGGAAATTTTAAAAGATATACATAAAATCAATAATAAAATATTAATTTAAAAGCAACACTCTAAGCATATTCTACAGTTGAGATCTTGTAATTTTAAATGTCAAATAAATTAATCCTAAACTTCTTGTAATTTACAGTAAGAAATAAAAATTGAATTGTAGAGTATTTTACTGTGGTTGTTAGATGAGTAGGGGTATCAATTTTCCATTCTCACTTTTAGTACTTCATTATGCAATAGCTTGTATCACTTTTTAATAATTCTGTGAGGGTTAATCCTATCCTTATCCTTAGAGCAAATTTCTCAATGATGGATATTGTCAGGCACTGGTAGACAGAAGACCTAGGATTAATCTGTGTAAATACTGATTTACCATTTCATTTACCTGTGCCTTAATTTCCTCATCTGTAAAATTGAGACATTAATGCCTTCCTATCTTATTAAGGCCAAATTAGATAAAGGACATAAAAGTGCTTTGAAAATCATAAAGAACAATTCCAAACAGTCAGTATTGAAATAAGGGGATATATACCAATCCCAACCACACCTGCTGAGTACCTATTAGGTACTCAATATGTTCTAATTGGCTGATGAAATCTGGGGTATAATCCTTAGCCTCTTTTATAAGATCTATATTACTACAAGTTGACTTGATCAAATAGCACTACAGGAGGCACTGGGCTTTTTGGTTTTTTTATTTCATGGCCAGAGTAAGATATCCAGAGGCCCTAAGTATTGTAAAATATGTTCTCCCTTTCCAATACTATGTAATTCAAAACAAAAACACTGTGGGAATTCCCTGGTGGTCTAGTGGTTAGGATTTGGCACTTTCACAGCTGTGGCCCAGGTTCAAACCCTGGTCAGGGAATTGAGATCCTGCAAGCCATGCAACCTAAATATATATATATATATATATATATATATATATATATATATATATATATATATATATATATATATATATATATGTATATATATACTACCAAAAGCATAAAATGACTCTAAGGAAATCCACAAAATTTTGTTTTTCCTATGATGAACACTTTTACTCTTTAAAAAAAACAGTTTCCACTTCCTCAAAGATAGAATAGGTATACTTTTCCCTATTTGTTCTGTTAAGTGCAACTAAAAACCCCGGATATTACATACAAAGCAAACATAAGAAGATTCTGAAATGTGCAGAGAATAAGGTAGACTGACTAGCAACCTAGGTATCTGAGGAATGAAATGGTAGTGACTTCCCCTGGTTTTCCTTTTGACTCATATATTCCATACTTGGAACTAAAGAATCTAGGAACTCAGAAACACCAACAGGTGCAGATAAAGCAAGCCCTAACAGAAGTCTGCTCTCTCCAGCCAAAGGACCAAGAAAAAGACATCCAAATACAGAAAACCTTTAGCTGCTCTAATCTAGCCAAACACCACAGTGAAAGCTGTCACAACTCCCACTCATGCCAGCAAAGGCCCAGTAGGAAGCCTACACATCCAATCTCACCAGGCTAACAAGTTGTTTCACTTCCCCTTACCCGCCATTCCCACCAGGGAGGTAACAGAAAAAACAGAATAGGGAATCAAGACTTTTATCTTCACAAATCAGTAATGAGCCCCAACTCTGACAACCATGATGTCCATGGAGACCTCTTGGGGAACTGGGATCCCTAGCCAGCAGTAGCAAGATGTCCTCACTATGGTGTCAGCAGACATTGAGTGAAGAAACTGGATTTCTACTACCACCTAGAAATAGTGAATTCATGTCCCCACCCCTTCCACTGCTGGAGTCCAGGAAAATCAGTTAAAGCAGAAGGCTTAAATAAGATCCAGAATCTCATAACACAATGTGACAATGTCCAGGTTTCAATTTTAAATCACTCATAATACAAAGAACCAGGAAGATCTCAAACTGAGCGTAAAAAAGACAATTAATAGATGCCAACACTGAGATGACAGATATGTTAGAATTATCTGACAAATACTTTAAACACAGTTATAAGACTAATAAGTTCTATGCTTGAAAGCTGCTAAAAAAGTAGATCCTAAATGTCCTCACCACACACACACACACACACACACACACAATGATAACTATGTGAGGTGACAATTGTAGTAAATAACCTTATTTTAATTATTTCACAATATGTATGTGTATCAAATCATCACGTTGTACTCCTAAAATTTCCAAAATGTTATGCTAATTATATCTCAACAAATCTTGGAAAAAAATCTTGAAAACAGTGAGAGAGAAACAGGACCTCACCGATAGTGGAAAAACAATTAAAATCAGAGCAGATTTCTCATTAGAAGAAGCCAACAGGGCCAGAAGGAAGTGGCACAGTATATTTCAAGGGCCAAAAAAAAAAAAAAAAAAAAAAAAGACTGTCAACCCATAATATTTTAACCAGTGAAAATATCCTTCATGAATGAAGGAGAAACCAAGATATCTTCAGATGAAGGAAAACAAAGAGAATTTGTTACAAGAAGATGTACCCTAAAAGAATGGCTAAAGAAAGTTTTCTAACTAGAAAGGGAAATATAAGAAGGATACTTGGACTATCAGTATGGAAAAACAAATATGGTAAGCAAAAATATGGGTAAATTCATTAGGCTTTCCTTCTCTTGAGTGTGCTAAATTATGTTTGATGTTTGAAGGAAAATTATAACACCGATGTGGTCCTAAACATATAGCAGAAATATTCAAATCAATTATATTTTAAACAGGGGAGGGTAAAAAGACATAAAAGAGGTAAGGTTTCTATACGTCACTCAAACATGTAAAGTGATGACACCAGTAGACAGTGGTAAGTTATGTACATAAAATGTATGTGTGTTTGCATGTGCGTGTGTGTACACCTAGAGCAACGACTTAAAAGACTATACAGAAAGATACACTGAAAAACACTATAGATAAATTGAAACTGAATTCTGAAAAACAATCATGTAATCCACAGGAAAGAACTATAAAGGACACAGAAATGAAAAAGAGAGAGAACAAACAAAATTGATATGACAAACCTAAGCTAATATATCAATAATTACATTAAATATAAATGTTTAACATGACCAATTGGGATTTATATCAGGAATGCAGTTGTTTCAACACATGAACATGAGTCAATGCAACAAATCATATCAAGTAGATGCAGAAAAAACATTTGACAATATCTAACATTCTTTCATGATGAAACAGTAAACAAACTAGAAAAGGGAATTATACACTCAATGTATAAAGGGAATCTGCTACAAACCAAGAGAACATCCTACTTAATGTTGAAAGATTAGATGCTTTCCCCCTAACATCAAGAAAAAGACAAGTATGTTTGTTCTTGTCAACTCTATTCAACATCGTACTGGAGGTTCTAGCCAGGGCAACTAGGAAAGAAAAAGAAATAAAAAACATCTACTTTGGAAAGGAAGAACTAAAATTATCTCTTTTTGCAGAGTGCATAATCTTGCATGTACAAAATCCTAGATAACACACATACACACACACATACACACACACACACACACTTATTACTGATAAACAAGTGCAATAAGGATGCAAAATTCAAGATCAACATAAAAATAACTTGTTATTTCTACGCATCATCTAAGAACAATCAAAAATGAAATTAAGAAAACAACTGCATTTACAATAGAATCAAAAGGAGTAAAATATTATCAAAAGAAGTGTATGACTTGTACAATGAAAAATATAGAATATTGTTGAAAGAAATTAAAGAATACCTAAATAATGGAAAGATGTCTCATGTTCATGGATGGGAATACTTAATGTTGTTAAGATGGCAATACTTCCCAGAACAATCTACAGATTCAAAACAATCCCAATCAAAATACCAGCTGGATTTTTTGCAGAAATTGACAAACTGATCCTCAAACTCATATGGAGGTGTAAGTAACCCAGAATGGACAAAACACTTTGAAAAAGAACACAAAAGTTAAAGGCCTCACACTTCTCGATTTCAAAACATACTATAAAGCTACAGTAATCAAAAGAGAGTGATATTGGCATAAAGCTAGGCATATAGATCAATGCAATATTTAGAACTCACTAATAAGCCCTTACATTGGTGATAAATTCATTCATAATAATTATGATAAGATAATTTAATAAGAAAAATAGTGCTCTTTAAAAATTAGTAGAATTTCAGTTTCTTAGAACAGATTTATATAGGTTTACAGAAAAATTGATTGGAAAGTATAGAATCCACACATATCCAATCTCCTCACCCCACACACAGTTTCTCATATTATTTGCATCTTGTATTAGTGCAATTATTTTTTTTTAACATTTGGTGAATCAACTTTGATACCACTTTATTAACCAAAGTCCATGGTTTACATTAGGATTCACACTTTGTGTTGTATATTTTACGGGTTTTGTTAAATGTATAATGACTTGTTTCATCACTGTATTATATAGAATATTTATACTGCTCTTAAAAGCCCCCGTGCTCCACACCTTTGTCCCTTCCTCCTTCCCCATGAAACCTTTGTAATCAGTGATCTTTTTTACTGTCTCCATAGTTTTGCATTTTCCAGAATATCATATACTTGAAATCATACAATATGTAGCCCTTTCATACTGTCTATAACAATAGCCTTTTCAACAAATGGTATTGAGACAACTGAATATCCATACTCAAAAGTATGCATTTGTACCCCTATCTCACACCATACACAAAAATAGCTCAAAATAGATTCTGGACCTAAATGTAAGAACCAAAACTACACAAAACTTTTTTTTTTTTTTTTTTTTTTTTTTTTTGCGGTACATGGGCCTCTCACTGTTGCGGCCTCTCCTGTTGCAGGACACAGGCTCCGGACCCGCAGGCTCAGCAGCCATGGCCCACGGGCCCAGCCTCTCTGCAGCATGTAGGATCCCCCCGGACCGGGGCGCTAACCTATGTCCCCTGCATCGGCAAGCGGACTCCCAACCACTGCGCCACCAGGGAATCCCATATACAACTCTTAAAAGAAAACATAGAAGTAACTATCTGAACTTGGATTAGGCAATGTTTTCTTAGATATGAAATAAAAAGCACAAATTACAAAAGAAAAATAGATAAATTGAGGCTTAAAAAAATTTAAAAACTTTTCTTCTTCAAAGAATACCATCAAGACAGTGAACAAAGAACCTGAAGAATGGAAAAAAAATATTTGCGAATTTTATATTATTTGCAAATAATTATTATATATTTGCAAATTATATATTATATGAGACTTGTACCCATAAAATTAAAAAAATTAAAACCTACACAAAGGATTTCTAGAAAAAGTTCTCAGAATAGAATAAATACAAATGGTCAAAACCACCTAAAAAGACACTCATCATCATTAACCATTAAGGAAATACAAATAAAAACAATGAGTTACCATTTCACATCCACTAGGGTGGCTATAACAAGAAGACCAACAATAACAGACAGACAAGTGTTGGCAAGAATGTAGAGAAACTGAAGCCCCCATACATTGCTGACAGGAATGCAAAATGATGAAGCCACTCTGGAAAACAGTTAGGCAGTTCTTCAAAATGTTAAACATAGAGTTACTATATGACTCAGCAATCCACTCCTAGGTATATACCCAAATAATTGAAAACATATGTCTACCCAACAACAGGTACATAAATGTTCATAGCAATGTTATTATTCATAATAACCAAAAAAATATGGAAACAAACCAAATGTCCATAAACTGATAAATGGGGAAATAAAATGTGGTATATCTATAAAGAGGAATATTATTCATCCATATAAATTAATGATGTACTGATAAATGATACAACATGGATAAACATTATGCTAAATGAAATAACCCAGAATTAAAAGGCTACATGTTACATGATTCCATTGATATGAAATGTTCAGAACAGCAATTCCACAGAGACCAAAAGTGGTTGCCATGGGCTGGAGAAGAGGGGAATGGGGAGTGACTGCTAATTCATGTGAGGTTTCTTTTAAGGGTTATGAAAATCTTCTGAAGGTATACAGTGATGATCATTGCATAACTCTGTGAATATATTTCAAAACACTGAATTATGTACTTTTAAAGGATGATGGTATGTATATTTTATCTCATTAAAGCAGTTATGAAATATGTAAATGGTTATATACCAAATAAAAGACAGATTGGCAGAGTGG
The DNA here is from genome assembly GCF_964374135.1 of Grampus griseus. Classification (NCBI taxonomy): domain Eukaryota; kingdom Metazoa; phylum Chordata; class Mammalia; order Artiodactyla; family Delphinidae; genus Grampus; species Grampus griseus. Next base: position 71,685,140 of record NC_138999.1, on the reverse strand, counting down.
ATTAAAAACATAACCCAACTATATGTTTGTACAAAAAAACCTCACTTCAAATATAATGATATAGGTAAGTTGAAATTTAAAAGATGGAAAAGATATATCAGTGGAAGTAAAGCAGGAGTGGCTATATTAATATCCAATAAAGTAGGCATCAGAGCAAAGAAAATTACCAGAGACAGAGAGGAACATTATATGATAATAAAATTATCAATCTGCCAAGATCCAATACCACTCCTCAATATATATGCCCCAAACAATAAAATTACTAAATATATGAATCAAAAACTAACAGAACTGAGAAGAGAAAAAAACAAATCCACAATTATTGTTGGATGTTTCAAAACACTGCTCTCAGTAATTGACAAAACAAGTAGAAAATTACTAAGTATAAGAGAACTCAACAACATCATCCATCAACCAGATCTAGATATCAGTATTTCTAGAATGGATCACCCAAAAGCAAGATTACACATTCTTTTCAAGTGCCCATGGGAAATATATCAAGCTAGGCCAATATCCTGAGCCATAAAAAAACTTTAACAAATTTAAAAGAATAAACGTCATACAAATTATGATCTCAAACAACAAGGAAATCAAAAGAAAAATCAATAACAGAAAGATAGAAAAAAATCTCCAAACAATTGGAAACTAAACAACACATCCGAAATAAATCATGAGTCAAAGAGAAGGTCTCAAGAAAAACACATACACTGAGCCAAATGAAAATAAAAATGCAACATGTCATAATGTATGGGACAGTAAAATACTGCTGAATTTGAATGCATCCCTAAAACAGGAAATGGTTTGAATGAATAACCCAAGTTCCTATCTCAGGAAGCTACAAGAAGAGCAAAATAGATCCAAAGAAGAGAGAGGGAATGAAATAATATAGATTAAAAGAAAAAATATATGAAATAGTAAACAGGAAAATAAACAGTCAATTAAATAGAACTGGTTCTTTGAAAATATAAATAAAATTGACAAACCTCTGACAGTACTAAGAGAAAAAGAAAGAAGACACAAATACCTGGAATGAAATATTAACAACAGGAATTAAATGGGGGATATCACTACAGAACATAACCTCAAAAAGATAATAAGAAAGTACTATGAACAACCCTACACACATAAGGTAGACAACTTTGATGAAAATAACCACTTTCTCAAAAAACCAAAACCAGCGTAACTCATCCAATATAAAGCAGGCCCACATGATTTCACTGCAGAATTCTACAAAATGTTTAAAGAAGAAATAACATCAATTCTACACAATCTCTTCTGGAAAATATAAAAGGAGTGAAGACTTTCCAATTAATTTTTTAAAGCTAGAATTACCTTGATATCAATACCAGAGAAAGACAATATGAGAAAGAAAACTAAATAGTTGCAAAAATCCTTAACAAAATATTAGCAAATAAAATTCATCAATACATCAAAAGAATTAAACACCATGACCAAATGGGTTTCATTCCATAGATGCAAGCCTAGTTCACTATTTAAAAATCAACTGATTAATGCTATTCACCATATAAACTGACTAAAGTAGGAAAATCACATGATCACATCAGTTGGTGTAGAAAAAGCATCTTACAAAATCTAATACTCAGAATTAGATGTTGAAACCAGGAACATGGAGGACTTTCCTCAACCTGATAAGAGATTCTTTAACAAAAGAAAAGAAAACAAAACAAAAACAAAAACGACAGCAACTTCTGGTTTCCAGTCTAACACATTAGGACCTGAGATGACACCACACCATATAAATAACGAGTAAAAAGCCGAAAAATCTAATAAATTAACAACTCTTCTTACAATTGTCAGAGAAGTCAGGTCACAGGACAAACTGTTTCCCTCAAAATTGGAGAGACAGATACACAAATACAGAGACTCACAACAATTGGAGCAGAAATCCACCAGCAGAAAACTCTGTGAGAACCAGTGCCAGATAGAAAAACACAAACTGTAATTGATGAATTGCAGTAGGCTCAGTGTGGACAAGTATGAGAGTTAAAAACTCCAAGGAGTCCCAATCATAGAGAGGATCCTATGCTTTTCTAAGTCTTACCCCCAAGACCTCTACCACGTCTTCACATTCAGAATCTGGGGAAAACCCTTTTATGCTTGTGGCAGTGGAAGAGGATATATAACCATTCTGAAACAATCCAGAGCATTGTGGTCTTCTTAATAATTTCTGCTCTCAGGAAAATCTATTTTACTAGAACTTAACATACCTGAGGGAAGTGTAATTCCTTACTCCAGCCTGCTTAAGCCTTTCACATGGTGGAAAAGAAATGCAATCATCTCCTGGTATCCACAGGGAATTTGTTCCAGGAAACCCATCATATACCAAAATTCACAGATGCTAAAGTCCCTTATATAAAATGGCATAGTACAATGAATACAGTTGGCCCTCCATATCCACAGGTTTGACATCCACAGATTCAACCAGCCATGGACAATAATTTCAATCCCTAGTTGGTTGAATTGTGGATGCAAAACTCACAAATTTGGAGGGCCAATTGTATATTTATTGAAAACAATCTGCATATAAGTGTACCCATGCAATTCAAACATGTGTTGTTCAAGTGTCAACTGTGCTCAAGTCCAGTTCCCTCTAGCCTTTCATGTAAGGGAAGGGGAATACCCAACAAAAGCATCCTCTAGCTATCCTTTCTGACTTAAGTTATGGGGGGGGAATACAGAGAAGCACTGATGAAGTTCACAGTTCAGAGGCACAGACTCAACAAAATACTGAGACCTAATCACAGATGTTCCCCCTTCCCCTAAACCTCACCAGCATACTGCTGAAGGCCTACTTAACTGGAGTTCCCTTAACCCAGCACATCATGTCCAGATTTCAACAAAAAAAAATTTAAGTTATAATAAAAGGCAAAAAACACAGTTTGAAGAGACTGAGCAAGCATTAGAACAAAAGTAAGATATGACAGGGATATCAGAATTATCAGACTGAGAATTTAAAACCACTGTGATTAATATGGTACAGGCTCTAAAGGGAAAAAACTAGACAATGCAAGAACAAGTGACTTGAATTTCACTGATGATTAGTTATTTTGAGCACCTCTTCATTTACTTGTTGGTCATTTGTACATCTTCTTTGGAAAAATGTTTATTAAAGTTCTCTTTCCATTTTTTAACCAGGTTATTTGATTTTTTGTTATTGATTTATATGTGTTCCTTACATATTTTAGATATTAATCCCTTATCAGATACACAGCTTTAAAATATTTTCTCCCATTCCATAGGTTACATTTTCATTTTGTTGATTGTTTCCTTTGCTGTGCAGAAGCTTTTCATTTTCATGTAGTCCCACTTATTTATTTTTGTTTTTGTTGCCTGTGCTTTTGACGTCATATTCATGAAATAGCTGCCAGGATCAATGTAAAGATTTTTCCCTATATTTACTTATAGAAGTTTTATAGTTTCGTGTCCTACATTTAAGACTGTAATCCATTTTGAGTTAATATTTTGTATGGCATTTTAAGATAAGGATCTACATTATTTTGCATATGGATATCCAGTTTTCTCAACAACATTTATTGAAGAGACTGTCCTGTTCCTATTGTGTATTCTTGTAGCCCTTGCCAAAGATTAGTTGACCATATATGTGTGGGTTTATTTCTAGGCTCTCTGTTCTGTTGCATGGGTTTATGTGTCTGTTTTTATACAATGCCATACTCTTTTGATTAATACTGCTTTGTAATATAGTTTGAAATCAGGAAATGTGATACCTCCAGCTTTGTTCTTCTTTCTCAAGATTGTTTTCATTATTTGGGTTCTCTTATGGCTCCATACAAATTTTAGGATTTTATTCTATTTTTATAAAAGGTATTATTGGAATTTTGATAAGGATTACATTAAATCTGTATATTGCTTTAAGTGGTATGGACACTTCAATAATATTAATTCTTCCAATCCATGAATAAAATATACCTTTCCATTTATTTGTGTCTTCAATCTCTTTCATCAGTGTCTTATTTTTTCAAGTGTACAGATATTTCACTTACCTGGTTAAATTTATTTCTAGGTATTTTAAAATTTTTGATTCAATTATAAATGGGATTGTTTTCTCTATTTTTCAGATACTTTATTGTTAGTATACAGAAATGCAACTAATTTGTGCATGTTTATTTTGTATCTTTCAAGATTACTGAATTACTTTATTAGTTCTACCAGTTTTTTGATGAGATCTTTAGGGTTTTCTATATATAAGATTATATCATCTGCAAACAGAGACTATTTTATGTCTTCCTTTCCAATTTAAGTGTCTTTTGTTTCTCTTCCTTGCCTAATTGCTGTGGCTAGGACTTCCAGTACTGTGTTGAATAGAAGTGGTTACAGTGTGCATCCTTGCACTGTGCCTAATCTTAGAGGAATATTTTCAGTTATTCATCCTTGAGTATGAGGTTATCTGTGGGCTTATAATATATGGCCTCTGTTATGTTGAGCTACATTCCTTCTATATCAAATTTGTTGAGTTTTTAATCATGAAACAATGTTAAATTTTTAAAATGCTTTTGCTACATCTAACACAAATATACGATTTTTATTCTTCATCCTGATAATATGATGTATCACATTTATTGATTTGCATATGTTAAACTCTTCTTGCATCCCAGGGGTAAATCTCACTTGATTATGATGTATGATACTTTTCATTTGCTCTTGATTTTAGTTTGCTAGTATTTTTTGAGGATTTTTGCATCTGTGATGTAAAAAAATAATAAACAGAATCTTCAAATGTTAGGAGACCAGAAGGGGAAGCTCTCATACCCTGTCATGATACAGCCCAAGGAGAAGAAAGGCTCCCGTTCTTTCCTGGCAAGGCTCAGCCATTGAAAAAACATGGACTCTTTGTTTACTGTATCCTCCCAACTCCCTTTTTCTCTATATTAAGAAATGTTCTCCTTCCCTTGCCATATGGGGCCTTGCACATGCCTTGCCATGGTTGAAGACTTGAATTAAATTCTCTGCTGACCCCACATAAACCATCTTTGTTGGAGAAATATCTCTCAGTCTATTCGGTTCAGATCAACAGTGGTATAGTGTTATTTGAAAATGGACATGGATTAGTGGTAAACATATAGTGCAAACTCTAGGGCAAATACTAAAAAAAGAAAAAGAAGTATAACTGATATGAAAAGAAAGGAGAAAAGTGGAATCATATAAAATACTCAATTAAAACCACAAAAGCAGAAGAAAAAAAAGTGTGGAAGACAAAAATGGGGAAAAGAATAAAGGCAATGAATAGAAAATAGTAAGAAATATGGTAGATATAAATCAAATCATACCAATAATGACTTTAACTGTGAATGGTCTAAATACTTAAAAGACAAAGACTGTCAGAGGGAATAAAAATAAGACCCATCTATATGTTACCTATAAGAAACTCACAGGAATACAATGACAATTATTCCTGAAAGATACCATGCTGACACTGAACAAAGTAAGTTGGGTATAGCTGTATTAATATCAGACAGAGCAGACTTCAGATCAAGGAAAGGCATCAGTGATAAAAAAAAAAGGGCATTACAAAATGATAAAGGGGTCAACTGCCCAAGATGACATAACAATCCTTAATATGTATGCACCTAAAAACATCATCAAAATACAAGGCAAAAAGTGATAAAACTACAAAGAGAGTTAATAAATCTACTGCTATAGTTGGAGACTTCAAAACCCTTCTATTAGAAATGGACAGATTGAGCAACCAGAATATCAGTAAAGATATATTTAAACTCAACAGCACCAGCAATCAACTGGATATAATTGACATCTATGGACTTGTTCATCCAAATACAGAAAAACACACATTTTTCTGAAGCTTTCATGCAATATTAAGCAATATAGACCACATTCAGGATCATCAAAAACACCATCACAAATTTAAAATAATAGAGGTCATAATATACCCACCCTCAGGAAACAATGGAGTAACACTAGATGTCAATAACAGAAAGGTAGCTGGAAAATCCCAAAATATTTGGAGATCAAACAACACATTTCTAAGTAACACATGTGTCAAAAAAGACTCACCAGAGAAATTAAAAACATTTTGAACTAAATGAAAATGTAAACACAACTTAACATTTGTGGGATATAGCAAAAGCTGTGCTTAGAGGGAAATTTAGAGCATTGAATGTATGTACTTTAAAAGAAGAAAGACATAAAATCAGTAATCTAACCTTCTACCTTCAGTAACTAGAAAAAGAAGGGCATTTAAATCCAAAGAAAGCACAATAAAAAAAGTATTAAAAATTAGGACCTATATTAGTCCTAATTAGTCCTATATTTTAAATATACATACCAAAAATGTATAGGTGTAATTACATGTTGTCTCGGAGATGCTTCGAGATAATATGGAATAGGGTGAAGCAGGTGGGGTTATAGATAAAACATGACAGCCATCAGTTGGTAAATAATAAAGCTGGATGAGTTCATGAGTATACAAGGAACACTCACAGTATTTTTATACTTTTGTATATGTTTAAAATTTGTGATAATTGTTTAAAAACAAGACAACACTGTAGAAAACAGTTTGGCAGTTTCTCAAAGGTTAAACGTAGAGCCACCATATGATCCAACAACTCTGCTACTACCTACACTGCACATCTAAAAGAACTGAAAGCAGGGATTTGAACAAATATTTTTACACCAATGACCATAGCATCATGATTCACAATACCTACAAGGTGGAAACAATCCAAGTGTCAATCAACCGTTGAATAACAAACTATTGTATATACACACAATGGGATTTATTAAGCCAAAAAAGGAATGGCATTTCATTACATGCTATAACATGGATGAACCTTGAAAACACTATGTTTAGTGAAATAAGCCAGGCATAGAAGGACAAATATTGTAGATTCCACTTACACGAGGTACCTAGAATAGGCAAATTCATAGAGATAGAAAATAGAATAGAGGTTACTAGGGCTGGTGGGAGGGAAAATGGGGTTGTTACTGTTTGATGGTTACAGAGATTTTGTTGAGGATTATGAAAAAGTTTTGGTTATAGACAGTGGTGATGGTTACACAACACTGTGACTGTATTTAATGCCATTGAACTGCATAATTATACATGGTTAAAATAAATATGATTTATGTATAGTTTACCACAATAATAAGAAATAGACTGTATGGTATTGACAAAGGTAAAGGCAAGTAGATGAATGGGAGAAAGCAGAGAATCCATGAATAGAATCATACAAATATACCCAATGGATTGTTGACAAAAGTGCAAAATCAACTCATGTGGGAATGCAGCTTTTCTACAAATGATGTTGAGCAAATGGACATTCATAGGCAAAGTGATAAAACTCTACCTAAACCTCACACCATAAAAAATAATTACCTCAATATAGATCTTATGAGAACATCTTCAGGATATCTGGCTAGGCAAACATTTCTTAGACTTGACACTGAAAGCATGATCAATAAAAGTAAAAATTAATAAACTGGACTTCATAATTTGTTTTAAAAAACCAAACTTTTGCTCTGTAAAAGGCCCTATTAGGAGGACTGAGAGACAAGTTATAGAGTGGGAGAAGATATTTTTAAGTAACATATTTGAAAAAGAACTAATATCTAAAATATATAAAAACCTCAAAACAGCAAAAAATAAACTATCCAGTTAGAAAATGGTCAAAAAAACATGAAGAGACATTTCACTGAAAAGGATATATAGATAACAGATAAGCACTTGAAAATATTTTCATTAGCCATTTGGAAAGTGCAAATTAAAACTACAATTAATAAAGCTCAGTTGGGGGATATACAAGGAAAAGATAAAACTACAATCAAATATCACTAAATACGTATAGTATGACTTAAAATTAAGAAAACAAAAATAGGGACAACACCAAATGCTGACAAGGATGTGGAAAAACAGGACTACTCATACTTTGCTGGTGAGACTGTAAAACGGTATAATTACTCGAGAAAAATTTGACAGTTGCTTAAAAATCTAAACATTCAACTACCATACAATTCAGGAATTGAACTCCTAGACATTTATCTCCAGAGAAATTGACATATTTACACAAAAACTTGTGCATGCATGTTTATAAAAGATTTAGTAGTAATAGCCAAAAACTGAAAACAAACCATATTTCCTTTAAAGAGTGATTTAACTGACCATTCCATTGACTACTAACCAGCAATAAAATGAATGAACTCTTGATACAAATAAAAAACTGGATAAAAATCGCCACAGATTTCTGCTGGATGAAAAAAAAGAGGAACACAAAAGCTTACAAACTATATGATTCCATTTATATAACATACTTGAAATGATGAGTTTATAGAAATCGAGAACAGACTAATTGTTGCCAAAGGGTAAGGAGGTGGTGAGGTGGGAGGGAATTGGGTGTGGCTATAAAAGAACAGCATGAGAGATCCTTGTGGTGATAGAAATTTTCTATATCTTGTCTCTATCAATGTCAAAATTCCAGCTGTGATATTGTACTATAATGTTGTACTGTAATGTTAAAAGATGTTACTATTGGTGGAAGATGCTTAAAGGTATATATGATCATTCTGTATTATTTCTTACAACTGCATGTGAACTACAATTATCTCAAAATAAATAGTTTAATTTTTAAAAGTCAAATAAAATACTATTTTCCAAAACAAATACTTTTGGGTGCCCCCAGTGTGCTAGTGTCTACTGAGTGAGCAGCACAATAGTTTTTGTTTGTTTTTTAACTTTTGTATCAAGGGCCTAAGCCATCAAAATATGCTTCAGAAATTATACATATTTTCTTTCCTTATAGTAAAATGAAACTACAACAAATACAAGGCAGATTGAGGATGATGTGAAAATGTTACACTTTGATTGTACTTAATTCTCAAAACTTCATTATAAATTTTCTAAGTCAAAGAAGGTATCATCTAGAGAATTATAATTTCTTCTAAATCATTTCTTCAGGAACCAGTAATGAAACATGATGAAGTGGCTCCATTTTCTTTGGTTCTTACAGTTTTAAAGGTCAGTCTTATGGATGATGATGCCTTACCTTACAGGGAGATGAAGGAGGCTGTGAGTTTGAAAGATTCTCTTCTTTAGTCATCCAACAGTTTTTGTCTCTCTGATTCAACTCATGACAGGAGAGTACTGTATATTATTAGCCTTGCTGTTTTTCTTTAGTAAAAATCCTTTCTCTTTGGGTACAACACTTGGCAATTATTTTCACTGAAAGAGTATATTTTCTTTCACCATGAGTGTTATGAATTTCTAATTAGCACATAGGAAAACAAAGAAAAGATACAGAAGCAGGAATAACGCTTAACTGGGAGCCAGGTGACATGGATTTTAATCTAATCTCTTCCAATAACACTGTTGCCTGGGCCTGGACCAAATAATTTACTTTATCTTTTCTGACCTTAATATCTTTTTCTGTAAAATGAAGTAAGACTAGCTGCTCTGTAAGATCTTAGAAGATCATTTTGACTCTGAAATTCTATGAATGCTGTTAATTTTCCCCCACTAGTCTGTGTACCTCATAAACACAGGGATCATGTGTGTTTGTTCACCATTGTATTGCCAGCAGTTAACATTGTGTCTGACACATAGTAAATGCTCAATAAACATTTATTGTGTGATTCAATCACTTCTATTAAAAATATGGGAAAACAAAGCATAAGAGTATCACTACCTAGAATCTAGATTAATTTTAATGAACATTCCAGGCTAACAGAGAAACCCACAATGATATTATCTTCTTCATAAACAAACAAAACAAAAACAAATTATGATTCAATAAAGGAAAGATAGTCTTTTCAACAAATAGTGCTGAAAGAAACTGTATATCCACATGCAAACAAATGTATCTAGACACAGATATTACACCTTTCACAAAAATTTACTCAAAATGGATTATAGACATAAATGTAAAATTCTAAAACTACTAGAAGTTAACACAGGAGAATATCTAAGTGACTTTGGGTTTGTCTATGACTTATATATAGTATCAGAAGCAAGATCTATGAAAGAAGAAAATTGACAATTTAAATATCATTAAAATTAAAAAAATAAAAACTTCTCTGTGAAAGACAATACTAAGAGAATGAAAAGACAAGCCACATGCTGGAAGTAAATATTTGAAAAACATATATTTGCTAAAGGACTCATCCAAAATATACAAAGAATACTTAAAATTCAACAATGAGAAAATAAACAATCACATTTAAAAGTGGGCAAAAGATCTCAACAGACATCTCATCAAGGAAGATATACAGATGGCAAATAAGCATATGGAAAGATTCTCAATGTCATATGTCATCAGGAAATTGCAAATTAAAACAACAATTAGGGGGACGAGGGGAAGATGGCAGAAGAGTAAGACGCAGAGATAACCTTCCTCCCAACAGATACACCAGAAATACATCTACACGTGGAACAACTCCTAGAGAACACCTACTGAATGCTGGCAGAAGACCTCAGACCACCCAAAAGGCAAGAAACTCCCCACGTACCTGGGTAGGGCAAAAGAAAAAAGAATAAACAGAGATAAAAGGATAGGGATGGAACCTGCACCAGTGGGAGGGAGCTGTGAAGGAGGAAAGGTTTCCACACACTAGGAAGCCCCTTCACAGGCGGAGACTGTGGGTGGCAGAGGGGCAAGCTTTGGAGCTGCGGATGAGAGAACAGCAACAGGGGTGCGGAGGGCAAAGTGGGGAGATTCCCGCACAGAGGATTGGGGCCGACCAGCACTCACCAACCCAAGAGGCTTGTCTGCTCACCCACCGGGGCGGGCTGGGCTAGGAGCTGAGGCTCGGGTTTTGGTCGGAGCACAGATAGAGGACTGGGGATAGCGGCGTGAACACAGCCTGCAGGGGGTTAGTACACCATGGCTAGCCCAGAGGGAGTCCAGGGAAAAGTCTGGACCTGCCGAAGAGGCAAGAGACTTTTTCTTCCCTCTTTGTTTCCTAGGGCACGTGGAGAGGGAATTAAGAGCGCTGCTTAACGGAGCTCCAGAGACGGGCACGAGCCGTGGCTAAAAGCGCGGACACATGAGACGGCCATGAGACGCTAAGGCTAATGCTTCCACCACCAAGAAGCCTGTGTGTGAGCACAGGTCACTACCCACACAACCCTTCCGGGGAGCCTGTGCAGCCTGCCACTGCCAGGGTCCCGGAATCCAGGGAAAACTACCCCTGTTGAACACACGGTGTGCCTCAGGCTGGTCCAATGTCACGCTGGCCTCTGCTGACACTGGCTCGCCCCGCACTCCATACCCCTCCCTCCCCCAGGCCTGAGTGAGCCAGAGTTCCCGAAGCAGCTTTAACCCCATCCTGTCTGAGCGAAGAACAGTTGCACTCCAGCAACCTACACACAGAGGCAGGGCCAAATCCAAAGCTGAGCCCCTGGGAGCTGTGAGAACAAAGAAGAGAAAGGGAACTCTCTCCCAGCAGCCTCAGAATTAAAGCTCCATAATCAACTTGATATACCCAGCATCTGTGGAATATATGAATAGACAATGAATCATCCTAAATTGAGGAGGTGGACTTTGAGAGCAAAATTTATGATTTTTTTCCCATTTCCTCTTTTTGTGAGTGTGTATGTGTATGCTTCTGTGTGAGATTCTTTCTGTATAGAAAAAATTTCTGTGAGATTTTTTTCTTTGCTTCCACCATTTGTCCAAGGGTTCTATATGTCCGTTTTTTAAAAATTTTTTTCTTAATAATCATTTTTTATTTTAATAAATTGACTTCATTTTACTTTATCTTCTTTCTTTCTTTCTTTCTTTGCTTCCTTCCCTCCTTTAGACAATGAATAACCCCAAATTGAGGAGGTGGACTTTGAGAGTAAGATTTATGATTTACTCCACTTTTCCTCTTTTTATGAGTGCGTATGTCTATACTTCTGTATGAGATTTGGTCTGTATAGCTTTGCTTCCACCATTTGTCCTAGGGTTCTATCCACCCAGTTTTTCTTTTTTATTTTCTTAATAATTATTTTTTATTTTAATAACTTTATTATATTTTATCTTAATTTATTTTATTTTACTTTATCTTCTTTCTTTCTTTTTTTGCTTCCTTCCCTCCTTCCTTCTTTACTTCCTCCTTCCCTCCCTCACTCTCTCCTATCTTTCTTTATTTCCTTCTTTCTTTCCTCCTTTCTTTCTTTCTTTCTTTCTACTTCTACTAATTATTTATTTCTACTTTTTCTCCTTTTTATTCTGAGTGATGTGGATGAAAGGCTCTTCGTGCTGCAGCCAGGAGCCAGTGCTGTGCCTCTGAGGTTGGAGAGCCAACTACAGGACACTGGCCCACAAGAGACCTCCCAGCTCCAGATAATATCAAATGGCATAAATCTCCCAGAGATCTCCATTTCAACACCAGCATCCAGTTTCACTCAACGACCAGAAAGCTACAGTGCTGGACATCCTATGCCAAACACAAAAACACAAATCCACCCATTAGCAGAGAGGCTGCCGAAAATCATACTAAGTCCAAAGACACCTCAAAACATACCACTAGACATGGACCTGCCCACCAGAAAGACAAGATCCAGCCTCATCCACCAGAACACAGGAACTAGTCCCATCCACCAGGAAGCCTACACAAACCACTGAACCAACATTAGCCACTGGGGAGAGACACCAAAAACAACGGGAACTACGAACCTGCAGCCTGAAAAACGGAGACGCCAAACACAGTAACATAAGCAAAATGAGAAGACAGAAAAACACACAGCAGATGAAGGAGCAAGATAAAAACCCAACAGACCTAACAAATGAACAGGAAATAGGCAGTCTACCTGAAAAAGAATTCAGAATAATGATAGTAAAGATGATCCAAAATCTTGGAAAAATAATAGACAAAATGCAAGAAACATTTAACAAGGACCTAGAAGAACTAAAGATGAAACAAACAATGATAAAAAACACAATAAATGAAACTAAAAATACTCTAGATGGGATCAATGGCAAAACAACTGAGACAGAAGAACGGAGAAGTGACCTGGAAGATAAAATAGTGGAAATAACAAACACAGAGCAGAATAAAGAAAAAAGAATGAAAAGAACTGAGGACAGTCTCCCAGACCTCTGGGACAACATTAAATGTGCCAATATTCGAATTACAGGGGTTCCAGAAAAAGAAGAGAAAAATAAAGGGACTGAGAAAATATTTGAAGAGATTATAGTTGAATACTTCCCTAATATGAGAAAGGAAATAGTTAATCATGTCCAGGAAGCACAGAGAGTCCCAAACAGGATAAATCCAAAGGGAAATACACCAAGACACATATTAATCAAAGTGTCAAAATTTAAATACAAAGAAAACATATTAAAAGCAGCAAGGGAAAAACAACTAATAACACACAAGGGAATCCCCATAAGGTTAACAGCTGATCTCTCAGCAGAAACCCTACAAGCCAGAAGGGAGTGGCAGGACATACTGAAAGTGATGAAGGAGAAAAACCTGCAACAAAGATTACTCTACCCAGCAAGGATCTCATTCAGATTTGATGGAGAAATTAAAACCTTTACAGACAAGCAAAAGCTGAGAGAGTTCATCACCACCAAACCAGCTTTACAACAAATGCTAAAGGAACTTCTCTAGGCAGGAAACACAAGAGAAGGAAAAGTCCTACAATAACGAACCCAAAACAATTAAGAAAATGGGAATAGGAACATACATATCGATCATTACCTTAAATGTAAATGAACTAAATGTTCCCATCAAAAGACACAGATTGGCTGAATGGACACAAAAACAAGACGCATATATATGCTGTCTACAAGAGACCCACTTCAGACCTAGAGACACATACACACTGAAAGTAAGGGGATGGAAAATGATATTTCATGCAAATGGAAACCAAAAGAAAGCTGGAGTAGCAATTCTCATATCAGACAAAATAGACTTTAAAATAAAGACTATTAGAAGAGACAAAGAAGGACACTACATAAGGATCAAAGGATACATCCAAGAAGAAGATATAACAATTGTAAATATTTATGCACCCAACATAGGAGCACCTCAATACATAAGGGAAATACTAACAGCCATAAAAGGGGAAATCGACAGTAACACATTCTTTGTAGGGGACTTTACCACCCGACTTTCACCAATGGACAGAGCATCCAAAATGAAAATAAATAAGGAAACACAAGCTTTAAATGATATATTAAACAAGATGGACTTAATTGATATTTATAGGACATTCCATCCAAAAATAACAGAATACACATTTTTTCTCAAGTGCTCATGGAATATTCTCCAGGATACTTCATATCTTGGGTCACAAATCAAGCCTTGGTAAATTTAAGGAAATCGAAATTGTATCAAATATCTTTTCTGACCACAACGCTATGAGACTAGATATCTATTACAGGAAAAGATCTGTAAAAAATACAAACACATGGAGGCTAAACAATACGCTAATAAACAGCGAAGTGATCACTGAAGATATCAAAGAAGAAATTTAAAACTACCTAGAAACAAATGACAATGAAGACACGATGACCCAAAACCTATGGGATGCAGCAAAAGCAGTTCTAAGAGGGAAGTTTATAACAATACAATCCTACCTTAAGAAACAGGAAACATCTCAAATGAGCAAACTAACCTTGCACCTAAAGCAATTAGAGAAAGAAGAACAAAAAAAACCCCAACGTTAGCAGAAGGAAAGAAATCATAAACATCAGATCAGAAATAAATGAAAAAGAAATGAAGGAAACAATAGCAAAGATCAATAAAACTAAAAGCTGGTTCTTTGAGAAGATAAACAAAATTGATAAACCATTAGCCAGACTCATCAGGAAAAAAAGGGAGAACACTCAAATCAATAGAATTATAAATGAAAAAGGAGAAGTAACAACTGACACTGCAGAAATACAAAAGATCATGAGAGATTACTACAAGCAACACTATGGCAACAAAATGGACAACATGGAAGAAATGGACAAATTCTTAGAAATGCACAACCTGCCAAGACTGAATCAGGAAGAAATAGAAAATATGAGCAGGCCAATCACAAGCACTGAAATTGAAACTGTGATTAAAAATCTTCCAGCAAACAAAAGCCCAGGACCAGATGGTTTCACAGGCGAATTCTATCAAACATTTAGAGAACAGCTAACACCTACCCTTCTCAAACTCTTCCAAAATATAGCAGAGGGAGTGTTGTAGTTTATTCTTATGACAGGGCCGAAAGTAAGCTCATCACATGAGATGAATTGTGCCAAAGCACAGCAGTAGAGGGCTGCCGCTCGCTCAGGCAAAACAGCGCTGTCTGTCTTGCTGTGGTAACTTTTATTAAAGCATTAGCTAGGTTTACACTTTAAGACTTGTTTTCTTAACATTTCAGAAGTGCCAAAGCAGCAACCTATATTTTTATTAATTATACAAGCAATAATTGGCTTTCGTGAGAACCTGCCGTGCTTCGTCCTTGAGGGCAAAAGCAGCACAAAGTTCCCACCATTATTTTGATTATACTGAAGTAGCACAAGGACATTTCCTTGCGCTCCCACCACTCTGATTATACTGAGGACATCTCATGGATCAGTGCCCAAAGCACTCAATGCTTCTTTGCAGGGCCCCGATTTGCCGGGGGGGGGGGCGCTCAAAGCATTCAGAACTGTTCACAACTCTGGCTTATTCGCATGCCCCCGGTTTGCCAGGGGGGCTCAAAGCAATCAGGACTGTTTGTAGTTCTGGCTTATTTGCCAGCCCCTGGTTTGCTGGGGTGGGGGGGCTCACGGGTCACGTCTCCTTTCCATGTCCTCAGTTGTTCCACTACATTTACCCCTTTTTGTTTTCTAATTTTTGTAGCATCAAGGAGAACATGGCAGCATTACTCTCGGTACTAAACTACATGGAATTATTTTGTAGCTTGTGCAGCATTAAGGAAAACACAGCAGCTTGTTGTGATGTTGTATGGCGGGTAGCTTTCATTCATCGTTGGACTACAGTTAAACATATGATTATTATTATAATGAGCATTAGCAATCCTGCAGTAGAAGCTGTTATGGCTATAATACCCATGACAGCTGTAATCAACATTCTTATAAATCTTTTACTTCTTTTTAATGCAACAGCTAAATATTGCAAAACAGCCATAGGAAGAGATTCTTGCCATTCCCTTCCAAGGGAAGGGACAGGAAACCAAAGACCTGTCCAAGCTTGTAAGATATACAAACGTTCAGTAGATATGTTAAAAGATATACTAGAGTTAATACAGGTATACAGAGAGCAATTTTTACACATTATAATACCTTGAGTCTCATTCCATACAGCTGGTCCCTTTAACAATATATAAGGTAATTTCACACAACTACGAGTATACCGAGTAACATCTTCATGAAAAATCAAACTATGATTTTTAGATTTGTTAACCATATGTCCTACCCAGGCATTAATCTTTCTCAGAGCTGCCATAAGCTTCCACAAGTCCCTTTGGATAGGATATCCATTTAAATGAGGACCAGGAGGAGAAAACCCTCCAGCATGTCATACTATGGTATCATTAATAGTACTGCTATAAATAGTGTTATCCTCTCTATGCCAGTATGAATTCTTCAAACGCTTTTTTCCTCGGGCGGAGGCAAAAGGGTTCCAATCAATTACGCTTCCCCAAGAAGTATTAACAAGAACCCGAGCCATTTCTCCTCGGCATCGAGTCCAATGGACCCAATCCGATAATCGATCCACAAGAGGCACCTGGCATGGAGGCAAATAAGGTGTGGAAACATTTTCATTAAGAGTGGAATTAGAACTTTTAAAACTATAAGCACTCAAAAGATATAACCCATGATATCTGCTTTCATTTTTGACAACACTTAACCATGCCTGATAATTCATTTTAAGGCAATGATCTCCCTTTCCCATACAAATAGGAGGTCCATTAACACCCGCAGTGTAATTTTCTATTATCCTTCCTTCTTCCGGCTTCAAAGGGCCTCTATCATCAAAAGGACCAGGCAATCATCCAGACTCATTTACATATACAAGAATTGGGGCATCCCACCAGGTAACCCCCATATTAAGAGGAGGGTTAGGAATATAAGTCCAATAAGTATGGTTAGTACAATTTATCTCATTGGCTGATATGCTTATTACCTGTGCAGACAACATTGCCAACATAGCTACAAAAAGATTGGTGCTAGTGAGGGGTTTACCCTGCGAAATGACAAGATTTTCAGCAGTGCCTGCAAACTTTTTCACTTGCCCCCAGGTCAATGAAGGCGCCTTCTTTGTTCGATCCAATGGCACACGGAATGCTCTCTTGCTCAAATCCATCTCCACAAATCCCTTCGTCATTCCCGTCACATCAAGGCTACGCTTACTTGCCATCCTGAAGCTTTATCTTCTTAGCCGGCACCCAATAGGATTCAGCTCCTGCAGAAACAAAAGCATATCCTCGGCCCCAACGAAGAACCTCGCCAGGTTCCCAAGTGTTAGTATTTTCATTTAATGTAAAAACAGGCTGTCTAAGTTCTTGTGTACTTATTTTTGTCCAATGTCTGTCAGCTGCACTAAGATCATCTTCTCCATGATTCAAAAAATTAAAAGTAAATAAAGCAAGACTTTGTACCTCATCTCCCCCTTTTTGTTTTATAAGCATTTCTTTCAAAGTGTGGTTTTGTCGTTCAATAACCACTTGTCCCGTACTGTTTCCTGGGATACCTGTAACATGCCGTATATTATGTGTGGCAAAAAAAGTCTGACAGTTTTGAGAATGATATGCAGAAGCATTATCAGTTTTTATGCTGTCAGGAATTCCCATAACAGCAAAAGTTTCTAATAAATGAGTTATTACATCATCAGCTTTTTCAGAAGATCATGGAGCTGCCCATGAGAAATGAGAGTAGGTATCTACAGAATGATGAATATATTTTAACTTTCCAAAACCAGGATATTGAGTTACATCCATTTGCCAGATAGCATTAGCAGATAAGCCTTTAGGGTTAACTCCAATATTCAAACAAGGTTGATTAATAGCAGCACATTGCGGGCATGTACGGAGAATAGTTTTTGCTTGTTTCCAAGTAAGATTAAATTTATTTTTCAATCCTCTGGCATTAGTATGATATCTATGATGTTCTGCTGTAGCTAATTGTACAGTACCCACTAAAGTATCAATAAAATCATTTCCATCTACCAATGGACCGGGTAAATGAGTATGAGCACGAATATGAGTAATATAAAGTGGTGCAGTACGTAGTCTAATTAATTATATGTTGTATTTGCAAAAATAAAGAATGCAGTTCTGATCCATTATCTGGGATAAAAGTGGTCTCAATATTTTTAACTGTAAATTCCACATACTGAGAGTCTGTAATTATATTAAGAACAATTGGATAATCTTGTAACAATAGTATTA
This sequence comes from Grampus griseus, assembly GCF_964374135.1. Classification (NCBI taxonomy): domain Eukaryota; kingdom Metazoa; phylum Chordata; class Mammalia; order Artiodactyla; family Delphinidae; genus Grampus; species Grampus griseus. The sequence continues at coordinate 71,666,788 of NC_138999.1, read as the reverse complement.
CAGTAAATAGTTTTGCTTTTTGAACTGAAACATATGGAGATTGTAACACCTTCTGATCATGACTGTTAGCATATCCTGCTCTTCCCGTTTTATTGGCATCATTAAAAAAAGTTGGTCCTATAACAGGATCTGATTGAACTATTTTTGTCAAAATCCAATGAGTCTTTTTCAAAAATTGTAAACGTTTATCAGAAGGATAATGATTATTTATTTTACCTATATAATGAGCACAGGCAATTTGCCAGTTATCCTCTAGTTGAAAAAGAGTTTGTATTTCTTTGTTTGAAAAAGGGACTATAAGTTCATGTGGGTCCCGACCACATAATTGCCTTAATCGTAACCTACCTTTAATAATAATATCAGCTATTTTTTGTACATAAGATTGTAATTTCTTTTGAGCTTTATGAGCTAAAAATATCCATTCTATGAGATTATCTTGTTGTTGTAGTAAACCAGTAGGAGAATGAGGAGTATGAAATACAATAAGTCGTAAATGATCGAGAGATTCAATCCGATCCAATTGTGCATCATGTATATGTTTTTCTATCCATTTAAGTTCTTGTTCAGCCTGGGGAGAAAGTTCACGGTGACTATTTCAAGGTCTTTTATCTAGGTATGCTTCTGAAAACATATTAATTTTTTAACATGTTTTCAGTAGCATAACCAGACAAAAGTCCCCGAACATAATTAGAATGCATCCCATATGCATTAATGGCTTCTTTTAGCATTTTTTGAAATTTTTATATCATGATGGTTATACTCAACATTTACATATCCATTTGGAAATTGATCATTAGCAGGCATAGCTTGTCTAACAATAGGGAAAGCAAAAAATGATTCAGAATATTGCTTTTCTTGTTTATTCATCTCTTCTTCCAACAATAGTCTATTAGATTCAGGTTTTAGAGGAAAGCAAAACTGATGAGAGGCTCCAACAGGATAAGCTGCTAATTCTAAAGGAGGAGCCGAAGGAATAGTAGGACATGGCTCCTGATATAAAGGAGTGGTAGTATTGCTTTTATTTTCTTCCAATATAGTCATCAAATTTTTTAACTTTGAAAGTATATCAGAATCTCATTCTGTTGAGAAAGTGGCATTTCATTTTGTTTGCTAGTCTGCTCCTAACCTTTATCATCATCAGAAAAAGCCCCTTTATCATTGGATTCCGAAAAATCCTCTCCTGTCTCAGACACAAGGGGAGGAAGAGGCGGAGGAGGTCCTCTATAGGAGACTCATTGAGCAGCCGGGCTGTAAGGAGGTTGCGGCGCGGGGGCAGAAAAGTAGCAGAGTGATCAGGAGCAGAATTCGGACGCTGAGGATGCGCCCCATTGTCACTTTCTGTTTCAAATTGTAATGGTTCCAGGGCAAGGGAAATTAATTTACAAAGAGACCAAACACGGACAGATAAAGGTCTCCATGCTGATGAGCTCTCCTTAAGGCTTGCATAACCTGTTTCCAAACTTTTAAATTCAACTGGTTATGACCAGTAGATTGAAACCAGTAACAATGTTTACGTACCAGGGCAAACAATTCATCAAAAGATTCTGGTTTCACTTTTACTCCTGAACTCCATAATAACTGTTTCAGGAGTTTAACGTATTGAAATTCTACTGAATGGGAATTCCCCATTACAGTTACTCTACTGTTGCTGAAGGTTTCACTTACTCTGAGCAGACCAATTTCCCCTTCGGTCCCGCGATCACGGGATTACTTACCTTCAAGTCCCTGTTCGGGCGCCAAGTGTTGTAGTTTATTCTTATGACAGGGCCGAAAGTAAGCTCATCACACGAGATGAATTGTGCCAAAGCACAGCAGTAGAGGGCTGCCACTTGCTCAGGCAAAACAGCGCTGTCTGTCTTGCTGTGGTAACTTTTATTAAAGCATTAGCTAGGTTTACACTTTAAGACTTGTTTTCTTAACATTTCAGAAGTGCCAAAGCAGCAACCTATATTTTTATTGATTATACAAGCTATAATTGGCTTTCGTGAGAACCTGCCGTGCTTCGTCCTTGAGCGCAAAAGCAGCACAAAGTTCCCACCATTATTTTGATTATACTGAAGTAGCACAAGGACATTTCCTTGCGTTCCCACCATTCTGATTATACTGAAGTAGCACAAGGACATTTCCTTGCGTTCCAACCACTCTGATTATACTGAGGACATCTCATGGATCAGTGCCCAAAGCACTCAATGCTTCTTTGCAGGTCCCCGGTTTGCCAGGGTGGGGGGTGCCCAAAGCTTTCAGAACTGTTAACAACTCTGGCTTATTCGTATGACCCTGGTTTGCTGGGGGGGCTCAAAGCAATCAGGACTGTTTGTAGTTCTGGCTTATTCGCCAGCCCCCAGTTTGCTGGGGGGGGACTCATGGGTCACGACTCCTTTCCATGTCCTCAATTGTTCCACTACAGGGAGGAACACTCCCAAACTCATTCTACGAGGCCACCATCACCTTGATACCAAAACCAGACAAGGATGTCACGAAGAAAGAAAATTACAGGCCAGTATCACTGATGAACATAGATGCAAAAATCCTCAACAATATACCAACAAACATAATCCAGCAGCACATTAAAAGGATCATACACCATGAACAAGTGGGGTTTATTCCAGGACTGCAAGGATTCTTTAATATACGCAAATCAATCAATGTGATATACCATATAAACAAATTGAAGGAGAAAAAAACATGTGATCATCTCAATAGATGCAGAGAAAGCTTTTGACAAAATTCAACACCCATTTATGATAAAAACCCTGCAGAAAGTAGGCATAGAGGGAACTTTCCTCAGCATAATAAAGGCCATATATTACAAACCCACAGCTCACATCGTTCCCATGGTGAAAAACTGAAAGCATTTCCACTAAGATCAGGAAGAAGACAAGGTTGCCCACTCACACAACTCTTATTCAACATAGTTTTGGAAGTTGTAGTCATAGCCATCAGAGAGGAAAAGGAAATAAAAGGAATCAAAATCAGAAAAGAAATAAAGTTGTCACTCTTTGCAGATGGCATGATACTATACTTAGAGAACCCTAAAGATGCTACCAGATAACTACTAGAGGTAATCAATGAATTTGGTAAAGTAGCAGGACACAAAATTAATGCACAGAAATCTCTGGCATTCCTATACACTAATGATGAAAATCTGAAAGTGAAATCAAGAAAACACTGCCATTTACCATAGCAACAGTAAAATAAAATATCTAGGGTAAACCTACCTAAGGAGACAAAAGACCTGTATGCAAAAATTTATAAGACACTGCTGAAAGAAATTAAAGAAGATACAAATAGATGGAGATATATACCATGTTCTTGGATTGGAAGAATCAATATTGTGAAAATGACTATACTACCCAAAGTAATCAACAGATTCAATGCAATTCCTATCAAACTACGACTGGCATTTTTCACAGAATTAGAACAAAAATTTTCACAATTTGTATGGAAACACAAAAGACCCCGAATAGCCAAAGCAATCTTGAGAACAAAAAATGAAGCTGGAGGAATCAGGCTCTCTGACTTCAGACTATACTACAAAGCTACAGTAATCAAGACAGTATGGTACTGGCACAAAAACAGAAAGATAGATCAATGGAACAAGATAGAAAGCCCAGAGATAAACCCACACACATATGGTCACCTTATCATTGATAAAGGAGGCAGGAATATACAGTGGAGAAAGGACAGTCTCTTCAATAAGTGGTGCTTGGAAAACTGGACAGGTACATGTAAAACTACAAGATTAGATCTCTCCCTAACACCATACACAAAAATAACCTCAAAATGGATTAAATACCTAAATGTAAGGCCAGAAACTATCAAACTCTTAGAGGAAAACATAGGCAGAGCACTCAATGATAAAAAGCACGGCAAGATCCTTTTTGACCCACCTCGTAGAGAAATGGAAATAAAAACAAAAATAAACAAATGGGACCTAATGAAACTTCAAAGCTTTTGCACAGCAAAGGAAACCATAAACAAGACCAAAAGACAACCCTCAGAATAGGAGAAAATGTTTGCAAATGAAGCAACTGAGGAAGGATTAATCTCCAAAATTTATAAGCAGCTCATGCAGCTCAATAACAAAATAAGAAACAACCCAATCCATCAATGGGCAGAAGACCTAAATAGACATTTCTCCAAAGAAGATATACAGACTGCCAACAAACACATGAAAGAATGCTCAGCATCATTAATCATTAGAGAAATGCAAATCAAATCTACAATGAGATATCGTCTCACACCTGTCCGAGTGGCCATCATCAAAAAATCTAGAAACAATAAATGCTGGAGAGGGTGTGGAGAAAAGGGAACACTCTTGCAGTGCTAGTGGGAATATGAATTGGTACAGCCACTATGGAGGTTCTTTAATAAACTACAAATAGAACTACCATATGACCTAGCAATCCCACTACTGGGCATATACCCTGAGAAAACCATAATTCAAAAGTGTCATGTACCAAAATGTTCATTGCAGCTGTATTTACAATAGGCAGGAGATCAAAACAACCTATGTGTCCATCATTGGATGAATGGATAAAAAATATGTGGCACATATATACAATTGAATATTAGCCATGAAAAGAAATGAAATTGAGCTATTTGTAATGAGGTGGATAGACCTAGAGTCTGTCATACAGAGTGAAGTAAGTCAGAAAGAAAAAGACAAATACCGTATGCTAACACATATATATGGAATTTAAGAAAAAAATATCATGAAGAGCCTAGGGGTAAGACAGGAATAAAGACACAGACCTACTAGAGAATGGACTTGAGGATATTGGGAGGGGGAAGCGTAAGCTGTGACAAAGCGAGAGAGAGGCATGGACATACATACACTACCAAACGTAAGGTAGATAGCTAGTGGGTAGCAGTGGCATAGCACAGGGAGATCAGCTCGGTGTTTTGTGACCGCCTGGAGGGGTGGGATAGGAAGGGTGGGAGGGAGGGAGACACAAGAGGGAAGATATATGGGAACATATGTATATGTATAACTGATTCACTTTGTTATAAAGCAGAAACTAACACACCATTGTTAAGCAATTAGACTCCAATAAAGATGTAAAAAAAAAGAAAGAAAAACAACAATTAGATACCACTATAAACCCATATTAAAATCGTCAAAATCCTGAACACTGGCAGTACCATATGCTAGTAAGGATGGCGAGCAACAGGCACTTCCATTCACTGGTAATGGGAATGCAAGAGGAGTGCTATTCGGAAGACAGTTTGGCAGTTTCTTACAGAATTAAACTTATTTCACCACATGATCAAGCAATCACACTCCTTCGTATTACCCAAAGGAGCTAAAAACTTATGTCCGTGCAAACCTATACATTGATGCTTCTAGCAGTTTTATTCAAATTGCGATAACTTGAAAGCAACCAATATATACTTCAATAGGTGAATGGATAAACAAACTGTTAGACATTAATAAAAGAGAGAAAGCTATCAAACTACCAAAAGACATGAAGGAATTTTAAAAGCATATAGCTAAGTGAAAGAAACCATTCTGAAAAGGCTGCATAGTGTATGATCCCAACTACATGGCGTTCTGTAAAATACAAAAGTATGGAGATCAGTGATTGCCAGGAGTACAGTGCTTGCCAGGGAAGGATGAATAGGTTGAGCACAGGGGTTTTTTTTAAGGCACTGAAACTTTTCTGTATGATTAAAATAATGATTAACAAAAGTCATTAATATGTTTGTCAAAACCCATAGAATGTGAAGCACAAATAGAAACCCTAATGCAAACAAATGACTTTAGTTAATAATAATGGATTAATATTGACTCATCTATTGTAACGAATGTACCACACTAATATAAGATACAAATAACAGGGGAAATTGTGTGTTTGGGAGAGGGAATATGTGGGACCTCTCTGTACTTTCTCATCATTTCTTCTGTAAACCTAAAGCTGTTCTAAAACTATTTTATTATAAATTAATTTTGAAATCTATTAATTTAATTTATTAAATTGTATTCATTAATAGATGTATGAATTCTTTAAAAAGTCAGTGTGATAGTTTGTGATTTAGCCTCAAGTTTAACTGATTCAATGGGGTTCATTTACTCACATAAAACCTTAGAAATCATGATTTTTGCTTAGTAATTTTTGGCAATGTTTTTCCAATAATATGCTCAGGTCCCTGCACTGACTATAACTGTAATTTTGTCAGTTATTTTAATACATCAATGGCATACATATTAAATATTTTCCAAATAGTATTCATGACTGTGAACTTTACAGACTTTCAAAGAGAATGAAAAATCTACTTTTTCTGTAATCTACATTTAATTAACTGCCTTATAAACCAATGTCTTCATTTGGTATCTTCTCAGAAAATTTTGAAGCTTCTCTCCACTCAGAAGCAACAGTGATTATTTACTCCTCCATGGAAAGGCCACATGAGCTCTCAGAAAGTGTGCAAATGAAAGGATCTTGAAAGCCAAGAATTTGGTTTAGACAGGAAGTGAAGTAAAATAAACTATTACACATTTGTAAATACCATTTGTATATTGGTAAAGCAATATTCTTACTCTACCAATTCTTAGTAGTAAGAATATTGCTCTACCAGCCATCTTGCAACAAACACAAAGTGTTATATATTGTTTAATATTATTTAATAATTTTTTATTATTTAATACAGGAGAAATCTGCAAAACCATTTGGAAATGAACTTAAATAGAAGCTTATTTGAGAAGATGAAGTTTTACAGGATTAACCTGAAGATATTTTATTTCCTTAAGCATACTTGGATGAATTGTATAGTGGAATATATAAAGTGGATTCATTAATGTTGTTATGAGTTTCAAAGCTATTTTCAGTATTTTAGAAAACAACAGAAATCAGACATTTAGATGTAATAAAGATACACAGGTATACTAAAAGCCAAATTTTTTGTTTTAAGTTGAATTTATATTAACTTACTATGGTTGCACCTTACTGATCAAATGTTGTGGACAGAAATCATGTTGGCTTATAACAACTGACACAATTATTTAATAAATGTATTTTTGGTTAAAAACATATTTTACTATATGGGGACCTTGGAGAAAAAACAGATAATAAGAGGAATCTTAATGGTGAAAAATGTTAACAACCATTTCCTTAGACTAGAAAAGGGGGAAGAATATGTTGGAAATAGACTTATAAAAAACACGTTAAGGAGTGGAATATTTCTAAAAATGCAAACTGTCTTTCAATCACAATTTGTGCCAATTCTCTATGTATGGTGTTAAATGTATAGCATACCTTGACAGAGCTCCGAATAAGTTCCTTCTTACTGGGTGTGGTGTCTGGCATAAGGACTTAATATATGGCTTTAAAAATGTACAACAAAAGGACCATACAGAAATGTAAATTTATTGTCTATTTTCTCCTGTGATTCCCTTCGTACATTCACCAAAACAGTGCAAGATTTCCCAAGCAGAAAATCAGCGCTAAAAGCCCCACAATATTCTTGTTGCCTGTTAGCGTCAAGACTGTGCCAGGGACTTCTCTGGTGGCGCAGTGGTTAAGAATCCGCCTGCCAATGCAGGGAACATGGGTTCGATCCCTGGTCTGGGAAGATCCCACATGCCGCGGAGCAACTAAGCCTGTGTGCCACAACTACTGAGCCTGTGCTCTAGAGTCCACAAACCACAACCACTGAGCTCATGCTCCACCACTACAGAAGCCCACGCACTCTAGGGCCTGCATGCCACAACTGCTGAGCCCGTGTGCTGCAACTACTGAAGCCCGCATGCCTAGAGCCCATGCTCTGCAACAAGAGAAGCCACTGCAATGAGAAGCCTGCGCACCACAATGAAGAGTAGCCCCCTCTCACCGCAGCTAGAGTAAGCCCGTGTGCAGCAATGAAGACCCAATGCGGCCAAAAAAAATGACTGTTCTAAAGGAAAAAAATATTAGGCAAGTGTGTATTACATGGTGATATTAATTATAAGTGATTCTGAGAAGAAAAACATACTTTTATGAGAAATGCTGAAGTCATTGATATTAAAGAATAATTAGTAATAGGACCAAGGACAGAGAAAGTGGAGTACTCATGACAGTTACAACAGGTAGGAAGAAGGAGAGAGAGATTAACCTTAAACTGAATAATCAGGACCACCCCCTCTGATACCCTCCTATTGCTTTGCCCACCTTAAAAACTACTAATGTTATCACAAAAGTGTATTAACTCCAAAGCTAGGATTGGCTCTAAAAATTGTATTACTATTATTTTACATGTTTTTGTATTCTCTAAATTTTAGTGCCCTGGGGGAATAATCTCATTTATACACCCTATTTATGGCTTGATTAGCTCTGGTCGGTCAATTTTACCCAATTTTTCAAAAGGCAACTTAATCCCAATGTCTTAAGTAAATCTCAAGAGCTCTGATGTTTGAATGTTAAATTGTGATGTCTAGAGTAAACTATAAGTACTATTTGAAATCACTGGTGAAGGGAGATCAAACAGGTATTTTTGTGAGTCACCATATGGTGATCACAGTAAATTAGACAAAGTCACTGAATGTTATAATGGGAAAAAAAAGGTTTCATGGAAGGGATAGGTTTCGAGCTTGACTAATGAGTCATATTAAGTGAATGGAGGTCATTTCATGTGAGGGGAGTAATGAATCAAAGCACAAACTTCACAAGTATTTTATGAAGAGAATAAGCAATGTATCAGTAGGCTGGAATCCATTCTGGAATGAGCACTGGTCACGTATTATTCAAATAACATCTTAGGATTGGCATTTAAAATTAACCCAAATTTTCAAATATGGTTTGCATATCTTTAATAGGTCTCTCTCTCTCTCTCTTTCTCTCTCTCTCTCTCTCTATATATATATATATATATATGTGTGTATCTCACATGGAAAACTAAATTTTAAACTAACTAAACTTTAAAGCATGTGGGATTATGTCTTATCCCAGGATAATATTTTTAAAGAATTGACTGTTATTTAAATTTCATACACTACTAATCAAAAGCTATCAAAAAAGAACAATGTGTGTGGTTTTAAAAGCACTAGAATTCAGAAAAACTGGATTCTAAACACAGCTCTGCCACTACCCACCACCCAACTCAAAAGATGTGTGAACATTCTGAGCTTCAGTTTCTATATCCATAAAAATAAGTAAGTTGAACTAAAATACCGCTAAGATTTCTTCTAGCACTGGCATTCCATGTATCTGATTTGCTATTCCTCAATATTGAGACCAAAAAATATGGAGGCTATAAAAATTTTCTAATTTGTATTTTTATAATTTTTAATCTATTAATGGACTTTATGATAAAAGTTATATAATCTCTAAATGGAATCTACAGTTTCCACAGTTCTATAATGTACATTCTTCTCATTAAAGAGGAGAAAGCACTACAGCTTCTCAGAGATAAAGTCTTTGTGATTCATACATTCATGTTGTATAACTCCTGAAAATAAAAATGGCTCTCCTATTCTAGTTGTAATTACTTGGGAATAATAGGTTTGCTCTCCTGGAACAGAGAACCACACTTATTCAAAATCAAATAATTGCTATCCATATTTATTATAGGCAATCTCTATGCTGTTAAACAAAAGGAGAGTACCCTCATTTCAAAAGCCAATAATTATTTCACCTCTATCTTCAAAGCCTAGTAGATTGGTATCTCAGTATGGCATGATATAAAAGCAAACTGACACTTAACTACATAAAGTAGTTATTCTAGATTAATTGAGGCAAGCAGAGATCTCCACGACCTGCAAATATGGGATATTTTTTCATTTCCTTACTGCCTCAACCCCAATGCATAGAATTGGTGCAGGCCAATGAGCATGATTTCTCTTCCAATATTATTATGGTGCACCATGCCCACTTGCCTGTCAATTTCAGATTATTAATGAATGAACAACATTGATTTGTCAATATAATCAACAATTATGCACTAACATTATATCACTGTAAAAACAAATACAACTTGAAGTTTTAAATTCTCATTTCTCTCTCCTGTCCCAGAATTGAATTTATTGTTTCCAAATAAGGCTTCTCTTTACCCTGTCTCATATTACTAAGACTTGGCATTTTGTGTCTCAAGATTTTCAGGTTCTGTAACAATTAAGAAATGTATACATACAAGTTAGCACTTGTCAACTCCTGTGTGTAATATTTTTAACAGTCTGCAAACAAAATTCCATTTGTTGACAAGTTTGTTTAATGACTGTATTACAGTATTTTGTGTTCATATTAATATAAAAGGCTTACTATTGTACGATGTCATTTTAACACAGCTGGCAAATATTTCCTTTTTTCTCCTGCTTTCTCATATTTACAAATAATCACCCCAGTACCTGTTTAGCTCCATTCACATGCAATATGTATTACACTAGCGTAGAAGTAAGATTTTCTTTGAAAAAGTAGGTCTTGCCTTTATAGTCTCACTTAGACAATGAAATGGAAAGAACAGTAAACCTGGAATCAGAAGACCTGAGTTCTGATCTCTAGTTATCTTATGCTCCCATGACAACTCAGTTAATATTCTGAGCCTCAGTTTCCTCTCTACTAAGAAAGGCTGATCACTAGAGCAAATGAACAAAAAGCCTTGGCAGGAAAAAGTCAAACTACTATAGGTGCACTACAAATAAGTTAGTGCCAAATCTTTAGAACTTACACTGACTGGTGGTACACAAAGTATAGTATATATATGGTCCAGCTATTATAATTACTTAATTAAAGGGGAAACTTAGAAGCAGAGTTCATGACTATGAGTGAGTGAATATTTCTCTTTTCTTAATTAAACTCTTTGACAGATATATAGATGATGGATTAGATTAGTTAGATGATAGATAGATAGATAGATAGATAGATAGATGATAGATAAATGATAGAGATATAGAGTTCCACAAGCAGTGCCTCACATAATCTTCACAAATCTATGTAACATTAGTATTATCCCTGTTTTAATGGGTGGTAAAATTGAGACTCAGAGGGGTAAGTGACTAGTCCAAGATGACACAATTATATACGATTAGAAGCCCTTTCCACAAGTTCCTATCACCTCAAGCACTTATAATTATTTGCAAAGTCTTACAAATAACATTTTAAATTAGTTTGCATGGCAATAAAAACAAACAGCTGAAAACTAAAGTGATCCCTGTCATTTCTTTTTATTCCATCTAATGCAATATTTAGCTTATTTCTAGATGTTTCACTAAACTTTTGTATGCCAAGAATTATAAAAGTGACAAACGGATATTTGGGATAGATTTCTCTCTTGTATCTTACATGAGGAATAAAAATATAGAGCTATTTAAAATAACAGATTTGTGATCTAACATCTACATATAACAAGGAGTCTACAGGAAATATAGGGAACAAATTAATATGTTACAAGATTCTATAAGGATGAAAATCAGTTGATTCAACACCAAAAATTTGCAATAAAAAATGAAATAGAGATGCAACATAGATTAAAAGAGACGTCAGTCAATGGCAAATATGGGCTTTATTTGGGTTTCTATTTACACAAACAAGCTAAACAATTTTTGTAAGATAATTGGTAAAATGTAAACAGTGAGTAACTATTTTAAAATAGTAAGAATGACTGATAATTTTAGGTGGAATGGTATTATAGTGCTGGTGAAACATTTTAACCATAACTTAATTATTGAAGCTAAATGATGGGTGTTTCCAGTTTCATTATACAATTGTCTCTACTTTGTATACATTTGAAATATCCACAAGTTAAAAAATAAAAACATTAGATTTGGGTTTTAAGGGAAATTGATTGTCAAAAGATACAAATATATGCCACTGCTGAACATCCTTTATTCTCAAAGTAATTGTAAAATTAGTAGTTGCTTGTCATTACTTACATTCTAAAGGTTACTGCTGAGTCTTAATGAAGTGACATGAATGTTACAATGTGTTGCAGAATGTACCTTATTAGAGTGAATATAAATCCACTAGAAATCTACTAAAAGTGATAAATCATGCCAAGCTGATACTTCCCCTACCACCACAAAAAATAATCTACATGAAATTCAGTAGACACGTTTTACTAAAAAAATTATAGGCATCATTCATTTATGGAATTAGCTAAAGAAGCCTATATCTGAATCTCCCCCCACACACTCATCTTCCCACACACTCCCTTTTCTCCTCATTTTTTACTTTAAAGTGAAAACAAACAAAAACCAATATGAAACAGTCCTCTGTAGAGTTAAAACTTCTTCAGAATTCATTAGCTGTTTATCACCTTGGATGACAAAAGGGAAGCCTAAAACCAATTGTCCTCTATATCACTTTTCTTAAACGTTCTAGTTAGTCAGTCCCCTGGTAGTGTGTACAAATATTTATGCTGTTAATTATACTATATTGGTTTTTCATTTGAATCATCAACTCAGGCAATTCTTAACACTTATTCAAACACTCCAGTACCTCCTTGAAAAGCAGTGCTATGATTCCTCAGTTAGCTACTTTTGACTATTTTTGCTTCTCTATGAAAAGAGTGGCTCTTTCAATTCAATTCAAATCTAGATTTAAAGAAATAGTTTTCTCCCCCTGAAATGCTGTATTTTTTTCACTGCTGCTATTATTCTCTAGCATCAAACTTTCCTCCAACCTTCCTTCACTAGAGACTTTCCTTGTATTTAAACATTGCTTATGTAGCCTTACAAATAAAAGCCAAGAAAAGCAAACTTCATGAAAATTTTTATTCTACAGTATTTTCAAATTCTTGATATTGCTTGCCTACTTCCTGCTCACTATGCCATCCTCATCTATATATTTTCTATTCTCACAAAAGTAGACTCCATAAACCATGAACAAGGTTATGCATTATAACATATTTATATATGTCTTTCAATCCCCAAAGTGGAAACTCCTGCCTAGGATCCTATTACATGCAACACACATTACATGTAAATACATGTAGTAGGCTGAATAATGGCACCATAAAATATCCACATCCAAAACCCTGGAACCTGTGAATGAATGGCAAAAGGGACTTTGCTGACATGATTAAGTATCCTGATATGGGAATATTCTGGATTATCTGAGTGAGCCTTAAGGTAATCACAAGTGTCTTTTAAGATGGAAGGAGAGGGAGATAAAATAGTAGGAGATGTGACAATGAAAGCAAGAGGTTGGAGTGATGTAGCCAAGGAATTTAGGAGGCCTCTAGAAGCTATAAAATGCAGGGAAACAGATTCTCCCCTTAGAGCCTCCAGAAAGAGTCAGCCCTGCTGACACTTTGACTTCGCTGCAGTGAAACTGAATTTGGACTACTGACCCCCATAACTGTATTATAATAAACTTGGGTTGTTTCAGTCCACCAAGTCTGTGGTAATTTGTTACAGTTACCATAGAAAACTAATATGATATACATTTAAGAACTATACTTATGAGAACTAGTTACCATTTGGGAAGTATAGAGAACTATAAAGTAATGACCAAAAGAAAAAGAAAAGATGCAGAGTGAAGTCAGCCAGATGGCATAATAGGAAGCCCTGGACCCTCCTTCCCCTCATGAGCACACTGATTCAACAATTCATGGACAGATTTCCATTGTGAGAAACCCATAAATTAACTAAAGAGGCTCTAGCACCATGGACAGGAACAAAACCAGCCACATTGAACCTAGTAGGGAAATTCCAGATATCCTCTTGCCATAATCCCTGCCACCAGCACAGTACCATATGATTGAGATAAAACCACCCAGCTCCCAGCTTCTCCGTGGGGTAGGAAAAAGGTGTACCATATATCCAATGCCCCAACTTTTCCATGGGTTCCCCAGAGAACTGACTACTGTCTAGCCTGTCTCAGATTACTGAAGGGACAAGGGACATGGCATATTCTAGCCACTCAGTGCCAGTGAGAACAGACACAGCAGTTTGGACTGATGGTCACCATAACTAATACCCCAGCTCAGCAAAGAGCAAGCAGTTGAAAAACCCCAGCTCCCAGCTTCTCCCTGGAGAGGGAAAGAGGTACATTAAATGTCTTATGCCTCAACTATTCTGGGGGCTATCAAGAAGACTAGCATCTGTCAAACATGTCTCAGATCACTAATGGGACATGGGACACATCATACTCTAGTCACCCAGGGCCAGTGAGAAAAGAGATGGGGTTTCAGTCTGGCAGTCCCCATAGCCACTCCCTGGCTCAACAGAGTGAGTGGGAAAAAAAACAGCTCCCATCTTACTCCTGGTGAAGGAAATAGGTGTACCATGTGTCAAAAATTACAACTTTCAAAGGGACCACCCAGAGGACTGACATCTATATATCTGTCTTGAAATGCTGGGACCTGGCATAACTCTAGCCACTCAGGGCCAATGAGAACAGAGATGGCAGTTCAGGCAGTCTCCATAACAATGCCCCTGGCTCAATAGAACTGGACAGATGAAAAACCTCTGCTCCCAACTTCTACTTGAGGGAAAATGGTGCACTGTACATCCAACAACTGAACTTATCTGGAGGCTGCCTGAGGAACTGACTTCTTCTTCAAGTCTTGCTTGTCACAGATTACTGACAAGACTTGGCATACTGTAGTCACCTGGGGGCTGCTAAGAACAATGAAAGAATGTTGGACTAGCAAAAAGTTTGAGAGCTCTTGAAAATCTCTAGACAGGCAGACTGGTGGGGGTTTCTCTGGTACAAAGCCAGTCTGAAGAATAGGAGGAGTGGCTGTTTTTTTAAATGTACAAATACCAACAGAGTTATAGAAAATGAATAAACAGGGAAATATTTTCCAAACATAAAATATTCCAAAGGGAACAAGAAAATAATCCAGAAACTGAACCTAATGAAACAGATATATAATTTCCCTGACTGAATACACAAAATAACCATCAAAAAGATGCTCACTCACCAAAGTGAGGAAGGCAATGCATTTAAAAGTAAGAATTTCAACAAAAATATATAAAACTTTTAAAAGTACTAAGAAGAAATCATGGGACTGAAAAATACAATAATTGACCTGATAAGTTAACTAGAGGGTTTTAACAGCAGACTACATCAGGTGAAAGAAGAATTAGTAAACTCAAAGGTAGGGCAATGAGACTCAACCAATAAGAAGAGCAAAAAGAAAAAATAAAAAGGAGTGAAGATAGCTTAAGGGACTTATGGGGCACCATTAAGCAGACCAATATTCACATTACAGGGGATCCAGGAAAAGAGAGAAAGTTGCAGATAGCTTTTTCAAAGAAATAATGGCTGAAACTTCCCTAACATGGGGGAAATATACTCATCCAGATTTAGGAAGCCTAGAAAATTACCAATAAGACAGATCCAAAGAGACACACAACAAGGCACATTAAAATTAAACTGTCAAAAGATAAAGACAAGTAGAGAATCTTAAAATCAGCATGAGAAAAATAACTTATTTATCACAAGGGAACCCCCGTTAAGACTATCAGCAGATTTTTCAGCAGAAATTTTGAAGTCCAGAAGTGTGTGACATGATAAATTAAAAGTACTGAAAGAAAAAAAAAAAAAAAACAGTCAAACAAGAATACTCTTCCTGGCAAAGCTGTCATTCAGAATTGAAGGAGAGATGAAAAATTTTCCAGACAAGCAAAACTTGAAAGAGTTCATAGCCACTAGATTAGCCTTACAAGAATGTTCAAGGGAATTATTCAAGCTGATGGAAATATACTAATTAGTAACAAGGAAAAAATAAAAGTATAAATATACTGGCAAATGTAAATATGGAGTTAAATTCAGGATACTCTAATGTTTTAAGGGTGGTGGGTGAATCACTTGTAAGCTAGTATGTAGGTTGAAAGTTAAAAGTAGTAAACAAATCTAGAGCTACAATAATTTATCAATGAATACAGAAAGTAAAAAGATGCAAACTTTAACAGCAAAAACATAAAACATGGGGGCAGAGTAAAAATATACAGCTCCTGTATGCATTCAATCTTCAGTTGTCATTAGCTTAAAATAGACTATAATTAATATAAGTTGTTTTATGTAAGCCTCATGGTAACCACAAAGCAAAAATCTGTAACAGATACAAAGAGAAAAGAATATCAGCATATCACAACAGAAAATAGTCAAGTCACAAAGGAAGAGACAAAGAGAAGAAGAAAAGAACAAAGGAATTACAAAACAGCCAAAAATCAATTAACAAAATGGCAATAAGTATACACCAATCAATAATTACTTTAACGTAAATGGACAACATTCTCCAACCAAATAACATAGAGTGGAACAATTAATGAATCAATGAAGAAATCAAGAGAAATTTTAAAAAATACCTGGAAACAAATGAAAATTAAATACAACATGCCAAAATGTATGGGATGCAACAAAAGCAGTTCTAAGAGGGAAGTGCATAGCAATAGATGCCTACCTCAAAAAAACAAACAAAAAGACTCAAACAAAAAGCCTAATTTTACACCTCAAAGACATAGAAAAGGAAGAACAAACAAAGCCCAAAGTTAGTAGAAGTGAGGGAATAACAAAGATAAGAGCAGAAATACATTAAATAGAGACAAAAAAGACAATAGAAAAGATGAATGAAACCAAGAGCTGATTCTCCAAAAAGATAAACAAAACTGATAAACTTTTCGACAGACTTGTCAGGAAAAAAAGGCAGAGAACTCATATAAATAAAATCAGAAATGAAAGAGGGAAGGTTACAACTGACATCACAGAAATACAAAGAATCATACGAGACTACTCTGAACAAGTATACACCAACAAATTGGACAACCTAGAAGAAACAGATGAATTCCTAGAAACATACAACCTTCCCAGACTGAATCATGAAAAACAGAAAATCTGAACAGACTTATTATTAGCTAGGAGATTGAATCAATAATCAAAAACTTTCCAACAAAAAACGCCCAGGACCAGATGGCTTCACTGGTGAGTTATACCAATATTTAGAGAAGAATTAATAACAATTCTTCTCAGTCTTTTTCAAAAGTAAAAGAGGAAGGAACACTTACAAACTCATTCTATGTATCCAGGGTTATCCTGACACTAAAACCTGACCAGGACACAACAAAACAAGAAAACTACAGGTAAAAATTCCTGATGAACATAGATGCAAAAATCCTCAATGAAATATTAGCCAAAAAATTCAAAAATAAATTAAAAGATCACACACTATTACCAAGTGGGATTTTATTCCAGGGATGCAAGCATGTTTCAACAACCACAAATCAAACAGTGTGATATACAGCATTAACAAAATGAAGGATAAAAATCATATGATTGCTCAATAGATGCAGAAAAAGCATTTGACGAAGTTCAATATCTATGATAAAAACCCTCAACAAAGTGGGTATAGAGGGAATGTACCTCAACATAATAAAGACCATATATGACAAGCCCACAACAAACATCAGACACAATACTGAAAAGCTGAAAGCTTTTCCTTTAAGATGCAGAACAAGCAAAGGATGCCCACTCTCACCATTTTTATTCAATGTAGTATTGGAAGTCCTAGCCAGAGCAGTTAGGCAAGAAAAAAATAAAAGACTTCCAAATTAGAAAAGAAGATGCAAAATTGTCACTATTTGCAGATACTCTATACCATTACATATAGAAAGTCCTAATGATTCAAGCAAAAAACTGATCCAATAAATAAATTCAGTAAAGCTGCAGGATAAAGAATCAATGTACAAAATATCTGTTGAGTTTCTATACACTAATAACAAACTCTCAAAAAGGAGAAATTACAAAAATCCCACTTACAATTGCATCAAAAATAGTAAAATACCTAGGAACAAATTTAACCAAGGAGGTGAAAGCCCTGTACACTGAAAGCTATAAGGAGTTAATGAAATAAGTTGATGAAAACACAAATAAATGGAAGATATTCAGTGCTCATGGATTAGAATAATTAATATTGTTAAAATGGTCATACTACCCAAAGCAATCTACAGAATCATTTCAATCCCTATCAAAATTCCAAAGATATTTTTAACAGAAATAGAACAAACAACCCTAAAATTTGTATGGAACCACACACAGAGAAAACAATACAGAGCAATCTTGAGACAGAAGAATAAAGTTATAGGCATCATGCTCCCTGATTTCAAACTTAATTACAAAGCTATAGTGATAAAAACACTATGGTATTGGCATAAAAACAGATATATAGATCAATGGAACCAAATAAGGAGTCCAGAAACACTCATGCATTATGGTCATTTAATTTCCAACAGAACAGACAAGAATATACAGTGGGGAAAGAACAGTCTCTTCAATAAAAGGTGCTGAGAAAACTGGATAGATGCATGCAAAAAATGAAAATAGACCACTATTTCACACCACACACAAAAATTAACTCAAAATGTGTTAAAGACTTGAATATAAGACCTGAAGCCATAAAACTGCTAGAAGAAAATGTCGGCCATAAGGTCCTTGATATCAGTCTCGGCAATGATTTTTTGGATGTGACACCAAAAGCAAAGGCACAAAATCAAAAATAAACAAGTAGGACTACATCAAACAAAATAGCTCCTGCACAGCAAAGAAGGCCATCAATAACTTTAAAAGGCAACCTACTGAATGGGAGAAAATATTTATGAATCATACATATGATAAGGGGTTAATAGCCATATATATTAAAAAACTCATACAACTCAATAAAAAAACAAACAATCCAATTCAAAAGTGGTTAGAGGATCTGAGTAAACATTTTTCCAAAAACAACATGCCGATGTACATGTACATGAAAAGATGCACAACATCACTAATCATAAGAGAAATGTGAATCAAAGCTGCAATATGATATCACCTCACATCTGTTAGAATGGCTATAATCAACAAGACAAGAGTAACAAATGTTGAGGAGGATGTGGAGAAAAGGAAACCCTTATGCAATTTTGTGGGAATGTAAATTGGTGCAGCCATTATGGAAAACAGTACGGAGGTTCCTCAAGAATTAAAAATAGGACCACCATATGATCCAACAATTCCACTTTGTCCAAAGAAAATGAAAACACTAATTCAAAAACGCATATGCACCCCATGTTCACTGCAGCATTATTTACAATAAACAAGATATGGAAACAATGTACATGTCTATCAATGGATGAAGGAATAAAGAAAATTATATATATACATATATATATATATATATATATATATATACACACACACACACACAAAATGGAATATTATTCAGCCATAAAAGGAATAAAATCTTGCCACTTGTGACAACAAGGATGGACCTTGGGGACATTATGTTAAATGAAATAAGTCAGTCAGAGAAAGACAAATACTGCATGATCTCACATACATATGGAATACAAAGACAAAACAAAACAAACTCTTGGAATACAGAGTACATATTTGTTCATGCCAGATGTGGAGGGTGGTGGGTATGCACAGTGGGTGAAGGGAGTCAAAAGGTACAAAGTTCCAGTTATAAAATAAATGTCATGGGAATGTAATATACAGGGTGACAACTATATACTTAATAATACTGCATTGCATATTTAAAAGTTGCTAAGAGAGTAGGTCTTAAAAGTTCTCATCATTCTGTAACTATGCATGGAGATGGATGTTAACTACTTATTGTGGTGATCTTTTCCCAATACATTTGACCCTTGAACAACATGGGTTTAAAATGTGGGTATCCACTTATACTTGATTTTTTTTCAATAAATATAGAGTCAGACCTCTGTATTTGTGGGTTTTTTATCCACGGATTCAACCAGCCACAGACTGAAATTTCCATTTGTGTTTGGTTGAATACCCAGATGCAAAACTCGAGGACACAGAGGGCTGACTATGGGTCTTGAGCACCTGCAGATTTTGGTATACGTGGTGGCTCCTGGGACCAATCCCTTGTGGATACCAAGGGGTGACTATATATACAAATGTTGAATAAAAATATCAATAATTTATAAAAGTTTATTAAATGTGAATTTTTATATAATATTAAATATTTTCATAATAAATTTGTAGTAAAACATACAATGTTCATGTAATACAGATTTGATTTAATGTGTTTAGAGTTTGACACAGAGTTAATAACAAGTCCTTCTTGATTGAGCTCTCTTTGATAATTCTATAGAAGTCTGAGTCTATTCTGCTGTCTTAGTAAGTATAGTCTAACTATAATTAAACCTTTGTTTTACAACAAAGACACTCTAGGATTTTCAGGACATTAAACTGAAAATCAAAACACTGAGTAAGGTTATAGCTGTCCATGATATAAAAGACTGAATTACCTGTGTACCAACTTTGAGATAAACCCAAAGGTTGCTGTTTTCAACATTTATTTTATGTCCATATTCTTGTGATATTTCTAATAAAAATTCTGTAGTCTAAAATAATTACAACCAACTGCAGCATGTAGTTAATTACATTTTATGATAATAAATGTACTAGCTCAGACTTCTATAAAAAATACCAAAGACTAGGTGGCTTAAACAACAGAAATTTATTTCCTAACAGAAATGGAGGCTGGACATCTGAGATCAGGGTGTAAGCACGGTCAGGATCTGCTGAGAGCTCTCTTTCTCCTGACTTTCAGACTACTGCTTTCTTGCTGTGTCTTCACATATGAAAGAGTGAAAGAGTTCTGGTCTCTCTGCCTCTTCTTATAAATACAGTAATCCTATTGGATTTAGGGCTCCATCTTTATCACCTCATTTAACCTTAATTACCTCCTAAAGGCCCTATCTCCAAATACAGTCAAAATGGGGGTTAAGGTTTCAACACATGAATTATAGAGGGACACAATATGTCCACAGCAATAAATAGCAATCTCTGCTACACCCACTCCTAAGTCCTTCACTAATTTCTTTACCATAATTTTCAAAAATTGAATTCTTACAGGAAGCAAGGGGAAAACAAGAAAAGATAAGCAACACTAGGAGAAACATCTGCAATTACATGAAAATAATTACACGAAAAGCCCACAGTTCCTTGTTCTCCAGAAATAAGCCTGCTCATGTGAGATAAGAAAGTAAGACTTGGAACCAGGAATTCATTCTCAGTGTAGAAGATCTAGGCAAGACTCCATCCCAGAGCTTTAGAGCTGAGGCAAAAGAGACACAAGATAGAACAATTATTTTACTTGCTTATCATCTCTCACAGGCAACAGAAAAAGACCACATTACAGTAGTCATTCTCATTTGAAGATTTATCTTTGGACTTTGTGCAGAAAAGATAGCAATTTCTGGGCCCCTATTAGAAGGACTTATACAAGAATCTCATGATGGATAATTCGTTATGGAACTATGTATAATTTCCACGTTGGATCAAAGAGAAGAGCCATGGATAGGAGATGGAGAAATACCATCAGACTTTTCAGGCCTTCAATAAAGGAATGTCCAAAGGATGAACTTCGGAAAAACATAGAACAATACCAGAAATATGGTCTGAAGTAAAAGAAGGGATGATGGAGACAAGAAGGAAATGTGGGTACAGCTAAACATTTTCAGTAGAAAGTAAATATAACTCTGTATAAAAACATAATGTCAAATTTGGGGAGTTATCAGAAGTACCAAACTAAAATACTGAACAAAGCACATAAAATAAGGAGAGGATGACTGAAGCTAATATGTTTGGAGTTCCAAATTGTTTGGAAAATGGTTTAATTGTTCAGTTTTAGACTTTGTGAAATTAACTGTTTAGGGTTAAATTTCCAGAATAATCTCTAAAAGCATAGAGTACATATATTTCAAACCAGGGGAAAGGAAAAAAATATGTGAAAAACATATTTAAAAGAATTTAAAATCAGAAACATAAAAACAACATAGATAAAAGGCACTGAAATTATTATGCAAGCATCTATTATATTAATAATTTCATTTAAAAAACAGAATAAACTCACAATTTTGAAGGCACAGGTTGTAACACTGGATTTAAAAATCATGTAAAATGGTACTTATGAGACACAGCTAAGGCACGTGGAAAGGGAAAGATGGAACATAAAATGATGGGAAAAGAAATAACAGGCATAACCGGACCATAAGACACTTCTTATAACTATTTTATTATAGAAAAAAATAGATTTTAAGACACAAGCACAAAATTTTCTGAATGGAAAAGATGTAAAAGTCTGACAATACAACATGTTGTTCGATATATGAAGCAACTGAAACCCTCATATATTATTTTTATACAACTTTATTGGAGTATAATTGCTTTACAATGTTGTGTTAGTTTCTGCTGTACAACAAGGTGAATCAGCTATATGTATACATATATCCCCATATCCCCCCCGTTTTGAGTCTCCTTTCCACCCTCATTATACCACCCCTCTAGGTGGTCACAAAGCACCGATCTGATCTCCCTGTACTTTGCAGCAGCTTACTACTAGCTTTCTATTTTACATTTGGTAGTGTATATATGTCAGTGCTACTATCTCACTACTTCCCAGCCTCCCATTCCCCCACTGTGTCCTCAATTCCATTCTCTATGTCTGCGTCTTTATTCCTGCCCTGCCACTAAGTTCATCAGTACCATTTTACTAGATTCCATATATATATGTGCTAGCATATGGTATTTGTTTTGCTTTCTGACTTACTTCACTCTGTATGACACTCTTGGTCCAACCACCTCACTACAAATAACTCAATCTCATTTCTTTTCAATGGCTGAGTAATATTCCATTGCATAATTGTAACATATCTTCTTTATCTATTCTTCTGTTGATGGGCATTTAGGTTGCTTCCATGTCCTGGCTATTGCAAATAGTGCTGCAATGAAGATTGGGGTGTATGTATCTTTTGGAATTATGATTTTCTCTGGGTATATGCACAGTAGTGGGATTGCTGGTTTGTATGGTAGTTCTATTTTTAGTTTTTTATGGAACCTCCCTACTGTTCTCCATCGTGGCTGTATCAACTTACATTCCGACCAACAGTGCAGGAGGGTTCCTTTTTCTCCACACCCTCTCGAGCATTTATTGTTTCTAGATTTTTTGAAGACAGCCATTCTGAATGCTGTGAGGTGATAGCTCATTGTAGTTTTGATTTGCATTTCTCTAATAATTAGTGAAGTTGAGCATCTTTTCATGTGTTTGTTGGCAATCTGTAAGTCTTCTCTGGAGAAATGTCTATTTAAGTCCTCTGCCCATTTTTGAATTGGGTGTTTGTATGTTTTAAAAGTTAATTTTAAAAGAATTTTAATACATCTTTATTGGAGTATAATTGCTTCACAATACTGGGTTTTATCTTTTGAGATTGAGTTGCATGAGATGCTTATATATTTTGGAAATTAATCCTTTGTCAGTTGTTTCATTTGCAAATATTTTCTCCCATTCTAAGGCTTGTCTTTTCATCTTGTTTATGGTTTCTTATGCTGTGCAAAAGCTTTTAAGTTTCATTAGGTCCCATTTGTTAATTTTTGTTTTTATTTTCATTAGAAGTTGCATCAAAAAAGATTTTGCTGCTATTTATGTCAAAGAGTGTTCTGCCTATGTTTTCCTTTAAGAGTTTTACAGTATCCTGCCTTACATTTAGGTCTTTAATCCATTTTGACTTTATTTTTGTGTATGGTGTTAGGGAGGGTTCTAATTTTTCTTTTACATGTAGCCGTCCAGTTTTCTAAGCACCAGTTATTGAAGAGGCTGACTTTTCTTCACTGTATATTCTTGCCTCCTTTATCAAAGAGAAGGTGACCATATGTGTGTGGGTTTATCTCTGGGCTTTCTATCCTGTTCCATTGATCTGTATTTCTGCTTTTGTGCCAGTACCATACTGTCTTTATTACTGTAGCTTTATAATATAGTCTGAAGTCATGGAGCCTGATTCTTCCAGCTCAATTTTCCTTTCTCAAAATTGCTCTGGCTGTTCAGGGTCTTTTATGTTTCCACACAAATTGTAAACTTTTTTCTAGTTCTGTGAAAAATGCCATTGGTAATTTGATAGGGATTGCATTGAATCTGTAGATTGCTTTGGGTAGTACAGTCAATTTCACAATGTTGATTCTTCCAGTCCTAGAACACAGTATGCGTCTCTCCATCTGTTTGTATTGTCTTTGATTACTTTCATCAGTGTCTTATAGTTTTCTGCATACAGGTCTTTCACCTCCTTAGGTAGGTTTATTCCTAGGTATTTTATTCCTTTTCTTGCAATGATGAATGAGAGTGTTTCCTTAATTTCTCTTTCTGATTTTTTTCCAAGACTGAACCAGGAATAAATAGAAAATATGAACAGACCAATCACAAGCCCTGAAATTGAAATTGTGATTTAAAATCTTCCAACAAACAAAAGCTCAGGGTCCGATGCCTTCATACGTGAATTCTATCAAACACTTAGAGAAGAGCTAACACCTATCCTTCTCAAACTCTTCAAAATATAGCACTCCCAAACTTCTTCTACAAGGCTACCATCACTTTGGTACGAAAATCAGACAAAGATGTCACAAAAAAAGAAAATTACAGGCTAATATCACTGACGAACATAGATGCAAAAATCCTCAACACAATACTGCAAACAGAATTCAACAGCACATTAAAAAGATCATACACCATGATCAAGTGGGGTTTATCCCAGGAATGCAAGGATTCTTCAATATACACAATTCAATCAATGTGATACAGCATATTAACAAACTGAAGGAGAAAAACTGTATGATAATCTCAGTAGATGCAGAAAAAGCTTTCAACAAATTCAACACCCATTTATGATAATAACTCTCCAGAAAGTGGGCATGGAGGGAACTTACCTCAAAATAATAAAGGCCGGGCTTCCCTGGTGGTGCAGTGGTTGGGAGTCCGCCTGATGATTCAGGGGATACGGGTTCGTGCCCCGGTCTGGGAAGATTCCACATGCCGCGGAGCGGCTAGGCCCGTGAGCCATGGCCGCTGAGCCTGCACATACAGAGCCTGTGCTCTGCAACGGGAGAGGCCACAACAGTGAGAGGCCCACATACCGCAATAAAAAAAAAAAGAATAAAAAAAAATAATAAAGGCCATTTATGACAACCCACAGCCAACATCATTCTCAATGGTGAAAAACTGAAAGCATTTTCTCTAAGATCAGGAACAAGATAAAGATGCCCACTCTCAACACTATTATTCAACATAGTTTTGGAAGTTTTAGCCACGGCAATCAGAGAAGAAAAATAAATAAAAGGAATCCAAACTGGAAAAGATGTAAAACTGTCACTGTTTGCAGAAGACATGATACTATAACTAGAAAATCCTAAAGATGCTACTAGAAAACAACTAGAGCTAACCACTGAATTTGGTAAAGTAGCAGGATACAAAATTAATCACAGAAGTCTATTGCATTCCTATATACTAACAACAAGGAAAAATCAGAAAGAGAAATTACCCCAATAAAGATGTTAAAAAAAAAGTGGGGTAGCAATACTCATATCAGAAATAGATAGATAGAAATAGAAATAGACTTAAAATAGACTTAAATAGAAATAGAAATAGACTTAAAAACAAAGTCTATAACAAAAGACAATGAAAGGCATTATATAATGATAAAGGTATCAATACAAGAAGAGGATGTTATACTCATTAACATGTATGCACCAAATAGAGGAGCACCTAAGTACATACAAAAAATACTATCTGACATAGAGGGAGAAACTGACAATAATACATTAACAGTACGGGATTTTAACACCTGCACTGACTTCATTGGAAGGATGATCCAGAGAGAAAAGTAACAAGGCAACAGTGGGTTTTTTTGGGTTTTTTTTTACAACTTTATTGGAGTAAAATTGCTTTACAATGGTGTGTTAGTTTCTGCTTTATAACAAAGTGAATCAGTTATACATATACATATGTTGCCATATCTCTTCCCTCTTGTGTTTCCCTCCCTCCCACTCCCCCTATCCCACCCCTCTAGGTGCTCAGAAACCACTAAGCTGATCTCCCTGTGCTATGTGGCTGCTTCCCACTAGCTATCTATTTTACGTTTGGTAGTGTATATATGTCCATGCCACTCTCTCACTTTGTCACAGCTTACCTTTCAGCCTCGCCATATCCTCAACTCCATTCTCTAGTAGGTCTGTGTCTTTATTCCTCTCTTACCCTAGGTTCTTCATGACATTTTTTCCCTTAAATTCCATATATATGTGTTAGCATACGGTATTTATCTTTCTCTTTCTGACTTACTTCACTCAGTATGACAGACTCTAGGTCCATCCACCTCATTACAAATAGCTCAATTTCATTTCTTTTTATGGCTGAGTAATATTCCATTGTATACATGTGCCACATCTTCTTTATCCATTCATCTGATGATAGACACATAGGTTGTTTCCATCTCCAGGCTACTGTAAACAGAGCTGCAATGAACATTTTGGTACCTGACACTTTTTGAATTATGGTTTTCTCAGGGTATATGCCCAGTAGTGGGATTGCTGGGTCACCTGGCAGTTCTATTTGTAGTTTCTGAAGGAACCTGCATACTGTTCTCCATAGTGGCTGTACCAATACATATTCCCACCAGCAGTACAAGAGTGTTCCCTTTTCTCCACACCCTCTTGAGCATTTATTGTTTCTAGACTTTTTGATGATGGCCATTCTTATTGGTATGAGATGATATTTCATTGTAGTTTTGATATGCATCTCTCTAATGATTAACGATGTTCAGCATTCTTTCATGTGTTTGTTGGCAGTTTGTATATCTTCTTTGGAGAAATGTCTATTTAGGTTTCTGCCCATTTTTGGATTGGGTTGTTTGTTTTTTTGTTATTGAGCTGCATGAGCTGCTTGTAAATTTTGGATATTAACACTTTGTCAGTTGCTTCATTTGCAAATATTTTCTCCCATTCAGAGGGCTGTCTTTTGGTCTTGTTCATGGTTTCCTTTGCTGTGCAAAAGCTTTGAAGCTTCATTAAGTCCCATTTGTTTATTTTGTTTTTATTTCCATTTCACTAGGAGGTGGGTTAAAAAGGATCTTGCTGTTATTTATGCCACAGAGTGTTCTCCCTATGTTTTCCTCTAAGAATTTGATAGTTTCTGGCCTTACATTTAGGTCGTTAATCCATTTTGAGCTTCTTTTTGTGTATGGTGTTAGGGAGTGATCTTATCTCATACATTTACATGTACCTGTCCAGTTTTCCCAGCACCATTTATTGAAGAGGCTGTCCTTTCTGCACTGTACGTTCCTGCCTCCTTTATCAAAGATAAGGTGACCATATATGCGTGGGTTTATCTCTGGGCTTTCTATCCTGTTCCATTGATCTATATTTCTGTTTGTGTGCCAGTACCATACTGTCTTGAATACTATAGCTTTGTAGTATATTCTGAAATCAGGGAGCCTGATTTCTCCAGCTCTGTTTTTCATTCTCAATATTATTTGCCTATTTGGGGTCTTTTGTGTTTCCATAGAAATTGTGAAAATTTTTGTACTAGTTCTCTGAAAAATTCCAGTGGTATTTCAATAGGGAATGCATTGAATCTGTAGATTGCTTTGGGTCGTAGAGTCAATTCCACAATATTGATTCTTCCAATCCAAGAACATGGCATATCTCTCCATCTATTTGTATCATCTTTAATTTCTTCCATCAGTGTCTTATAATTTTGTGCATACAGGTCTTTTGTCTCCTTAGGTACATTTATTCCTAGATATTTTATTCTTTTGTTGCAATGGTAAATGGGAGTGTTTTCTTGATTTCACTTTCAGTTTCTTCATCATTAGTGTAGAGAAATGCCAGAGATTTCTGTGCATTAATTTCGTATCCTGACACTTTACCAAATTCATTGATTAGCTCTAGTAGTTTTCTGGTAGCATAATTAGAATTCTCTATGTATAATATCAAGTCACCTACAAACAGTGACAGGTTTACTTCTTCTTTTCCAATTTGGATTGATTTTATTTCCTTTTCTTCTCTGATAGCTGTGGCTAAAATTTCCAAAACTATGTTGAATAAGAGTGGTGAGAGTGGGCAAACTTGTCTTGTTCCTGATCTTAGTGGAAGTGGTTTCAGTTTTGCACCTTTGAGTATGATGTTGCCTGTGGGTTTGTCATAGATGGCCTTTATTATGTTGACAAATGTTCCCTCTATTCCTATGTTGTGAAGGGTTTTTATCATAAATGGGTGTTGAATTTTGTTGAAAGCT
Organism: Grampus griseus; assembly: GCF_964374135.1. Lineage (NCBI taxonomy): Eukaryota > Metazoa > Chordata > Mammalia > Artiodactyla > Delphinidae > Grampus > Grampus griseus. The sequence continues at coordinate 71,638,813 of NC_138999.1, read as the reverse complement.
ATCTCTGCTTTTATTGAGATGACCATATGGTTTTTCTCCTTCAATTTGTTAATACGGTGTATCACATTGATTGATTTGCATATATTGAAGAATCCTTGCATTCCTGGAATAAACTCCACTTGATCATGGTGTATGTTCCTTTTAATGTGCTGTTGGATTCTGTTTGCTAGTATTTTGTTGAGGATTTTTGCATCTATGTTCATCAGTGATATTGGCCTGTAGATTTCTTTCTTTGTGGCATGCTAGTTTGGTTTTGATATCAAGGTAATGGTGGCCTTGTAGAATGAGTTTGAGAGTGTTCCTCCCTCTGCTATATTTTGGAAGAGTTTGAGAAGTACAGGTGTTAGCTCTTCTCTAAATGTTTGATTGAATTCGCCTGTGAAGCCATGTGGTCCTGGGCTTTTGTTTGTTGGAAGATACTTAATCACAGTTTCAATTTCATTGCTTGTGATTAGTCTGTTCATATTTTCTATTTCTTCCTGATTCAATCTTGGCAGGTTATGCATTTCCAAGAATTTGTCCATTTCTACCACGTTCTCCATGTTATTGGCATAGGGTTGCTTGTAGTAATCTCTCATGATCTTTTGTATTTCTGCAGTGTCAATTGTTACTTCTCCTTTTTCATTTCTTATTCTATTGATTTGCGACTTCTCCCTTTTTTTCCTGATGAGTCTCGCTAATGGTTTATCCATTTTGTTTATCTTCTCAAAGAACCATCTTATAGTTTTATTGATGTTTGCTATTGTTTCCTTCATTTCTTTTTCATTTATTTCTGATCTCATCTTTATGATTTCTTTCCTTCTGTTAAATTTGGGTTCATTGTTGTCTTCTTTCTCTAATTGGTTTACCTGCAAGGTTAGGTTGTTTATTCAAGTTGTTTCCTGTTTCTTATGGTAGGATTCTATTGCTATAAAATTCCCTCTTAGAACTGTTTTTGCTGCATCCCATAGGTTTTGGGCTATCATGTCTCCATTGTCATTTGTTTCTAGTTATTTTTTTATTTCTTCTCTGATTACTTCAATGATCACTTATTTATTAAGTAGTGTATTGTTTAGCCTCCATTTGTTTGTAATTGTTACAGATCTTTTCCTGTAATTGATATCTAGTCTCATAGCGTTGTGGTCAGAAAGGATACTCGATACAATTTCAATTTTCTTAAATTTATCAAGGCTTGATTTGTGACCCAAGATATGATCTATCCTGGAGAACGTTTCATGAGCACTTGAGAAAAATGTGTATTGTGTTGTTTTTGGATGGAATGTCCTATAAATATTAATTAAGTCCATGTTGTTTAATGTATCATTTAAAGCTTGTGTTTCCTTATTTATTTTCATTTTGGATCATCTGTCCATTTGTGAAAGTGGGGTGTTAAAGTCCCCTACTATGAATGTTTTACTGTCGATTTCCCCTTTTATGGCTTTTCGTGTTTGCCTTATGTATTGAGGTGCTCCTATGTTGGGTGCATAAATATTTACAATTGTTATATCTTCTTCTTGGATCGATCCCTTGATCATTATTTAGTGTCCTTCTTTGCCTCTTCTAATAGTCTTTATTTTTAGGTCTATTTTGTCTGATGTGAGAATTGCTACTCCACCTTTCTTTTCATTTCCATTTGCATGGAATTACTTTTTCCATTCCCTCACTTTCAGTCTATATGTGTCTCTAGGTCTGAAGTGGGTCTCTTGTCGACAGCATATATGTGGGTCTTGTTTTTGTATCCATTCAGCCACTCTGTGTCTTGTGGTGGGAGTGTTTAATCCATTTACATTTAAAGTAATTATTGATATGTATATTCCTATTCCTATTTTCTTAATTGTTTTGGGTTTGTTATTATAGGTCTTTTCCTTCTCTTGTGTTTCTTGCCTAGAGAAGATCCTTTAGCATTTGTTGTAAAACTTGTTTGGTGTTGCTGAACTCTGTCAGCTTTTGCTTCTCTGTAGCAGTTTTAATTTCTCCATCAAATCTTTATGAGATCCTTGCTGGTTAGAGTAATCTTGGTTGTAGTGTTTTCTCCTTCATCACATTAAATATGTACTGCCAGTCCCTTCTGGTTTGCAGAATTTCTGCTGAAAGATCAGCTGTTAACGTTGCAGGGTTCCCTTGTGTGTTATTTTTCCCTTGCTGCTTTTACTATGTTTCCTTTGTATTTAATTTTTGACAGTTTGATTAATATGTGTCTTGGCGTGTTTCTCCTTGGATTTATCCTGTATGGGACTCTGTGCTTCCTGGACTTGATTAACTATTTCCTTTCACATATTAGAGAAGTTTTCAACTATAATCTCTTCAAATATTTTCTTAGTCCCTTTCTTTTTCTCTTCTTCTTCTGGAACCCCTATAGTTCGAATGTGTTTGCGTTTAATATCCCAGAGGTCTCTGAGACTGTCCTTACTTCTTTTCATTCTTTTTTTTTATTCTGCTCTGCAGTAGTTATTTCCACTATTTTATCTTCCAGGTACTTATCCGTTTTCTGCCTCAGGTATTCTGCTATTGATCTTTTGGAGAGTATTTTAAATTTCATTTATTGTGTTGTTCATCATTGCTTCTTTCATCTTTAGTTCTTCTAGGTCCTTGTTAAATGTTTCTTGAATTTTCTCTATTCTATTTCCAAGATTTTGGATCATCTTTACTATCATTATTCTGAATACTTTTTCAGGTAGACGGCCTATTTCTTCTTCATTTGTTAGGTCTCTTTGGTTTTTATCTTGTTCCTTCATCTGCTGTGTGTTTTTCTGTCTTCTCATTTTACTTATCTTAGTGTGTTTGGGTCTCCTTTTTGCCAGCTGCATGTTCGTAGTTCCCGTTGTTTCTGGTGTCTGTCCCCAGTGGCTAAAGTTGGTCCAATGGGTTTTGTAGGCTTCCTGGTGGAGGTGACTAGTGCCTGTGTTCTGGTGGATGAGGCTGGATCTTGTCTTTCTGGTGTGCAGGTCCACGTCTGTTGGTGTGTTTTGGGGTGGTTGTGGAATTATTATGATTTTAGGCAGCCTCTCTGCTAATGGGTGGTGTTGTATTCCTCTCTTGCTAGTTGTTTGGCATAGGGTGTACAGCACTCTGGCTTGCTGGTCATTGAGTGAAGCTGGGTGTTGGTGTTGAGATGGAGATATCTGGGAGATTTTTGCCATTTGAAATTACATGGAGCTGGGAGGCCTCTTGTGGACCAGTGTCCACAAGAGTTGGCTCTCCCATCTCAGAGGCACAACATTGACTGCTGGCTGCAGCGCCAAGATACTTTCATCGACATGGCTCACAATAAAAGGGAGAAAAAGTAGAAAGAAAGAAAGAGGATAAAAGAAAATAAAATAAAGTAAGGTAAAATAAAATAAAGTTATTAAAATAAATAAATAATTATTAAGAAACAATTTTTTTAAAAAAGTAAGAAAAACATCAAACAAATAAATGGAGAGATAGAAACCTAGGACAAATGTTGAAAGCAAAGCTATACAGACAAAATCTCACACAGAAGCATACACATACACACTCACAGAAAGAGGAAAAGGGGCAGAAATCATAAATCTTGCCCTCAAAATCCACCTCCTCAATTTGGGATGATTCATTGTCTATTCAGATATTCCACAGATGCAGGGTACATCAAGTTGATTGTGTTGATTTAATCCACTGCTCCTGAGGCTGCTTGGAGAGATTTCCCTTTCTCTTCCTTGTTCACACACCTTCCAGGTTTCAGCTTTGGATTTGGCCCCATCTCTCCATTTAGTTCGCCGTAGGTTGTCTCTTCTTCGCTCAGACAGGATGGGGTTAAAGGAGCCACTGATTCTGGGGCTCTGGCTCACTCAGGCTGGGGGGAGGGAGGGGTACAGAGTGTGGGGCGAGCCTGCGGCTGCAGAGGCCAGCATGAGGTTGCACCAGCCTGAGGCATGCCATGCGTTCTCCCGGGGAAGTTGTCCCTGGTTCCCGGGACCCTGGTAGTGGCGGGCTTCACAGAATCCCTGCAAGGGAGTTGTGGAGAGTGACCTGTGCTCGCACACAGGCTTTTCGTTGGCAGCAGCAGCAGCCTTAGTGTTTCATGCCCATCTCTGTGGTCTGCAGTGTTATCCGAGGCTCTCACCTGTCTCTGCAGCTCCTTTAAGCAGTGTTCTTAATCCCCTCTCCTTGCGCACCAGGAAACAATGTGGGAAGAAAAGTATCTTGCCTCTTCAGCAGGTCCAGACTTTTTCCTGGACTCCGGCAACAGTGTTCTTAAATGACACAACACACCAACTGGACTTATTATCTACAGCACATTATATACAGAAACAGTAGAGTGCACATCATTTTCAAGAATATGAAACTAGAAATCAATTATAGAAAATAAACAGGAAAAGGACAAACACGTGGAGACTAAACAACATACTACAAAAAACCATTTGGTAATGATGAAATCAAATGGGAAATTAGAAAATACCTCAAAATAAATGAAATTGGAAACAAACCTTCCCAAACTCTATGGGATACATCAAAAGCAGTCCCAGGAGGGAAGTTTATAGTGAAACAGGCCTTCCTCAAGAAACAAGAAAAATCTCAAATAAACCACTAACATACTACCTAAAAGAATTAGACAAAGAATAATAAACAAAATTTAAGTAAGCAAAAGGAATGAAATAATAAAGATCCGAGAAGAAATAAATAAAATAGATATCAACAAAATTTAAAAAGATCAGTGAAACATGGAGCTGGCTTTTTGAAAAGGTAAACAAAGGAAATAAACACTTAGTGTCACCAAGAAAAATAGAGAGGACCCAAATTAACAAAACATGAAATGAAAGAGTAGAAATAATAATTGATAAAAGAGAGATACAAAATAAATCATAAGAGAATACTATGAAAAGTTATATGCTAACAAATTAGACAATCTAGAAGAAATGGACAAATTTCTAGAAACACAGCCTGCCAACACTGAGTCAAGAAGAAACAGTGAATTTAAAGAGATTGATCACTAGAACTGAAATTGAAATTCTAATAAGAAAACAACCAGCATACAAAAGTCCAGGGCCATACAGCTTAACAGGGGAATTCTACCAAACATATAAGGAATCACTAACACCTATCCTTCTCAAACTATTCTGAAAAAACTGAAGAGGAGGGAACACTAAAAAATTCATTCTACAAGGCCACCATTACCTTGATACCAAACCAGACAAAGACACTACAAAAAAAAGAGAAAGAAATTTACATGCCATTTACATCTTTGACGAATACAAATGCAAAAATCCTCAATAAAATATTAGAATCCAAGAATGTATTAGTGGATGTATCCTTTTATTGAGGAATGTATCCTCAATAAAATATTAGAATCCAAGAATGAATCCAAGAATGTATTAATGGATCATATGCTATAATCAAGTTGGAATTATTGTAAGATCACAAGGACAGTTCAACAGTCACAAATCAATAATGTGATAAATCAAAATGACAAAAGTAAGGACGAAAATCACAAGATCATCTCAATAGACACAGAAATAGAAGTTGATAAAATTCAACATCCATTCATAATAAAAGCTCTCATCAAAGTGAGTATAGAGGGAATGTATTTCAACATAATAAATACCATTTATGACAAACAAACAACCAACATAATACTCAAAGCCTTCCCTCTAAATTCAGGAAAACACAAGGATGCCCATTCTCGCCACTTCCATAGTAGTGGAAGGCTTAGCCACAGAAATCAGACAAGAAAAATAATACACTATCTAAATTAGAAGGGAAGTGGTAAAAATCTCATGGTTTGCAGATGACATGATATGTTATATAGAGAACCCTAAAGTCTCCATTCCAAAATATTGGAACTAATAAATGAATTCAGCAAGATTGCAAGACACAAGATTCATATACAGAAACCTGTTGCATTTCTATACACAAATAATGAAATATTAGAAAGAGAAAGCATGAAGAAAATCCCATTTAATGTTGGATCAAAAAGAATAAAATACCTAAGAATAAACTTAACTAAAAAGGTGAAAGATCTGTACTCTGAAAAATATAAAATATTGATGAAGGAAATTGAAGATGACACAAAGAAATGGAAATATATCTCCTATTCTTGGATTGGAAGAATTAATATTGTTAAAATTGTGATACAACCAAAAACAATCTAAAGATTTAATGCAATTTCTATCAAAATATCCATGACATTTTTCACAGAACTAGGACGAATATCCTAAAATTCATATGGAACCACAAAAGACCACAACTGCCAAAGCAATCTTGATAAAAAGAACAAATCTGGAGGTATAAACCTCTTAGACTTCAGACAATATTACAAACTACAATCATCAAAGTAGTGTGGAAGGAGTTGAGGAAGATGGCGGAAGAGTAAGACACAGAGATCACCTTCCTCCGCACAGGTACATCAGAAATACATCTGCACGTGGAACTGTTCCTATAAAACACCCACTGAACGCTGGCAGAAGGCCTCAGACCTCCCAAAAGGCAAGAAATTCCACATATACCTGGGTAGGGGAAAAGAAAAAACAGAGAAAAAAGAATAGGGACTGGACCTGCACCAGTTGGAGGGACCTGTGAAGGAGGAAAGGTTTACACACACTAGGAAGCCCCTTCAAGGGTGGAGACTACAGGTGGCCGAGGGGGGAAGCTTCGGAGCCATGGAGGAGAGGGCAGCAAGAGGGGTGTGAAGGGCAAAGCGGAGAGATTCCCACACAGAGGATCAGTGCCGACCAGCACTCACCAGCCTGAGAGGCTTGTCTGCTCACCCACCAGGGCGAGTGGGGGCTGGGAGCTGAGGCTCAAGCTTCAGTCGGATCGCAGGGAGAGGACTGGGGTTGGCAGTGTGAACACAGCCTGAAGGGGTTAGTGCACCACGGCTAGCCGGTAGGGAGTCTGGGAAAAAGTCTGGACCTGCCAAAGAGGCAAGAGAGGTTTTGGTCAGTCTTTGTTTCCTGGTGTGCGAGGAGAGGGGATAAAGAGCGCTGCTTAAAGGAGCTACAGAGACAGGCGTGAGCCGTGGCTATCAGCACAGACCACAGAGACAGGCATGAGACGCTAAGGCTGATGATGTTGCCACCCAGTAGCCTGTGTGCAAGTACAGGTCACTCTCCACACATCCCCTCCTGGGATCCTGTGCAGCCTGCCACTGCCAGGGTGCCATGATCCAGAGACAACTTCCCCAGGAGAACACACAGTGCACATCAGGCTGCTGCATTAGGCTGGCCTCTGTGCCGCAGGCTTGACACACGTTGGTACCCCTCCCTACCCCAGGCGTGAGTGAACCAGAGCACCTGAATCAGCTGCTCCATTAACCCTGTTCTGTCTGAGCGAAGAACAGATGCTCTCAGGCGACCTACACAGAGAGGCCGTGACAAATCCAAAGCTGAAACCTGGGAGCTATGCGAACAAAGAAGAGAAAGGGAAATCCCTCCCAGCAGCCTCAGGAGCAGCGGATTAAATCTCCACAATCAACATGATGTACCCGGAAACTGTGGAATACCTGAATAGACAACTAGTTAACCCAAATTGAGGAGGTGGACACTGGGAACAAGATATATTATTTTTCTCTCTTTCCTATTTTTGTGAGCATGTATGTGTATGCTTCTGTGTGAGATTTTGTCTGTATAGCTTTGCTTTTACCATTTGTCCTAGGGTACTGTCTGTCCGTTTTTTTTTAACTTTAAATTTTTTTTCTTATTTTTTATTTTAATAACTTTCTTTTTTCCTCTTTCTTTCTATTTTTTCTCCTTTTTATTCTGAGACATGTGGATGAAAGGCTCTTAGTGCTCCAGCCAGGGGGCAGTGCTCTGCCTCTGAGGTGGGAGAGCCAACTTCAGGACATAGATCCACAAGAGACCTCCCAGCTCCACATAATATCAAAAGGTGAAAATCTCCCAGAGATCTACATCTCAACACCAAGACCTGGCTTCACTCAACAACTTCACTCAACGACAGCTATAGTGCTGGACATCCTATGCCAAACAACTAGCAAGACAGGAACACAACCCCACCCATTAGCAGAGAGGCTGCCTAGAATCATAACAAGGCCACATACACCCCAAAACACAGCACGAGACGTGGATATGCCCACCAGAAAGACAAGATCCAGCCTCATCCACCAGAACACAGGCACTAGTCCTCTTCACCAGGAAGCCTACACAACCCACTGAACCAACCTTAGCCACTGGAGAGAGAAACCAAAAACAATGGGAACTACAAAACTGCAGCCTGCAAAAAGGAGACACCAAACACAGTAAGATAATCAAAATGAGAACACAGAAAAACACAGAGCAGATGAAGGAGCAAGGTAAAAAACCATCAGATGTTACAAATGAAGAGGAAATAGGCAGTCTACCTGAAAAAGAATTCAGAATAATGATAGTAAAGATGATCCCGAATCTGGAAACACAAAAGAGCAAATGAAAGAAACATTTAACAAGGACCGAGAAGAGCTAAGGAGGAAAGAAGCAATGATGAAAAACACAATAAATGAAATTAAAAATACTGTAGAAGGGATCAACAGCAGAATAACTGAGGCAGAAGAACGGATAAGTGACCTGGAAGATAAAATAGTGGAAATAACTACTGCAGAGCAGAATAAAGAAAAAAGAATGAAAAGAACTGAGAACAGTCTCAGATACCTCTTGGACAACATTAAATGCACCAACATTCGAATTATATGGGTCCCAGAAAAAGAAGAGAAAAAGAAAGTGACTTAGAAAATATTTGAAGTGATTATAGTTGAAAATTTCCCTAATATCATAAAGGAAATAGTTATTCAAGTGCAGGAAGAACAGAGAGTCCCATTCAGGATATATCCAAGGAGAAATACACCAATACACATATTAATCAAACTTATCAAAAAATAAATGCAAAGAAAACATATTAAAAGCAGCAAGGGAAAGACAACAAATAACACACAAGGGAATCCACATAAGGTTAACAGCTGATCTCTCAGCAGAAACCCTGCAAGCCAGAAGGGAGTGGCAGGACATACTGAAAGTGATGAAGGAGAAAAACCTGTAACCAAGATTACTCTACCCAGCAAGGATCTAATTCAGATTTGATGGAGAAATTTTAATCTTTACAGAAAAGCAAAAGCTGCAAGAGTTCAACACCAACAAACCAGCTTTATAACAAATGCTAAAGGAACTTCTCTAGAAAAGAAACACAAGAGAAGGAAAAGACCTACAAAAACAAACCCAAAACAATTAAGAAAATGGAAATAGGAACATACATATCGATAATTACCTTAAATGTAAATGGATTAAATGTTCCCACTAAAAGACACAGACTGACTGAATGGATACAAAAACAAGACCCATATATATGCTGTCTACAGGAGACCGACTTCAGACCTAGGGACACATACAGACTGAAAGTGAGGGGATGGAAAAAGATATGCCATGCAAATGGAAATCAAAAGAAAGCTGGATTAGCAATACTCATATCAGACAAAATAGACTTTAAAATAAAGACTATTACAAGAGAAAAAGAAGGACACTACATAATGATCAAGGGATCAATTCAAGAAGAAGATATAACAATTGTAAATATTTATGCACCAAATATAGGAGCACCTCAATACATAAGGCAAATACAAAAAGCCATAAAAGAGGAAATTGCCAGTAACACAATCATACTAGGGGAATTTAACACCCCACTTTTACCAATGGACAGATCATCCAAAATGAAAATAAATAAGGAAACACAAGCTTTAAATGATACATTAAGCAAGATAGACTTAATTGAAATTTATAGTACATTCCATCCAAAATCGACAGAATACAGAATTTCTCAAGTGCTAATGGAACATTCTCCAGGATACATCTTATCTTGTGTAACAAATCAAGCTTTGCGAAATGTAAGAAAATTGAAATCCTATCAAGTATCTTTTCTGAATACAACATAATGAGACTAGATATCAATTACAGGAAAAGATCTTGAAAAAATACAAACACATGGAGGCTAAACAATACATTACTTGATAACCAACTGATCACTGAAGAAATCAAAGAGGAAACCAAACAATACCTAGAAACAAATGACAATGGAGTCACTACGACCCAAAACCTATGGGATACAGCAAAAGCAGTTCTAAAGGGAAGTTTATAGCAATACAATTCTACATTAAGAAACAGGAAACATCTCAAATAAACAACCTAAACTTACACCTAAAGCAATTAGAGAAAGAAGAAATAAAAAAAAACTCCAAAGTTAGCAGAAGGAAAGACATAAAGATCAGATCAGAAATAAATGAAAAAGAAATGAAGGAAACGATAGCAAAGATCAATAAAACTAAAAGCTGGTTCTTTGAGAAGATAAACAAAATTGATAAACCATTAGCCAGAGTCATCAAGAAAAAAGGGAGAAGACTCAAATCAATAGAATTAGAAATGAAAAAGGAGAGGTAACAACTGACACTGCAGAAATACAAAGGGTAATGAGAGATAACTACAAGTAACTCTATGCCAATAAAATGGACAAACTGGAAGAAATGGACAAATTCTTAGAAATGCACAACCTGCAATGACTGAACCAGGAAGAAATAGAAAATATGAACAGACCAATCAGAACCACTGAAATTGAAATGGTGATTACAAATTTTCCAACAAACAATAGCCCAGGACCAGATAACTTCACAGGAGAATTGTATCAAGCATTTAGAGAAGAGCTAACATCTATCCTTCTCAAACACTTCCAAACTATAGCAGAGGGCCCCAAATCATTCTACGAGGCTAACATACCGTGATACCAAAACCAGACAAAGGTGTCACAAAGAAAGAAAACTACAGGCCAATATCACTGATGAACATAGATGGAAAAATCCTCAACAAAATACTAGCAAACAGAATCCAACAGCACACTAAAAGGATCATAAACAATGATCAAGTGGGGTTTATTCTAGGAATGGAAGGATTCTTCAATATATGCAAATCAATCAACATGATATGCCATATTAACAAACTGAAGGAGAAAAACCATATTATCATCTGAATAGATGCAGAGAAAGCTTTCGAAACAATTCATCACCTATTTATGATAAAAACATTGCAGAATGTAGGCATACAGGGAACTTTCTTCAACATAATAAAGGCCATCTTTATGCAGCCAACATCGTCCTCAACAGTGAAAACTTGAAAGCATTTCCACTAAGACCAGAAACAAGACAAAGTTGCCCACTCTCACCACTATTATTCAACCACTATTATTCAACATAGTTTCAGAAGTCTTAGCCAGAGCAATCAGAGAAGAAAGAGAAATAAAAGGAATCCAAATTGGAAAACAAGAAGTAAAGTTGTCACTGTTTGCAGACAACATGATAGTATACATAAAGACTCCTAAAGATGTTACCAAAAAACTACTACAGCTAATCAATGAATTTGGTAAAGTAGCAGGAAACAAAATTAATGCACAGAAATATCAGGCATTCCTATACACTAATGATGAAAAATCTGAAAGTGAAATTGAGAAACCCTCACATTTACTGTTGAAACAAAAAGAATAAACTATCTAAGAATAAACCTACCTAAGGAGACAAAAGACCTGTATGCAGAAAATTATAAGACACTGATGAAACAAATTAAAGATGACACAAATAGATGGAGAGATATACCATGTTCTTGGATTGGAAGAATCAACATGGTGAAAATGACCCTCCTACCCAAAGCAATCTACAGATCCAATGTAATCCCTATCAAACTACCACTGGCATTTTTCACAAAAGTAGAACAAAAAACTTCAAAGTTTGTACAGAAACACAAAAGACCCCAAATAGCCAAATCAATCTTGAGAACGAAAAATGGAGCTAGAGGAATCAGGCTCCCTGACTTCAGACTATACTACAAAAGAACAGTAATCAAAACAGTATGGTACTGGCACAAAAACAGAAACATAGTCAATGGAACAGAATAGAAAGCCCAGGAATAAACCCACCAACATATGGCCACCGTATCTTTGATACAAGAGGCAAGAATATACAGGGGAGAAAAGACAGCCTCTGCAATAAATGGTGCTAGGAAAACTGGAAAGGTACATGTAAAAGTATAAAATTATTACACTCCCTAACACCATACACAAAAGTAAACTGAAAATGTATTAAAGACCTAAATATAAGGCCAGACAATATCAAACTCTAAGAGGAAAACATAGGCAGAACACTCTATGACATAAATCACAGCAAGATCCTTTTTGACCCACCTCCTAGAGAAATGGAAATAAAAACAAAAATAAACAAATGGGACCTAATGAAACTTAACATCTTTTTCACAGCAAAGGAAACCATAAAAAAGACCAAAAGACAACCCTCAGAATGGGAGAAAATATTTGCAAGTGAATAAACTGACAAAGGATTAATCTCCAAGATTTATAAGCAGCACATGCAGCTGAATAACAGAAAAACAAGCAACCCATTCCAAATATGGGCAGAAGACCTAAATAGACATTTCTCCAAAGAAGATTTACAGATTGCCAACAAACACATGAAAGAATGCTCAACATCATTAATCATTAGAGAAATACAAATCAAAACTACAATGAGATATTATCTCACATCAGTCAGAATGGCCATCATCAAAAAATCTAGAAACAATAAATGCTGGAGTGGGTGTGGAGAAAAGGGAACACTCTTGCACTGTTGGTGGGAATGTAAATTGATAGAGGCACTATGGAGAACATTATGGAGTTTCCTTAAAAAAACTAAAAATAGTACTACCATATGACGCAGCAATCCCACTACTGCGCATATACCCTGAGAAAACCATAATTCAAAAAGAGTTATGTACCAAAATGTTCATTGCAGCTCTATTTAAATTAGCCAGTACATGGAAGCAACCTAAGTGTCCATCATCAGATGAATGGATAAAGAAGATGTGGCACATATATACAATGGAATATTACTCAGCCATAAAAGGAAATGAAATTGAGTTATTTGTAGTGAGGTAGATTGACCTGGAGTCTGTCATACAGAGTGAAGTAAGTCAGAAAGAGAAAGACATATACAGTATTCTAACACATATATATGGAATCTAAAAAAAATAAAAAAAGGTCATGAAGAACCTAGGGATAAGATGGGAATAAACACACAGACCTACTAGAGAATTGACATGAGGAGGGGGAAGGATAAGCTGTGACAAAGTGAGAGAGTGGCATGGACATATATACACTACCAAACGTAAAATAGATAGCTAGTTGGAAGCAGCCGCATAGCACAGGGAGGTCAGGTACGTGGTTTGTGACCACCTAGAGTGGTGGGATAAGAAGGGTGGGAGGGAGGGAGATGCAAGAGTGAAGAGATATGGGAACATATGTATATGTATAACTGATTCACTTTGTTATAAAGCAGAAACTAACACACCATTGTAAAGCAATTATACTCTAATAAAGATGTTTAAATAAATAAAAAATAAATAAATTTAGTAAAAAAAAAAAAAAGGCAGTGTGGTATTGGCACAAAAACAGGCACATATATCAATGTTATAGAATAGAGATCCCAGAAATAAACCCATGCCCTCATGGTCAATTCATCTATGTTAAAGTAGTCAAGAATATACAATGGAGAAAAGACAGTCTCTTCATCAAGTGGTGCTGGGAAAACTGGACAGCCACACATAAAACAATGAGATTAAAACAGTCCATTACACCATATACAAAAATAAACTCAAAATGGTTTAAAGACCTAAATGTAAGAACAGATACCATAAAACTCCTAAAAGAAAACATAGGCAGAGCACACTTTGATATAAATTGCAGCAATATTTTCTTGGATCAGTCTCCTAAGAAAAAAGAAATGAAAGCAAAAATAAATGAATGGAACCTAGTTAAACTTAAAAGCTTTTGCATGGCAAAGGAAACCACTGACAAAATGAAAACTCTACCTACAGAATGGGAGAAAATATTTGCAAATGATGAGACTAATAAGGGGTTAATATCCAAAATATACAAACAGCTCATATAACTTATCATCCAAAAAATAAACCCAGTGAAAAAAATGGCCCGAAGACCTGAATAGACGTTTTTCTAAGGAAGACATATAGATGGCCAGCAGGCACATGAAAAGATGTTCAACATTGCTAATTTTTAGAAAAATGGAAATCAAAGCAACAATAAGATATCACCTCACATCTGTCAGAAGGGCTATCATCAAAATGTCCACAAATTACAAATGTTGGAGAGGATGTGGAGAAAAGGGAACCCTTGTACACTGTTGGCGGCAATGTAAATTGGTGCAGCAACTGTGGAAAATAGTATGGAAGGGTCTCAAAAAACTGAAAATAGAACTACCATTTTAGCCAGCAATTCCAGTCTTGAGTACATATCCAGACACTAATTAGAAAAGATACATGCGCCCCAATGTTCATAGCAGAACTATTTACAGTAACAAAGGTATGGAAGGCACCCATCCATTGTATACATATATATGTATATGCATATATATGTATATGATGGAATATTACTCATCCATGAAAAAGAATAAAATTCTGCCATTTGCAGCAACATGGATGGACCTACAGTATAGTATGCTGAGTGAAATAAGTCAAAGACAAATGCTGTATGATATCACTTATATGTGAAATCTAAAATATAATACCAATTAATGTATATGCAAAACAGAAACAGACTAACAGATATAGAAAACAAACTTGTGGTTACCAAAGGGGAGAGGGAATGTGGGAGGAACAAATTAGGTGTTGAGGTTAACAGACACAAACTACTATGTATAAAATAGATTAGCAACAAGGATATGCTGTATAGCGCAGGGAATTATAGCCATTATCTTGTAATAACCTGTTGTGGTTATTGGAGTATAATCGGCAAAAATACTGAATCACTATGCTGTACACCTAAAACTAACACAATATTATAAATCAAATATACTTCAATAAAAATAATGCCATTTATATTAGCACCCCCCCAGAAATGAAATATTTAGGTATAAGTCTAACAAAATATGTACAAGATCCATATGAGGAAAATGACAAAATTCTGATGAATGACATCAAAGAAGGACTAAATAAATGGAGAGATATTCCATGTTCAGGGATAGGAAGATCCAACACTGCCAAGACGTCATTTCTTCCCAAATTGATATATTTATTTGATGCAATCCCAATAAACTCTCAGCAAGTTATTTTGTGGATATCAACAAACTGATTTTAAAGTTTATATAGAGAGGTAAAAGACCCTAAATAGCCAATACAATATCAAAGGAGAACAAAGTTGAAAGACTGATGCCACCTGACTTTAAGACTATCTATAAAACTAAAGTAATCAAGGTAGTGCTATTGGTGAAAGAACAAAAATAAAATAGATCAATGGGACAGAATAGAGAGCCCAGAAATAGACCCACAGACATAAAATAAACTGGTCAAAGGAGCAAAAGCAATAAGATTGATGAAAAGACTGTCTTTTCTAAAACATTAGGGAACTGTAAATTAAAACAATGAGATATCACTATACCTAATAGAATGGTTCAAATCCAAATCACTGATAACAAACAAATGCTGTGTGGTTGTGTAGTAACAAGAGCTCTCACGATTGCTGGTTAGAATGCAAAATGGTACCACCACTTTGGAAGACAGTTTGGCAGTTTCTTACAAAATTAAACATATTTTAGCATTTGATCCAGCAATGACCATCCTTGCTATTTATTTATTGAAAGGAGTTGAAAACTTACCTCTACACAAACCTGTACATGGATGTTTATAGAAGCTTTATTCAAATTGCTAAAACTTGGTAGCAACCAATATGTTCTTCAATAGGTGAATGGATAAGCAAACTGAGACATTAAAAACTGATATCAAGCTACCAAAAGACAGGAAGGAATCTTTAAAGCATATAGCTAAGTGAAAGAAGGCTACATGTTGTATATTTCCAACTATATGACATTTTGGAAAAAGCAAATCTATGGAGATAGTAAAAGGATCAGTGGCTGTAAGGGGTTAGGGCAGAAAGAGGGATGAATAAGCAGAGCAGTGGATTTTTAGGCCAGTGACACTATTTCATATGATTCTATAATGGTAGGTACATGTCATATACATTTGTCAAAACTCATAGTATGTACAACACCAAGGGTGAACCCTAATGTAAACTATGGGCTTTGAATGCTATTGATGTGTCAATGTTGGTTGACCAATTGTAACAAATGCATCACTCTGTTTTGGAATGTTGACAGTGGGGGAAACTGTGCATGTGTTGGGGCAGAGGATACATGAGACCTATCTGTATTTTCTGCTCTATTTTACTGTGAACCTAAAACTGCCCTGAAATATAAGGTATATTTTAAAAACTCAAATCTCTGGCTTCTTTTATGACTCAGGGAGAAAATTGGTTTCCACAAATAAGTTTGATTCCTTTTATTAGGAATTCACTATTCAATTCATATTCCTGATATTAAGATAGTCTCAGTCCTCTTATACACAGTCTATCAGCAGAAATTATTGAAGACACCTTAATCTTGTCAAAGAGTTCAGCTTAGGATTTTGAGGGGTGTGGTGGGAATTGGGGAAAGCACAGAAGGCTTATTATAATGCCAAGCTTTCTGTTGAATAACTGTAGTCTTTGATGAGCCTAAGAAGATCTACTTTGGAAGAAAACTGTAAAAAATAGACAGAAATCACTGGAAATATGATCTCTTTTCCATCAACTATTCAAGGAAAAAGCAAAAAGCCCACAAACAAGCAAAATGAAATTGATGGAAACAAGAACACTTGGATAAATTATTTCAAATTGTGGTAGATAGTACTACAGTCAAAATATTGGAGATATATAACTATATATGTAGTGCATAACCCCCTGGTAGCTGACAACCAGTAGGGGAAATGGGCTGTTCTTCATGGTGAGAATCTACTCCTAGTCTTTGTACTTCCATGCATCTTCTGCTTTATGCATACCATACAACTATAACTTCTCAAAAGAGACTGCTTAGGTACTCTAAATCTGAGCAATAGACTTAGAAGTGTGGGAGAAGTTTGAGGACAGAAGGGTAGAAAGAGCTGCTAATCACACATTAATGACTCATTACCTAGTGAAGAAGTCTGGAATCCCTGGTAAATAAACTATCTGATTTTTATTATATACAAAACAGAATGCCTATTCTAAATGAAATAGCCTATAGTTATCATCAGATTTTCAAAGGGATTATGATTTGTGACCCTTAAATGTTTAAGTCATCTTCTATGCAATGCCAAAGGTCACTGACACCTATAACACAGACTGTTAAATTAAACAGTTGCATCATTATACCCAGTAATAGCATCTGGAACTCTGAAAGCTAAGGCAGTTCTCCAAGTGCTCAACTTACAATCTGAAAATGTAACTTACTTTGGTGAATCTGGTACAAGCTGTT
Source organism: Grampus griseus (assembly GCF_964374135.1). Classification (NCBI taxonomy): domain Eukaryota; kingdom Metazoa; phylum Chordata; class Mammalia; order Artiodactyla; family Delphinidae; genus Grampus; species Grampus griseus. The sequence goes on along the minus strand of NC_138999.1, from coordinate 71,621,532 downwards.
TATAAAAAGCAGCTGTAGTCATCCCAATCTGGTATTAATTATCAGGTCCAAATCTCCATCCCCAGAGCTTGAATAAGGATAGAGATCAGGAAGGGTGGCATCCTTTTTTTTTTTTTTTCCAAAAGTGTGTATAGTTATCCTGCTATTCTATGCCAGCCTTAGATATAAGATAAAGACACCACAGTCAGTCAATGGTGAAATATAATTTAAGGGGCATCTGAAAGACTCTTACCCACAAATAAAAATTTTCTCTCCTGTTAATGCAATCAAATTTCATAACTGGTGATTTAAACCCAACGTCATCCAAAATATATGTATGTATTTTTATTATTTCAGGGAATAGGCTATTATTATTACTTGGTCTATTTCCTGATGTTTTGAGAACTATCACTCTTAAGTTATTTTTAATTTGAAGCCCTTCTGCTCATTCACAGATGTCTTCCAGAATGATAAATTCAATATTGTCATAGTCACTTTAACAAAGTGATTTCCCTATCAAATACATCCTGCATAGCCTATGATTTTGACAACGATGAATGTATGTCAGCAGTGAAAGGAGAGGTCCTTAAGTGCCCATTATCATGATCTTTCCTAATTTTCTAATTTTACAAGTTCTCCAATTTAATTCATCATTTCCCAACCAACAAATATTTTCTGAATGAAAATTACCCTATAATTAATGCTTTCTAAGCTAACATACACCTGATTTTGTTATCAAAATCCATATATAGATAGAGCTAACAATCATCTAAACCTGTAAGATCCAAGAAAATCCATGAAGAGTGACAAAATATGTTGGAACTGCTGACAGTGTAGCCACTAGCATAACAATAACAATAGTTTAATTGATAGAGGGATAAAAATAAGTAGAGCAATGTTAAATACATCTCACATTTATGTTGTCATTTAACCCTCCTGAAATATTTCTGTTACTATTGATTTTTATTTTCATTACAATATACCTCTCAGACATACATATCTATATTGCCAATTTGAGAAAGAAAGAAAAAGAATGAAAGAAAGAAAGAAAGAAAGAAAGAGAAAGAAAGAAAGGAAGGAAGAAAGAAAGAGGGAGGGAAGGAGAGAAGGAGAGAAGGGGAGGGACGGAGGGAGGGAAAGAAGGAAAGGTAGAAAGAAACAAATAAATAAACATGAGGAATAAGGAAAAACAATTTAAATAAATAAAGACACTTTTAGAAATCTTTCTAAATGCCAAGTGGCTTGTCTAAGATCACAATAGAGTTTAGTGGTACAAGCAAACCTAGAAGTCAGATCTCCAAACTCTCAGCCTATATTCTTTCAATGGATTCAAGATGCTCCACCTGTTAAATTCAAATCACACTTTCTATTTTGTACTAAAATCCAGAAAATTCCTTTACTTAAAAACAAAATTTTAAAAATCAAAACTAATATATGTCAATTATTCCTAAATGAAAAAATAAATTTTAAAACCTCTGCAATTAAATCCACGCCAAATGGAGTTTCTTTGGGAACTTTCGCTGGCCCTAACAGCTTTTTGAAAGTCCCAGGATCTGGGCTGGGCTGGAAATGGGATTTGAGGACATGGGACCCACCGTCTACATGACTTAAAAGAACAAAACAAAACAAAAACAAAATCAAAATGAAAGACTAAATAAGGATGTTTCCAAACACCAGCAATCTCAATACCAGAGAATTCCTCTAAAGTCCATTTTGAGTCTCAAAGTGCACCCAAACTTAAATAAACAGTGCTATATGAGTAATACTCCCATAGTAACCTTTTTATGCATGATAATATCTTTGATACGCTAAAATAACAGCTACCTGAAACCCACCCCCACCACTAGCATTCTGTTTCAGTAGTGCTGGCTATTGATCTGATCTAGCTTTTTCCCTCTAAATTGTGTAAAAGGTTTCCAGTAAGTCAAATTGGAATTATCATCCTTGGTTTTATGTTCAAATAACAGAAACATTTTACCTTTCTAATAATGTTGTAACTTACCATGAATCAAAGACCAAAAAGAAGCTAGGATAGCAGTAAAGAAAAAGTATTTAATCTTATATTTGATGAGAGAGTTAAAAACATTGAGGTCAAATGCCTATAACTTATGGCCTGCTTAATTTAAATTACTTTCTTTTACAACTACTCTTATAAGAATATGCCAATATCATCCAAAAATTTAACAAAGAGCTGGAGAACCTGAAAGTTCCTGGTCATAAAGTCAATTTTATAGGAAAAATTGAGAAGGGAAAATTAAAGTCATTATTTTGTTAATAACCAAAAATATTTGCTAGGCACCTGCTTTTTGCAAAGTATTGTGCTGAGCACTGTCAGAGATACAAAGATGAACAAAACATTACCACTTGCCTTCAAGCTAATTACAGTTTGATAGGGAAAAGATAAAACACTCATATGCACAATTACGATAATAGGCAGAAAGTGCTTCAAGAAGCAAAGGAAATGTTATGGGAGCACAGGGGAGGAAGGCATTTCTTCTTGCATTAGCACTATTCTCAGTAGTTAGCAAATGTAAAGTCTGAAAATTAAAAGGAATAACTCAGAAGGAAAAAACAAGCAATAGTAGTTGAGAAAACTTGGAATTTCCTTCCAAAAGCAGGAACCAAAGTTTTATTCCCTAAACTACTGAATAAGGGTAACTTTAGAGTGTTTAAGTTTTCTGATGTTAAGAATTATAAAAGTTAGAATTAAAATATGAAGCAAAAAAACTAAAAATTACTTTTCATTTGAAATGCCTCTGCATAAAAATAATTTTATTGACATAAATGAAATTATTTTTATAATAAATTTTCACATAGGTTTTTGTGCTAGATAACTGTAATATTTCAACTTAATGTGAGGGAAAACTTACTGCACTGAAGCTATTTTATGGATGGGAATTAAAACTTTAATAAAGTTTAAAAAGTAAAATATAAAAAGATACTATAATTCTGTAATGATAATATATTATTTTCATCTATGTAGTGCCTAAAACATTTTATTTAACAAAACAGAATATGCCAAACCATCTTTAGTAATTACTGTGTACAGAAAATACTGCAGTAAAGCAAAGCTTCAAAATAATCATCTTTAGAAGAGTTTCTATAATTAACAAAATGCTAAGAGCTGCCAATCTTCCCTAAAATGCTCTGTTGTGCAATGCTAGTAAAGACACCTGATAAAAGAAGACTTTGGATTTTTCCTAACTCTTAAATCAGTCAACATATTTTTTTCAGTATCTATTAATGTGAAGAGCAAGTGATGGAGGAGGCATGGTCTTTGCTCTAAAAAGCTAAATATATTTTAAGTGTAATAAATTATAATAATAAAATTAATTTAATTAATAACATTTAATTTTTCCTTTCATTGCATGTACTACTCTATACCATCCATTCTCTTCAGCCAACATTGGCTCCTTCCAATAGAAGAATGTAAATCATATCTGTTAGGTAGTGTATTTTACTGGTTGTCTCATATTATTATTTTAGAAGGTTCGATTGCTTCCAATAATTATATATTAATTTTATTAAGTCCAAATTCACATATTAATATAATTAAAATTTAATTAATACATTAATTCCAATAGTCATACAAGGAAGACACTAAACAAGACAAGGGGATTATTCTGAGAATGCGTTTATTAAAACATAATGCTATGACCTTAAATTTACAGTTTTCAGGTTCAAATCTTTAATATTGAAGCATGTTCTGTAAAAGACTGTAAAATTATTTGTTTTTATTTATTAATATTTTGTAAAATCTGGGCAGCTGAGCCTGTAAAAGATGAAATGTGATGTGCAGAGCTAAGATGTTTCAAAACATCTTCCCTTCTATCCACAGACGAACTTCAATGGGAGAGGATGTCACAATAGGATCTCGCTGGAAAAGATGAAACGATTGCGCCATGTCTCAGAATGGATAAATAGAGAAAATCTTCTGATGGTTAATGTTTAAGGTTTAGATAATCTGAGTAGCTAAGAATGAAATAACAGAACTTAATCAGGTTCAGGCTTTATCTATTCATACAGACTGCATTATATTAACATATGCTGTCAGGTGTGGGAGTTTGGGGTAAAACAGTCCACCATTAATTAAATAATTAAACTAATATTTATTGAGTATCTCTAGTAAAAAACAAAACTCAAATATAAATCTGAATGAAATACCAATATATGCTACAATGTGATTGAACCCTGAAAACATTATGCTAAGTGAAAGAAGCCAGACAGATAAAGTTGCATAGTGTATGATTCCACTTAGTTGAAATATTCAGAATAGGTAAATCCACAGACACAGAAAGATTAATGGTTGCCAGGGGCTGTAGTGAGGTGGGGAGGAGTGACTAATAGGTACAGCGTTTCGTTCTGGGATGATGAAATCTTTTGGAATTAGAAAGAAGTGATGGTTGCACAGCATAGTGAATATACTAAATACCTCTGAATTGTACACTTTAAAATAGTTAATTTTACATTATATGAGTTTTACCTCAATAAAATAAAATTAAAACTGGAAAAAACCCACAAATATACATCTGACACAACTTCTTTCCTACAGGATTTGTGAATCTATTAAGAAGGATCAAAAGCACATCAACAGCATTGCTAATTAGCTTAAGACATGTACCATACAGAGAAAGTGCTAAGGAGTTTACATTTAACTGCAAGGAAAAGAGGCAGCTTCATGCAGCAGGTGGCATCTGAGTCAAGGCAAAGAAGACTAGAAAGAAAAGAACCTTAAGAAAAGAATCTGTCCTACCTACAACAGGAGCGTCTTGTGAGACCCATGGAAAGAAAAATGAGAAGAACACTTTCTAAAATGTAAGACATTCATTATGGAAATGTGAATCATTATTAGTACTGATAGTTTTGAAGCTTAAATTTGTTGCAGCTTGCAGTGTTCCTACCTATATTACTCAGTTCTTGAAACCCACAATAGGGAAGATACAAAGGACATATTAATGTCAGTTTAAAAAGTAACATTGTGATAATGCAGATGCTCTTAGAATCAACTGTTTTCCCCTTCCATTTACCATCTTTTAACTAAATTTTATTACCGTGTATGTAGAAATGCTTTACAAATGTAAATCACTGATGTTCATGTTAAAAAAAACAGTCTGGAATCATAGCCAAAGCCCTTCCTGAAAAACATTTGACTATAGGTCTCACTTTCCCAGCCTAAATAAGTATGACCAAATTAGATGAGTGGTGCTGCCATGTTTTTTTGCCCTCCATTCAGCCAGTTAACTCAAGTTCCGCCTTGTACAGCCACTTCTTGGACTACTAGAGTATATTTTGTGTTTACCTTAATCTTAATCATCAAGAAACCTGGGTTTGAATCTGAATACCTTTTAAACTGCAGATATGGCAAGGTGCTGACAGGCTTTCTAGAGCAGCAGTGTCCAAAAGAACTTTCTGAAGTTTTGGAATACTCTACATCTGAACTATTCAATACGTATGGTAACATATGTCTGTTAAGCATGTAAAATGTGGCTAGTGAGACTTGAGAACACAATTTTAAATTTTGTTTAATTTTAATTGATTGAAATTTTAATAGCCACATGTGGCCAGTGATTACTGGATTGGACAACAGAGTTCTAGAAACTCCAATCAAGTATTAGGGTAATCTATTTGGTAGGCGATCTCAGACTGAAAATGAGGGTTATTAGGGGAATGGGAAGATCTGAAAGAATCCTGATGCTTACTGTCAGATTATCTGTAGCCTTAAAATTCATGATGAAACTGGCAATGGGCCTACCAGCACCAGCAAGTCGCTGGTACTTCTCTGATTTCCCCTTCACCTGAGGTGTGAGGGTAAGAAAGGCTGCACAGAGGTCAGGGGATGGATAAAGGAAAGGTTTGGGTAGGCTCCAGTGGTGAACTGAACCTCCAATAAGTTTCAGTTACTCTGAAAAAAATAGAAATAAATAAAGTTAGTAAGACAGAAAGCCTTAGTGAAGTTCTGGCATTCAGCAGAGAGCTTGTTAAAATAAAGAGGGAAAAAACTTCAGTTCATTTGACCACATTCAACAACTGGGTAATATGTGCTTACTATGTGCCAGGCACAGGGAATTTCAGTAATTAAAATATGTGGTTGTGCTTTCTATGATTGTATAATATCACTTAAAATCCTTCAAGGGAAGCGGGTTTTGGTGTGTAGTGGTTTTCCTATTCTTTTTTGCTATTTAACATTTGTATAATTCCTTGAAATCTACCTAAATGACTTCTTCTTTTTTCTTTCTTTGTTTTGGTCTTTCCAGTTTCTATTGAAGTGTTGCCTGTTATATACTCTTGCAAATCCACATGGCTGTTTATGCAAAATATTCACGAAGATTTTTCATCTCAGCATTAAAAGACCACAATTTTTTAAAAAAGGAAAGGAGGGTAACAAAACTGACAAAACAAACAATAAAAAAATTAATGATCAAATATAGTGGAAAGTTTCCCTTCTCAAGACCTCAAAGTGTATTCTTATGAATACGGACTAGCTTTGAAAATTGGTTTATTTCCAATTACTTTCCTTTATGTTGAAAGGCTTGGGTCTACAGCCTAAGTAGGAGGATAAACTACAAGCTGAATGGCCCCAATTGTTAATATTTTAATTAAGCTTAATGTATTTTAAACGCACAACCATAGAAGTCCTGTTATCCATAGCCAAGACAATAAGGTGTTAAGATTTCAAACAAAAAAAAAAATTCTAAATGATATCATCAGCTTATCTGAGCAGGATGGATTTCTTTTTCCATAAGAAAATAATATAAATAATGCTGAGAGGGATTATTATATTATTATAACACAGGAAGAATAATCGACTCAGGGAATTACAAAAAAATACAGGTGATATCTAATCCTAAAGCTGGAATTCGACGGTTAGAATAGAGCTTGACGAGGCAGCAGTGCGCGTTTGCCAACAACTAAAATTCTGTGGGAAATTTTCCTCGTGTTGAGCTGAAGTCAGCCTCCTCTGAACTCGCGTCCCCACGACCCTATTATCGTCATTGCTCTGCCTCAGGTTGTCCCTGTGAGCGAATCTCTGAAGACGTTCACCTCAGAGAGACTCATCCAATCTATGGCTCCGTCCCACCAAGTTATCAGTTGGTCAGCCTAACCGTCCCCTCACTCCCTTTTTCCGTCCTCGGTTTTTCGTAGGACAGTTTCCCAGCCCTGTTCTCACCAAAAGGCCCCCCACTAGTCTGTCAGGACCTCCATCTGCAATGTGAAGCTCAGAGCTGAGTTGCGAGGCTAAGGCAGCCTGACCACCTGAGGCCGAGGGACCGAGGGCCTCCTGATTACCCTCAGACCCTCCCCGACCCTCTGCCCCGGCAGCCCGTTAGGCCTCTTCCCCTCCAGAACTACCGGTGTTTTGTCAGACCGCGTCGCCTTATAGGGCTTTCAAAGGGATGCTCCTCAGAACTGTAAACGCCTCCCCCTACAGCCGCACCCGAGGGTTACAGCAAGCCACCTTGCTACTTGCCTCGTTCCCTACCCTCTCAGGCCAGACGCCGCGGGGGTAGGATTCCCTCACGTACCAAGAGGGCAGTTGGGTAGGGGAAGGACGGGTTCCGGCTGCCCCGCGCCTGGCACGCCGGTTACCGTTGGCCCCCAGCCCCCAGAGCCCAGCGCGTATGGAGGAGCCGCTGGCTGCTGGTGACGTAGCTCTGGCCCTACCAGGCGCGCGAGCGTGGGGGCGGGGGAAGGTGGGGGGCGGCGGCGGATGTCGGGGGAGCTTGTCTTCGACCTTTACCCGCACTTACTGGCTGTTGAAAAAGTTTGTTTTCCCTGCGATACTGTACAAATGTCTGTGGGTGTGCTTTAATGGTTCTAACGAGAAGATTAAACACACATACACACTCGCGCGCAAGCACACACACACACAATCAGGATGAGCAAGAATTCAAGGCAGCAAGAAAACTAATCTGGAAGCAACAGGTGGTCAGATTTCTCAATAAAAGAGATGGTCGCTGGAATGCTGAGCCGATGTGAAGACATGCCCCTCTAGCATTTATGGAAATTCCACTTTTTTTTCCTTTCTTAATCTAAGATTATAGACCATGAAACTGAGGCCTAGAGTTGAGGGGGGCGGGGGATGGGGGAAGACTACAACTAGCGTCTCTAATAGCCTTGCACTCTCAGGATTAGTTCGAGTAGCTCCCATTTTGAAGTGCTATGGATTTAGATAATGCAGATTTGAAGCGGACCCACGCTGGTACTCAGTGTTCAAAATGAAACTTAGAAGAATATTTTGTTTCATTTGAACACAAATTATCACCAGAACACTGCATCCCTTGACCTTGTGAATTTATGAACACAGTTTTAAACAAAGCTGAAATTCTCCCATGCTATCAATCCTCAATATCATATCTGAATATTTCTTTTACTGCACCCAGTGTTCCTGAAGCTGTGTGCCCTGACATAGTACCATAATAGGCGAACATTTATGTTTAAACTCGTTTATCAAAGCAAACGTCTAAAAGCTGTAATGAACTAAATCAAAATTTCTATTAATAGCCCTATTCACTGGAAAACATTTCCCTAGGTATTCCATATCACCGAAGGAGGTCATCTCGTCCACAAAATAGAATAAATGCTGAATGTAGCTAGAATAAACCTGAAAAAATAATTTTATCTAATTCCCTCATTTATTGATGAGAAAACTGAGGCCCAGAAAGAAGAGACTTGTTCCAAGTCACACAACAGTTTAGTGGCAGAACTAGAAAAAGAATCCAGACATCTGAACCTTAGTGCAGTGCTCCTTCCACCAAACCCCAAACATACTGGAATTAAATGGTATCTCAAGCAAATGGAGAAAGTTTGGGAAGAAGTCACACATGGTATCTGTCTCCTGGGATCTAGACACAAGAAGGGGTGAGAAAAATAAAACGGAACAACAACCAAGAAACATCCAAACACTAACGATGAGAGAGGAAAGCAGAATATAGTGAGTGGGAAGAGGTAGAAGCAAATAGAAAACAGTGAGTGCTTTACAATTGTGAACATATATGAATCACTTCTGACCAAATGAAATTATTACAATCAGTTAGCAAGCAGGGTGAAAGATTCTGGCTCCACTTTTACAAAGACAGATGTTTGCCACTTTAATCAGCTGTCTCAAAGCAGCTTCTCTCCTGTTTCCTCAACCTCTGAATCTTATACATATCTGCTATACAAATTAAGTAATTATTAATATTATTACTACTAATGACATAATCTTTGGATTCCTGCAGCCAAAAACTGTCTTTTCAGTAGTTGAATATGTCATTCAAAAGCCTATGTATTCACAGAAGCTAGATTAGAGCTGGCACATTCAAATTGTGGAAATTTTACTTTTTGTTATTTAATTAGTGGGATATATCTCTGTGGAGCTAGAACACACCACTTTATTTGCTGTTATTCTCCAGGATTTCAGCTTCATTCAAATTAATTTGGTAGACTAACCTGTGCTAATTTGTTAATAATTGTTGCCAACCTCCCTTGTAAGATATTTGTAATTTAGCAGTAGATTTGTGTACTGAATAGTGATCAGGGAAACTTGGCAAAATTTAATTACTCTTGAATCCTTTTTCTCTTTGTCCTTTAAAATTATATATTTAAAAATTATATATATGACACATATACATAATGTATTAAAATTTTCATATTTATACATATAAATATTTAAGTATATATATTAAAGAAAACTAAGAATGTAAAACCCAGTAGTAGGGTTTATGAATATCACATCACAGATTTCAAAGGGCTTTCATGTGTATTTTCTTATTTCCTTCAGCCAATGATGTAGTATTTGCCAGAAAACAAGACTAAATTCTTATGAGTACATAGCCATTGCTACATTTTGTTAACAGAGCCAGTTAAATTCTTGACTTGATAATTACAGTGAACCAAAACTTAATAAAAGTCAACTCATTTTGATGAATATTAGAACTACATTGTATTTCATGAGCTTTGTATTACTACTGGAAAATATTTTCAAAGGATCTCTGGCACAATTTCCATTATAATAACCATATATACATTAGTGTAGAAATCATACTATACAAGCTTTTTCTGAGACATTATGGACTTGCCACTTCAAATGTATCATCTCATAATCAGAATATCTTGCTTTTTTCTTTCTCTTTAATTCATGTGCAAAATCCTGCCAAATATCAGGACAGGGATAAAACTGCTATTAGCACATTTTCCTATTTTATTAAGCTATAAATGAACTCAGGCATCCAATTTAATTGTGTAATCATACTTGATTCATATTTCCCATTTCCTCTTTTGTAAGACTCAAGTACCTCAGAAAAGATAGACCTCTAATTTGTTATAAGCAGAAAATATTCCATTAAAATATATCAGTTACAAAGTCTCATTCCCCAAACATTTAATCGTGAAATTTATATATAATTTCGAATAAAATGCAATTCTCCAGATTGCAAACTCACATATATCCTTCTGAGAGTCTAAATAAAACACATCATTAGTTGATCTTTTAACTCCTAAAATATCTATTCTTCATTTTTACAATATTAGCTAATAAAAGCAATAGTAACAAAAACACCTCACTTTTTTCTTTCCTGTTTTCTTCACTGACCACCCCCCCCATACAAGTCAGGCACAGTTGATTACCAGGATTTGATTTTGAATTTATAAGAAAGAGTGACTCACCTATGAATAAGCAGCAGGTTGTCACATTCAGGATGGAATTCAAACAACACTGACTCTTAAAAGCAAGAGAGCTCACCAACAGGTCTGTATTCCGGGAAATACCTCTCAAATCCAACCAACTCCCCTGAGTTACAGCCTGCATCCATCTACTGGTCATCACTCTCCTTGACATCATTTGCTGTAACGTAGTACCCAATCATATGGCAGGTGCATGGGAGGGGATATGTAACAAGTACCTTACAAATCATCTCCTGCATCTGTGTGATGCCATGTGAGCTGCAAAGCATCTTTACATATATTATCTTATTTGAGCCCCACAGAAACGTTTTGAAAATGATTGAGAGGAGAGACTATTATATCCATCAGAAAATTAGAAAACTGAAGCTCAGAGGCTTATATTATTTACCCAGTGCAGCACTGCTAGCTAAGTAAAACGGCTGATACTTATACCCAGATTGTCTAACTCCTGTTTTACCAATCTACTACCCCTCAAATGGGAATATTAGTGACTTTAATGATGTTTTGCATCTTTTGTTACAATAATTTCATTTTTATCTTCAGTGATTAAGGAACAATTAATTGTATATCACAAGCACAGGATTTGACTTTCCAAACAATACACTATCATGGCTCCAATACTACCACTCCAAATATTCTTTCCCTGTCCTCTCACTCCTATTCTTCTTCTTACTTTGTCTGACAAATATAAACTTGTTATACACTTCCTTGATGATACTCTTTAGTTCTTGTAATTAAACTATTACTCATCGCAAATGATTCCCAAATCCTAATTTGCATGCGTATCCATCTTTACATATGTTGTTATCAATTCAAATAACTCGTCAAAACCAACCCCTCTGACTAACTTCTTCAGAATGGCTCTGCAGTTCTTCTTACAAAAACAAGAATACTCTGTTTTATATATATATATATATACAAAATTATGGAAAGTTCTGTGTATATATATGAATTATAGAACTTTCCATAATTAAAATGAGATCTGCTAACAAAAGTATCGCTGAGTCAACTGGTATTTGAGTCGAATAGCCCAGGCATATTGAGGAAGACAAGGGAGGTAAAAGATTCAAAGTGATGGTGTCTATCTTCAAACAGGTAAAGGCATTGGATATATTGATTGGAGGTCACTGATGAACTTGGAATGGTTGAAGTGGAATCCAAATTGCAATCACTAATAATACAAATAATAACAGCCACAATTATTGAGCACTTATTACATGACAGAAACTTCATTATCATTTATTTAATTTCTAAACATATATACAAAAAGGGCACATGTTATAAGGGTACAACTCACTGAATTCTTCTGAACTGAACCCTCCTTTATAACCACACCAAGATCAAGAAGCAGAAAATCACCTACACTAAGCACCTTTTAAAGTATAGTATTTCATTTTTACAACAACTCAATGAGGTAGTTATTCTTATTCTCATTTTCTATATGAGAAATCTGTCTCAGAGATGTAAACATGTTCAAGATTACCCAGCTTACAAATTTCAGAGAGGAGTTTGGAATATTTCTCTCAATCTGCAAAGTTCATGCCACACTTTTACTTTTAAAAATTTAACAGTGATATAAAAACTAGATATAGGACTGAAATTTGAGTAACCAATAGAGCTGAGGGAAGATTTGAGAGGAAGAGAAGATCCTTGAGGATAGTTGCAGACTGAGCAGAAGGAACTAGTGGAAAGGGAAAGATCAAAGTTACAAGAAAGAAAAAAGTTAAATTGCTAAAGAGATGGGAGATAAGGGGCTAAACAAGAAAAAAAGGAACACATTCTTTTACAAAAGAAGGATAAGAAGATGAACCTATGAGGACATACTGATGTAGAATGGAGATTATAGAGTCAAGCAAGTCTATCTACATTGAGAATGAGAAGCACAGGTGTAAGGTAGAGTTTTAAGTATGATTTCAGGGAAAAAAAATCCATGCTTTAATTAAAGCAAGATGGTGAAAGAAAGATAATACTCAACCGACATTTACTGAACACTTAAAATATTCCAGGCACACTTCTAAGTAGTTTATGTATTTTTGCTCACCCAGTCCAATAAACGACCCTGAAATATAGGAACTAATGATCTCCCCATTTTACAGATCAAGAAACTGAGTTAAATATCCAGCTTAATTTCACATAAATAAGCTAATAAGCGGCAGATTCAGAATTTTAACCTAAGCCATCTGGTTCCAGATTCCTTGCACATAGACAGATATGAAAGTGTTTGTTCACAAGAGAATGAGTGTCAAAACAAACAATAGATGACAGAGATGGACAGGTGAGGCAGGAGGAGAAGCATAGTGATAAGTAGAATTGAATTCAATGGGATTGAAAACATGGAAGAGAGAGGATCATGCCTTACATGAAAATTCTGATGTATTGGAAAGAATGGCTTTGTAGTCAGGCACTGAGACCTGAATTGAAGTCTCAGTATGGCACTTACTAGATGTATACTAGTAAGCCCAGAGAATGTGGAAATTATCCCAGCAAAAGCCATTCTGCAGAAGGTCTATGTGCTACTAATTCTAGAAATTATTACTATATGGATAAGTGTAAAATGTTTCATAATTTGAAATCAAGAGCATTAATTTGAGCTGTATCTCCCACTTTACCCCCTTAACACCCTTAGTTTTTTAATTGCCAGAATTTGCAGTACATATGTAGGCAGTGGGAATCTCTGTTCATAGTTTTATATGAGGGATCTGGAAAACACATAGTCCCTCAAATTCCCTAGTAGCCTGTCCCTGGTAGCCTAGTACTTTAATTCCAAGAAGTAAAGAGTATCATCAAGGAACTGCATAAAAAGTTTATATTTGTCGGACAGAGTAAGAAGAATAGGAGTGAGAGGACAAGGAAAGAATATTTGGAGAGGTAGGATTGGAGCCATGATAGTGTATTGTTCAGAAAGTCAATGGGTAACATTTTCATTCCCTCCTTTGGGTTTAATGCCCAAATCTGAAGTTTCAGAAGATGACAGACTAAATCTCATTTGTGTTCATTAACAACTTACTGGTGGTATATCCATTCCCTAGCCAAGAGATTGAGGCAGATGACGTTAAAGTTTTAGTATGATAAGTGGATAAGGGGAAAAGATATCAGGAAAAGATACAGAACTTCAGATGCTATAGGGACAGAAAGGTGGGAAGGTGGGCTTAAAACAGACTTGTCTTATTTCACAGTTTGGCCAAGGGCCAGTCCTATGTCTCAGCTTTGCCATTTATCAGTTTTTGCTCTTTCAAATCTCAGCACAATTCCTTCAGAAGAAAAGCTCAGTGTTTGCTCAGGCTTCTTTCCTGAGTAAATCTGTTTTACAATCAAACAAATAGATTTCCTCCTCAACGAATATACTGCAAAAAATTAAAGGGAGAGGGCCTAATGTCAAAATAGCACATCCCAAAAATATCTAGAAGGTGGTACATAGAAATTGCTAAATATTTACTGTACTTTGTCAGTCTAAATCCTGCAAAAATACTCCCCCATCTATTTGTAAAGAAAGTTCCCAAGATTCTTAGTAACTCAATGTCATGGGAAAATAATATATTCATCATAGCAAAAGTATTTACATGTAAGGGAAAACTGGTTGCATTTTCAATATTCCTTGTTCACCAAGGAAATACCTTGATATCTATAATAACTTCAGAAAACATAAGTGTGTGTACACAGGGACAGTAGATCCCTTTTAGAATTTCAATAATAGTACTTTTGTCTATCCTAAAGGCCAAGTAATTTCTGACTAAGAATGTGACTTCACCTATTTCTTGACTAAACAAAATATTGATTTGTCTCTTCAAATAAGATGCTTCAAAAAGCATTGACATAGTGCACTGATTCTGAATGGATAGATTTAAAATCCTTTATTGTTTGTATATTTTGGAGATTAATCCTTTGTCAGTTGCTTCATTTGTAAATATTTTCTCCCATTCTGAGGGTTATCTTTTCATCTTGTTTATGGTTTCCTTTGCTGTGCAAAAGCTTTTAAGTTTCATTAGGTCACATTTGTTTATTTTTGTTTTTCTTCTCATTACTCTAGGAGGTGGGTGAAAAAGATCTTGCTACGATTTATGTCAAAGGCTGTTCTGCATATGTTTTCCTCTAAGAGTTTTTAGTGTCTGCCCTTACATTTAGGTCTTTAATTCATTTCAAGGTTATTTTTGTGTATGATGTTAGGGAGTGTTCTAATTTCATTCTTTTACATGTAGCTGTCCAGTTTTCATGCAGCTAAATATCAGAAAAACAAACAACCCAATCAAACAATGAGCAGAAGACCTAAATAGACATTTCCCCAAAGAAGACATACAGATGACCAACAAACACATGACAAGAAGCTCAACATCACTAATTATTAGAGAAATGCAAATCAAAACTACAAGGTATCACCTCACACTGGTCAGAATGGCCATTATCAAAAAATCTACAAACAATAAATACTGGAGAGGATGTGGAGAAAAGGGAACCCTCATGCACTGTTGGTGGGAATGTAATTATCAATTACAGCCACTATGGAGAACAGTATGGAGGTTCCTTCAAAAACTACAAATAGAATTACCATCTGACCCAGCAATCCCATTACTGGGCATATACCCTGAGAAAACCATAATTCTAAAAGACACATGCACCCCAATGTTCATTGCAGCACTATTTACAATAGCCAGGACATGGAAGCAACTTAAATGTCCATTGACAGATGAATGGATAAAGAAGATGTGGCACATACATAGAATGCAATGTTACTCAGTCATAAGAAAGAACAAAATTGGGTCATTTGTAGAGACACGGATGGACCTAGAGACTGTCATACAGAGTGAAGTAAGTCAGAAAGAGAAAAACAAATATCGTATATTAACACGTATATGTGGAATCTAGAAAAATGGTATAGAGGATTTTATTTGCAAAACAGAAATAGAGACACAGACGTAGAGAACAAATGTATGGAGACCAAGGGGGAAAGGTAGGACGTGGGAGGAATTGGGAGATTGACATATATACACTATTGATACTATGTATAAAATACATAACTAATGAGAACCTACCGTATAGCACACGGAACTCTACTCAGTGCTCTGCGGTGACCTAAATGGGAAGGAAATACAAAAAAGAGTGGATATATGTATATGTATAGCTGACTCACTTTGTTGTACAGTAGAAACTAACACAATATGGTAAAGCATCTATACTCCAATAAAATAAATAAATACATAAATAAATAAATAAAATACTTTATTGTACTATTATTTTTCGTAGGTGGGTTATAAAGGGAGATAGGACTGTGCTGATTTAGATTGAATTTAAAATAATTGCATTATCCTGGGGAAAAAAATACTAAGAGCCTATATCCCCTTGCCTCTGGAACTGACAAATGAATCTTCTCACGTTTCGTATGATCTAAATTATTTCTCTGGTCTGAGTTTCTCTTTACCTAGAAATCTAACAGTCTTATGCCTGCTATATTGCTGAATTGTCTTGGTCAAGTCATTTAAAATTTCTGATCCTCAAATTGCTTAATCTGCACAATGGGGCCAATAACCTCAAAGTGCTGCTTCAGGATCAAATGAGATAACTTATGAGAAAGTGTTTTGTACAGTAAATGTAAGGTAAACTATTATATCATAGAAATAGTACATAAGTAATGGATAAGACTTTTTTGTTCTTTAAAATTGGTTTCCCATTCTTGCTTAACAACATTAGAAGGGGAAAAAAGAAAACCTCATCTTTCATGTCAAAAAATAAGCAAGGCAGAATGGCCTCTAATATTTTTTCTGTCTCTGTGCCAAGAGGTAACTGAACAGGGACATTTAGAAGGGAGTGCTCAACACAATCTTCTCTTTCATGTACAAGACCCTAATGAGCCTCATTAGGGAAAAGAGACAAACACACAGATAAAAGCAGATTGCTCATCATGGTCTGGTTTTTACACTGACCTTTTATAATAATTTAACATTTTGCAGTAGCAGTATTTGGCAGAAAAATCCTGGCCTTCCTAGAGGGCCTGACAATTTAACTGGCTACAGTGTGGCAATAGGACTGCCATTTCAATTTTATATTAGGAAAAATAATGTAGTGGAGGAAGGGATATAAAGGCTAGAAATGAGCATAATGGCTGAGAACTCACATGTCCTGTTTAATCATGACTGCTGTTGGTACAAGGTCCTCATAAGTATCATGCCTGAGTTCAGGCCAAAGGCACAGCTGACATAAAGGATAGGACTCTTACATATGTTCTCAAGCATTCCGGGCCTATTTTGGACTGGAATGGTAAATATCTCATTTTGTTTCTTTATTTGTATAGTAAGAAAAGCATGATGAAAACCTAAAGAAAAGCATCTATGCCTGAAATTGTGCTAATTCCCCACCCCGTCTCTCTCCCTCTCTCTCTCTCTCTCTCTCTCTCTCTCTCTAAGGTATTAAGTTACCCCTGAGCCTCATTTTTCTACTGAGTCAAATCTATACTTTTGGCTTCAGTTATAACAGTCACATATATGGCCCTGTGCCAGTTTTTAGTATTCTAAAAATGTATTACCTACTGTGGAGGATCAAAGAGATAGGGGTTTGAGCAACACATGATAAAGAATATTATATTCTTATATTTATCATTGTGCCCAAAATTTAAATCACTATTTAAAAATATTGCACATACTGAAGAGTTCACTATGCTTTAGGAACATAAAGCAAGTAGCTGATTTAATGAAAAGAAAAAAAAACTAAAGGGAGCCACAAGAAGCCTGTGTGATTGGAATGCTAATAAGATTGACTAGCATCACTAATCTCTGCTCCCTCTCGAACCCTTCCCCATTTATGAGCCAGTTTAAATCAGGGAATTACATTTTAAGGAAAAACTCTTATCTGAACTAAATTAGTCTGAACGGGGATCAATACAACAAAGTTAGTCAGTTTACCAACTGAATTAATTTATTTTATTTGAATTCCTGTCTCTGGATCACTCGTTAGGAATATAAAGATCAAGGAATAATACCAATGAAAAATAAGCTGCATTTGTTAAGGAAGTGTTTATATAGATTTGAAGATACCTTTCCTCCTAGCTGCTCTGCAGATAATCACTGGGATCAATCAGTACCAACTTGGAATAACTGGCTTTAAATGAAGTTATTACCAGATGGGGCACAGTTGAAGTATAGACCATTTTATTTTTTAAACTCAAAATTGATAACCATGTTCAAGTAAATATGTCAATACTATCAATTTTAAGGTAAAAATTGTTTTGATCTCTAACCACATATCCGATTGTCTTCCATTAAATGTACTTTATAACACAAAACATCTTTGCTAATCTACCCTAGAATTAGGAATCTTAGAAATTTGTTTAGATAGTATTTTAATTTATATAATTGTGTTTTTTTGTATCATATCTCCATTTTCAAATTAAGTTATGGGTAGGGAGGCAATTTAAAGAACACATGACTATATTTCAGAAATTCTGAGTTCAAACTCCAAGCTTAAATTGTAACTTTCTGAGTAACCTTGGTTAAGTCATTTAACCTCTCTGTGCCAGTCTGTGACCTCATCTATAAAATAATGGGTTTGGATTAGGTGCTTCCTTGTGGGTAACATTCTATTTTTTTTGCCTCAACTTAAGGCCTAATCAAGTCAATAAAGAAATGTTTAAATAATTATCTCCTTAGCATCCCACCACAACCAACAAAGGAAAATAGTCATATTCTTATATTGTTTCTAATAAAATTATAGAATAAGTAGGTTATCAACATACCTAGAGAATCCCCTTCTGGCACTATTCCTCCCTTTGTCCCTTAATTCATTTTGGTATATGACACCATGACAAAGAGGAGACCACAATGCCTGGCATTACAAAGTTATCTCTGAGAGTGCCTCTGCTTCTAAATCAGCATCTATCCAGGGTCAGTGAACCGCTCTGTCCACCATACGGCCCTTCTACTGTCATTGCAGGCCCTTACCATTGCTACTGCAATAATAATAATAGCAATAAAAACAACAGTAACTTAAAAAGGGTCAACACTTGAGTACTCACTAGGTGCCAAGCACTGGCTTAAAGACTTTGCATGTTTTATCTCATTTAGTTCTCACAAAATCTCTACAAGATACATATAATTGGAGAGGGGGAAGATGGCGGAAGAGTAAGACGTGGAGATCACCTTCCTCCCCACAGATACATCAGAAATACATCTACACGTGGAACAACTCCTATAGAACACCTACTGAACACTGGCAGAAGACCTCAGACCTCCCAAGAGGTGCACGAGGAGAGGGGATTAAGAGCACTGCTTAAAGGAGCTCCAGAGATGGCAAGAGCCGCACCTAACAGCGTGGACGCCAGAGACAGGCATGAGACACTAAGGCTGCTGCTGCTGCCACCAAGAAGCCTGTGTGCGAGCACAGGACACTCTCCATACCTCTCTTCCAGGAAGCCTGTGCAGCCCGTCACTGCCAGGGTCCCGGGATCCAGGGACAACTTCCCCGGAAGAATGCACGGCATGCCTCAGGCTGGTGCAACATCACGCCAGCCTCTGTCCCCGCAGGTGCACCCCGCATCAGTAACCCTCCCTCCCTCCAGCCTGAGTGAGCCAGAGCCCCCGAATCAGCTGCTCCTTTAACCCCGTGGTATCTGAGTGAAGAACAGACGCCCTCAGGCAACCTACATGAAGGGTTGGGGCCAAATCAAAAGCTGAGCCCCGGGATCTGTGCCAACAAAGAAGAGAAAGGGAAATCTCTCCCAGCAGCCTCAGAGCACCAGATTAAATCTCCACAATCAACTTGATGTACCCTGCATCTGTGGAATACCTGAATAGACAACGAATCATCCCAAAATGAGGAGGAGGACTTTGAGAGCAAGATTTATGATATTTTCCCCTTTTCCCCTTTTTGTGAGAGTGTATGTGTATGTTTCTGTGTGAGATTTTGTCTGTATAGCTTTGCTTTCACCATTTGTCTTACAGTTCTATCCATCCATTTTTGGTTTTATTATGTTAAAAAATTGTATTCTTAATAATTATTTTTTTATTTTAATAAATGTATTTTATTATTGCTTACTTTATTTTATTTTATTTTATCCTCTTTCTTTCTTTCTTTCTATATTTTCTCCCTTTTATTCTGAGCCGTGTGGATGAAAGGCTCTTGGTGCTCCAGCCAGGAGTCAGTGCTGTGCCTCTGAGGTGGGAGAGCCAACTTCAGGACACTGGTCCACAAGAGACCTCCCAGCTCCACATAATATCAAATGGCAAAAATCTCCCAGAGATCTCCATCTCAACATTAGCACCCAACTTCACTCAACAACCAGCAAGCTACAGTGCTGGACACAATATGCCAAAAAACTAGCAAGACAGGAACACAACACCACCCATTAGCAGAGAGGCTGCCTAAAATCATAATAAGTCCACAGCCATGCCAAAACACACCACCAGACGTGGACCTGCCCACCAGAAAGACAAGATCCAGCCCCATCCACCAGAACACAGGCACTAGTCCCCTCCACAAGGAAGCTTACAAAACGCACTGAAACAACTTTAGCCACTGGGGACAGACACCAAAGGCAACGGGAACTACGAGCCTGCAGCCCGCAAAAAGGAGACTGCAAACACAGTAATATAAGCAAAATGAGAAGACAGGAAAACACACAGCAGACGAAGGAGCAAGATAAAAACCCAACAGACCTAACAAGTGAAGAGGAAGTAGTCAGTCTACCTGAGAAAGAATTCAGAATAATGATAGTAAAGATGATCCAAAGTCTTGGAAATAAAATAGAGAAAATGCAGGAAACATTTAACAAGGACTTAGAAGAATTAAAGATAAAACAAGCAATGATGAACAACACAATAAATGAAATTTAAAATACTCTAGAAGGGATCAATAGCAGAATAACTGAGGGAGAAAAACGGATAAGTGACCTGGAAGATAAATAGTGGAAATAACTACTGAAGAGCAGAATAAAGAAAAAAGAATGAAAAGAAGTTAGGACAGTCTCAGAGACTTCTGGGACAACATTAAATGCACCAACATTCGAATTATAGGGGTTCCAGAAGATGAAGAGAAAAAGAAAGGGACTGAGAAAATATTTGAAGAGACTGTAGTTCAAAACTTCCCTAATATGGGAAAGGAAAGAGTTAATCAAGTCCAGGAATCACAGAGAGTCCCATACAGGATAAACCCAAGGAGAAACATGCCAAGACACATATTAATCAAACTGTCAAAAATTAAATACAAAGAAAACATATTAAAATCAGCAAGGGAAAAACAACAAATAACACACAAGGGAATCCCCATAAGGTTAAGAGCTGATCTTCCAGCAGAAACTCTGCAAGCCAGAGGGACTGGCAAGACATATTTAAAGTTACAAAGGGGAAAAACCTACAACAAAGATTACTGTACCCAGCAAGGATCTCATTCAGATTTGACGGAGAAATTAAAACCTTTACAGAAAAGCAAAAGCGGAGAGAGTTCAGCACCACCAAACCAGCTTTACAACAAATGCTAAAGGATTTTCTCTAGGCAAGAAACACAAGAGAAGGAAAAGACCTACAACAACAAACCCAAAACAATTAATAAAATGGGAATAGGAACATACATATCGACAATTACCTTAAATGTAAATGTATTAAATGCTCCCACCAAAAGACACATACTGGCTGAATGGACACAAAAACAAGACCCACATGTATGCTGTCTGCAAGAGACCCACTTCAGAACTAGAGACACATACAGACTGAAAATGAGGTGATGGAAAAAGATATTCCATGCAGATTGATACCAAAAGAAAGCTGGAGTAGCAATTCTCATATCAGACAAAATAGTCTTTAAAATGAAGACTATTAGAAGAGACAAAGAAGGACATTACATAATGATCAAGGGATTAATCCAAGAAGAAGATATAACAATTGCAAATATTTATGCACCCAACATAGGAGCACCTCAATACATAAGGCAAATACTAACAGCCATAAAAGGAGAAATCAACAGTAACACATTCATAGTAGGGGACTTTAACACCCCACTTTCACTAATGGACAGATCATCCAAAATGTAAATAAATAAGGAAACACAAGCTTTAAATGGTACATTAAACAAGACAGACTTAATTCATATTTATAAGGCATTCCATCCAAAAGCAACAGAATACACATTTTTCTCAAGTGCTCATGGAACATTCTCCCGGATACATCATATTTTGGGTCACAAAGCAAGCCTTGGTAAGTTTAAGAAAATTGACATTGTATCAAGTATCTTTTCCGACCACTGTGCTATGAGCCTACATATCAATTACAGGAAAAGGTCTGTAAAAAAGTACAAACACATGGAGGCTAAACAATACACTACTTAATAACGAAGTGATCACTTAAGAAATCAAAGAGGAAATAAAAAAATACCTAGAAACAAATGTCACTGGAGACACGACAACCCAAAATCTATGGGATGCAGCAAAAGCAGTTATAAGAGGGAAGTTTATAGCAATACGATTCTACCTTAAGAAACAGGAAATATCTCGAATAAACAACCTAGCCTTGCACCTAAAGCAATTAGAGAAAGAACAAAAAAAAAACAAACTTAGTAGAAGGAAAGAAATCATAAACATCAGATCAGAAATAAATGAAAAAGAAATGAAGGAAATGATAGCAAAGATCAATAAAACTTAAAGCTAGTCCTTTGAGAAAATAAACAAAATTGATTAACCATTAGCCAGACTCATCAGAAAAAAAGGGAGAAGACTCAAATCAATAGAATTAGAAATGAAAAAGGAGAAGAAACAACTGACACTGCAGAAATACTAAAGGTCATGAGAGATTACTACAAGCAACCCTGTGCCAAAAAAATGGACAACCTGGAAGAAATGGACAAGTTCTTAGAAATGCACAACCTGCCAAGACTGAATCAGGAAGAAATAGAAAATATGAACAAACCAATCACAAGCACTGAAATTGAAACTGTGATTAAAAATCTTCCAACAAACAAAAGCCCAGGACCAAATGGCTTCACAGGTGAATTCTATCAAACTTTTATAGAAGAGCTAACAACTATCCTTCTCAACTCTTCCAAAATATAGCAGACAGAGGAACACCCGCAAACTCATTCTACAAAGCCACCATCATCTTGATACCAAAACCAGACAAGGATGTCACAAAGAAAGAAAACTACAGGCCAATATAACTGATGAACATAGATGCAAAAATCCTCAACAAAATATTAGCAAGCAGAATCCAAAAGCACATTTAAAGGTTCATACACCATGATCAAGTGGGGTTTATTCCAGGAATGCAATGATTCTTCAATATACCCAAATCAATCAACGTGATACACCATATTAACCAATTGAAGGATAAAAAAACATATGGTCATCTCAATAGATGAAGAGAAAGCTTTCAACAAAATTCAACACCCATTTATGATAAAAACCCTTCAGAAAGTAGGCATAGAGGGAACTTTCCTCAACATAATAAAGGCCATATATGACAAACCCACAGCCAACATCATCCTCAATGGTGAAAAACTGAAAGCATTTCCACTAATATCAGGAACAAGACAAGGTTGTCCACTCTCCACTCTTATCCAACATAGATTTGGAAGATTTAGCCACAGCAATCAGAGAAGAAAAGGAAATAAATGGAATCCAAAATGGAATAGAAGAAGTAAAGCTGTCACTGTTTGCAGAAGACATGATACTATACATAGAGAATCCTAAAGATGCTACCAGAAAGCTAGTAGAACTAATCAATGAATTTGGTAAATTAGCAGGATAAAAATTAATGCACAGTAATCTCTGGCATTCCTATACACTAATGATGAAAAATCTGAAAGTGAAATCAAGAAAACAGTCCCATTTACCATTGCAAAAAAAAGAATAAAATATCTAGGAAAAAAAATACCTAAGGATACAAAATACCTGTATGTAGAAAATTATAAGATGCTGATGAAAGAAATTAAAGATGATACAAATAGATGCAGAGGTATATCATGTTCTTGGATTGGAAGAATCAACATTGTGAAAATCACTCTACTACCCAACGCACTCTACAGATTCAATGCAATCCCTATCAAACTACCACTGGCATTTTTCACAGAAGTAAGTAGAACAAAAACTTTCACAATTTGTATGGAAACACAAAAGACCCTGAATAGCCAAAGTAATCTTGAGGATAAAAAATAGAGCTGGAATAATCAGGCTCCCTGACTTCAGAGTATACTACAAAGCTACAGTAATCAAGACAGTATGGTACTGGCACAAAAACAGAAATATAGATCAATGGAACAGGATAGAAAGCCCAGAGATATACCCATGCACATATGGTCACCTTGTCTTTGTTAAAGGAGGCAGGAATGTTCAGTGGAGGAAGGACAGCCTCTTTAATAAGTGGTGCTGGGAAAACTGGACAGGTATATGTAAAAGTATGAGATTAGAACACTCCCTAACACCATACACATAAATAAGCTCAAAGTGGATTAATGACCAAAATGTAAGGGCAGAAACAATCAAACTCTTTGAGGAAAACATAGCCAGAACACTCTATGACATAAATCACAGCAACATCCTTTTTAACCCACCTCCTAGAGAAATGGAAATAAAAACAAAAATAAACAAATGGGATCTAATGAAACTTAACATCTTTTGCACAGCAAAGGAAACCATAAAAAAGCCCAAAAGACAACCCTCAGAATGGGAGAAAATATGTGCAAGTGATGCAACTGACAAAGCATTAATCTCTAAAATTTACAAGCAGCTCATGCAACTCAATAAAAAAAAACAAACAACCCAATTCAAAAATGGGCAGAAGACCTAAATAGACATTTCTTCAAAGAAGGTATACAGACTGCCAACAATCACATGAAAGAATGCTCAACATCATCAATCATTAGAGAAATGCAAATCAAAACTACGTTAGATATCATCTCACACCTGCCAGGATGGCCATCATCAAAAACTCTATAAACAATAAATGCTGAAGTGGGTGTGGAGAAAAGGGAACACTCTTGCACTGCTGGTGGGAAGGTTTATTGGTACAGCCACTATGGAGAACAGTATGGAGGTTCCTTAAAAAACTACAAATAGAACTACCATATGACCCAGCAATCCCACTACTGGGCATATACCCTGAGAAAACCATATTTCAAAAAGAGTCATGTACCAAAATGTTCATTGCAGGTCTATTTGCAATAGCCAGGAGATGGAAACAACCTAAGTGTCCATCATCGGATGAATGGATAAAGAAGATTGGCACATATATACAATGGAGTATTACTCAGCCATAAAAAGAAACGAAATTGAGTTATTTGTAGTGTGGTGGATGGACCTAGAGTCTGTCATACAGAGTGAAGTAAGTCAGAAAGAGTTAGACAAATACCGTATGCTAACACATATATAGGATCTAAGGAAAAAAATAGTCATGAAGAACCTAGGTGTAAGAGAGGAATAAAGACACAGACGTACTAGAGAATGGACTTGAGGATATGGGGAAGGGGAAGGCGAAGCTGTGATAAAGTGAGAGAGTGACATGGACATATATACACTACCAAACGTAAAATATATAGCTAGTGGGAAGCTGCTGCACAGCACAGGGAGATCTGCTCCGTGCTTTGTGACCACCTAGAGGTGTGGGATAGGGAGGGTGTGAGAGAGGGAGGCACAAGAGGGAAGAGATATGGGAACATATGTATATGTATAACTAATTCACTTTGTTATAAAGCCAAAACTAACACACCATTGTAAAGCAATTATACTCCAACAAAGATGTAAAAAAAAGAAAAGAAAAAGAAAACTACTTAGCAACCTTCACCGGCTGTCTCACATCACAGGGTGATATTTTTCATTTTTGAAGCAAAAGAGAATTATCTCCAAGGTATTCACAATTCAGAATATTATATATTTAGTAAACATTCAGGTATTTCTTTTACAACCAGAAAATGAGCACATTCAAATGACAAAATATCAAAAGTTTGGAGCACATAAAGAAAATGTCAGTGTACATGAATGTGATAAATGAGACAATCAGGGAAACAAATACATTTATAGTATTCATTTCTTTGGAACAAAAAAAAACACTTCAATTACCAAATGAGTAATGCTTCATTTAACAAATACTGTTGGGAAATGAAGTGACATATACAAGTGAATTTTCTAGATAACTGGAGCTTATCTTTTTAAAATCAAAACCTTTTAATTTAGCCATTCAGATGAAAATCTCTCAAAAATCACATACGTCACTGTGGTTTAAAACACATTTCGAACATATCCAAGGTTTTCCTTGAAAACTCTAGGCCAGCATTCACTCACTCATTCAGCAAACTAGACTTGTCTTCAAAGAGTTTGCAATCCAGATATTCTAGATTATATAGTCTGATTAAGATAATTTTACAATTAGTTCATCAACTGAATTAAAAATAAAGTTCTACCAAAAATGAAAATATCTAAGCACTTCATCCCTGTATTATCTCCCACTTTCTCCCTAAATAAATCTTCTAGCCAAACTAAAAAAAAAAATACATATAATTTTTGAATCCTATTTCACAGATGGGGAAACTGAGATTTAGAGAAGTTAAATTACTTGCAAAAAGCAATATTTGGCAGAGCCAATATTCAAACCTAGAGATTCCAGGTCCAGAGCCATCATCAGTAGCCACTGTGCCATATTGAATACCTACTGTTGTATCCAGAACTGTCCTAGGTACTAAGAGGGTGGAGGCAGGAAAACATTTGAATTAAGCTATGGACCCTGTGATCAAAGAGCGTGGAATGTGCATAATTACAAAACTATGGATAACATTTTGGAATGCATTAAGTAGCTCCAGAATTTTCAGGGGAGAATACTATTGTGGTAGCTTTCTAAAGGGAACCTCCAACTTTATCAGAATCGTGCCATCACAAAGTGGTGGGGAAAAATATTATTTAAAAAATTTTTATGAAACAATTATTTTAGCTAATTAAAAAAAGCTGTATCATCACTCACACTTACTATCAAAATTCATTCCAAATAGATCAAATAGTTCAATAAAAATCTTTAAAGAGAAGATAAGGGAAACTTTTGCTGGCTCTAAGATTGGTAAGGACTTTCTAAGCATAAGAACTACTGAAAAAGTCTATGTGATGACAAAAGTTTAAAAAGTCTCCCTATATGTCAAAATGCCATAAACAACACTAAAAGTTAAATGAAAAACTGATAAAAATATTTGCAATAAATATAACAGATTAATATCTTTATTATATAAAATATTCTTACATATCAATAAGAAAATGTCTAACACTCATTAGAAAAGTGTACAGAGGACTTGAAAAAATAAAAATAAAAAAAGAAATACATGGACTAATAAATATACAAAGCAATTCAAACTCAATAGCAACAAGGATATTATCATTAAATCAATGAAATTGTGAGGTGTTTTATTTTTTCTTTTTAATTGGCAAACATTTTATATATATATATATATATATAATCTCATAATATTTTCATACATTCCTAGTAAGATCATTAAGTGGTACAACCCTTCCAGAAAGTGATTTGGCAGCATATATGTATCCTTACAATTATTCATACCCATAGACTTAACTTTCTAACTCTTAAAATATAAACAGAGATTTGAGCTAATATTTTTGTATGCGTATATGTTCAAAGACACAATTATTAAAAAGAAAAATATTAGAGGCAACATAAATAAATGAGTGTTTGTTAAATAAATTATGAGGCATCCAAGTGGAGTATTTTGCAGCCAAAACATCATGTCTGAATATTTAATGTCAATAGATAATGCTATTTGTGTTGAGTTGAAGAGTCAGGATTAAATTATTTATATTTATTTATATATACATATAAAATCCAATATTTTTTTACATCTTTATTAGAGTATAATTGCTTTACAATTGTGTGTTAGTTTCAGCTTTATAACAAAGTGAATCAGTTATACATATACATATGTTCCCATATCTCTTCCCTCTTGCGTCTCCCTCCCTCCTACCCTCCCTATCCCACCCTTCCTTAAAAAACTAACTTTTGTTTTTTAAAAATCATATATATGTTTAAAATACACTTAGTCAATGAAAAGTATGCTGGAATATACTAAAAGTTAACAGCTATTTCTATCTCTGGGTGGTGAGATATGACTTTATTTCTTCGTGTGTTTACAAAATTTTAATAAGAAGGCTTTCCATTTGGAATCAGAGTCACTCATCCACAGGCATCAGGCATTAGTTTTAGACAAGCCAAATGTTACCCCTTTACAGCCACAAACACAGGCTCAACAGCCAGACCATTTTTAAGCTAGTTAATTTTTCAAAGTTATCCTCTTTCGAATCTATTCAATTTTATTTTAATGAAAATTAATAGGATGAAACAAATTAATTAGAATGAGAAAAAGAAACTCCAAATGTACTCAGCACATGAAATAGAAAGAAATCAGCAGAATGGCAAAAAATGTTATATTGAAAAGTATATACAACTAGCATTCAGAAAGCTTGAGTTCTGGGCCATTAACTTCCTTTCTATAGACCTTAGAGTGTTCAATGGCTAAACAAGAGGACTGAATTAAATGGTCTGTAAGGTTCATCCCAACTCTACAGTTGAATGAATCTAATGTAAAGTACTTCAAATATTTTTTCTTTCTGTCAGTTTTCCCCCAACATCACTTACATTTTTTTTTTTTTTTTTTTTTTTTTTTTGCGGTACGCAGGCCTCTCACTGTTGTGGCTTCTCCCGTTGCGGAGCGCAGGCTCCGGACGCGCAGGCTCAGCGGCCATGGCTCATGGGCCTAGCCGCTCCGCAGCATGTGCGATCTTCCTGGACCAGGACACAAACCTGTGTCCCCTGTATCGGCAGGCCGACTTTCAAACACTGCGCCACCAGGGAAGCCCCACTTACATATTTTCTAAAGGGGAAAATCAAAACTAGATTTTGCTTTTGAATCGTGACTATTTAAATAATAACATATCATTTTTATAACTCAGCCTAATAAAGAAAGTTGTGTATGCCAAATTTCTTTTTATCCTGTGAAAATCTAAGTGTTATACTTAGATTTATGGTCAGTTTTACTGATGATGTGGGAATTTTGCTTGGTGTGTAACAACTAAAGTGAAGGATTAACAGAATAATTCTATTCTTTAAAAATGATATCCAAATAAAAATCTCTGTTAATGTTTCATTGCTATAAGATGTCAGTAATGGATCTTCAAATCTCTCTGGTAATACGATTTTCTCTCTTGTATATTAATGATTTCTTTCAGTTATTATAAAGTTTCTATTTACTTTTGGGTAGTTTATAATTATGGAAAGAAATTATGGTCAGTTTTATTGATTCTTTACCTAAAGACAGATTCAGTGATTCCACATCATTATCTAATATTCCTTTAAGTCCCACTATAATCATGCTTTATTAGGAAAAAGAATTCTAATGCTGGATTTTAATGTAATCAATTGAATCTGACAAGTAAAAAAAAGGCATAATTAAGTAATCTGTAGGTTTTGAAGTTCTCTAAATTGATACTGCTGTCTTCTCTCATAGCTTCTTCATGCAAATTGAGATATTTTATATTTATTTCTTTACATTTATTTGATAAGTATTAAATTTGTGGGTATAATTGCCACGACAAGGACAAGTCTCAAAAAGAACCAGAAAAATAATGAATGAATACATCATTAAACCTAACAAGAAAAGGATTATTTAAAATTCAAAGGGCCAAACTTTTAGCATAGGTTGAGATCAGGGTCTTATTTTAAAATTCTGACCTCAGAGAAAGGCAATATCTGGATTTAGTCACAAATAGAAGCAATGCAAATGCAAAATTTTAAGTCATTTTCTGTTGTTAACCACCCACTGCCAACAGACCCCCTCCTTTCATTCCTTCAAATACTCATTCTATCTTCCAATCTAAATGGGCCTTATTCAGGAAAATGAATTTCCAGTAAACTCTCATTTGATAATGGTTTGCTTTAAGGTGTTCCCCTGACTATTGGATATTTAAAATGTAGTAAGGGAGTCTAAGACACTAAATTTGTTCAAGGTTCAAAGAAGTAGTCTTTCATGGATGAATTTTAGGCAGTTACCAGAGATATTTTGATAAGTCCTCCCCACCTCCAAATCACTCCATACTGTTTATTCCTAAAGCAGATTTGGTCACAGTGCTAACACACAACATGAAAAATATTTCTCTGCAAAACCAAAAGTAGGTACATCAATATTGCTACTTATATCAGTAAATTACCTACACATTTGTTTAAACAAATGGTTGTTCAAAATTGAGGCAAAATATTATAACCCAATTTAGAAATTATGTTTTGTGATATTTTCCAGTTAAACAATGCCAAAAGAAAGCTGGGTATTGGGTAAACTGTCTAATAAGCTCTGGTCTCAGAATCATTTGGGAAACAAGAAAGGTCAGGCTGTTTGTATTGACAGTATTAAAAGGAAAGTATTTTGTTTATTTAAATAGCAGCTATGGACATTTTAAGATTTCTCTGTATACCTCTCCCCAAAATTATAAAGGACATTTAGAATTTCTTTCCATAATTATGAACCCAAAAGTAAATAGAAACTTTATAATAACTGTAAGAAATCATTAATATACAAGAGAGAAAATTGTATTACCAGAGAGATTTGAAGATCCATTACTGACATCTTATAGCAATGAAACATTAACAGAGATTTTTATTTGGATATCATTTTTAAAGAATAGAATTATTCTGTTAATTCTTCACTTTAATTGTTACACACCAAGCAAAATTCCCACATCATCAGTAAAAATAAACCTTCTCTTTTCAGATTTGTCATTTTAAAAATGAAGCATTTAATTGTTTAATGTTTAATGAACTTTAAACTCTTCAATTATTAAAATATTTAATAAAAAATTTCAGAAGATTCCTGGTCTATCCTTTCATAGCCCTCTGAAATTCTCCCTTGATTCTTTTTTTCCTTTTTAGCTGTGTCTCTGAAGCACTCAATTGCTGCATTTATAACCACATCAAGAATGTAAATGAACAGAAGCTGCACTTTAGTTAACATACAGTCACCAAGTAAGTTTACAGTCTTGGTGACTTCATTCCTTTTATCCATTACAAAAGAGACCCCCGCTGTAGCAGAGAGCAATTGGGCTGTTATTGTTTTATTATGTGTATATTAATTATTTGGCAAAGTTTTGGGTTAATTGCTGACATGACTGTGCCTGTCAGAATTGCAGTGCTTGACTGTTAAAAGGAACTAAAGCATAAAATAACTAACAAAAATAAATAAATAGAATGATCAGAAATGTCCTCAGCCAGAATTGGTGAGTTCTCAGAAAGGCTAAACATGAAGTGTGGTGATGCAAATACAGTGAAATTCCTACTTGCACTAGCCAGACACAATCTCTGACTCTAAGAAAACAGGGATTTTACTCAAGATGGAGTCATGGACAAATACGTTAATAGATGGTGTTCAAAATATGTTTGGAGTGTAAGTCATACAGATAAACACCTTCATGAGTGGAGAGAAAATATATCTGTGTGTACTACCCCACCCCCAACACTACCCCCGGTCCAACTACCACTCCTGCCTCCTTAAGGACTCCAGAATTTCCATGACTAACATGAATTCTGGCAAATTAATCCTGTTTTCTGTGACTGTAATGCATATTGATATATTCATAAAAACCTTACACCTTTAGAAATCTAGGTCATTTATGTTCTTTCAGTGTATTAAAATTGTACCCTCTGGTGATATCTGCATAAGCTACAAATATAAAAGAAAGCAGCTTTTTCAATGATTATTCAACAGAACATCAAGCAAAATGTCAAAATAAACAGGTAAGTCTCAATTAACTGCATACGTATTATCCATAGCATTTTTTATCCCAATCTGGTTCTCCCCTGCCACTTATCCTCTTTCCCTTGCCCTTGTAAGCTTAATATAATATGCAATTAGCAAGTTAAATTCACCATGTCCCACTCCAAAAGTAGTTTTGTAATATATAACAAATTTTGTTTAAATAAACACAATTTCCAAATATCCATACCACTCTAAACCCCCATTCATATAGAAAATCAAGAAATGCTTATATTTTAAGAGTCATCCCTAGGATGTCATTCAGTAAAGTGAAGTTTGATTCATTTAAAAAGAGGAATCTCCCACCTTCGGCAAAAATTTCATCCACGTTGATGGTGTTTCCCAGGATTTGACTCTGATATTCTTGCTATTTTCTTTACTTACATGTTTCTTATATTTTTATAATTTATTATCTTCTGTAAAATTGAATCTTCAGTAATGACAATATTTCAGCATCTGAAATTAGCAATTTCCTTTTTTACTTTTGATATTTACATGTAGGTTTAAAAAAGGGAGGGGATATTCAAACCCACCTGCTGTTGGCAGTTCTATATCATCTTATACATAGCCAAAACTGGTTTACAGTTCAGCAGAGTAAACACCATTGATGGTATCTGGAAACTTAGTTAATAATCTTTTCACTTATTACTAAGTGAATGTACTAGAGGCTCTGTCTTAAATGGTAATGTCTATTTTATTTGTGTTCTGCTAACATTCCCCAGCTGCTAATTAATGTGTTTCAAATCCTTGTGTTAGTTGTAAAATTCAATAAGGGCTTTATATGGTAGCAAAATTCTCCATGCTATCTGCTTTTCTGATTCTGTGTTTATGAAAGGTCTACTCACTTTTGAAATTATAACAAAAATATTGATGCTTTCTTTGATGTAACTGGCATGCTTCAGTTATATTTTGATATTATATTCAACTTCTACTTAGCCATGACACCAGTGTATAAAGATAGCACGGATAATTGAAATCAATTCACAGATTATCTTAAACATCATATTCAACTTCTTCTCCCATTAAATCATTTCCCATAGGAACTAATAAGTAGCAAAATGGAATGTATAATATAAAGTGTTACCTGTCCTGGCTTCATGGAGGGAAAAAAGGAGCAAAACACAGGATAAGAAAGAAGAAAAGTAATAATTTGTATAATTCAGAAACTGTACAATCAATCCCTAACCAAAGTTGACTGTTGCTAGCAACATTTAAAAAAATCCTGTAACTGCTTATTAAATTCATTTCTTTTATAATAGGTACTTTGTAATCAGTATGTAAAAATTGCCTTGACCACACATAGCCAATGTTTCTTAGAGTAAATGCACCATCTAAATAGACTTAACATTTAGCTGCAGCCTTTACTTAAACAATTAATTAACAGTTGAACAGAATATAGCACATGCAGTTTTATTCTACTTTTCCTACATGTACCCGGCACACAAAAAATGCTTAATAAATACCTGGTGATTTGAATTGTCACTGTGAATTAGCAATGGAACATGATGTATTCTGCTAAAACCCTTTGGAGCAGCCCTCTCTAAAGAAGTGTTCCCTCATCACTTTAGCTCTTTAGGATTGTCATTACACAGGTATATATGTATTTGAGACTCTGATCAAATGTTCTTTAACTGCCTAAAATTTCTATATCCAAATTATAATTTTATTCACAGAAAATAAAAACAGAAACCTCACTACCATCAGTGCTATGAAAACCTGATTATAATAATCAAATACCTGAATGCCAGACTTCACTAGTCTTAAATCCAGAATTGCATTTCTTCTTATACACCTATGATATTCTGGAAATGGCTGACTTCTCGTAGTTGCATTGTAGATCTTTAAAAAAAAGATTATATAATTAACCCAAAACGTAGCCAGGATACGTCAGGAGACCGAACCAGGGTTTCTATTCACTTTGACATTGCAATACATTTAAAAGGTAAATCCCAGCCAGTGGATGAGTCTGAGGCAATTCCTATGGAGTTGGAATCCTATGGTAAATATCACTTGAATATCAGTAATACTCTAGAATTTCATCGTGATTAGTAATGAAATATCCATCTGCCAAAAGCAGGCAGTAAAATGGCACTAATCAGGAAAATGACAGAAAAGTCACTTTGGAACTATTTGTCCTTCTGCTAAGTGAAAGACTAAAGCACGATTGTATTGCTTAAGTCTTTAAATGGCATTCTGTGCAATGAAAATGCACAGTAAAGACTCAGTGACATAAAATGTAAATATTTTAAAGCATAGTTTTGTAATTTTTTTCAGAGTCGGAAAATTTATCCTGGGCTTCATGTAGAGCCTGGAACCAGTACCTCTGAGATAGTTATGTCTCAAAAACAATGCATACAAATTAAGTAACAAAGTATTTTCGGTTTATGTATGCTTTCCCTTATATTTGCAAACCTACTGGGTACTATAGAAAGATAATCTCAAATTGTCTTATTTACCAAGAGATTTGCAGAGGGCATGTTAGAACATTGGAAAACCCAGGAGTCTTAAAACGATAAATGCTTTTGCCGTCATTTATATTAAAAAGAAAACCCTGGAGAATAGAAGGATAAAAAGTCTAATTACATATTAAGAAACAAAATTTATTATCTAGAGATGATTGCAGACTAAACACAGAGAAATATATAGATAGTTCCCAATAACAGACAAATACCTTAGCCAAGATTAAATTTGCTTCAAAGGTGTCATTGCAGATTTGAAAGGTAGCAACAAATGCTATTCAATTTGTCAACTGAATTTTATCACTCTAGGCTTTGACTCATCCTTTATTGTCATCATAAATTCTCTTTTTGCTCACTTCCCCTATACAATTTTGAAAATGACTTATATTGACGACATTTTTGGTATTTGACACATCTCGTCTTTCAACAGAGGGCTTGTTTCTGTCTGCGTGTTCATGTGCAGGTATCCATCAACTATCTAGTCACACTTGAAATCAGTTTGGATGTATCACTTGGTAATTAGCATTTCAACTAGTCTGAGTTGACAGCCTCAGTACTCTGGAGGCAAACTCTTAACACTTGCATTTTGCTAGATAAGCTGCGCATTGATATTAGTCATATATGGACTTTGCAAAGGAAAGTGTTAATAAACAAAACCAATCTTTTCTGCACTCATCTTTCATCACAATAAACAAGATTAACATTAAAATGACTGATTTTTTTATGCATCATGAATTCTGAGAAGCCACAATCCCTATGAGTGAAAGTTGAATTATTTTCTTCCACACAGTGCAAATGCCTCTGACAAAATCTCCTTGTGTAACAGGTATGTAAGCAGTCTATTTGTGTCCTGTTCCAAAAACCAAACAACTCGACTCTCCGTGGCAGAAATAATATATATGTGCTTAATTATATTAGAATAGTATAAAATCATGCAAAAGAAAATAGATCTTTCTCCAATGTCATTTTCTGCCTCTAATTTTTAAACACTGACTTCATTCATGTCCAGTAAGAGACTATAAACAATTTTACCCACTTTAAAAACCTTGCATCTAATGCAATTATCCATAAAAAGAAATATTTTCTATCCTTCTACCTACATATTATGAGCTACTGATATACAGCCAGATAACAGTTTCTAAGTTTTCCTAAGGAGTTTTCCTAGTGACTGTATACCCACAGAAAAGGCAGCCTCTGTCATTTTCTATCACAGTCCCTACACTGAGGAGACTGTGCTTTCCACCGTACTAGTGATTGTCCTAAAACATAGGCATTTTCAAAACAAATACACACTAAAAATGAAGAAACTGGACAACTTCACTGGCACTAGCAAAATATTTTATTGTCTCGTCGACATTCCCGTGATCCTGCCTGAAAACTCTCCACAAGTGCTGCATACACGCATGACCTCCAACTACACGACGTCATCTATTTTTTTTCTGCTGTTATTCTTTTTTTTAAACATCTTTATTGTAGTATAATTGCTTTACAATGGTGTGTTAATTTCTGCTTCATAACAAAGTGAATCAGTTATACATATACACATGTTCCCACATCTCTTCCCTCCTGTGTCTCCCTCCCTCCCACCCTCCCTATCCCACCCCTCTAGGAGGTCACAAACCACCTAGCTGATCTCCCTGTGCTACGCGGCTGCATCCCACTAGCTATCCACTTTATGCTTGGTAGTGTATATGTGTCCATGCCACTCTCTCACCTCGTCACAGCCTCCCAATCCCCCTCCCAATTTCCTCAAGTCCATGCTCTAGTAGGTCTGTGTCTTTATTCCCATCTTACCCCTAGGTTCTTCATGACTATTTTTTTCTTAGATTCCACATATATATGTTAGCATACAGTATTTGTTTTTCTCTTTCTGACTTACTTCGCTCTGTATGACAGACTCTATGTCCATCCACCTCACCACAAATAACTCAATTTCATTTCTTTTTATGGCTGAGTAATATTCCATTGTATATATGTGCCACATCTTCTTTATCCATTCATCTGTTGATGGACACTTAGGTTGCTTCCATGTCCTGGCTATTGTAAACAGAGCTTCAATGAACATTTTGGTACATGACTCTTTTTGAATTATGGTTTTCTCAGGGTATAAAGGAGAAAAAAGCAACTAATATGAGAGATTAAAATCCAAGCAAATATAAACCGATATATCAGCCAGGACATAAAGAATTATATAGACTTGCCTGTGTTTTTCTACCGAAGCATTCGATTCCAACTGCACTTCTTGCTAAGCAGATTCCGACAGCATGCTTGCTGTGAAGCTCAATCAGCCCCATTTAATGGGGCTTAAGAGAAACTACTGTATGACATAGCATATGAATACACTCAAAGTGAACTCACAAGTGACTAAAACCAACAGGATGCACCATCCCAAACACAAAACCAGAGCAAAAAATTACATTAGAAGCAGAAAATGCAAGCCAAACGTGTAGAAAACATTACTTTCTGTTCAAGATATGCTGAGGTATCTTCCTTGCCTAACAATTCCGTTGATAATACTTTCTCACTGCTACTAAAGAATTAGGAGGGAACAGAAGAGGAGAGAATAGAAAAGAGAAAAGGGGAGGAGAGGGTAGGGAAGGGTTGGGAAGGAAAATAATGTTTCCCTCTCAGAGTATTGCAGGGAAGGGAGTGAGGGAGTGCTCTATCAGTTTAAAATGTAGCCCCCAAATAAGCCATG
Source organism: Grampus griseus (assembly GCF_964374135.1). NCBI lineage: Eukaryota > Metazoa > Chordata > Mammalia > Artiodactyla > Delphinidae > Grampus > Grampus griseus. The sequence continues at coordinate 71,584,980 of NC_138999.1, read as the reverse complement.
ATCAGATATGTGTGTGTGCGTTTGAATTATTTTTGCACTAAACCAATAATGAGCACAATTAGCCCTACTAGTTGCCTATCACACTTCACCCACTACATAACAGCCTCAACCAACTTAGAGCAGCAATATATTTGATTGGAAACAAGTCTAATTTATATGCCTTTACAATTTGTTTCTACCCCAAGGTCTACTTATTAGACTCCTAGAAGTGTCAAAGTATAGGTCCCTTGGAACAATCCAGGCTTATGGGTCTCCAGGTTCAAAGTTGTCTGAATCTTTCTTATCTCAATGAATTTTAGAATATGAAAATAGCAGAACTACAACTTTCTAACTGACTATCTTATATTTGTTAGAAATAGGCTGTCATTCAAATTTAAAGAAATATATAAATGTAATCATTTCGTTAACATCAGCCATAAAGCTGCACAGTTCAATCTTTATAATTCAGAAAAGATGCATGAAGCTTAAGATACATGGTCCTAATTTGAATTTCAGAGTATTATTTTCAGAATTTAGGGACAGAGAGAGCTAAAATACACCATTTAAAGAATCATAGTATTGCCAGTGTTGAATAAATGTCTTTCTCCCTCCCAAATTCTTTATTGCACCTTGGTCCTGCATGGAAGATTCTGTGTCTCTCTCAAAGGTAATTTTTAAGTATACTAAGGAATTTATTTTAAAAATACTGAATTATATCTCTCTTCTACTCATCCTAGTATCATTTGTCACAGGTAGATAAGAGTACACACCCAGAATAACAAGAAGATGGATTAAAGCATTCTCAGCTACCTTGCTATGGGATGAAAGGATAAACAGGTTTTGTAATATATTAGGGCATAAATGTTTGGAAAGAGGTCACATACTATAAAAACAAATCCCCTTTTCTATATCTACAAGATATACATACAATTTAGGCAGAAAACATTGCTTCTAGGAATGTACTGGTGTCTTTTGCACCTTTGTTTTTGTGATCCAAAACATTCTCTTTTGCTCAGAGTGATTTGCAGCCAGCTCAGCATTTGGTATTTCATTGCCTAAAGTGCTCTGCGATGTTACAATGCCCAGAAAGGAATTAATCTAGGGCAAATTTATCAGATATTTCAGTGTAGGCAATTTTCTCTCTGTGATGGCCAAGTTAGGGAAAAATCACTCATGCTGACTAATTTGATATATAAATGCAGTAAATTTCAGCTATGAAGAACCTTCAGGAATGAGTCATTCCAATCAGCACAGTTTTCCAATTAGCTGAGGTGGTTTTCTTAACCACTCTTCTTAAAGATAAAATAATCTTGCCCCCATCTTCATTTTGATTAAGGATAATTTATACTGAAGTAAAAAGAAATAAAAAATAAAAATAAAACCTAATTAATAGGTGTCTTCCTTTATTTTCATGTTTCAGCCAAGTTAAATTTAGAACTTGAGAACATTGTCCCTCCTTAGAATTCTTTTCCCTGTCTTTTTAAGCAGGGAACAACATCTAACAAAATCTATAATTTTTATAACCTTTAATTTTTGGCTAATATTTTAATGAGTTAGGGACATCATTCAGAATCTGAATAGTGTACTATGTTATTATGCAACAATGCGCTCAGGGTCTGATTCCTCCCTCGGTAAATTAACCTAGATTGCGGTTCTTTGTGAGTTCTGGTTTCTGGGCTTTATTGCTTTTCGTCTTTTCCCCATCTTTTGTCACACTGTCAGCTGTCAGTTTGACTGTCAGTGTGCCTGCCTCTTGTAACCCCTGTTCTCACTTGTAATATGCTGAGGATTTAGACACCAGATAACCAGTGTCCTGAGAAGTGAGGGGAAGCATCAAAGGAATTCTGCTGTAAACAATGTGTCTTGGCTTTTAACAATCATTTTTATTGCTCAGATGATACATTTTTTTTACTACTTTCTTGGTTCCAAATGGTATTCTAAAAAGGTGAGGTTGCTGAATTGCCAAACCCAGTTAAATAGATAATAGTTATTGTAGATAATCCTAGACACACTTGTCTAGGAGGCATCTCCATTTAAAGGCCTCCGTCTACTTAAATGACTTGAATAAATTTGGTAAGAGGAAGATATTTCCACAGCATGGGTATTATAAAGAAACATCATTAAGATATTCACCCAGACCTTGGGGGCTTATTATCCATTATAATGGTTACCAGATGATGCTTTTTGGTCTATGTAGTATATAAGAAGTTCCGTGCTCAGGAAAAAATAAAGAAAGTGACAGCTCTATTCTCTTAAAATAATGAAGATAAATCACCTTAAAAAGTAATGAAGTTACAGGTGATACGATTTTTTAAGTGGAGTTTCTTGCAGCTCACAGCCATATTATAGTAATTAATCTTTCTGTGTGGTTACACTAGACTAGGAATCAGGAGAACTGAGTTCTCATCCTGGTTTTATCACTAATATGCTGTATGGCCATGGACAAGTCATTTAACCTCTATATGCTGTGTTCAAGTTTCTTGGTCTTATGTACTTTACAGGATAATTGAGAATATTGTGAGATTATGTGTGCAGAAAGCCTTTTATTTAAAAAAAAGGCAAAATACCTATGCAAACGTGAGGTATTTTCACTGCCATATCAATTGAGTAGGAAAAAACAAACTCACTTCATAAAGAATCATAAATATTAAGACTGTAAATGATCCACAAGATCCCCTCATTTCATAGCTGGAGAAACTGAGACCTGGAAATTAAAAATGGCATACCTACAGTAATCTAAAAACAAAACAAGCAGATGTGAAGCAAGCTACTCATTCTATGGCAGCTTTTGTGCCTCCTTCTCTATTCAGTCAGTGGACACCAGAACACAACTGTTGGCAGATAAATAGTGTGCTATTAAAGCTCACATTGAAGGGACTGGTTAAAGGCTGATATACAGGCACATTTACATCGTCATGAGGCATAGTTAATTGTTTCTCATAAAGGAAAACACACAAAGGACTGACTAGATCAGAAGATCTTTCTTTCTTTCTTTTCTCTCTTTCTTTCTTTCTTTCTTTCTTTCTTTCTTTCTTCTTTCTTTCTTTCTTTCTTTCTTTCTTTCTTTCTTTCTTTCTTTTTCTTTCTTTCTTTCCTTTTAAATTATTTTAAAGTAATAACCCATGTCTTTTTTTTTTTTTTAATTTTGGCTTCTCTGGGTCTTAGTTGTAGCATGCAGGCTCTTGTTGCGGCATGCAGACTTCACAGTTGCAGCATGTGGACTTCTTAGTTGCAGCATATAGACTCTTAGTTGTGCCATGCATGCAGGATCTAGTTCCCCAACCAGTTATCAAACCCATACCCCCTCCATTGGGAACATGGAGTCCTACCCACTGGACCACCAGGGAAGTCACTCAGAGGATTTATCTTTCATCACCAAGTCCCTATGTATGATGGAGCCCAGATCTGCAGTGAGTAAACATTTTAATTAGCCTCCGGTTCAGCAGTGGCCTGTGAAAAATCCGCTGAAAACAAAAATCTTGGGGGAGGCTTGTGGGTCTCACAGAACAGACACTGACTAGAAACCTAACACAGGGTGGAGGGAAATGTGGAGGTTGAGCTATTGTCAACCATCCTGAGCTTATTTATCCCAACTCTGCATTTGAGCACTTGGGCTATGAGGGGAGTTGGAGGAGAATGGGAGGAGGATAGGTGCAGGAAAGGGAGAAAGGGGAGAGTAGGTGGAGGAGGTCCAGCTGTATGCCTGTCAATTTACATGCATCATTGCATTCATACCTCCCAACCACCCTATGAGATACTTACTATATCCGTTTGAGAGATATAATAATAACACTATATGCCAGGCACTGCGGTAAGGACTTTACATGCACCATACATTTGCCCTAGACTTGTTTTTACCAATCTAAAGTTATTATGCTATTATACATTATTATTTTATATTTTATACCATTATCTCATACTATATGATCATTTCCATTTTAAAGATAAAGAAACAAGCTAAGTAACATGCCCAAGCCCACACATCTAGAAAATAATATCCTGGATTCAAAGCCGGGTTCAACTCCAAATTCCAGTAATTAACCACTATAATTTGCTGCATCTTGAGCTAACTTTAAAAGGCAATACTGGGGAGGGGATAGCTTCAAGATGGCTGAGGAGTAAGATGTGGAGATCACCTTCCTCCACACAAATACATCACAAATACATCTACATGTGGGACAGCTCCTACAGAACACCTACTGAACACTGGAAGAAGACCTCAGACTTCCCCAAAGGAAAGAAACTCCCTACGTACCCGGGTAGGGCAAAAGAAAAAATAGAGACAAAAGAATAGAGATGGGACCTGCACCTCTGGGAGGGAGCTGTGAAGGAGGAAAAGTTTCCACATACAAGGAAGCCCCTTCACTGGTGGAGACAGCAGATGGGTCGGGGGGAAGCTTCAGAGCCATGAAGGAGAGGAGAGCAACATGGGTGCAGAGGGCAAAGCGGAGAGATTCCCACACAGAGGATCAGTACCGACCAGCTCTCACCAGCCTGAGAGGCTTCTCTGCTCACCCGCTGGGGTTGGTGGGGGCTGGGAGCTGAGGCTCAGGCTTCGGAGGTCAGATCCCAGGGAGACGACAGGGGTTGGCTGCGTGAACACAGCCCAAAGGGGGCTAGTGTGCCACAGCTACCCAGGAAGGAGTCTGGGAAAATGTGTGGACCTGCCTAAGAGGCAAGAGACCATAGTTTCAAGGCGTGCGAGGGGAGGAGATTCAGAGCAACGCCTAAAAGAGGTCCAGAGATGGGGGCAGGCTGCGGCTATCAGGGTGGACATGAGAGACGTGCATGAGATGCTAAGGCTGCTGCTGCAGCCACCAAGAAGCCTGTGTGCACGCACAGGTCACTATCCACACCACCTATCCCGGGACCCTGTGGAGCCCACCATTGCCAGGTTCCCATGATCCAGGGACAACTTCCCCGGGAGAACACACAGCATGCCTCAGGCTGTTACAACATTATTTTGGCCTCTGCCGCCGCAGGATAGCCCCACATTCTCTACCCCTTCCTCCCCCTGGCCTGAGTGAGCTAGAGCCCCCTAATCAACTGCTACTTTAACCCTGCCCTGTCTGGGTGGGGAACAGGCACCCTCAGGTGACCTACACACAGAGATGGGCTCAAATCCAAAGCTGAACAGCAGAAGATGTGCAAACAAAGAAGAGAAAGAGAAATCTCTCCATGAACCCTCAGGAGTAGCAGATTAAATCTCCACAATCAAACTGATGCACGCTGCATCTGTGGAATACCTGAATAGACAGCAAATCATCCAAAAATTGATGCAGTGGACTTTGGGATCAAATGTAGACTTCGGGTTTTCTTCACCTAATTTGTTTCTGGCTTTATGTTTATCTTAGTTAAGTATTTAGAGCTTATTATCATTGGTAGATTTGTTTATTGATTTGGTTGCTCTCTTCCTTTATATATATATATATATATATAATATATATATATATATATTTCTCTCCTTTTGTGAGTGGGTATGTGTATGCTTTTTTGTGTGATTTTGTCTGTATAGCTTTGCTTTCATCATTTGTCCTAGGGTTCTGTCTGTCCAGTTTTTTCTTTTCTTTTTTTAGAATAGTTTTTAGCACTTGTTATCACTGGGGGATTTGTTTTCTGGTTTGGTTTCTCTCTCTTTCTATTTTTTTACTACTTTTTAATATTTTTTTATTAATAACTTTTTTATTTTATTTTATTTTTCTCTCTTTCTTTTATTTTTTCTCACTTTTCTTCCAAGTCGTGGCTGACAGAGTCTTGGTGCTCCAGCTGGGTGTCAGACCTGAGCCTTGGAGGTGGGAGAGCCGAGTTCAGAACATTATTCCACCAGAGACCTCCCGGCAGCATGTAATATCAAACAAAAAATGCTCTCTCAGAAATCTCCATTGCAAGGCTGAAAGACCCAGCTCCACTCAAAAATAAGCAAGCTACAGTGCTAGACACCCTATGGCAAACAACTAGCAAAACAGGAACACAAACCTGCCCATTAGAAGAGAGGTTGCCTAAAATCATAATAAGTTCACAGACATCCCCAAAGACACAACCGGACATGGTCCGGCCAACTAGAAAGACAAGATCCACCATCATCCATCAGAACACAGGCACCAGTGTCCTCCACCAGTGAGCTATACAGCCCACTGAACAAACCTTACCCACAGGGGGGAGACACCAAAAGCAATGGGAAATATGAACCTGCAGCCTGCAAAAAGGACACCCCAAACACAGTAAGTTAAGCAAAATGAGAAGACAGAAAAACACACAGCAGATGAAGGAGCAAGGTAAAAACCCACCAGACCAAACAAATGAAGAGGAAATAGGCAGTCTACCTGAAAAGGAATTCAAAGTAATGACAGTGAAGATGATCCAAAATCTTGGAAATAGAATGGAGAAAATACTAGAAACTTTTTACAAAGACGTAGAAGAACTAAAGAGCAAGCAATGATGAACAGCACAATAAATGAAATTTAAAATTTCCTAGAAGTAATCAAAAGCAGAATAACTGAGGCATAAGAATGGATAAGTGACCTGGAAGAAAAAATAGTGGAAATAACTACTGCAGAGCAGAATAATAATAAAAAAAAAAGGTTGCAAAGAATTGAGGACAGTCTCAGAGACCTCTGGAAAAAATTAAATGCACCAACATTCGAATTATAGGGGTCCCAGAAGAAGAAGAGAAAAAGAAAGGGACTGAGAAAATATTTGAAGAGATTATAGTTGAAAACTTCCCTAATAGGAGAAAGGAAATATTTAATCAAGTCCAGGAAGCACAGAGAGTTCCGTACAGGATAAATCCAAGGAGAAACATGCCAAGACATATATTAATCAAACTATCAAAAATTAAATACAGAGGAAAAAGTATTAAAAGCTGCCAGGGAAATTCCACAAATAACATACAAGAGAACCCCCATAAGGTTAACAGCTGATCTTTCAGCAGAAACTCTGCAAGCCAGAAGGGAGTGGCAAGACATATTTAAAGTGATTAAAGAGAACAACCTACAACCAAGATTACTCTACCCAGCAAGGATCTCATTAACATTCAATGGAGAAATTAAAAACGTTACAGACAAGCAAAAGATAAGAGAATTCAGCACCACCAAACCAGCTTTACAACAAGTCCTTAAGGAGCCTCTCTAGTCAGGAAACACAAGAGAAGGAAAAGACCTACAATAACAAACCAAAACAATTAAAAAAATGGTAATAGGAACACACATTTCAAAAACTACCTTAAATGTAAATGGATTAAATGTTCCAACCAAAAGACATAGACTTGCTAAATGGATAAAAAACAAAATCATATATATGCTGTCTACAAGAGACCCATTTCAGACCTAGGGACACATATAGACTGAATGAGAGGGAATGCAAAAATATATTCCATGCAAATGGAAATCAAAATAAAGCTGGAGTAGCAATTCTCATATCAGACAAAACAGACTTTAAAATAAAGACTATTAGAAGAGACAAAGAAGGACACTACATACTGATCAAGGGCTCAATCCAAGAAGATATAGCACTTGTAAATATTTATGCACTCAACATAGGAGCACCTCAGTACTTAAGGCAAATGCTAACAGCCATAAAAGGTAAAATTGACAGTAACACAATCATAGTAGGGGATGATAACACCCCACTTTCACTATAGGACAAATCATCCAAAATGAAAATAAATAAGTAAACATAAGCTTTAGATGACATTAGACAAGGTGGATTTAATTGATATTTATAGGACATTCCATCTAAAAACAACAGAATACATTTTTTTTTCTCAAGTGCTATCCTGGAACATTCTACAGGATAGATCATATCTTGGGTAGCAAATCAAGCCTTGGTAAGTTTAAGAAAATTGAAATTGTACCAAATAACTTTTCCGACCACAATGCTATGAGACTATATATCAACTACAGGTAAACTCTGTAAAAAATATAAACACATGGAGCCTAAATGATATACTACTAAATAACCAAGAGATCACTGAAGAAATCAAAGAGGAAACACCTAGAAACAAATGACAATGAAAACATGACGACCCAAAAGCTATGGGAGGCAGCAAAAGCAGTTCTAAGAGGGAAGTTTATAGCAATACAACCCTACCTCAAGAAACAAGAAACAACTCAAATAAACAATCTAACATTATACCTAAAGCAATTAGAGAAAGGAGAACAAATAATACCCACAGTTACCAGAAGGAAAGAAATCATAAAGATCATATAAGAAATAAATGAAAAAGAAACGAAGGAAACAAAAGCAAAGATCAATAAAACCAAAAGCTGGTTCGTTGAGGAGATAAACAAAATTGATAAACCACTTGCCAGAGTCATCAAGAAAAAAAGGGAGGAGACTTAAAACAATAGAATTAGAAATAAAAAAGAAGTAACAAACTGAAAATGTAGACATACAAACGATCATGAGAGATAACTGCAAGCAACTATATGCCAATAAAATGGACAACCTGGAAGAAATGGACAAATTCTTAGAAAACACAACCTTCCAAGACTGAACCAGGAAGAAATAGAAAATATGAACAGGCTGATCACAAGCACTGAAATTGAGACTGTGATTAAAAACCTTCCAACAAACAAACGCCCAGGACCAGATGGCTTCACAGGCGAATTCTATCAAATATTTAGAGAAGAGTGAACACCTATCCTTCTCAAACTCTTCCAAAATATAGCAGGAAGGAAGAATCCTCCTAAACTCATTCTATGAGGCCACCATCACCCTGATACCAAAACCAGAAAAAGATGTCACAAAGAAAGAAAACTACAGGCCAATATCACTGATGAACATAGATGCAAAAATCCTCAACAAAATACTAGCAAACAGAATCCAACAGCACATTAAAAGGATCACACAGCATGATCAATTGGGGTTTATCGCAGGAATGCCAGGATTCTACAATATACACAAATAAATCAATGTGATAAACTATATTAACAAATTGAAGGAGAAAATCCTTTGATCATCTCAATAGATGCAGAAAAAGCTTTCAACAAAATTCAACACCCATTTATGATGAAACCCTCCAGAAAATAGGCATAGAGGAAACTACCTCAACATAATAAAGGCAATATATGACAAAACCAGAGCCCACGTCATTCTTGATGGTGAAAAACTGAAACCATTTCCTCTAAGATCCGGAACAACACAACGCTGTCCACTCTCACCACTATTATTAAACATAGATTTGGAAGTTTTAGTCACAGCAATCAGAGAAAAAAAGAAATAAAAGGAATCCAAATCAGAAAAGAGGAAGTAAAACTGTCACTGTTTGCAGATGACATGATACTATTCCTAGAGAATCCCAAATATGCTACCAAAAAACTTAGAGCTAATGAATGAATCTGTTAAATTAGCAGGGTATAAAATTAATGCACAGAAATCTCTTGCATTCCTATACACTAATGATGAGAAATCTGAAACAGAAATTAAGGAAACACTCCCATTTACCATAGCAACAAAAAGAGTAAAATATCCAGGAATAAATGTACGTGAGGAGACAAAAGACCTGTATGCAGAAAACTATAAGACCCTGATAAAAGAAATTAAAGGTGATACAAACAGATGGAAAGATATACATTGTTCTTGGATTGGAAGAATCAACATTGTGAAAACGACTATACTACCCAAAGTAATTTACAGATTCAGTGCAATCCCTATCAAACTACCAATGACATTTTTCACAGAACTAGAATAAAAAATTCCACAAGTTGTATGGAAACACAGAAGACCTCAAATAGCTAAAGCAGTCTTGAGAAAGAAAAATGGAGCTGGAGGAATCAGGCTCCCTCATTCAGTCTATACTACAAAACTACAGTAATCAAGACAGTATGGTACTGGCACAAAAACAGAAATATAGATCAATGCAACAGGGTAGAAAGCCCAGAGATAAACCCACGCACATATGTTCTCCTTATCTTTGATAAAGGATGAAAGAATGTATTTGAGAAAAGACAGCCTCTTCAATAAGTTTTGCTGGGAAAACTGGACAGCTACATGTGAAAGAATGAAATTAGAACATTCCCTAATACTATACACAAAAATAAACTCAAAATGGATTAAAGACCTAAATGTAAGTCCAGACACTATAAAACTCTTAGAGGAAAACATAGGCAGAACACTCTATCACATACATCACAGCAAGATCCTCTTTGACCCACCTCCTACATAAATGGAAAGAAAAAGAAAAATAAACAAATGGGACCTAATGAAACTTAAAAGCTTTTTCACAGCAAAGGAAATCATAAACAAGACCAAAAGACAACTCTCAGAATGGGAGAAAATATTTGCAAATGAAGCAACTGACAAAGGATTAATCTCCAAAATATACAGGTAGCTCATGCAGCTCAATATCAAAAAAACAAACAACCCAATCCAAAAATGGGCAGAAGATCTAAATAGACATTTCTCTAAAGAAGATATACAGATTTCCAGCAAACACATGTATAAAGCAATCGTACTCCAATAAAGATGTTTAAAAATTGGAAATACTGTAGAAGACTATATCTGGATTTTAGCAGTCTTTGACAGGGTATTTCATGATATGCATATGGGCAGGATGGAGAAATACATGCTGAATGACACTGCAATCAGGTAGATTTACTCTTATCAAGCAGGTAGTTTGATATAAGTAAATAATGCAATTGGTTTCCCAATGCCAGTAAACTCTTAGACTCTTAATAAAAATGTAATACCCCGAACAAGGGAGGTACCTAAATTCTTGATGAATGATATAATGAATGAATGACAAAATAAAATTTAGTCATTCATTCGCTCTTAGTGAGATTTATTGAATGCCTAATATGTACCAAGCTCAGTGTGAAAGAATCCTTCTTTGAGTCCCAGCTTCACCACTAACTTGCTGAATCAATTTGAACTGGTTACTTATTATGACTCTGTGAAAATTCCTGTACAAAATACAGAGGCTCATATCTTAGTATTAGAAGCAAGTTCATATACCTGTACCAGAGACAATGATAATACAAAAGTGAGATCTGGAACAGAAACATAAACTAGATATAATTCTAAACACCAGATTTTAAGAGAAGCCTTCCAAGACTGGAGAATGAAAAAGGAGTTAAACTTTTTTGAGCACTTACTCTACACCAGGCACTATTCCAAGCGCAATGTGTGTATTACCTTATTTAATCCCTCATTACAACACTCCAAGTTAGGTAATGACATTGTCCTGTGTATAACATGAGGAAACAGGTTCATAGATTAAGAATTGAGTAGTAGTTCTTATTATTAGTAGAAAAAACATTGAGTTTAAAAAATCAGGATATCTATATTTAAACCTCGAAGGGGTCAATAACTTGAAGAGTTCAGCTGGTACTCTAGCTTTTAGCATTGTGTTGATCAAAAATGGGAAAGTATCACTCTAAAAATAGCTGAGAACAATATGTTGTTCCCTACTCTTCAGCTCTGGTTTCAAATTCACTTGACTAAGACTAACCTGACTCAGGTTCATGTTCCTAGCTGCAGGAGGGAGCTTTAAACTCCTTTAGAAAAAAAAATATTTTGTGTACTTTGTACACTGATTATTATTGGCTTGTTTCCAAGGCAACTACCAGCCAGAATAATAGGTTTTATTCATTCCCCATTCTGAAGCTCAGTTTGTCCTTTCCTTCCCCATATCCCAGTCTAACGCCAGCCCCTTCCTGGAACACAACTAGAGGCCACTTAATGGATGAGCTCACTAGAGACCAATTTTGATGTTCTTGGTGAAGTTACCACTGCTGGCTTGTTGTTCTCAGGACTGAAGCTATAAATAGTAGCTATGGATTTCATGGCTACTTACAACATTCCCAATAAGGATTATGGATGAACACATTAGTTAATGAAGTTCACAACCACAGCATTCATCTATACTTCTTTTTTATTTCACAAAGATATCCTTCTAAAGATCCAGCAATAATTCAGAAAAGTTACCTTGGATTTTTCTAAGGTGGAAGTGGGTATTATGGCAAATAGAAAAAACTTTGACTAGCAATAATTATAACTAACATCTATTGATTGCTTATTATGTATCAGGAATTATTTTAATCACCTGTTTGCTAGACTTGAGGTGCCACCATTATCCCAATTGTGTAAAAAGGTCAACAAAGGCACAGCGAGGTTTATAACTTGGGTAAAGACACACAACTAAGAAAGGGTAGAGCCAGGATTACAGATTCAGGTATTCTGATTTCAAGCCCATAGTATTAATCAATATTTAGAACTGTTTCTCAATCTTAGTAGTTTCAAGTTTTAAGGAAAGCTAAGTTCTAATCATGGGTTTTCTACTCCCTAGCTTTGTGTCTTTAGTAAAGTCATTACAACACTTTGTGCTTCAATTTCTTTATCTGTAAAATGGTGAGGTTGGATTAAATGTTCTCAAATGTCCTTTTTGGATTTAACATTTCATGATTATGTACACACATGTATACACACAAAGATTTTCCTGTAGAATAGTCCTTCATTTACATAGTAATTATCACAAGTCCAATGATAAGTGCTAGCATTGCTTTTTAAAAATTAAATCCTATATGAATACCTAAATATAATTCTACCCCTTTTCGTGTGCATAACTCATTTAAAAGGGACAAGTAAACAAGAGGGTATTGTAGCCCATTGTGTCCTATTTCTATTTGTATTATATTAAGAACCTTCTGATAGAAATTATCATAGTTCAATCATTCCTCCTACTGTGGGCCATTCACAGTACTACCTCATTCCTACCTTATTATTTTCAAATACACAAATGTTTGTTCTACCTTGAATTGGGTAGAAAATAATTGCATGACCTCCTTTGATAGGTATCCCCCTTACTTTTGGTTTAATGCTTAGTCCCAACTGTTTCTAATCCATCTGCCCTTCTTTCTTACAAGCAAGTAGGTAAGACTAACAGAACAGGAAAACCACTGTAGGCTCCTCATGGCCTATTTCCAAATAGGGGAATTTTAGTGACCAACTGAGGCTTTGTCTAGATCTAATCAAGTCAGCGAGTGTTCCCTAATTTCAACTTAGGAAAGGAATAGTTGAGATTTATGCTTGATAAATGGACTGAACTAACAACTGTGACACCTTGAGAATAATGTGTGTGTGTGTGTGTTATTCAGGTGATTTTAAGGCAAGAAGTCCCTTGGCTAAATCTCAGTTTTGCAGACACCCAGTTCAGTAGCATATTTACAACATGAACAACCCATTTACTTGCAATGAGGAGTGGACTGACAGAATTTTCAAGAACAGCGCTTAAAGTGAAAGCAGCGAGTCTTTTTAAATAAAACGTACTCATTAGAGTGAATTTTCAGTTCGCCACAGGCATTTTATTTTATTTATTTTTTGATGTTTACAAGTTTTTTTTAACATCTTTATTGGAATATAATTGCTTTACAATGGTGTGTTAGTTTCTGCTTTATAACAAAGTGAATCATTTATATATATACATATGTTCTCAATATCTCTTCCCTCTTGTGTCCCCCTCCTTCCCACCCTCCCTTTCTTACCCCTCTAGGTGGTCACAAAACACGAAGCTGATCTCCCTGTGCTATGCAGCTGCTTCCCACTAGCTATCTATTTTATGTTTGGTAGTGTATATATGTCTATGCCACTCTCTCACTTTGTCACATCTTACCCTTCGCCCTCCCCATATCCTCAAGTCCATGCTCTAGTAGGTCTGTGTCTTTATTTCCGTCTTGCCCCTAGGTTCTTCATGACTTTTTTATTTTTTTCTTAGATTCCATATATATGTGTTAGCATACGGTATTTGTTTTTCTCTTTCTGACTTACTTCGCTCTGTATGACAGACTCTAGGTCCATCCACCTCACTACAAATAACTCAATTTTGTTTCTTTTTATGGCTGAGTAATATTCCATTGTATATATGTGCCACATCTTCTTTATCCATTCATCATCAAAAAATCTACAAACAATAGGGCTTCCCTGGTTGTGCAGTGGTTGAGAGTCTGCCTGCCGATGCAGGGGACACTGGTTCGTGCCCCAGTCCAGGAAGATCCCACATGCCGTGGAGCAGCTGGGCCTGTGAGCCATGGCTTCTGAGCCTGCACATCCAGAGCCCATGCTCTGCAATGGGAGAGGCCACAATAGTGAGAGGCCTGCGTACCACACACACACACACACACACAAATCTACAAACAATAAATGCTGGAGACGGTGTGGAGAAAAGGGAACCTTCTTACACTGTTGGTGGGAATGTAAATTGATACAGCCACTATGGAGAACAGTATGGAAGTTCCTTAAAAAACTAAAAACAGAGCTACCATATGACCCAGCAATCCCACTACTGGGCATATACCCTGAGAAAATCATAATTTACAAAGAGTCATGTACCAAAATGTTCATTGCAGCTCTATTTACAATAGCCAGGACATGGAAGCAACCAAAGTGACCACAAACATTTTAAAAGCCAAAGGTGATGTTTTCATGTTTCCTCCTCCCTTTCCTAGCCTATGTATGGAGAAGAAAACCAAGGTAACTTAAAGATTTAATATAGCAGCTTGATGGAATAGAAAAAAACTATACGATATAAATAATATGTCTATATACATAATACTCATAGCTCTGCCATTTATTACCTGCATGAACTTAGGAAAGTTCCTTTACATTTCTTAGCATCAATTCCCATATACAAAATGATAGAAGTTGTTTTTTTTATGGGACTAGAAAACCAATGCAAGAAGAATACCACAAAAAATCAGACTAATGTTTAATCCAACAATTTAAATGTGAAGACATTTTTGTGAGACAGAATATGAGTAAAGGTGATTTAACCATGTATTAATCATACGTTTTATATATTTTTGGATGGCCAGGCAATTCTATAGGAATTTCAGTGATGATGGATGGACGATAGATAGATAGGTAGATAGATAGATAGATAGATAGATAAATGATAGATAGATAGATGATAGGTAGATACTATGTGCTAGACCCTATTTTACCCATACAACAATCCTACTAGATAAATATTAGTATTCCCATTTTACTAGACTAGTGGACTAGACCAAGGTTTAAAGAGATTAAGCAATTTGCTAGAACACATAATTTATCAGTGTGAAGCCCAGATTGGGATCTATGTCTAGATAATACCAAAGCCCATGCTTTCTCAACCATGCCACAAGGATTTTAAATTTTGAACTTTTATATATATACATATATATGTACATATGTATGTATATAACCATCCATTTGTTTAATAGTTTAATGAAAAATTTCATATATATATACAAAACTAGAATAGTATAGTTAACTCCAATGTATCCATTACCCAGTTACAACAGTTTTTGACATTTTGCTAATCTTATTTCTTATATTCCCCCCTCCCACACCTGCCCACATTTAACTTTTTCCCCCAGAGCATTCTAAAGCAATTCTAAGACATCATGTCATTTATCTCATAGCACTTCAGTATGCAGCTTTTACTGATAAAGGTTTTGTGTTTTTTTTAAATATATAGTTACTATGCTTTTATTACATTTAACAAAAAGAACTTAATATCTTCTAATATCCAGTTGAGGGAGTCTTACACAAATGGAAGGACTCAGCAATGGTGGGCTGGCAAACTGGTTTTCTTCTGAAATATCTTAGAGTACATGCCTAGACACTGTCTTACTTATAAAATACCCATCCTTGAAATATTTTTGAAAATTTATGCAGTTAGATCATTTGACATGAAGACAGTCCAAACCTCAAGAAGAGGCAAACCTGAAGAGGTCTTAGCAATTAGTGATTATTTTAAAAGGAGACAGTATATGCAAATAAATTGGTATCACTTGGGGTCAGTAGAGAGTATCTGACTACAGGATATCAGGCCAGAACTTGACTCAAGGGGATAACAAGGCAAAAATCTTAGTCCAAAAATTCAGAGAGGATACCAAGAGAAGCTCTTAGTTGATGGAAAACAGAGTGTAGGGCAAGAGCCATGACATTTTCTACCGAGATAGACAATCAGCATAGAAAGACAGACTTGATGCTAACTAATGTTACTTACAGATTTAGAGCTCCACAAATTCTCCCCCACTAGGAAGAGGATTGATGCCAGAAATTTGGCTAGGCCAGTCTGTAGTTAGGGATAATTTTCTCCATCTCTGGGATTAGTGAGCTGGTAGGAGTGGTGGTAGAATTTGGAGGTGGACTGGAAGAGTGGAGATCATGTAGGGAAGGGAGAGGTATTGTATCTAAGGACAGGAATATTGGCACATGTGCCTCTGCTTTCTCTTTTTTGAAGATATAGTAAGAGAGAGAGAACAAGCACATAAAATTAGAGAGATCAAAGTATGGTTTTTAAGGAAGTAGAAAGCTCTTTAAAAGTCTACATTTCTTTAATCGCTATATGGTAAAGTGATACAATAGCAATAATTTGTAGCTCCCTTTTTAAAATGGACATTTGAGGGAAAATGAGATAAATAAGAGGTCAAGGAAAGGACACCCACCCTCTTTTTTTATATTTCTGCTCCTTCCAATTCAATTTGTAAGTGATTGTCATCTTCTAGAGCACTTCGCTAATTGCTGAGACCTCTCCAGATTTGCTTCTTCTTCATATCTACACTGAAGATATTGGACTGGTGTCATATTATCTGATACAGCAAATGATTTTGTAGATACCTTCTCAGAAGCCACTAAGGACATCATTCCAAAAGAGGATTATTGCAAAGTAGGAGTTAGTAGCTTCAACGAGGTTGGTGGTTTATCTGAGAAAAGTAAAAGTGAGTAAAAAACTGAACTGTGAATTTAGCATCCCAGGAAAGGTAAACCTGCGGAAATAACTCTCAGTATGTCTCGAGTCCTGTCCTTCAGTAGAGTTACCATCTTGGCCAGACCTATGGCCACTTGAAAACTGTACTCTAAGGTGCAATAACAAGTTTATTATCTCTAACAAAGTGAAATATCCTTTAACACCACTTTATGACCTCTTTTACCCTCAGTAACTCTATATCAATAAGCAACTTTCTGATTCTGATTTGGTTTCCTTCACTACTGGGGGAAAAAACTGTGCCCTGAGTAGAGGACACAAGAAGCTGTAAAGTGATCAATAAATTCTATATTGGTATCAGATCTGATACAGATACATAAAATATTTGGGATCAAATCAATAACTTCTGCATTTGGATAAAATAAGCTGTTTTCCCAGGGCCAGATCTCAGACTTGCCAACTACTCAATTTGTTAGTAACCTCCAAGAGACTCTTGATCTTTAGGCTAAAAAATGAAGTAATCATCAATGTTTGCCTCTGCTTCCTCCACTCTATCCTCTCTATTGCCTTATACCTCACCATGGTACAAGAGGTCTTTCCCCATTCAGAAACCCACTGACCTTCCTAACAAATATTGCTTTCCATAGCATATGTGAGTTACCATGCCTTTCTTACAGGAGCATCAGCATTCAAAGTTAAGTTGCTCAACAGTGAATGGAAGGTTCTGAACCCAAAATAAATGTTTAAGCAACAGGAGCAGGTGAAGGAGAGAAAGGCTTTGCTGGAATATCTCAAAATGCTCCCTTTAGGCACTCATAAAATTAGTTATGACTTTGAGGACCCATATTTTTCTTTGGGTCCCCTGCTTCCACAATCTTCACTCCTTAATGTTGAATTTAGTCTTACTTCACCCCCTTGGAATAGAACCTTTCTCATTTTCCCAAAAGCAAATAGATCCATTTCAATTTGTCTTCTTGCTGCTTATCATCACAATTTCCAAGTCTAAATGGGAATAAATACATGGGATAAATAAATGGGAATAGTAGATCTATAATTACTACTGTTTTCCCTCAGAATATATTACCATCAAAGTTCCATACACACACACTGTATTTATATTTATATCCCCAGCACACATTAGAGTGTATAATATATGTTTTATGAATGAATGCATACATGCTTACATGCCTGCAGAATGTAGAATATAGATCTCATTGCATGAAAAGCAACACTGAAGCCAAAGATTTCCACTGCCCAACATTATCCCAATCAAATCTAGCAACAAGATGGAAACCCTAACTTTTGAAAACATCTATATTTATTTTTTCTATGAAAACTGTGATAGTTATACCCAGGAGTATGGAGCTGGCTAATTTTCCATATGCATCACTAATATAAGCATAAAAATACAATTGGTTGAGTAAACAACCAGCACCCACTGAAGTGTAGAATGGGGAGGGGTAAAAAATTGTTCAAGATCAAAACAACTATATGGAGTAGGCTTGTGTTTTGAGAGTCCCAAAGATCAAACATATCCCCATTACTGGTTTCCAACAGTGTGTAAAATTGTATATCATCTTTTAAGTTCCTTTCAGATTAAGATATGAGATTACATTCAACAGGTGACACATGAGTTTGTTACTTTTTCTGATTAAGGTACTCTGATTTCCATCTGCTCCTTAGACATTTCTACCTTAATATGTTACTGGTGCTTATAACTCAAAATGTTCGAAAACACTATCCTTATCTTCTTTCCCTCATCTCAGACCTGTTACCTTCACATGTTCCCTATTGCTATTACTGGTTTCACACATTCTTTTCACCTACACTCTTGAAGATATGCTATTTCACCTCCCTTTCTTCTTTCCCTCCTTCACTGTAAAGTCAGTCACCAAAACATATGGATTATATTTCTGCAATGCATTCCCTACCCCTAAAATTTTTCTCACCATCTTTGTATTTTGATTCTTAATAATTAAGATCATGAGCAAATGCCACTTTAACATGATGTCTACTATGATCTCTCTGAAGCCAAGCTCATGAAACTAGATAGAGGTAGAAGTAAGATTATAATTACATTTTATGTCATTCCAAACCTCACCACGCATACTGCCTCCTATTGAAAACTGATTCTACTAGAAAGGCAGAGTGGGAGATGCAGGGTGGAGAGAGGTAAAAGAAGAGACTGCCAGGGTAGTGGGTTATCAAATGAAGGTTAAAAAAAAAAACAGACATCTAAAAGTCATGGCTAATGATTTATGTTGGGCATGGGATCTTGCAGTCTGTTGTGAAGCCCAGCTCTGAACCTTACTAGCCAGGTGGCATAGAGCAACTTAACCTCTTTCAACCACAGTTTCCTCAACAGTAAAGTGGATATAATAATAGCTATGTCATAGAATTGTAATATGAGAATCCAGTAAAAAGTGTCTGGAAAAACTGGCTGCTACACAGAAGGTGATCAACAAATGGTGATTCTCTCCCCATCAACCAAACCCTTTCATCTACACCTCAATTTCTATCTTGTGGTAGAATCTTTGGGTACATGTCTTATCTCTCCTATCAGACGATAGGGTAGAGAATCTATTTTATACAAATTTTTAGTCCCACTCAAGCACTTAGCATACTGCACTTCAAAGAGTAAGCACATAATTCATATTAAGTATACATCATATGTGGAGTATGTTTGGAGTGAATTTCTATAGATCTTACAGAAAAAAGAAATATTGATCACATGCTAAGAGGAGCTTCAAGATGGTGGAAGAGTAAGACGTGGAGATCACCTTCCTCCCCACAAATACATCAGAAGTACATCTACATGTGGAACAACTCTTACAGAGCACCTACTGAATGCTGGCAGAAGGCCTCAGACCTCCCAAAAGGCAAGAAACTCCTCACGTACCAGGGTAGGGCAAAAGAAAAAAAAAACAGAGACAAAAGAAAAAGGATGGGTCCTGCACCAGTGGGAGGGAGCTGTGAAGGAGGAAAGGTTTCCAGACACTAGGAAACCCCTTCAAAGGCAGAGACTGCAGGTGGCAGAGGGGAGAAGCTTTGGAGCCATGGAGGAGAGTGCAGCAACAAGAGTTCAGAGGGCAAAGCGGAGAGATTCCCACACAGAGGATCAGTGCCGACCAGCACTTACCAACCCGAGAGGCTTGTCTGCTCACCCATAGGGACGGGTATGGGCTGGGAGCTGAGGCTCCAGTTTCGGAGGTCAGGACCCAGGGAGAGGACTGGGGTTGGCTGCGTGAACACAGACTGAAGGGGGCTAGTGCACCACGGCTAGCTGGGAGGGAGTCCAGGAAAAGGTCTGGAACTGCTGACGAGGCAAGAGATATTTTCTTGCCCCTTTGTTTTCTGGTGCGTGAGGAAAAGGGATTAACAGCGCTGCGTAAAGGAGCTCCAGAGACGGGCGTGAGCCGCGGCTATCAGCGTGGACCCAAGAGACAGGCGTGAGACGCTAACTGCTGCTGCAGCCACGAAGAAGCCTGTGCGGAAGAATAGATCACTATCCACACTTCCCCTTTGGGGGGTCTCTGCAGCCTACCACTGCCAGGGTCCTGTGATCCAGGCACAAGCTCCCCAGGAGAAGACACCGTGCGCTTCAGGCTGTTGCACCACCACTTTGGCCTCTGTCGCCGCAGGTTTGCCCTGAACTCCATACCCCTCCCTCCTCCTCGGCCTGAGTGAGCCACAGCCCCCAAATCAGCTGCTTCCTTAACGCCGTCCTGTCTGAGCAAAGACCTGACGCCCTCAGGCGACCTACATGCAGAGGCAGGGCCAAATCCAAAGCAGAATCCCAGGAGCTGTGAGAACAAAGAAGAGAAAGGGAAATCACCTACAGCAGCCTCAGGAGCAGTGGATTAAAACTCCACAGTCAACTGATGTACCCTTCATCTGCGGAATACCTGAATAGACAATGAATCATCTCAAATTGAGGAAGTGAAGTTTGCGAGCAAATATATATATATATAATTATTTTCCCTGTTTCTCTTTGTGAGTGTGCATGCATACGTTTCTGTGTGTGATTTTGTCTTTATAGTTTTGTTATTACCATTTGTCCTAGGGTTCTGTCTGTCCGTTTTTTGTTTGTTTCTTTGTTTGTTTTAACTATAGTTTTCAGCACAGGTTATCATTGGTGGATTTGTTTTTTGGTTTGGTTGTTCTCTTCTTTCTTTCCTTTTTTTTCAGTTAACTTAAAAATGTTTTAAGAATTATTGTTTTTTTTTCATTTTAATAACATTATTATTTTATTTCATTTTATTTTATCTTTTTCTTTATTTCTATATTTTCTTCTCACTTTTACTCTGAGCCGTGTGGATGACAGGCTCTTGGTGCTCCAACCAGGCATCAGGGCTCTGCCTCTGAGGTGGGAGAGCCAAGTTCAGGGCATTGGTCCACAAGAGACTTCCCAGTTCCATGTAATATCAAACAGTGAAAACCTCCCAGACATCTCCATCTCAATGCAAAGACCCAGCTCCACTCAACGACCATCAAGCCACAGTACTGGAAACCCTTTTGCAAACAACTAGCAAGACAGGAACAAAACCTCACGCAATAGCAGAGGGGCTGCCTAAAATCATACTAAGGTCACAGAAACCCCAAAACACACCACCAGATGGGAATTGCCCAACAGAAAGACAAGATCCAGCCTCCTCCACCAAAAAACAGGCACTAGTCCCCTCCACCAGGAAGCCTACACAACCCACTGAACCAACCATAGCCACTGCGGGCAGACACCAAAAACAATGGGAACTACGAACCTGCAACCTGCGAAAAGGAGAACCCAAACACAGTAAGTTAAGCAAAATGAGAAGATAGAAAAACACACAGCAGATGAAGGAGCAAGGTAAAGGCACACCAGACCTAACAAATGAAGAGGAAATAGGAAGTCTACCTGAAAAAGAATTCAGAATAATGATAGTAAAGATGATCAAAAACCTTGGCAATAAAATGGAGAAAATACAAGAAATGTTTAACAAGGATCTAGAAGAACTAAAAAGCAAACAAAAAAATCAAGAACAACACAATAAATGAAACTGAAAATTCGCTAGAATGGATCAATAGCAAAATAACTGAGGCAGAAGAACGGATAAGTGACCTGGAAGAAAAAAAATAAAAAGGTGGATATAACTACTGCGGAGCAGAAAAAAGAAAGAAGAATGAAAAGAATTGAGGACAGTCTCAGAGACATCTGGGACAATATTAAATGCACCAACATTCGAATTATAGGGGTCTCAGAAGAAGAAGAGAAAAAGACTGAGAAAATATTTGAAGAGATTATAGTTGAAAACATCCATAATCTGGGAAAGGAAAGAGTTAATGAAGCCAAGGAAGAACAGAGAGTCCCATCCAGGATAAAACCAAGGAGAAACATACCAACACACATATTAATCAAACTATCAAAAATTAAAGAAAAAATATTAAAAGCAGCAAGGAAAAAACAACAAATAACATACAAGGGAATCCCCATAAGGTTAACAGCTTATATTTCAGCAGTAACTCTGCAATCCAGAAGGGAGTAGCTGGACATATTTAAAGTGATGAAGGGAAAAACCTGCAAACAAGATTATTATACACAGCAAGGATCTCATTCAGATTTGATGGAGAAATTGAAAAAAGTACAGACAAGCAAAAGCTAAGAGAATTCAGCACAACCAAACCAGTTTTACAACAAATGTTAAAGGAATTTCTCTTGAAAGGAAACACAAGAGAAGGAGAAGACCCCACTTTCACACCCCACTTTCACCATAGGACAGATCATCCAAAATGAAGGTAAATAAGGAAACACAAGCTTTAAATGAAATATTAAACAATGGATTTAATTGATATTTATAGGACATTCCATCCAAAAACAGCAGAATACACTTTCTTCTCAAGTGCCATCCTGGAACATTCTCCAGGATAGATCATATCTTCAGTCACAAATCAACACTTGGTAAATTTAAGAAAATTGAAATCATATCAAGTAACTTTCCTGACCACAACGTTCTGAGACTAGATAACAATCAAATGAAAAAATCTGTAAAAAATACAAACACATGGAGTCTAAACAATACACTACTTAATAAACAAGAGATCACTGAAGAAATCAAAGAGGAAATCAAAAAAATACTAGAATCAAAGGGCAATGAAAACACAACGACCCAAAACCTATGGGCTACAGCAAAAGAAGTTTTAAGAGGGAAGTTTATAGCAATACAATCCTACCTTAAGAAACAAGAATCATCTCAAATAAACAACCTAAACTTACATGTAAAGCACTTAGAGAAAAAGAACAACAAAATAAAAAAAAAGTTATCAGAAGGAAAGAAATCATAAAGATCAGATCAGAAATAAATGAAAAATAAATGAAGGAAATGATAGCAAAGATCAATAAAACTAAAAGCTGTTTCTTTGAGAAGACAAACAAAATTGATAAACCATTAGCCAAACTTCTCAAGGAAGAAAGGGAGAAGACTCAAATCAATAGAGTTAGAAATGAAAAAGGAGAAGTAACAACTGACACTGCAGAAATACAAATGATCATGAGAGATTACTACAAGAAACTCTATGCCAAATAAAATTGACAATCTGGAAGAAATGGACAAATTCTTAGAAATGCACAAACTTCTAAGATGGAAGCAGGAAGAAAGAGAAAATATGAACAGACCAGTCACAAGCACTGAAATTGAAACTGTGTTTATAAATCTTCCAACAAACAAAAGCCCACGACCAGATGGCTTCACAGGCGAATTCTATCAAACATTTAGAGAAGAGCTAACACCTATCCTTCTCAAACTCTTCCAAAATATAGGAGAGATAGGAACACACCCAAACTCATTCTACGAGGCCGCCATCACTCTGATACCAAAACCAGACAAAGATGTCACAAAGAAAGAAAACTTCAGGCCAATAACACTGATGAACATAGATGCAAAAATCCTCAACAACATAATAGCAAACAGAATCCAACAGCACTTTAAAAGGATCATACGCTATGATCAAGTGTGGTTTATCCCAGGAATGCAAGGATTCTTCAATATACACAAATCAATCAACATGACACACCCTATTAACAAACTGAAGGGGAAATACCTTATGATCATCTCAATAGATGCAGAGAAAGCTTTCGACAAAATTCAACACCTATTTATGATGAAAACCCTACAGAAAGTAGGAATAGAGGGAACTTTCCTCAACATAATTTAGGCCATATATGACAAACCCACAGCCAACATCATCCTCAATGTTGAAAAACTGAAATCATTTCCACTAAGATCAGGAGCAAGATAAGGTTGCCCACTCTCACCATTGTTATTCAACATAATTGTGGAAGTTTTAGCCACACCAATCAGAGAAGAAAAAGAAATAAAAGGAATCCAAATGAGAAAAGAAGTAAAGCTGTCACTGTTTGCAGATGACATGATACTATACATAGAGAATCCTAAAGATGCTACCAGAAAACTACTCGAGCTAATCAATGAATTTCGTAAAGTAGCAGGATACAAAATCAAGGCTCAGAAATCTCTTGCATTCACATAGAGTACTGATGAGAAATCTGAAATTAAGAAAACACTCCTATTTACCATTGCAAAAAAAAAATAATAAAATACCTAGTAATAAACCTACCTAAGGAGACAATCACCCTGTAGGTTGAAAATTATAAGACACTGATGAAAGAAATTAAAGATGATACAAATAAATGGAGACGTATACCATGTTCTTGGATTGTAAGAATCAACATTGTGAAAATGACTATACTACCCAAAGCAATCTACAATTTAATTGAAATCCCTATCAAACTACCAGTGGCATTTTTCAGAGAACTAGAACAAAAAATTTCACAATTTGTATGGAAACACAAAAGACCCCGAATAGCCAAAGCAATCTTGAGAACGAAAAACGGAGCTGGAGGAATCAGGCTCCCTGACTTCAAACTATACTATAAAGCTACAGTAATCAAGAGAGTATGGTACTGGTACAAAAACAGAAATATAGATCAATGGAAGAGGATAGAAAGCAAGGAGGTAAACCCATGCACATATGGTCCCCTTATCTTTGATAAAGGAGGCAAGAATATACAATGGAAAAAAGACAACCTCTTCAATAATGGTGCTGGTAAAACTGGACAGCTACATGTAAAAGAATGAAATTAGAACACTCCCTAACACCATATGCAATAATAAACTCAAAATGGATTATACCTAAATGTAAGGCCAGCCACTATCAAACTCTTAGAGGAAAACATAGGCAGAGCACTCTATGAGATAAATTACAGCAAGATCCTTTTTGAAACTGCTCCTAGAGAAATGGCAATAAAAACAAACAAACAAAAAAACAAATGGGACCTAATGAAACTTAAAAGCTTTTGCACAGCAAGGAAACCATAAACAAGGCGAGAAGACAACCCTGAGAATGGGAGAGAATATTTGCAATTGAAGCAACTGACAAAGGATTAATCTCCAAAATTTACAAGCAGCTCATGCAGCTCAATAGCAAAAAAAACAAAAACCCAATTCAAAAATGAGCAGAAGACCAAAATAGACATTTCTCCAAAGAAGATATACAGATTGCCAACAAACATATGAAAGAACGCTCAACATCATTAATCATTAGAGGAATGCAAGTCAAAACTATGATGCAATATCATCTCACACGGTCAGAATGGCCATCATCAAAAAATCTATGAACAGTAAATGCTGGAGAGGGTGTGGAGAAAAGGGAACCCTCTTGCACTGTTGGTGGGAATGTAAATTGATACAGCCACTATGGAGAACAACATGGAGATTCCT
Organism: Grampus griseus; assembly: GCF_964374135.1. Classification (NCBI taxonomy): domain Eukaryota; kingdom Metazoa; phylum Chordata; class Mammalia; order Artiodactyla; family Delphinidae; genus Grampus; species Grampus griseus. Next base: position 71,559,543 of record NC_138999.1, on the reverse strand, counting down.
TAAAAAACTAAAGATAGATCTAGCATACGACCCAGGAATCCCACTACTGCGCATATACCCTGAGAAAACCATAATTCAAAGAGTCATGGAGCACAATGTTCACTGAGTGCTTATATATGGACATATATACACTACCAAATGTGAAATAGATAGCTAGTGGATAGCAATCCCATAGCACAGGTAGATCAGCTCAGTGTTTTGTGACCATTACAATGGTGGGATAGGGAGGGTGGGAGGGCGGGGACCCAAGAAGGAAGAGATATAGGGATATATGTGTGTGTATATATATATATATATATAACTGATTCACATTGTTATAAAGCAGAAACTAACACACAATTGTAAAGAAATTATACTCCAATAAAAATGTTAAAAAAAAGAAATACTGATCATAACCACAGTTCTTTGATTACATTGAGAGTACAAACAGCCCAACTCTTAAGTAACATAAGTCAAATGTTTGTGTAGTAAAAATGTAAAACTTTTAGTTAAAGATGTCAATGACATCACAAAGATGAAGCTTTATCTAAACTTAGTTGCTGATTGACAAGAACTCCAGTGAACATAAAAATAGATAGAGATCTCTGGATCTCAAGAAGTTCGAGAACATTTTGTCCACTATTTGAGGGACAGTACAAACTGTACAGTGTGTGCTTTGGCATTGTACTGAGGCATTTCCTCCTCTTCATTTAGGAATACCGCCAATTGCTTCTTCAGCTCATTCTCCTTTTGTATACTTCGTTTTCCTTACAAATAATTGAAAATCTCCTAAAGTTTGACTCTTCACAACTCATTGGAGTTAGTAATGATCATGGTGTGAGAGACACAGAGTTCTTACAGACAACCTATCAATGTACTGAATTTCCTTTGGGATATACTGTTTGAGAAAATATTTCTTGGGATTTTTTTTTTCAATATTTAAATATAATTTATTGTCATTTTACCATATATCTTTTTTTAACATCTCTATTGGAGTATAATTGCTTTACAATGGTGTGTTAATTTCTGCTTTATAACAAAGTGAATCAGTTATACATGTACGTATATCACCATATCTCTTCCCTCTTGCATCTCCCTCGCTCCCACCATCCCTATCCCACCCCTCTAGGTGGTCACAAAGCATCGAGCTCATCTCCCTGTGTTATGTGGCTGCTTCCCACTAGCTATCTATTTTACATTTGGTAGTGTATGTATGTCCATGCCACTCTCTCACTTTGTCCCAGCTTACTCTTCCCCTTCCTTGTGTTCTCAAGTCCATTGTCTAGTAGCTCTGCGTCTATCTTCCCATCTTGCCCCTAGGTCCTTCATGATCATTTTTCTTGTTTCATTATTTAGATTCCATATATATGTGTTAGCATACGGTATTTGTTTTTCTATTTCTGACTTACTTCACTCTGTATGACAGACTCTAAGTCCATCCATCTCACTACAAATAACTCAATTTCGTTTCTTTTTATGGCTGAGTAATATTCCACTGTATATATGTGCCACATCTTCTTTATCCATTCATCTCTTGATGGACACTTAGGTTGCTTCCATGTCCTGGCTATTGTAAATAGAGCTGCAATGAACATTGTGGTACATGACTCTTTTTGAATTATGGTTTTCTCAGAGTATAAGGGATTAGTGGGATTGCTGGGTCGAATGATAGTGGGATTGCTGGGTTGTATGTTTGTGGGACTCCTGGGTCGCATGGTAGTTCTATTTTTAGTTTTTTAAGGAAGCCCATAATTCTCTCCATAGGGGCTGTATCAATTTACATTCCCACCAACAGTGCAAGAGGGTTCCCTTTCCTCCACACCCTCTCCAGCATTTATTGTTTGTAGATTTTTTGATGATGGCAATTCTGACCAGAGTGACATGGTATCTCATTATACTTTTGATTTGCATTTCTCTAATGATTAATGTTATTGAGCATTCTTTCATGTCTTTGTTGGAAATTTATATATCTTCTTTGGAGAAGTATCTATTTAAGTCTTCTGCCCATTTCAGGATTGGGTTGTTTGCTTTTGATATTGAGTTGCAAGTGCTGCTTATAAATTTTGGAGATTAATCCTTTGTCAGTTGCTTCTTTCGCAAATATTTTCTCCCATTCTGAAGGTTGTCTTTTCGTCTTGTTTATGGTTTCCTTTGTTGTGCAAAAGTTTTGAAGTTTCATTAGGTGCCATTTGGTTTTTTTTGTTTCTATTTACAATTCTCTAGAAGGTGGGTTAAAAAGGATCTTGCTGTGATTTATGTCATACAGTGTTCTGCCTATGTTTCCCTCTAAGAGTTTTATAGTGTCTGGTCTTACATTTAGGTCTTTAGTCCATTTTCAGTTTATTCTTGTGTACGATGTCAGGGAGTGTTGTAATTTTATTCTTTTACATGTAGCTGTCCAGTATTCCCAGCACTACTTACTGAAGGAGCTGTATTTTCTCCACTCTATATTATTGCCTCCATTATCAAAGATAAGTTGACCATATTTGTGTGGATTTATCTCTGGGCTCTCTATTCTGTTCCATTGATATATATATATATATATATATATATATATATATATTTGTGCCAGTACCATACTGTCTTGATGACTGTAGCTTTGAAGTTTAGTCTGAACTCAGGGAGAATGATTCTTCCAGCTCCATTTTTCTTTCTGAAGATTGATTTGGCTATTGAGAGTCCTTTGTGTTTCTGTACAAATTGTGAAATGTTTTCTTCTAGTTCTGTGAAAAAAAGGCTAGTAGTAGTTTGATGGGGATTGCATTGAATCTGATGATTGCTTTGGGTAGTATAGTCGGTTTCACAGTGATGATTCTTCCAATCCAAGAACATGGTATATCTCTCCATCTATTTGTATCATCTTTAATTTCTTTCATCAGTGTCTTATAATTTTCTGCATACAGGTCTTTTGTCTCCTTAGGTAGGTTTATTCCTAGATATTTTATTCTTTTTGTTGCAATGGTAAACGGGAGTGTTTTCTTAATTTCAGTTTCAGATTTTTCATTATTAGTGCATAGGAATGCCAGAGATTTCTGTGCATTAATTTTGTATCCTCCTACTTTACCAAATTCATTGATTAGCTCTAGTAGTTTTCATGTATCATGTTTAGGATTCTCTATGTATAGTATCATGTCATCTGCAAACAATGACAACTTCACTTCTTCTTTTCTGATTTGGATTGTTTTTATTTCTTTTTCTTCTCTGATTGTTGTGGCTAAAACTTCCAAAACTATGTGGAATAATAGTGGTGAGAGTGGGCAACCATGTCTTGTTCCTGGTCTTAGAGTAAATGGTTTCTCCTTTTCACCATTGAGGATGATGTTGGCTGTGGGGTTGTCATAATTACATTGAGGTAAATTCCCTCTGCCTACTTTCTGGAGGGCTTTTATCATAAATGGGTGTTGAATTTCATTGAAAGTTTTCTCTGCATGTATTAAGCTGATCATATGTTTTTTTCCCTTTGAATTTTTAATATGGTGTATTATGTTGATTGATTTGCATATATTGAGGAATCCTTGCATTCCTGGGATAAACCCCACTTGATCATGGTGTACGATCCTTTTAATGTGCTGTTGAATTCTGTTTGCTAGTATTTTGTTGAGGAGTTTTGCATCTATGTTCATCAGTGATATTGGCCTGTAATTTTCTTTCTTTGTGACCTCCTTGTCTGGTTTTGGTAGCAAGATGATGGTGGCCTTGTAGAATGCGTTTGGGAGTGTTCCTCCCTTTGTTATAATTTGGAAGAATTTGAGAAGGGTAGGTGTTAGCTCTTCTCTGAATGTTTGATAGAATTCGCCTGTGAAGCCATCTGGTCCAGGGCTTTTGTTTGTTGGAAGATTTATAAACAGTTTTAATTTCAGTGCTTGTGATTGGTCTGATCATATTTTCTATTTCTTCCTGGTTCAGTTTGGCAGGTTGTGCATTTCTCAGAATTTGTCCATTTCTTCCAAGTTGTCCATTTTATTGGCATAGAGTTCCTTGTAGTAATCTCTCATGATCTTTTGTATTTCTGCAGTGTCAGTTGTTACTTCTCCTTTTTCATTTCTAATTCTATTGATTTGAGTCGTCTCGCTTTTTTTTCTTGATGAGTCTGACTAATGGTTTATCAATTTTGTTTATCTTCTCAAAGAACCATCTTTTAGTTTTATTGATCTTTGCTATTGTTTCCTTCATTTCTTTTTCATTTATTTCTGATATGATCTTTATGATTTCTTTTCTTCTGCTAACTTTGGGGTTTTTTTTGTTCTCCTTTCTCTAATTGCTTTAGGTGCAAGGTTAGGTTGTTTATTCGAGATGTTTCCTGTTTCTTAAGATAGGATTGTATTGCTATGTACTTCCCTCTTAGAACTGCTTTTGCTGCATCCCATAGGTTTTGAGTCGTCGTGTCTCTATTGTCATTTCTTTCTATGTATGTTTTGACTTTCTCTTTGATTTCTTCAGTGATCACTTCGTTATTAAGTAGTGTATTGTTTAGCCTCCATGTGTTTGTATTTTTTACAGATTTTATCCTGTAATTTATTTCTAGTCTCAGAGCATTGTGGTCAGAAAAGATACTTGATATGATTTCAATTTTTTAAAATTTACCAAGTCTTGATTTGTGACCCAAGTTATGATCTATCCTGGAGAATGTTCCATGAGCACTTGAGAGAAAGTGTATTCTGTTTTTATTGGATGAAATGTCCTATAAATATCAATTAAGTCCATCTTGTTAATGTATCATTTAAAGCTTGTGTTTCCTTATTTATTTTCGTTTTGGATGATCTGTCCATTGGTGAAAGTGGAGTGTTAAAATCCCTTACTATTTTTGTGTTGCTACCAATTTCTCCTTTTATGGCTGTTAATATTTGCCTTAGGTTTTGAGGTGCTCCTATATTGGCCGCATAAATATTTACAATTGTTTTATAATTTTCTTGGATTGATTCCATGATCGCTATGTAGTGTCCTTCTTTGTCTCTTCTAATAGCCTTTGTTTTAACATCTATTTTGTCTGATATTAGAATTGCTACTCCAGCTTTCTTTTGAATTCCATTTGCATGGAATATCTTTTTCATCCCCTCACTTTCAGTCTGTATATGTCCCTAGGTCTGAAGTGGGTCTCTTCTAGAAAGCATATATATGGGTCTTGTTTTTGTATCCATTCAGGCAGTCTATGTCTTTTGCTTGGAGCATTTAATCAATTTATATTTAAGGCAATTATCGAGATGTATGGTCCTATTACCATTTTCTTAATTGTTTTGGGTTTGTTTTTGTAGGTCTTTTCCTTCTCTTGTGTTTCCTGCATAGAGCAGTTCCTTTAGCATTTGTTGTAAAGCTGGTTTGGCAGTGCTGAATTCTCTTAACATTTGCTTGTCTGTGAACGTTTTAATTTCTCCATCAAATCTGACTGAGATTCTTGCTGGGTAGAGTAATATTGGTTTTAGGTTTTTCCCCTTCATCACTTTAAATATGTCCTGCCACTCCCTTCTGGCTTGGAGAGTTTCTACTGAAAGATCAGCTTTTAATCTTATGGAGATTCCCTTATAAGTTATTCATTGCTTTTCTCTTGCTGCGTTTAATATTTTTTCTTTGTATATTTTTTTGTTTTTGTTTTTGTTTTTCTTTTGTGGTTTGCGGGCCTCTCACTGTTGTGGCATCTCCCGTTGTGGAGCACAGTCTCTGGATGCACAGGCTCAGTGGCCATGGCTCATGGGCCTATCATCTCCGTGGCATGTGGGATCTTCCTCGACTGGGGCACGAACCCGTGTCCCCTGCATCGGCAGGCAGATGCTCAACCACTGCGCCACCAGGGAAGCCCTGTATTTATTTTTTGATAGTTTTATTAATATTTGTCTTGGCGTGTTTCTCCTTGGGTGTATCCTGTACGGCCCTCTCTGTGTTTCCTGGTTTTAATTATTTCCTTTCCCATATTATGGAAGTTTTCAACTATAATCTCTTCAAATATTTTCTCAGTCCCTTTCTTTTTCTCTTTTTCTTCTGGGACCCCTATAAGTCAAATATTCATGCATTTAATATTGTCTCAGAGACCTCTGAGATTGTCCTCAATTCTTTTCATTTGCTTTTTCTTTATTCTGCTCTGCAGTAGTTATTTCCACTATTTTAACTTCCACGTCACTTATCCGTTTTTCTTCCTCAGTTATTCTGCTATTGATCTCTTCTACAGAATTTTAAGTTTCATTTATTGTGTTGTTCATCACTGTTTGTTTCCTCTTTAGTTATTCTAGGTCTTTTTTTTTTTTTTTTTTTTTTTTTTTGCAGTACAGGGGCCTCTCACTGTTGTGGCCTCTCCCATTGTGGAGCACAGGCTCCGGATGTGCAGGCTCAGCAGCCATGGCTCACGGGCCCAGCTGCTCCACAGCATGTGGAATCTTCCCGGACCGGGTCATGATCCCACGTCCCCTGCATTGGCAGGCAGACTCTCAACCAGTGCACCACCAGGGAAGCCCTTTGGGTCCTTTATAAACGTTTCTTGTATTTTCTCCATTCTATTTCCAAGATTTTATATCATCTTTATTATCATTATCCTGAATTGTTTTCCAGGTAGACTGCCTATTTCCCCTTCATTTGTTAGATCTGCTGTTTTTTTTACCTTGCTACTTCATCTGATGTGTGTTTCTCTGTCTCCTTATTGTGTTATTACTTACTGGGTTTGGGGTCTCCTTTTCATAGGCTGCAAGTTCATTGTTCCCGTTGTTTTTGGTGTCTGCCCACAGTGGCTATGGTTACTTCATTGGGTTGTGTAGGCTTCCTGGTGGAGTGGACTAGTGCCTGTTTTTTGGTGGAGGAGGCTGGACCTTGTCTTTCTGGTGGGCAATTCCCATCTGGTGGTGTGTTTTGGTGTGTCTGTTGCCTTATTATTATTTTAGGCAGCCTCTCTGCTGATGGGTGGAATTGTGTTCCTGTCTTGCTAGTTGTTTGGCATAGGATGTCCATCACTGGAGCTTGCTTGTCATTGAGTGGAACTGGATCTTGGTATTGAGATGGAGATCTCTGGGAAATTTTCATCGTTTGATATTATGTGGGGCTGGGAGGTCTCTTGTGGACCAATATCCTGAACTTGGCTCTCCCACCTCAGAGGCACAGCCCTGACGCCTGGCTGGAGCACCAATTGCCTGTCATCCACACAGCTCAGAATAAAAGGTAGACAAAGAAAGAAAGAAAGAAAGAAAGAAAGAAAGAAAGAAAGAAAGAAAGAAAGAAAGAAAGAAAGAAAGAAAGAAAGAAAGAAAGAGATAAAATAAAATAATTAAAATAAAAAAATATTAAATAAAATCTTTTTAAAAGCAATAAAAAATAAAATGAAAGAAAGAAAGAAGATAGCAACCAAACAAAATATAAATCCACCAATGATAGGAAATGCTAAAAACTATACTAAAGAAAAAAAAAAGAGAGACAGACAGGCAGAGCCCTAGGACAAATGGTAAAAACAAAGCAATACAGACAAAATCACACTTAGAAGCATATACATACACACTCACAAAAAAAGAAAAAGGGAAAAATATATATATTGTTGCTCCCAAATCCACCTCCTCAATTTGGTATTATTCATTGTCTACTCAGGTATTCCACAGATGCAGGGTACATCAAGTTGATTGTGGAGATTTAATCCGCTGCTCCTTAGGCTGCTGGGAGAGATTTCCCTTTCTCTTTCTCTTCGTTTGCACAGCTCCTGTGTTTCAGCTTTGGATTTGCCCCTGCCTCTGTGTGTAGGTCGCCTGAGGATGTCTGTTCTTTGCTGAGACAGGACGGGGTTAAAGGAGCAGCTGATTAGGGAACTCTGGCTCACTCAGCCCAGGGCGAGGGAGGGGTATGGAGTTCGGGGCGAGCCTGCAACAGCCTGAGGCATGCCATGTGTTCTCTCGGGGAAATTGTCCCTGGATCACAGGACCCTGGCAATAGTGGGCTGCACAGTCTCCCAGGAGGGAACGTGTGGATAGTGATCTGTGCTTGCACACAGGCTTCTTGGTGGCTGCTGCAGCAGCCTTATCATCTCATGCCCGTCTCTGTGGTCCCCGCTAATTGCCGCGGCTTTCTCCCATATCTGGAGCTCCTTTAAGCAGCACTGTTAATCCCCTTTCCTCGCGCACCAGGAAACAAAGAGGCAAAAAAATGTCTCTTGCCTCTTCGGCAGCTCCAGACTTTTTCCCAGACTCCCTCCTGGCTAGCTGTGATGCACTAGCCCCCTTCAGGCTCTGTTCACGCAGCCAACCCTGGTACTCTCCCTGGGATCTGACCTCCGAAGCCCGAGCCTCAGTTTCCAGCCCATACCTGTCCCGGCGGTGAGCAGACAAACCTCTCAGGTTGGTGAATGCTGGTTGTCACCGATCCACTGTGCAGGAATCTCTCCACTTTGTCCTCCCCACCCCTGTAGCTGTGCTCTCCTCCATGGCTCCGAAGTTTCTGCCCTCCGCCACCTGCAGTCTCTTCCCGCGAAGGGGCTTCCTAGTGTGTGGAAACCTTTCCTCCTTCACAGCTCCCTCCCATTTGTTCAGGTCCCATCCCTATTCTTTTGTCTCTGTTTTTTCTATTTTCTTTTGCCCTACCCTGGTACTTGGGGAGTTTCTTGCATTTTGGGAGATCTAAGGTCTTCTGTCAGCGTTCAGTAGGTGTTCTGTATGAGTTGTTCCACATATAGATGTATTTCTGATGTATTTGTGGGGAGGAAGGTGATCTCCATGTCTTACTCTTCTGCCATATTGAAACTTCTCCTCTTGAGATTTTTAAATTGACATTTTCTTTTATCCTCTGAGAGTTCAAGTTTTACAAGTTTGGTTATTAGGCTTCTTAATTGAGCAATTCAACCAGGCTAAAGTCAAACTTGGAGAAGTTCCTACTTCATCTGAACTGCAAACTTGGTTGAATACTACTCTCATCTTGGGTCAAAAACTGTCTTCTGGGCCATGTTAGAGCCTTGCCAGGAATACACAGTATGTTCAAAATAGTATATTTTGTATTCCATTCGGTTCACATGGTGCAGTAGTTGGATATTTGATGAGCACTGGATTCTATTATTCTTAGCTTTATTCAAGGACCCATTCAACTGATAAAACAAGGATGCTTACTCTTTTTATTTTCTGAGGACTAACTTCCAGAAACCATCCACCCAGAGGCTCTTGGCAAATCTGCTTGATGATAGTGAAACAATGAAATCAATTCTACCAATCAGAGTGATGTCTCCCTAACAGTTTCTAACAGCAGGACTCTCTAGGGTGTCAGCCACTGATATTTCTATTTGGTAATGATTCTTTATATCTCTGACTCAAGTCAACTAATTGTGTTTCAATGCCAGCTCTGAAGTTCCCAACAGGGTTCTTCTACCTAAACCTTCTAGGACTATATAGGTATTTCAAAGTATTTACTGAAAGATCATGGAAGTCTCACTCAAGAAAGAAATATGTACGATATTGCCCATTCTTATAATCTTAGCTCTCCCTATAACTCTCTAGATTATGCTCAGAAACATAGATCTCTACATATGCCCAGAAACCTTGATCTAATATGGCTCAGAAATAACTCTAATTCATTTTATTGATATTTTCCTCTAAAAATTTCAGTGAATTCCAGTTTCTCCTCATACCTCCCTTTGAAGAACAGGAGTAAGTGTGTTCTCTAACTCCATACAAATTATGTATGAAAACAAGATTCAAGCAGTGGCCTTAGTCTGGGATTGTATCTGCATCTGAACTGTGAATGCCCGAGTTCTAGGGTAAGTTGAGGTCTTTTAGACCCAGCTTTAGTCTTCCCAATACATTTTTTGTTTTACTTAAAAAAGCATCACTTACAGTTATCAATCATGATAGTAAAAGACCCATCTTTTAAGTTCTCAGAATGTATAATTGAAGTTTGACTATATTTTGTAGGATTTCCCTGCTACTCTACCTCATTAATTGGCCCTAAATCTCTCACAATAATAAATTGGCTTGTTTTGAATGCCAGATTTTTTGTTGGTGATAACAATAATAGTTGTTCTTTTTATCATATTTTAGTCATGTACAGATGCCAATACCTCAGCTGTTTCTTGATTTTGACCCAAGTTTTCCTCAGAATGTTGTATAGTACATGACTTTCTAATTAAAATGTCATAGCATTCTTTTTTTTTTTTTTGATGGAAAGGAAAGTTTAATTTATTTTGGATGCCGGCAACCGGGTAGAGAGGGGGAGGGCGGGCGCCTGTCTAAAAGCTGACTCCCCCACTGACAATCAGTGGGCAAGAGTTTTTATAGACAGAGGGAGGGGGCTAAATGCAGAAACAGTACAGTCAGCTCTGGCAGTCATCAAGAAGTGAGACGCCATTGCATCCTAATAAAGTATCACAATTTTAATGATTCGTGTAACCAAGTGACTTGAGCAAGCCACTATCTTCTGTGGGCCCCAGTTGCCTCATCTGTAAAAGGAAAGATAGTATCTTATCTGTTTAAAGGACCAGATGATTAAAAAACTCATTTCCTACCTTACCTATTTATATGACAGCAGAATAAAATCAATTTTGCTCTACCCATTCCTTTAAAACCCACCAATATCAACCATAAGAATGAAAAATGAGGAAAATAACCTCTAGCTTCAATAAAATAAGTAAATGCCTGCAGTCACAAATCACAAACCAAGAAGCACAACTGTTAGGTACCATGTAATTGAGATTAGACTGAGGGAGGTATCTGGGAGTCTCAACCTGCTTCCTCAGTCCTTTCGTAGATTTTCACAATAAATTGTCAGTGTTTCTGAGCTCTGCCGACTTCCATTTTAACTCCGTTTTTTTAACTTTACTTTCTCTTTCTAGAATATTTCATTAATCTTCCTTAAAAGGAATTAACGTTGGGGCTTCCCTGGTGGCGCAGTGGTTGGGAGTCCGCCTGCCGATGCACGGGACGCGGGTTTGTGCCCCGGTCTGGGAAAATCCCACATGCCACGGAGCGCCTGGGCCCATGAGCCATGGCTGCTGAGCCTGTGCGTCGGGGGCCTCTGCTCCGCAACAGGAGGGGCCGCAGCAGTGAGAGGCCAGCGTACCGCAAAAAAAAAAAAAAAAAAAAAAGGAATTAACGTTGTCTATGGTTTGTTTGAGGAACTAGAGAACTATTTCTCTGAATTCTTCAACTGTGTTTTCCTGTTGGTGTTTGCCTATGTTCTTTTACTCCTTTTTATTTTGCAGTATCTATGTGAATGTCCAATGCAAGCACTTTTCCAATGATTCCTCATGTTTAAATGGGGATGATCTTTTTGCTGAATAATAAAATGTAAAAACAGGGAGAGACACAGGAATGTCTAAAACTTATTTTAGGTGTTGTTATTTACGAGCCCCTCTCACCAGGTCTATTATTTTACTTTTCCTTGAAAAAGTTAATTTTCTATGTTTTAAAGATAGGTGGGGCTCACTGCAAGTCCACTTAAGTCACAGGCTTTCCATAGCCTTTCAGTGCTGTGATATGACAATTGCTCTTTTCCTCTCCCTTCTTCGTCCCAGTCTTTCTAAGGAAGCCTCCTTAGGCTAAGAGGTTAGTGGTGAACAGTAAAATGAAAAATCATCATGATGGTTTTGACTTCAGCTCCATTTTCCTTGCAGTCTCTAAAAAGATGTTCTTATTATGGAAATGTTCAAGCATACAAAAATATATAGATGAAAAAAAATATATAGATGATAGTATATCCATAATACTATTATCATATCCAACAAAATTAAAGCCTTAATGTCTTCTAACACTTGGTCTGTATTCCATTGTCGCAGATTGTCTTAAGAATGTTTTCTTTCTAAAATCATTTTGTTTGAATAAGGATCTAAACCAAATCCACACATTGCTTTTGGCTGATACGTCTCTTAAATATCTTTAAATCTATGACAGATCACCTTTTCCTTTTCCCATACCATTTGCTGTTTGAAGAAATTGAGTCTTTTGTCCTGTAGAATTTCCCGCACTCTGGATTCAGCTGATTGTTCCTCATGTGTCTTTAGTGTCTGTCTTTACTTCTCTTATTTCTTCTATAGTGGTAGTTAGATAAATAGACTTGATTAGGTTTGGTGTTCAATTATTTTCTCTGCAGTTCTGAGGTATCCCACCCGGTCTTTCCAAGGTAATTCCACATTATTCCTGTGTCTTATCCATACTCCACATTTCATAACTGTAATCAAACAATTTATTATAAAGTAAAGCCTGAAAAGATAAAGTTTCTGAGAAAGTAGAAAAGAAGATGAAGAATAGAAAATAAAGGAGAAAAGATAATAACATTTGACAATTAGTCCAAGGTGTCTTACATCTAACCAACAGGAGCTCCAGAAAGAGAACAGATAGAAAAATGGAGAGGAAATTATCAAGGAATTCATTCAGCACATTGAATGAAAAACATCCCACACAATGGCTTATCACAGTGAAATTATAGACACAAAGGGCTGCCAATGCCCTTCAACTAAAGACTACCAGGAACTGTCCTGTAGTTGAACAGTTGGGTTTATTATTCATTGCAGGAAGGGAGAACAGACACCATAGGGAACTCTGCAAATATTATCTTTATACAGAGCAGCCTAATTTTTCCCCTTTCTTTTTTTGCCTAATTGGGATTATCTCTGACAGCTAATGATAGTCTTTGAATTTCTCCAAGGTTTATTCTATGGCACATTATTCATATAAAAATTTGTAGTAAATTATTTATCACGTACATTTATGTATACATTATATGCAATTAGGCATAAACAAAAGTAAAAGTGTACAAAAAGTAATAATTGAAGATGTTCAATTATAGCTTGAAAATACAATTAACTTGTTAGGATATTAAATAAAACAATATGTCATGGTAAATTTACCAGTCTTTTTATCTGATCTAGATATTCCTAGAGTGTGCACATAACAACCGAATGATTTTTTGATCAGTTAATCTTTGAAGTTTCTCAAAAGAAGGAAAAATAGAGGAAGTGAAACAAAAAATGAGAGGGAGCCAACTTCAGGCAAATAGCTAGTTATTTCCTCTCTGTAAATAGAAAGAAGAAACCTTAAATATAGGATAAGAGATTTTAATATATGCACACACAAAGGAGAATGTCATACGCTAATTTGACATAACATGGGCCTTTGACAATTTTCTCAAGCTGAACAAGTAAAAAGCGAGCACTTATTAATTCCTGAAATGTAGAAACAAAGGAGGTGATGTTTCCTACATTAAATAAAGTTATCTCTTTTAGATAAATTTCTCATGAGGTATTTCCTCATTTTTGGTATCAAAAAATCTCTTCAAAATGTTCACTTAAATATTGCAGTTCATGATTTGCCAAACATTTTGTTATTGTTGTTGTTGTTTACATGTCACAACTGTGACTTTAGGCTTTAAATAATCAACAGTAAAGTGGAAAGGACATTGGAAATATCAACATCAGTGTGTAATTCTGAATGCTGTCTAAAGGTGTGGATTAGGGAGAGAGTTTTTTAAGTTGCTCCCACTTTCCACTATCTTTAGCTAAATAATCTTTTTAGAAAGGCCAATTTTGAGTCAAGATTGCATTTACCAATTAAAGAAAGCAGATCATTGGTAAGTTGCAACTGGCAGAGGGGGGCTGGTGGTAAGATACTTGCCAAATTAACGATTTTGCCTTTATTAAAATTTCCTCAAAGTTGCCACTGTAATTCCAAATTGTCCATGGTGAAATTGTGCTGGTTAGAAAGATAGGCACAAGAGTAAGCATTCTAATGAGAAAACACAAAGCAAGCAGGTGCTTGGCTCGGAAGAGCCACAGTTTGAGATTGAAAAGACCTCATAAGGAGTGCAACATATCTGCAGGGACAGTGCTTGTGTGATTTTTGTGTCTCTGGAGCTTGGCCAAAGACCAGCTGTCAGCAACAAGGGGTCGCACAGAAACGTCTGATTCTGGGCAGAGAAAAACTAAAGTAAAAACTCTTCAGTGATACAAAAATGAGACTGAGGAAGGTTTTGAAATGGTGACCCAGGGAAAAGTTTGTTCAAAGGGCAAACAAAACTAAACCTAAACTGAAACTAAACCTAAACTTCTCAGTCCCCAGGCTGGCTTGAGGATAGTAAATAACTGAATAGGCTGCCAAACGTAAAATAGATTGCTAGTGGGAAGCAGCCACATAGCACAGGGAGATCAGCTCGGTGCTTTGTGACCACCTAGAGGGGTGGGATAGGGAGGGTGGAAGGGAGGGAGAGACACAAGAGGGAAGAGATATGGGAGCATATGTATATGTATAACTGATTCACTTTGTTATAAAGCAGAAACTAACACACCATTGTAAAGCAATTAGACTCCAATAAAGATGTAAAAAAAAAGATTTTTGAGAGTGAATGCCTTTGTGGAACAAGACTTGGTGACGTGAAGGGGAGGCAGGGGACTGCTATTTTAATTATAAGCCTTGCAGTGTTTTTGTTTTTTTCTTTTCACTTTTGGAACTGACTTTGATACAAATTTTAAAATAAAATTTTAAAAAATGAGAAAACTTTCTTGAAGTTAAGAGAGTCTTGAATTTGCAGAACAAAAAGGCACAAAATAGTCCTAGAAAAATTGATTGACCAATCAACACCAAGACATATCCTGATGAAGTTACCAATATTCAAGAGGGAAAGTAATACTGCACTGGTCTCAAGTTTATCTGAAGCAATGCCTGATGTCAGAGGTCACTGGAGCAAAATCTACAAACTCTAAGGGAAAGAAAATATGACCCCAAAACTTAACACAAGCTAAATTATCTTTCAGGTTGGAAAACGAGAGTGAGTCATTTGCAAACATGCAGCAACTCAGAGAACACAACAACCATAAACCCTTTCTAAAAACATAACTACCTGATAATCACATCCAGAAAAGAAATTTAAGATAAAATATTAAAAAAGAGAATGGAGAAGCTGTTGTGAAAAGAATAGTAGCAAGTATCAACTCATTTTACATGTAGAACTAATATTAAATAATTATGGGAATTATGGTTACAGAAGATAATATAAATGTCGTATACCACTGATATGGTAAAATCAATAACGCAAAATCAGGAGGTGAAAAGACAGAAGGAAGCCAGTGTAAGAGTGAAGATTTCCTCATCTTTTATAGCAAGGAGTCAATACAGAGTGTCAAAAATTGAATGTAACTTACAAAAAACATGACTCCAACTTCAGTGTTTTTGTAATCATTTTTATTAAAAATTTAAAGAGCTTTTTTTTTTAAAAAAAAAAAAGCAAATATATGCTGTGGTAGAAAAACATTTACTTGACATTAACCAATTCCTTTAGTTCAGTTTATTTTCTGTCAAATTCAAGTAACATTTAATTTTATGCTTTCATTTAAAAAATAGAATTGTATAGTTAGATTATAGTTTTGTATAGTTTTACCAGATGATCAGACTGTCTCCATCTTCCATTCATCCATATGTGATAGATTGAATTATTGGTCCCAATTATTCACTTTCCTAAAAATGGAGTTATACAGCCACACCTTTGCCTTGGCCTCAGGATAAGTAAAGTGTACTTCTCTGATCCCTGACTTTGGATTTAGCCATAAGACTTGTTTTGCCCAACAGGAGGTTAGTAAACAAGATATAAGCAAAGGCTTGAAATGTGTCTGCACAGTTTGGCTTGGCTCTTTTGTACTTCTGCCATTACCATGAGAGAAAAACACTTGTAGCCACTGCCCCTCCAGTCTTGGCACCAAAATAGAACATAAGAAGCAAAATCAACAGACATACCTGCAGGCTGTAGAAGAACTTCCTCAGACAACCCACGGAAATGTGAGTGAGAAATAAAAGCTTATTTTTGAATACTACTGATATTTTGTGGTTATTTGTTATATGGCAATAGATGTCTGATACAGTGTCCATATATCCATCCCTTCATCCATTCTTTTATCAATATATGCACACAGTAAGATATCTGGAGTGATGTCTATCAAATGTTAACAAGGGTTGCTTCTGAGTGGTGTAATTCAATTTTAAAAAATTATTTTTTTCCTTTTTGCATTATTTGACTGTTTATAAAGGGAAAGTCTCATTGCTACAAAAATTTAGTCATTATTCCTTTGAAAAATAAGAACAATGTTAGGAAAAATAAATAAGGATATAGGAAATACTCTATTTCTGAGCAAAATTAAGTTATTATCTTTGATTTATTGGTATGTGTATAAGAGCTTTGTGCACATACATAAACTTTCATTAGGTTAAATTATGTGGAGCAACTTTCACGTCACTATCAAATTCTATATATGTAAGTACAATGCACATCAAGAGCCAGCACACGAGTATTAACTGCTGAAATGGGTAATATGCTAAAATGTAAATTATTAAATATTTTATTTGATGAACCTTTTCAGTATGCTGTACTTGTTATTACAACTGCCCTAAAAAGGTGACACATTCCATTTCACATATATAATACAATAACTATTCAATGAAAGGAAAAAGTGAGGTGAATTTTAAACAATGAGGCAAATTTAATTTTCCCCCACTAACTTCCCATCTGGATAGCCTTTGTGAATTAAATAAAAGATTCACGAGTGGGAAGCATTGACCTGATTTTTATTCCATTGAAATATAAGTTGCTTACCTCTTCACAATCACACCCTTAACAGTAACTATCAAAAAGTTTATCCTATACTAACAACTACCTTTAAGTTGGAAAAAAGAAAACTAAGGAGAAGAATGAGATCTGCCTTGAAGTATCTGAAGGGCTGTCATGTGGAAAATAAAGAATTGTTTTGTGTTTATCTTAAAGAGAGAACCAAAGCAACAGATGGAAATCATCAATTGATAGATTTTAGCTCAATATCAGAAAGAACTTTATAACTAAAACTGTCAAAAGTGATACATTCAACGTCATGAGGTAAAGAACTCTCATAATTGGAAATATTCAAGCAAAGCATAGATGATTATGTCTCAAGAAATTTATAGAAGGAAATTCTGGTTTTATGCCTGGGTTTGGTAAACAGATGAATGCGTGGCTGGGCTATGAGAATTGAAGTGCATTCCAACTCTAAGATTTGAAGATTTTTTTTGCTTTGGAGGAAATTATATTAGAAAGAACTACTACTAAGATACCTCTAAAAATTATCTGGCCTCAAATAAAGCTAAAAGGCAAAAGGTAAGCTTGGGGGGAAATGTCTGCAACCTTTAAAGATGTGTAAAGAAAGCACACAGGTCAATCAGAAGAAAATGCTGCTCAGGAAGAAAAATGAGCAATTCACAAAAGAGGAAATATAGATGTCCAATAAACATAATTAAAAATGGTTTTTTTCACATTAATAAGTATAAATCGTAGTGACAAGGTGTCATTTTTTTCACCTATAAAGTTGCAAAAAGATTGATAATCCCAGCGTTGGAAAGGGAGTGGGAAATAAGCACTCTAATTAATTGTTGTAAAAGCAGTTAACAACTGAACTACATTTTTTTTTATAATAATAGCATTTATTTAGCACTTGCCTTGTGCCAAGTAGTTTTTAAGAGTTTTTGATGAATTGTCTCATTCAGTTCATCTTATTTGAAAGGAAGTTACTATACTTAGTTTACAGATGAAAAACCTGATATTTAGAAAGTTTGGCTCTCTGTGAAAAGTCACATATTTGCTGATTCGTAAAGTCAGCAATCAAACCAAAGTTAGCCTGACTCAAAGGATGAAGCTTCTAACCATTTTCTCTCTATTTCTCACTCCCAACACATTCCATCCCTCAGCCACTTCAAATGTCTTGCCATTTTCTGAACATACTTTGCATTTTTTAAAATGTTCTAACATTATTTTTTAAATATTCCACATTTTTTCAGATTTAGTGAAATGACACATTAAGCTCATAGTATGTTCCCATGAGTATAATTCCTGGACTTTATTCTCTGTCTTTGATCTATTTGTGTCTTCCTGACCTAGCACTAAAGTTTTAATCACTAAACTATAATTACTAGTAGAAATCTTCCACTGTAGCCTAGCTTCTTTTTAAAAAGTAATTAAGGACTTCCCTGGTGGCAAAGCAGTTAAGAATCTGCCTGCCAATGCAGGGGACACGAGTTCGAGCCCTGGTCTGGGAAGATCCCACATGCAGCAGAGCAACTAAGCCCGTGCACCACAACTACTGAGTCTGCACTCTAGAGCCCACTAGCCACAGCTAGTGAAGCCTGTGCACCTAGAGCCTGTGCTCCACAATGAGAAGCCCGCACACTGCAAGGAAGACTAGCCCCCGCTCGCCACAACTAGAGAAAGCCCGCACACAGAAATGAAGACCCAATGCAGCCAAAAAGAAAAAATAAAATAAAAACAAGTAATTAATACTTTAAAAAATATTTTAGAATAGTTTTAGATTTAAAGAAAAGCTGAAAGTATATTACAGTTGCATAAACCCCACTTTCAGTTTTCCTTATTGTTAACATTATTATAGTATATTCTTCTCAACTAATGAACCAATATTGATACATCCTTATTATATAAAGGCCATGCTTTATTCTTATTTGATTATCTGTACCTAATATTCTTTTTCTGATCCAGGATCCCATTTAGTATACCATGTTACATTTAGCTGTCACTGTTTCATGAGGATCCTTTGGGTTGTGATGGCTTCTTATGCTCATCTTGTTTTAATGACTTTGAGAATTTTGAGGCATACTGGTTGGGTATTTTGTAGAACGTCCTTCAATCTGAGTTTTCTTAAGGCTTTCTTATGTTTAGACTGGGATTTTGGCTTTTGGAGATGTAAAGTTCTATTCTCATCACATCATACCGAGTGTATATACTATCAACATGAGTTATCACTGAAGCAGTGTTTGTCGGGATTCTCCACTGTAAAGTTACTGTTTTTCCTCTTTTTCACACTGCACTTTATTGAAGAAAGTAGCTATATGTAGCCCTCACATATAGTAGAGAGCTATACTCTACTTCCTTGAAGGTGGAATATCCACATAAATTATTTGGAATTCTTCTGAATGGAGCTTTTGTCTATTGTTCCATTTACTTATTTAATCATTTATTTAAAAATAATATGAACTCATGGGTATTCATTTTATACTTTGGGTTATAATCCAATACCACTTTATTTATTTTGTTGCTCAAATTTTAAGCTTTGTCCATTGGGAGCTCTTTCATGTGGCTCTTATGATCCTTTGACCTGTCTTCATCTTTCTCTCTCTCTCTCTCTCACTCTCTGTGTGTGTGTGTGTGTGTGTGTGTGTGTGTGTGTGTTAATTTATTTTCAGGCACTAAAAGATGTTCCACATTCATGTGTTATACTTGTATATTCCTTGGTCCAGCTCTCTAATCTGTCATATCTCCAAGGAGACCAGGTCCCTTTTATTGGATAATAGCATCAAAAGTCAAATGGGGGTCTTGGGTGTGCTACTTGCTACTGCTGCTATTGTTTCTAGGCCCTCTCATCTGACAGAAAGAGGAAATATATGTGTGTATACTAACACATGTATACACACATATCTATAATATTTCTATATGTATCCATCTATATGTATATTAAGCTAAACATGAATTCATATTGATATCTCCAATACTAATCTATTAATGATCCACATGGATCATTCTAGCCTTCTCCCTTGCTTGACTTTAACTTCCTACTCCAACTTCCCACTAGGCTCCCACCATCTGCCATCATATATTTAATCATTCAATTTAAGTATACATTTATAGTGATTTCAGAATTGTTAAACCATACCCTGTGGGAAACAACTAAAAACAAAGGTACAGTATTTATGTACAGTCTCTACTGTCTTTATTCTCTCAGACTTTACTCACTTCCAAAGTTAATTATGTCAGTATCTTAACCCTCATCCCCTGCAGGGAGGTTCTTTCATATATTTGTATACAGTTAGAATATTTTGTCACAATCTGCATTCTATCCTGAGATTGCCTTACCTACTAACTAATTGGGTATGCTCTCTGTGCTATAAACTTTTATGGGTTTTGACAAATGTCAAAACCCATAAATGTATATATAAATGTATAATGTCCACCATTACAATATTATATAAAATAGTTTCATAACTCTAAAAAATCCTTGTGTGTCAACCCTCCCCAAACTCTTGGAAACTATTTACCTGTTTACTATTTACTGTTTCTATAGTTTTCCTTTTCCAGGATGTTTTATAAATGGGAATTATACAGAATATAACCTTTTCAGAATGATTTCTTTCACTTAGATGTATACATTTAAGATTCATCCATGTTGTGGATTGATAATTCATTCGTTTTTATTAGTGAACAATACTCCAATGTGTGGCTGTACCAGTTTGTTTATACATTCACTGATTGAAGGACATCTTGGTTTGTTCCAGGTTTTGACAATTATGAATAAAGTTGTTATAAACATTAGTGTGCAGGTTTTTGTGTGATCATAAGGTTTCAAATCAGTTGGAAAAACACCTAGGAGTGTTATTGCTGGATTGTATGATTAAAACTATGTTTAACATTATAAGAAACTGTTGAACTTGCTTCCAATGTAACTGGGCCATTTTATAGTCTCACCAGTAATGAATGATTGTTCCCATTGCTCCAGACATTCTCTCGAGTAATTGTTATTGCTTGTTATTTGCCAGGTTTGTTTGGATATTGGCATTACAAGTAAGACTACAGTAGTATCTCATTGTTTAAATTTGCATTTTTCTAATGGCAACTGATGTTGAACATCTTTTAAATGCTTGACAACTGTTTATCTTCTTTGGTAAGGTGTCTGTTCAGCACTTTTCCCCATTTTTAATTGGGTTGTTTTATTGTTGAGTTTTAAGGATTCTTTGTATGTTTTGAATTTGAAAATATTCTCTCCTGTCTCTGGCTTATTTCCTTCTATTAGCAGTGTTTTTCACAAAGTAAAAATTTATAATTTTAATGAAGTCCAATTTATCATCATTTTCTTTTTTTAATAAATTCATTTATCTTTTTATTTTTGGCTGTGTTGGGTCTTCGTTGCTGTGATCAGGCTTTCTCTAGCTGCAGCGAGTGGGGGCTACTCTTTGTTGCAGTGCATGACCATCTCATTGTGGTGGCTTCTCTTGTTGTGGAGCACAGGCTCTAAGCATGTGGGCTTCAGTAGTTGTGGCACACGGGCTCAGTAGCTGTGGCTCACGGGCTGTAGAGTGCAGGCTCAGTAGTTGTGGTGCACAGGCTTAGTTGCTCTGCGGCATGTGGGATCTTCCCAGACCAGGGCTCGAACCCGTGTCCCCCGCATTGGCAGGAGGATTCTTAATCACTGCGTCACCAGGGAAGTCCTTATCATCATTTTTTTTTCATGGATTGCACTTTTGATACTCTATCTAAAACTCATTATCAAACCAATAGGATTTTCTCCTATGTTTTCTTCTACAAGTCTTATTATAGTTTTGCATTATATACTTAGGGCTATGATCCATTTTAAGTTAAAATTTTTGTAAAGTGTAAGATCTGTGACTATTTTTTTGCATATATATGTCCAAGTTTTCAAACACCATTTGTTGAAAAGATTATCATTTCTTTGTTGAATACTATTGTGTTTCTGTTAAAAATCAATTGATCATATTGGTGTGAATCTATTTCTAGGTTCTTTACTCTGTTCCACTCATCAATATGTCTATTATTTCACCAATATAACACTGTTTTGATTATGGCAAATTTGAGTATGGTAAGTCTTGAAATCAGGTAATAGAATCTTCCAAATTTTAGTTCTTGTTTTTCACAGTTGTGTTGGCTATTATAGGCTCTATGCCTTTCCATATAAACTTTAGAGTGCATTTCTCTATATTTACAAAAAGCTTGCTTGGATTTTGATTGGAATTATGTTGAATCTGGAAATCAAGTTGGGGAAAATTGACATCTTAACAATATTAAGTCTTCCAATCCATCAAAACAGAATATTTATCCATTTGTATCTTCTTTCATTTCATTCATCAGTGTTTTACAGAATTTTATGCAAGCATGATGATCCTATACAGATTTTGTTAGATTTATATTTAATTATTTCATTTTTTATGCTACTGTAATATTTTAAAATTCCAAACTCCAGTTAGTCATTGCTGGTATATAGGGAAGCAACTGATTATTGTATATTGATCTTGTATCCTATAAACTTGTTGATCTCAACTAGTAGTTTTTTTGTTTTGCTTTGGTTTGTTTTAATTTTTATTTTATATTGTACTATATTTGGTGTACAATGTTGTGTTAATTTCAGGGGGAACAGCAAAGTGATTCAGTTATACATATACATAAATCTATTCTTTTTCAAATTCTTCTCCCATTTAGGTTATTACAGATTATTTAGCAGAGTTCCCTGTGCTATATAGTAGGTCCCTGTTGGTTATCTATTTTATATTTAGCAGTGTGTATATGTTAATCCCAAACTCCCAGTTTATCCTCTCCCCAACCTTTCCCCTTTGGTAACCATAAGTTTGTTTTCTGCGTCTGTGAGTCTGTTTCTATTTTGTAGATAAGTTCATTTGTATTATCTTTTTTAGATTACACATATAAGCAATATCATATGATATTTGTCTTTCTCTGTCTGACTTATTTCGCCTAGTATTATAATCTCCAGGTCCATCCATGTTGCTGCAAATGACGTTATTTCATTCTTTTTTATGGCTGAGTAATTTCCCATTGTATCTATGTACCACATCATCTTTATCCATTCCCCTGTTGATGGACATATAGGTTGCTTCCATGTCTTGGTGGTTGTAAACTTTGCTGCAATGAACATTTGGGTGCATGTATCCTTTTGAAGTATGGTTTTCTCCAGATACATGCCTAGGAGTGTGATTGATGGATCATATGGTAGCTCTATTTTTAGTTTTACTTTTAAGGAACATACATACTGTTCTCCATAGTGGCTGTACCAACTTACATTCCCACCAACAGTGTAGGAGGGTTCCAATTTCTCCACAGCCTCTTCAGCATTTATAGTTTGTAGAATTTATGAAGATGGCCTTTCTGACTGCTTTGAGGTGATATCTCATTGTAGTTTTGATTTGCATTTCCCTAAATAATTAGCGATATTGAGCATCTTTTCACATGCCTCTTGGCCATCTGTATGTTTCCTTTGGAAAAATAGATAGTTAGGTCTTCTGCCCATTTTTTGATTGCGTTGTTTGGTTTTTGATATTGACCTGTATGAGTTGTTTGTAAATTTTGGAGATTAATCCCTTGTCAGTTGCATCATTTGCAAATATTTTCTTCCGTTCTGTGGGTTGCCTTTTCATTTGTTTATGGTTTCTTTTGCTGTGCAAAAGTTTTTAATTAGGTCCCATTTGTTTATGTTTGCTTTTATTTTCTTTACTGCAGTGGATTGAAAAATATCTTGCTCCGATTTATGTCAAAGAGTGTTCTGCCTATGTTTCCCTCTAAGAATTTTTTATAGTATCCGGTCTTACATGTAGATCTGTAATCCATTTTGAATTTATATTTGTGTATGGTGTTAGAGAATGTTCTAATTTTATTCTTTCACATGTAGCTGTCCAGTTTTCCCAGCACTATTATTTGAAGAGACTGTCTTCTCTCCATTGTATAGTCTTGCCTCCTTTGTCATAGATTAATTGACCATAGTTGCATGGGTTTATCTCTGGACTTTCTAGTCTGTTCCATTGATCTATATTCCTATTTTTGTGCCACTGCTGTACTGTTTAATTATGGTGGCTTTGTAGTATAATCTGAAGTGAGGGAGCCTGATTCCTCAGCTCCATTTTTCTTTCTCAAGATTTCTTTGGCTATTCGTGGTCTTTCATGTTTCCATACAAATTGTAAACTTTTTTGTTCTAATTCTGTGAAAAATGCCATTGCTAATTTGATAGGGATTGCACTGAATCTGTACATTGCCCTGGGAGGTATATTCATTTTGACAATATTGAGTCTTCCAATACAAAAACATGGTCTATCTTTCCATTTGTTTGTGTCATCTTTGTTTTCTTTCATCAGTATCTTATAGTTTTCTGAGTACAGGTCTTCTGTCTCCTTAGATAGGTTTATTCCTAGGTATTTTATTCTTTTTGATGTGATTGTAGATGGGATTGTTTCTTTAATTTCTCTTTCTGATCTTTCGTTGTTAGTGTATGGAAATGAAACAGATTTCTGTGTATTAATTTTGTATCCTGCAACTTTACCAAATTGATTGATGAGCTCTAGTAGTTTTCTGGTAGCATATTTAGGATTTTCTATGTATACTGTCATGTCATATGCAAACAGTCACAGTTTTACCTTTTCTTTTCGAATTTGGATTCCTTTTATTTCTTTTTCTCCTAAGATTTCCATGTCTAGGACTTCCAAAACTATGTTGAATAAAAGTGGCAAGAATGGACATCCTTTTCTTGTTCCTGATCTTAGAGAAAATGTTTTCAGCTTTTCACCATTGAGTATGCTGTTGCCTGTAGGTTTATCATATATGGCCTTCATTATGTTGAGGTTTGTTCCCTCTATGCCCACTTTCTGGAGAGTTTTCATCATAAATTGGTGTTGAATTTTGTCAAAAGACTTGTCTACATCTATTGAGATGTTCATATGGTTTTTATTCTTCAGTTTGTTAATGTGGTATATCACACTGATAGATTTCTGGAGGTTGAACAATCCTGCATCCTTGGAACAAATCTCACTTGATAGTGGTGTATGATCCTTTTAACGTACTGTTGGATTTGGTTTGCTAGTATTTTGTTGAGGATCTTTGTGTCTATGTTCATCAGTGACATTGGCCTGTAATCTTCTTTCTTTGTGGTATTTTCATCTGGTTTTGGTATCTGGGTGATGATGACCTCATAAAATGAGTTTGGGAGTGTTCCTTCCTCTGCAATTTTTTGAAACAGTTTCAGAAGTATAGGTATTAACTCTTCTCTAAATGTTTGATAGAATTCGCTTGTGAAGCCACCTGGTCTTAGACTTTCGTTTTTTGGGAGTTCTTTTTAACCATGATTTCTTCTTCTGTTTCTTTTTTTTTCTTTCTTTTTTGAATTTTTAAATTTTATTTCAGTTATTTTTTATATGGCAAGTTCTTATTAGTTATCTATTTTAAACATATAAGTGTATATATGTCAATCCCAATCTCCCAATTCATCCCACCACAATCACACCCTCTGGCACTTTCCAACCCCGGTGTCCATATGTTTGTTCTCAACATCTGTGTCTCTATTTCTGACCTGCAAACCAGTCCATCTCTTTCTAGGTTCCACATATATGCACTAATATACGATATTTGTTTTTCTCTTTCTTACTTACTTCACTCTGTATGACAGTCTCTAGATCCAACCACGTCCCTACAAATGACCCAATTTCGTTCTGTTTTAGGGCTGAGTAATATTCCATTGTATATATGGACCACATCATCTTTATCTCTTCATCTGTGGATGGGAGTTTAGATTGCTTCCATAACCTGGCTATTGCAAATTGTGCTGCAATGAACATTGGAGTGCATGTGTCTTTTTGAATTATGGTTTTCTCTGGGTATATGCTCAGTAGAGGGATTGCTGGGTCATAGGGTATTTCTATTTTTTCTGTTGTTTTTTAAGGAAACTCCAAACTGTTCTCCATAGTGGCTGTATCAATTTACATTCCCACCAACACTGCAAGAGGATTCCCTTTTCTCCACACCCTCTCCAGCATTTGTTGTTTATAGATTTTCTGATGATGCCCCTTCTAACTGGTGTGAGGTGATACCTCATTGTAGTTTTGGTTTGCATTTCTCTAATAACTAGTGATGTTGAGCATTTTTTCATGCGATTATTGGCCATCAGTATGTTTTCTATGGAGAAATGTATATTTAGGTCTTCTGCTCATTTTTTGATTGGGATGTTTGTTTTTTTTAATATTGAGCTGCATGAGCTGTTTATATATTTTGGAGATTAATGTTTTTTCATTGATTCATTTACAAATATTTTCTCCCATTCTGAGGGTTGTCCTTTTGTCTTGTTTGTAATTTGCTTTGCTGTGAAAAAAGCTTTTAAGTTTCATTAGTTCCAATTTGTTTATTTTTGTTTTAATTTCCATTATTTTAAGAGGTGGATCAAAAAAATCTTCAGGTGAGTTATGTTAAAGAGTGTTCTACCTATGTTTTCCTCTTAGAATCTTATAGTGTCCGGTGTACATTTAGGTCTCTAATCCATTTTGAGTTTATTTTTGTGTATGGTGTTAGAGAGTGTTCTAATTTCATTCTTCTGCATGTAGCTGTCCAGTTTCCCAGCACCACTTATTGAAGAGACTGTCTTTACTCCATTGTATATCCTTGCCTCTTTTGTTATAGATTCATTGACCATAGGTGTGTGGGTTTATCTCTGGGCTTTCTCTCCTGTTCCAATGATCTGTATATCTGTTATTGTGCCAGTACCATATTGTCTTGATTACTGTAGCTTTGTAGTATAGTCTTAAGTCAGAGAGTATGATTCCTCCAGCTCCGTTTTTTTGCCCTCAATACTGTTTTGGCTATTTGGAGTCTTTTGTACCTCCATACATATTTTAAGATTTTTTGTTCTGGTTCTGTACAATATGCCACTGGTAATTTGATAGGGATTGCATTGAATCTATAGA
The DNA here is from genome assembly GCF_964374135.1 of Grampus griseus. Taxonomy (NCBI): domain Eukaryota; kingdom Metazoa; phylum Chordata; class Mammalia; order Artiodactyla; family Delphinidae; genus Grampus; species Grampus griseus. The sequence goes on along the minus strand of NC_138999.1, from coordinate 71,533,146 downwards.
TTGCTTTGGGTAGTATAGTCATTTTCACAATATTGGTTCTTCCAATTCAAGAACATGGTATATCTCCCCATCTATTTGTGTCATCTTTGATTACTTTCATCAATGTCTTATAGTTCTCTGAGTACACGCCTTTTACCTCCTTAGGTAGATTTATTCCTAGGTATTTTATTCTTTTTGTTTCAGTGGTGAAAGGGATTGTTTCCTTAATTTATCTTCCTGAACTTTCGTTGTTAGTGTATAAGAATGCAAGAGATTTCTGTGCATTAATTTTGTATCCTGCAACATTACCAAATTCATTGATTAGCTCTAGTAGTTTTCTGGTGGCATCTTTAGGATTCTCTATGTATAGTATCATGTCATCTGCAAACAGTGACAGTGTACTTCTTCTTTACCAATTTGTATTCCTTTTATTTCTTTCTTCTCTGATTGCCATTGCTAGGACTTTCAACACTATGTTAATTGATAATGATGAGAGTGTACATCCTTGTCTTGTTCCTGATATTAGAGGAAATGCTTTCAGTCTTTCAACATTTAGAATGATGTTTGCTGTGGGTTTGTCATATATGGCCTTCATTATGTTGAAGTTGGTTCCCTCTATGCCCACTTTCTGGAGATTTTTTATCATAAACAGATGTTGAATTTTGTCAAAAGTTTTTCTGTGTCTACTGAGATGATCATATGTTTTTTATTTTTCAGTTTGTTAATATGGTGTATCCAATTGTGTGATTTACATATACTGAAGAATCCTTGCATCCCTAGGATAAATCTCACTTGATCACAGTGTATGATTCTTTTAATGTGTGGTTGGATTCTGTTTGCTAGTATTTTGTTGAGGATATTTGCATCTATATTCATCAGTGATATTGGTTTGTAATTTTCTTTTTTCATAGTATCTTTGTCTGGTTTTGGTATCAGGGTGATGGTGACCTCATAGAATTAGTTTGGGAGTGTTCCTGCCTCTGCAAATTTTGGAAGAGTTTGAGAAGGATAATTGTTAGCTGTTTGATAGAATTCACCTGTGAAGCCATCTGGTCCTGAGCATTTATTTGTTGGAAGGTCTTAAATCACAGTTTCAATTTTATTACCTGTGATTTGTCTGTTGATATTTTCTATTTTTTCCTGTTTCAGTCTTGGAAGGTTATACCTTTCTAAGAATTTGTCCATTTCTTCCAGGTTGTCCATTTCATTGGCATAAAGTTGCTTGTAGTAGTTTCTTAAGATGCTTTGTATTTCTGTGCTATCCGTTGTAACTTCTCCTTTTTCGTTTCTAATTTTTTTGATTTGAGTCCTCTCCCTCTTCTTTTTTTTGATGAGTCTGGTTAAAGTTTTATCAATTTTTGTTTGTCTTCTCAAAGAACAAGCTGTTAGTTTTATTGGTTTTTGTTATTGTTTTATTTTTTCTAATTCATTTATTTCTCCTCTGATCTTTATTATTTCTTTCCGTCTATTAACTCTGGGTTTTGTTTGTTCTTGCTTCTCTAGTCCCTTTAGCTGTAAGGTTAGATTTTTTATTTGATATTTTTCTTGTTTCTTGAGGTAGGCTTTATTGCTATAAACTTCCCTCTTAGAACTGTTTTTGCTGCATCCCATAGGTTTTGGATCACTGTGTTTTTGTTGTCATTTGTCTCTAGGTATGTATTGATTTCCTCTTTGATTTCTTCAGTGATCTGTTTGTTTTATAGTAACGTATTTTTTAGCCTCCATGTGTTTGGTTTTTTTACGTTTTTGTCCCTGTAATTATTTCTAATCTCATAGCATTGTGGTCGGAAAAGATGCTTGATATTATTTCAATTTTCTTAAATTTACCAAGGCTTGATTTGTGACCCAAGATGTGATCTATCCTGGAGAATGTTCCATGTGCACTTGAGAAGAAAGTGTAATCTGCAGTTTTTGGATGGAATGTCTCATAAATATCAATTAAATCTATCTGGTCTATCATGCCATTTAAATCTTCTGTTTCATGGAGGAAGATGGCAGAAGAGTAAGATGCAGAGATCACCTTCCTCCACACAGATACATCAGAAATACATCTACACGTGGAACTGCTCCTATAGAACACCCACTGAACACTGACAGCAGACCTCAGACCTCCCAAAAGGCAAGAAACTGCTCACGTACCTGGGTAGGGCAAAAGAAAAAAGAAAAAAAAAAGAGACAAAAGAATAGGGTTGGGATATGCACCACTGGGAGGGAGCTGAGAAGGAGGAAGGGATTCCACACACTAGGAAGCCCCTTTGCAGGTGGAGACTGAGGGTGGCGGAGGGGGAAAACTTTGGAGCTGCGGAAGAGAGTGCAGCAACAGGGATGCCAAGGGCAAAGCGGAGAGATTCCCGCCCAGAGGATTGGTGTGGAACAGCACTCACCGGTCCGACACGCTTGTCTGCTCACCTGCTGGGGTGGGCGGGGGCTGGCAGTTGAGTCTCAGGCTTTGGAGCTTAGATCCCAGGGAGAGGACTGGGGTTGGTGGCGTGAACACAGCCTGAAGGGCTTAGTGCACCATGGCCAGCTGGGAGGGAGTCCAGGAGAAGTCTGGAGTTGCTGAAGAGGCAAGAGACATTTTCATCCCTCTTTGTTTCCTGGTGCAGGAGGAAAAGGGATTAAAAACGCTGCTAAAAGGAGCTCCAGAGATGGGTGCGAGCCGCGGCTAACTGTGCAGACACCAGAGATGGGCCTGGGACCATAAGGCTGCTGCTGCCGCCACCAAGAAGTCTGTGAGTGAGCACAGGTCAGTATCCTCACCTCTGAACCCTGGAACCTGTGCAGCCCACCACTGCCAGGGTCCCGTGATCCAGGGACAAATTCTCCGGGAGAATGCATGGCGTGCCTCAGGCGGGTGCAATGTCATGCTGACCTCTGGTGCCACAGGCTCGTGCCGCACTCCGTACCCCTTCCTAACCCCGGCGTGAGTGAGCCAGAGCCACCGAACCAGCAGCTCCTTTAACCCCGTCCTGTCTGAGTGAAGAACAGATGCCCGCAAGTGACCTACATGAAGAGGTGGGGCCAATTCCAAAGTTGGACACCAGGAGCTGTGTGAACAAAGAAGAGAAAGGGAAATCTCTCCCAGCAGCCTCAGGAGCAGCAAATTAAACCTCCACAATCAACTTGATGTACACTGCAACTGTGGAATACCTGAATAGACGCCAAATCACCCAAATTGAGGAGGAGCACTTTGAGAGCAAGATATATTATTTTTTCCCTTTTCCTCTTTTTGTGAGTGTGTATGTGTATGCTTCTGTGTGAGATCTTGTCTGTATAGCTTTGCTTTCACCATTTGTCATAGGTTCTGTCCGTACTATTTTTATTTTACTTTAAAGTTTTTTTTTCTTAATAATTATTTTTTATTTTAATAATGTTCTTTTATTTTATCTTACTTTATTTTATTTTAAACTCTTTCTTTCTATTTTTTCTCACTTTTATTCTGAGCCATGTGTTCCAGCCAGGAGTCAGTGCTGTACTTCTGAGGTGGGAGACACAACTTAAGCACACTGGTCCACAAGAGACTTCCCAGCTCCACGTAATATCAAATGGCAAAAATCTCGCAAAGATCTCAAGCTCAACACCAACACCTAGCTTCATTCAACGACCAGCAAGCTACAGTGCTGGAAACCCTATACCAAACAACTAGCAAGACAGGAACACAACCCCACCCATTAGCAGAGAGGCTGCCTATAATCATAATAAGGGCACAGACACCCCAAAACACACCACAAGACGTGGACATGTCCACCAGAAAGACAAGATCCAACCTAATCCACCAGAACACAGGCACTAGTCCCATCAACGAGGAAGACTACACAACCCACTGAAACAACGTTAGACACCGGGAACAGACACCAAAACAATGGGAACTATGAACCTGCAGCCTGCAAAAAGGAGACCCCAAACACAGTAAGAAAAGCAAAATTAGAAGACAGAAAAACACAAAGCAGATGAAGGAGCAAGGTAAAAAACACACCAGACCAACAAATGAAGAGGAAATAGGCAGTCTACCTGAAAAAGGATTCAGACTAATGATAGTAAATACGATCCAAAGTCTTGGAAATAGAACAGAGAAAATGCAAGAAACATTTAACAAGGACCTAGAAGATCTAAAGAAAAAACAGGCAATGATGAACAACACAATAAATGAAATTGAAAATACTCAAGAATGGATCAATAGCAGAATAACTGAGGCAGAAGAACGGATATGTGACCTGGAAGATAAAAGAGTGGAAATAACTACTGCAGAGCAGAATAAATAAAAAAGAAGGAAAAGCAGTGAGGACAGTCTCAGAGACATCTGGGACAACACTAAATGCAGCAATATTCGAATTATAGGGATCCCAGGAGAAGAAGAGAAAAAGAAAGGGACTTAGAAAATATTTGAAGAGATTATAGTTGAAAACTTCCCTAATATGGGAAAGGAAATAGACAATCAAGTCCAGGAAGAGAAGAGAGTCCCATACAGAATAAATCCAAGTAGAAACACGCCAAGACACATTTTAATCAAACAATCAAAAAATAAATACAAAGAAAAATATTAAAAGCAGCAACGGAAAAGCAACAAATAATGTACAAGGGAATCCCCATAAGTTTAACAGCTGATCTTTCAGCAGAAACTCTGCAAGCCGGAAGGGACTGACAGGACATATTTAAAGTGATGAATTAGAAAACCTACAACCAAACTTACTCTACCCAGCAAGGATATCATTAAGATCTGATGGAGAAATTATAAACATTACAGACAAGAAAAAGCTGAGAGGGTTCAACATCACCAAACCAGCTTTACAACAAATGCTAAAGGAACTTCTCTAGGCAAGAAACACAAGAGAGGGAAAGATCTGCAATAACAAACCAAAAACAATTTTAAAAATGGGAAGAGTAACATACAAATTGATAATTACGTTAAATGTAAATGCATTAAATGCTCCCTCCAAAAGACACAGACTGGATGAATGGATCCAAAAACAAGACCCATATATATGCTGTCTACAAGAGAACCACTTCAGACCTAGGGACACATAGAGACTGAAAGTGAGGGGATGGAAAAAGATATTCCATGCAAATGGAAGTCAAAAGAAAGCTGAAGTAGCAATTCTCACATCAGACAAAATAGGCCTAAAATAAAGACTATTAGAAGAGACAAAGAAGGACACTAAATAATGATCAAGGGATCAATCCAAGAAGAAGATATAACAATTGTAAGTATTTATGCACCCAAAATAGGAGCACCTCAATACATAAGGAAAATACAAAAAGCCATAAAAGAGGAAATCGACAGTAACACATTCATAGTAGGGGACATTAACACCCCACTTTCACAAATGGACAGATCATCCAAAATGAAAATAAGTAAGGAAACACAACTTTTCAATGATACAGTAAAAAAGATGGACTTAACTGATACTTATAGGACATTCCATCCAAAAACAAACAGAATACACATTCTTCTTAAGTGCTCATTGAACATCCTCAAGGATAGATCATATCTTGGGTCACAAATCAAGACTGGCAAATTTAATAACATTGAAATTGTATCAAGTATCTTTTCCGACCACAACTCTATGAGACTAGATATCAATTACACGAAAACATCTGTATAAAATATAAACACATAGAGGCTAAACAATACACTACTTAATAACGAAGTGATGACTGAAGAAATCAATAGGATATTAAAAAATACCTACAAACAAATGATAATGGATACACAACGACCCAAAACCTATGAGATGTAGCAAAAGAAGTTCTAAGAGGGAATTATATAGCAATACAATCCTACCTTAAGAAAAAGGAAACATCTCAAATAACCAACATAACCTTGCACCTAAAGCAATTAGAGAAAGAAGAACAAAAACCCCCAAATTTAGCAGAAGGAAAGAAATCATAAAAATCAGATCAGAAATAAATGAAAAAGGAATTAAGTAAATGATAGCAAAGATCAATAAAACTAAAAGCTGGTTCTTTGAGAAGATAAACAAAATTGATAAACCATTAACCAGACTCATCAAGAAAAAAAGGGAGAATACTCAAATCATTAGAATTAGAAATGAAAAAGGAGAAGTAACAACTGACACTGCAGAAATACAAAAGATCATGAGAGATTACTACAAGCAACTATATTCCTATAAAATGGACAAAATGGAAGAAATGCACAAATTCTTAGAAATACACAACCTGCCAAACTGAACCAGGAAGAAATAGAAAATATGAATACATCAATCACAAGCAGTGAAATTGAATCTGTGATTTAAATTCTTCCTACAAACAAAAGCCCATGACCAGATGGCTTCACAGTCAAATTCTATCAAACATTTAGAGAAGAGCTAACACCTATCCTTCTCAAACTCTACCAAAATATAGCTGAGGGAGGAACACTCCCAAACTCATTATACGAGGCGACCAACACCCTGAAATCAAAACTAGACAAAGATGTTATAAAGAAAGAAAACTACAGGCCAATAACACAGATGAACATAGATGCAAAAATCCTCAACGAAATACTAGCAAACAGAATCCAACAGCACATTAAAAGGATCATATACCATGATCAAGTGGGGTTTATTCCAGGAATGCAAGGATTCTTCAATATATGGAAATCCATCAATGTAATACACCATATTAACAAATTGAAGGAGAAAAACCATATGATCATCTCAATAGATACAGAGAAAGCTTTCAAAAAAATTCAACACCCATTTATGGTAAAAACCCTGCAGAAAGTAGGCATAGCGGGAAACTTCCTCAACATAATAAAGACTATATATGACAAACCCACAGCCAACTTCATCCTCAATGGTGAAAAACTGAAAGCATTTCCACTAAGATCAGGAATAAGTCGAGGTTGCCCACTCTCACCACTCTTTTTCAACATAGTATTGGAAGTTTTAGCCACAGCAATCAGAGAAGAAAAAGAAATAAAAGGAATTCAAATTGGAAAAGAAGAATTAAAGCTGTCACTGTTTGCAGATGACATGATATTATACGTAGAGAATCCTAAAGTTGCTACCAGAAAACTACTAGAGCTAATCAATGAATTTGGTAAAGTAGCAGGATACAAAATTAATGCACAGAAATCTCTGGCATTCCTATACACTAATGATGAAAAATCTGAAAGTGAAATTAAGAAAACACTCCCCTTTACCATTGCAACAAAAATAATAAAATATTGAGGAATAAACCTACCTAAGTAGACAAAAGACCTGTATGCAGGAAATTATGACACTGGTGAAATAAATTAATGATGATACAAATAGATGGAGAGATATACCATGTTCTTGATTTGGAAGAATCAACATTGTGAAAATGACTCTGCTACCCAAAGCAATCTACAGATTCAATGCAATCCCTAGCAATCTACCACTGGCATTTTTCACAGAACTAGAACAAAAAATTGCACAATATGTATTGAAATACAAAAGACCCAGAATAGCCAAAGCAATCTTGAGAATGAAAAATGGAGCTGGATGAATCAGTTTCCCTGACTTCAGATTATACTACAAAGTTACAGTAATCAAGACAGTATGGTACTAGCACAAAAACAGAAATATAGATCAATGGAACAGGATAGGAAGCACAGAGATAAACCCAAGCACATATGGTCACCTTATCTTTGATAAAGGAGGCAAGAATATACAGTGGAGGAAAGACAGACTCTTCAATAAGTGGTGCTGGGAAAACTGGACAGGTACATGTAAAAGTATGAGATTAGAACACTCCCTAACACCATACACAAAAATAAACTCAAAATGAATTAAAGACCTAAATGTAAGGCCAGACACTATCAAACCTTTAGAGGAAAACATAGGCAGAACACTCTATGACATAAATCACAGCAAGATCCTTTTTGACCCACCTCCTAGAGAAACGGAAATGAAAACAAAAATAAACAAATGGGACCTAATGAAACTTAGAAGCTTTTGCACAGCAAAGGAAACCATAAACAAGACTAAAAGAAAACCCTCAGAATGGGAGAAAATATTTGCAAATGAAGCAACTGACAAAGGATTAATCTCCAAAATTTACAAGCAGCTCATTCAGCTCAAAAACAAAAAAACAAATAACCCAATCCAAAAATGGGCTGAAGAACTAGATAGCCATTTCTCCAAAGAAGATAAACAGATTGCCAACAAACACATGAAAGGATGCTCAATATCATTAATCATTAGAGAAATGCAAATCAAATCTACAATGAGATATCATCTCACACCAGTCCGAGTGGCCATCATCAAAAAATCTAGAAACAATAAATGCTGGAGAGGGTGTGGAAAAAAACGGAACACTCTTGCACTGCTGGTGAGAATGTAAATTGATATAGCCACTATGGAGAACAGTATGGAGGTTCTTTTAAAACCTGCAAATAAGACTGCCATATAACCCAGGAATCCCACTACTGGGCATATACCCTGAGAAAACCATAATTCAAAAAGAGTCATGTACCAAAATGTTCATTGCAGCTCTATTTCCAATAGCCAGGAGATGGAAGCAACCTAAGTGTCCATCATTGGATGAATGGATAAAGAAGGCGTGGCACATATATAGAATGGAATATTACTCAGCCATAAAATGAAATGAAGTTGAGTTATTTGCAGTGAGGTGGAAGGACCTAGACTCTGTCATACAGAGTGAAGTAAGTCAGAAAGAGAAATACAAATACCGTATGCTAACACATATATATGGAATTTTAGAAAAAACAATGTTAATGAAGAACTTAGGGATAAGAGGGGAATAAAGACACAGACCTACTAAAGAATGGACTTGAGGATATGGGGAGGGGGAAGGGTAAGCTGTGACAAAGTGAGAGAGTAGCATGGACATATATACACTACCAAACCTAAAATAGATAGCTAGTGGGAAACAGCCGCAAAGCTCAGGGAGATCAGCTTGGTGCTTTGTGACCACCTAGAGGGGTGGGATAGGGAGGGTGGGAGGGAGGGAGGGAGACACAAGAGGGAAGAGATATGGGAACATATGTATATTTATAACTGATTCACTTTGTTTTAAACAGAAACTAACACACCATTGTAAAGCAATTATACCCCAATAAAGAAGTTATTAAAATAAATAAATCTTCTGTTTCCTTATTAACTTTCTTTCTGGATCATCTGTCCCTTGGTGTAAGTGAGGTGTTAAAGTCCCACACTATTATGGTGTTACTGTCCATTTCCTCTATTATAGCTGTTAGCAGTTGCCTTATGTATTGAAATGCTCCTATGTTGTGTGCATGTATATTTATAATTGTTATATCTTCTTCTTGGATTGATCCCTTGATCATTATGTAGTGTCCTTCCTTGTCTCTTCTAACATTCTTCATTTTAAAGTCTATTTTATCTGATATGAGTATTGCCACTCCAGCTTTCTTTTAATTTCAATTTGCATGGAATATCTTTTTCCATCCCCTCACTTTCAGTCTGTGTGTTTCCCCAGGCCTGAAGTGGGTCTCTTGTAGACAGCATATATATGGATCTTTTTTTTTTGTATCAGTTCAGTGAGCCTGTGTCTTTTGGTTGGTGAATTTAATCCATTGAGATGTATGGCAATTATCTATATGTATGTTCCTATTACCATTTTCTTAATTGTTATGTGTTTGTTTCTGTACGTCCTTTTCTTCTCTTGTGTTTCCCACTTAGAGAATTTCCTTTTGCATTTGTTGTAGAGCTGGTCTGGTGGTGCTGAATTATCTTAGCTTTTGCTTGTCTGTGAAATTTTTTATTTCTCCATCAAATCTGAATGAGATCCTTGCTGGATAGAGTTATCTTGGTTGTAGTTTCTTCCCTTTCATCACTTTAAATATATTGTGCCACTCCCTTCTGGTTTGTAGAGTTTCTGCTCAGAAGTCACCTGTTATCCTTATGGGAGTTCCCTTTTATGATGTCATTTTTCTCTTGTTGCTTTCAAAAATTTTTCTTTGTTGTTAATGTTTGTCAATTTGATTGCTATGTGTCTCAGCATGTTTCTCCTTGTGTTTATCCTGCCTTGGACTCTCTATGCGTCCTGGACTTGGGTGGCTCTTTCCTTTCTCATGTTAGGTAAGTTTTCGACTATAATCTCTTCAAATATTTCTTGGGTCCTTTCTCTCTCTCTTCTTCTGAGACCCCTATAATGCAAATGTTGTTGTAGTTGATGTTTACCCAGAGGTCTCTTAGGCTGTCTTCCTTTCTTTTCATTCTTTTTTCTTTATTCCGTTTCACAGCAGAGAATTCCACCATTCTGTCTTCCAGGTCACTTATCTGTTCTTCTGCCTCAGTTATTCTGCTATTGTTTCCTTCTACTGTATTTTTCATTTCAGTTATTGTATTGTGTCTTTTTGTTTGTTTTTTAATTCTTCTAGGTGTTTGCTCTTTAATTCTTCTAGGTCTTCGTTAAATGTTTTGTGCATCTTCGCGATCTTTACTTCCATTGTTTTTCCGAGGTCCTGGATCATCTTCACTATCATTATTTTGAATTTCTGGAAGGTTGTCTATCTCCACTTCATTTAGTTGTTTGTCTGCAGTCTTATCTTTTTCCTTCATCTGGTACATAGTCCTTTGCCTTTTCACTTTGTCTATCTTTATGTGAATGTGGTTTTCCTTCCACAGGCTGCAGAATTGTAGTTCTTCTTACTTCTGCTGTCTTCCCTCTGGTGGATGAGGCTATCTCCACAGTTTTCTTTTTAGTATCTGTGATTGGTGTGCTCATATTTTCTATTTCTTCTTTGTCCAGTCTTGGGAGATTGTATCTTTATTAGAATTTGTCCATTTCGTCTATGTTGTCCATTTTTTGGGCATATAGTTGCTTAAGGTAATCTCTTATCATCCTTTGCATTTCTGTGGTATCAGTTGTAACTTCTGCTTTTTCATATCTAATTTTATTGATTTGAGCTCCCTCCTTTTTTTCTTGATGAGTCTGGATAAAATTTATCAATTTTGTTTATCTGTTCAAAGAACCAGCTTTGATTTCATTGTTTTAAGTTTTCCTTTTTGTACATTCTTTGGCATTTTCTGCATTGACAATCATGTCATCTACAAATAGGGTTAGATTAATTTCTTTCTTTCAAATCTGTATGCATTTCATTTGCTTTTCATGCCTAACTGAATAGTTTAAGACTTCCTGTTATGTTAAATAAGAATAATGAGAGAGGATATTCTTTCCTTGTTCCTGATCTTAAAAAGATAGCCTTTAATTTCTTATTATTCTGTATGATGTTAGCTGTAGGTTTACTGTTTATAAGGTTTATTAGGTTAAAGAAGTTCCTGGGGCTTCCCTGGTGGCACAGTGGTTGAGAGTCCGCCTGCTGATGCGGAGGACACGGGTTCGTGCCCCGGTCCGGGAAGATCCCACATGCCGCGGAGCGCCTGGGCCCGTGAGCCATGGCTGCTGAGCCTGTGCGTCCGGAGCCTGTGCTCCGCAACGGGAGAGGCCACAACAGTGAGAGGCCCGCGTACCGCAAAAAAAAAAAAAAAGAGAGAGAAGTTCCTGCCTGCTACTAGATTGTTGAGAGTTTTTCTCATGAATAAGCATAACATTTTGTTGAATGCTTTTTCTGCATATATTTATATGATAATATGTTTTTTCTTATTTGGCTGTTTTCATTATGAATTACATCAGTTGATTTATGAGTATTGAACCAGCCTTGAATCCCTGGAATGAATCCTGCTTTACTCTGATGTATTATTATTTTTTATATATTGCTCAGCATCCAGGAATTTGTCAAAATTATCATTTGCATTCCTGTAAATTTTGTCTCCAGCACCTTCTGTTTCAGATAAGATTATTTCATCTCTTTTTGTTCTTTTTTTTTACACACTGTATTTTATTTTCACAAGAGATAAATAAACTGACACCAAGCATTGTAAATGGATGACCACAACAAAAGCAACCATGATTGAAATTACCAAACACAAAACACACTCATACTATGTCATAATATTGATAATCAGTGCAGTAATCCTCCACTGTAACAGCTCCTTTACTTTGCAGTGAAAATTGATTTGTATATTTTTTTGCCTCTGAGTCCCTGTGGGATTTTTTTTTATTCAAACAGAAAGTCACAAAAATTATAATCATCCTCATCAGTTCACTCAGTCCCATGTAATTAATTTTTTTCATCTTGATCTTTTGTTATCACTTTTATGAATTCATCAGTTTTCCATTAGAGTTCTGAAAATGCTTATTCATTCAGTTCAGCAGTATAGTCAGTTACCAGAAACCTGTACTTGCCAGAGTCTTTTCCATGAATTCCTTGAAGCTGAAACTCTTTCATAGAAACGTTTTTGTGAAAGCATCAGAGTACACCCAGAACTGTCTGTAAATGACAAAAGACTTAAAAATGACCATGGTTAAAGATTTGATGAAAGTTCATAACAATGCAATTGACAAGGAAATTTAGTTATTTCTGAGATATACATTTTAAAGTAATAACTAGAATTATGACTTATAACATTATACCAGAACATATAAGATTTTTAGAAATCTCATGTAATGTCTGAAACATATATATTAACATGTTTCCATACAAATAACCCAAAGAAAGTTTAGTATTAGTTGTTTTTTTTATTTGTTTGTTTGTTTATACTGCAGGTACTTATTAGTCATCAATTTTATACACATCAGTGTATACATGTCAATCCCAATCTCCCAATTCAGCACACCACCATCCCTACCCCACCGCAGTTTTCCCCCCTTGGTGTCCATACGTTTGTTCTCTACATCTGTGTCTCAACTTCTGCCCTGCCAACCGGTTCAACTGTACCATTTTTCTAGGATCCACATACATGCGTTAATATACGATATTTGTTTTCCTCTTTCTGAATTACTTCACTCTGTATGACAGTCTCCAGATCCATCCATGTCTCAACAAATGACTCAGTTTCATTCCTTTTTAAGGCTCAGTAATATTCCATTGCATATATGTACCACAACTTTTTGTCCATTCATCTGTAGATGGGTATTTAAGTTGCTTCCATGACTGGCTATTGTAATTAGTGTTGCAATGAACATTGGGGTTCATGTGTCTTTTTTTTTTTTTTTTTTTTTTTTTTTTTGCTGTACACAGGCCTCTCACTGCTGTGGCCTCTCCCACTGTGGAGCACAGGCTCCGGACGTGCAGGCTCAGCAGCCTTGGCTCACAGGCCTAGCCGCTCCATGGCATGTGGGATCTTCCCGGACCGGGGCATGAAGCCATATTCCCTGCATCGGCAGGTGGACTCTCAACCACTGCATCACCAGGGAAGCCCACATGTGCCTTTTTGAATTATGGTTTTCTCTGGGTATATGCCCAGTAGTGGGATTGCTGGGTTATATGGTAGTTCTATTTTTAGTTTTTTAAGAAACACCCATACTGTTATTCATAGTGGCTGTATGAACTTACATTCCCACCAACATTGCAAGAGGGTTCTATTTTCTCCACACCCTATCCAGCATTTATTGTTTGTAGATATTTTGATGATGGCCATTCTGACCAGTGTGAGATGATATCTCACTGTAGTTTTGATTTGCATTTCTCTAATGATTAACGATGCTGAGCATTCTTTAATGTATCTGTTGGAAATCTGTATATCTTCTTTGGAGAACTGTCTGTTTAGGTCTTCTGCCTATTTTTCGATTGGGTTGTTTGTTTTTTTAATATTGAGCTGCTTGTAAATTTCAGAGATTAATCCTTTGTCAGTTGCTTCATTTTCAAATATTTTCTCCCATTCTGAGGGTTGTCTTTTCGTCTTATTTATGCTTTCCTTTGCTGTGCAAAAGATTTTAAGTTTCATTAGATCCCATTTGTTTATTTTTGTGTTTATTTCCAATTCTCTAGGAGGTGAGTAAAAAAGGATCCTGTTGTGATTTATATCATAGAGTGTTCTGCCTATGTTTTCCTCTAAGAGTTTCTTGTTGTCTGGCCATATATTTAGGTCTTTAATCCATTTTGAATTTATTTTTGTATATGGTGTTAGGAAGTGTTCTAATTTCATTCGTTTACATGTACCTGTCCAGTTTTCCCAGCACCACTTATTGAAGAGACTGTCTTTTCTCCACTGCATATTTTTGCTTCCTTTGTCCTAGATTAGTTGACCATAAGTTCGTGGGTTTATCTTTGGTCTTTCTCTCTTGTTCCATTGATCTATGTTTCTGTTTTTGTGCCAGTTCTATATTGTCTTGTTTACTGTAGCTTTGTAGTATAGTCTGAAGTCAGGGAGTCTGATTCCTCTTGCTACGTTTTTTGCCCTCAAGACTGCTCTGACTATTCGGGGTCTTTTGTGTTCCCATACAAATTTTAAGATGATTTGCTCTAGTTCTGTAAAAGTTGCCATTGGTAATTAGATAGAGATTGCATTGAATCTGTAGACTGCTTTGTGTAGTATAGTCATTTTCACAATATTGATTCTTCCAATCCAATAACTTGGTATATCTCTCCATATGCTGGTATCATCTTTAATTTCTTTCATCAGTGTCTTATAGTTTTCTGCATACAGTTCTTCTGTTTCCCTAGGTCAGTTTATTCCTAGGTATTTTATTCTTTTTGTTGCAATGGTAAATGGGAGTGTTTCCTTAATTTCTCTTTCAGATTTTTCATCATTAGTGTATAGAAATGCAAGAGATTTCTCTGCATTAATTTTGTATCCTGCAACTTTGCCAAATTCATTGATTAGATCTAGTAGTTCTCTGGTGGCATTTTTAGGATTTTCTATATATAGTATCGTGTCATCTGCAAACAGTGACAGCTTTACTTCTTCTTTTCCAATTTGTCTTCCTTTTTATTTCTTTTCCTTCTCTTATTGCCGTGGCTTGGACTTCTAAAACTATGTTGAATAATAGTGGTCAGAGTGGACATCCTTGTCTTGTTCCTGATATTAGAGGAAATGCTTTCAGTTTTTCACTATTGAGAATGATGTTTGTTGTGGGTTTGTCATATATGGCCTTTTTTATATTGAGGTAGGTTCCCTCTATGCCCACTTTCTGGAGAGTTTTTATCATAAATGGGTGTTGAACTTTGTCAAAAGCTTTTTCTGCATCTATTGAGATAATCATATGAATTTTATTCTTCAATTAGTTAATTTGGTGTATCACATTGATTGATTTGCATATATTGAAGAATCCTTGCATCCTTGGGATAAATCCGGCTTGGTCATGGTGTATGATCCTTTTAATATGTTGTTGGATTCTGTTTGCTAGTATTTTGTTTAGGATTTTTGCATCTATATTCATCAGTGATATTGGTCTGTAATATTCTTTTTTTGCAGTATCGTTGTCTGGTTTTGGTATCAGGGTGATGGTAGCCTCATAGAATGAGTTGGGGTGTGTTCCTTTTTCTGCAGTTTTTTGGAAGAGTTTGAGAAGGATGGATGTTAGCTCTTCTCTAACTGTTTGATAGAATTCACCTGTGAAGCCATCTGGTCCTCAGCTTTCGTTTGTTGGAAGATTTTAATCACAGTTTCAATTTCATTAATTTTGATTGGTCTGTTCATATTTTCTGTTTCTTCCTGATTCAGTCTTGGAAGGTTATAACTTTCTAAGAATTTGTGCATTTCTTCCAGGTTGTCCATTTTATTGGCATAGAGTTGCTTGTAGTAGTCTCTTACGATGCTTTGTATTTCTGCGGTGTCTGTTGAATCTTCTCCTTTTTCATTTCTAATTTTATTGATTTGAGTCCTCTTCCTCTTTTCTTGATTAGTCTGGCTAATGGTTTATCAATTTTGTTTATCTTCTCAAAGAACCAGCTTTTAGTTTTATTGATCTTTGCTATTGTTTCCTTCATTTCTTTTTCATTTATTTCTGATCTGATCTTTATGATTTCTTTCCTTCTACTAACGTGGGTTTTGTTTGTTCTTCTTTCTCTAGTTCCTTTAGGTGTATTGTTAGATTGTTTACTTGAGATTTTTTCTGTTTCTTGAGGTAGGTTTGTATAGCTATAAACTTCCCTCTTAGAACTGCTTTTGCTGCATCCCATAGGTTTTGGATCATCGTGTTTTCATTGTCATTTGTCTCTAGGTTTTTATTTTTTAATTTTTGTTATACATGGGCCTCTCACTGTTGTGGCCTCTCCCGTTGCAGAACACAGGCTCCAGAAGTGCATGCTCAGCGACCATGGCTCATGGACCCAGCCACTCCATGGCATGTGGGATCTTCCTCGACCGGGGCATGAACCCATGTCCCCTGCATCGGCTGGCAGATTCTCAACAACTGCACCACTAGTGAAGCCCGCCAGGTATTTTTTGGTGTCCTCTTTGATTTCTTCAGTGATCTCTTGGTTATTTAATAATGTATTGTTTAGCCTCCATGTGTTTGTGGTTTTTATGTTGTTTTCCCTTTAATTGATTTCTAACGTCATAGCCTTGTGGTCAGAAAAGATGCTTGAAATGATTTGAATTTTCTTAAATTTACTGAGGCTTGATTTGTGACCCAAGATGTGATCTATCCTGGAGAATGTTCTGTGTGCACTTGAGAAGAAAGTGTAATCTTCTGTTTTTGGATGAAATGCCCTTTAAATATCAATTCAATCTATGTGGTCCCTTGTGTCATTTAAAGTTACTGTTTCCTTATTTATTTTCATTTTGGATGATCTGTCCATTGGTGTAAGTGATGTGTTAAAGTCCCTCACTATTATTGTGTTACTGTTGATGCCTCATGTATTTAGGTGCTCCTATTTTGGGTGCATAAATATTTACAACTGTTATATCTTCTTCTTGGATTGATCCCTTGATCATTATGTAGTGTCCTTCCTTGTCTCTTCTAACATTCTTCATTTTAAAGTCTATTTTATCTGATATGAGTATAGCTACTCCAGCTTTCTTATGATTTCCATTTGCATGGAATATCTTTTTCCATCCCCTCACTTTCAGTCTATATGTGTCCCTAGGTCTGAAGTGGGTCTCTTGTAGACAGCATCTATATGGGTCTTGTTTTTGTATCCATTCAGCAAGCCTGTGTCTTTTAGTTGGAACATTTACTCCATTCACGTTTAAGGTAATTATCAATATGTATGTTCCTATGACCATTTCTTAATTGTTTTGTGTTTGTTTTTGTAGGTGCTTTTCTTCTCTTGTGTTTCCCACTTAGAGAAGTTCCTTTAGCATTTGTTATAGAGCTGGTTTGGTGGTGCTGAATTCTCTTAGTTTTTACTTGTCTGTAAAGCTTTTGATTTGTCCATCGAATTTGAATGAGATCCTTGTTGTGTAAAGTAATCTTGGTTGTAGGTTCTTCCCTTTCATCACTTTAAGTACATCATGCCACTGCCTTCTGGCTTGTAGAGTTTCTGTTGAGAAATCAGCTGTTAACCTTATGACAGTTCCCTTGTATGTTATTTTTTTTTCCCTTGCTGCTTTCAATAATTTTTCTTTGCCTTTAATTTTTGCCAATTTGATTACTATATGTCTCAGCATGTTTCTCCTTGGGTTTATCCTGTATTGGACTTGCTGTGCTTCCTGGACTTGGGCAGCTATTTGCTTTCCCATGTTAGGGAAGTTTTCGACTATAATCTCTTCAAATATTTTCTCTGGTCCTTTCTTTCTCTCTTCTCCTTCTCAGACCCCTACAACGTGAATGTTGTTGCATTTAATGTTGTCCCAGAGGTCTTTTAGTCTGTCTTCATTTCTTTTCATTCTTTTTTCTTTATTCTGTTCTGCAGCAGTGAATTCCACCATTCTGTCTTCCAGGTCACTTATCTGTTCTTCTGCTTCAGTTATTCTGCTATTGATTCCGTCTAATGTAGTTTTCATTTCAGTTATTGTATTGTTCATCTCTGTTTTTTGTTCTTTAATTCTTCTAGGTCTTTGTTAAACATTTCTTGCATCTTCTAGATCTTTGACTCCATTGTTATTCCAAGGTCCTGGATCATCTTCACTATCATTATTCTGAATTCATTTTCTGGAAGGCTGCCTATCTCCACTTCATTTAGTTGTTTTTCTGGAGTTTTATCTTGTTCCTTCATCTGGTACATAGCCCTCTGCCTTTTCATCTTGTCTATCTTTCTGTGAATGTGGTTTTCTTTCCACAGGTTGCAGGGTTGTAGTTCTTCTTGCTTCTGCTCTCTCCCCTCTGCTGGATGAGGCTATCTAAGAGGCTTGATGGGAGTGACTGCCAGTTCAGCTCTTAACCTCTGGATTTGCCTGTCTCTACAGATTTCCTGGTGGAAGTTTGCCCTGTGACCTCTGTTCTCTCATGGGGACAAGAAAAATGCTTGGTTTTCAGTGTGTTCAGATTTCATTGTCAAAAAGACAGGAGTGACAATTCCCAAGTTTTTACATGTCTGAGAACTGGAAGTCAACATTTAAACACAAAACACAAAAAACAGAAATTTATTAACATGTATACTTCATGTATATGTGGAAGATACCCAGGGGAAATGAGTAACTCTCTAGATAGCCCAAGCCACTACCTTAAATACCATCGTCTGCTAAAGACAGCGAGAGACCTGTTACAGGAACTTACCAGGAAAAGCATGGTAAACAAGGGTGAAATTTGTTATGCAGATTGAAGTCTGTGCATTCTCTATTAGTAACATTCTTTTGTTATTTAGTCAACCTGAGATTCTTGGTACTGAGAGGCACAGAGATTTCCTTTGTAAATGTATATGTCCCTTACAAAATGTTAACTTCTCTGTTTTAGAGCTTTTGCTGTGTCTGCAGGCTCTGAAAATAATCAGTTTAAACATAATAATCCTTATGCCAAAGAGGCATATTTTGTGGTGGCATATATTGCTACCCTTCACAAGGGTGGAAGTCAACATTTTAAAAACTCACACTCTTTGACTAAGACAGTTCCTTAGGAATTTACTTCAAGGAAAAATGGAGCAAGTGTACAAAGATGTTCATTGAAGTTTAGTTTAAATTACTGAAAAATTGGAAACAACTTGTGCCCATCAATGGAAGATAGGTTAAATAAATAGTGGAGCATCCATAAAATGGACTATTCTGCAGCCATTAAAATGAGTGTATAGATCTATTTTTCAGTATAGGAAGATATTCATTATTATAGTACTATGTGAACAAAGCAGGTTAAAAACAGTATACTAGACTATAACATTTAAATCAAACATGTGTCCTCTTTCTTCATGGAGAAATGGGGAAAATAGATATAAAGTAACACATAAAACAGTGGTGTCATTTATGGCAAAGAAGGGCAGGCTGCTTCCAGATCATATTACACGGAAGCAAATGTTGAAGAAAATGATGCAGCTAGAAGGAATAACATGCATGAAGACCTTGAAATAGAAAAAAAAAAAAAGCATGGTGCATTCCAGGAACAGATAATTTCAATACAACCAAAGCACACAGAATAATGGATAGAATGATGTAAGAGGAGGCTGACTAAATAGGCATGTACTAGATCATGAAGGGTCTTTTAGACTTTGTGAAGTATCTACTAAGTGCCAAGTATGGGTGATATTAAACCCCATTCACTAAGAATTTACAATCAAGTGGAGAAACATGAAAATCATATCATTATCTATAATACAAAGAAA
The DNA here is from genome assembly GCF_964374135.1 of Grampus griseus. Classification (NCBI taxonomy): domain Eukaryota; kingdom Metazoa; phylum Chordata; class Mammalia; order Artiodactyla; family Delphinidae; genus Grampus; species Grampus griseus. The sequence goes on along the minus strand of NC_138999.1, from coordinate 71,513,738 downwards.
ATACATAGTGATATATATCTCATATGTAGATTCAGGAGAAAAAGATATCATTCCTCCTGGCTGGGGGATGAAGGTGATGGAATATATCCTAGAAGAGTTGGCATTTGAGACAAATCTCAAGAATTGAGAAGAATTTCTCAGAGCTAAAAATTGAAGAAAGGAGTTATCAGAGAAAGGGAGATTTATGAGTATAAACATAATTATAAAGAAGGAAAAAGGGGGTGCTTTTTTCAGGAAATGATGAGATATATAGTTAGACTAGTATAGTGTATTTTTAATAACTTCCATTTATTGGGTTTCAGGCATTGTTCTAAGTATCCTATATGTATTAATTAAATTAATCCTAACAAAGACCTTAAAAGGTAGGTACTATTATGCTCATTTTAGAAATGAGGAAACTGAGGACACTTCTACAATTCTCCACTCTTTTAAGTGGTGAAGATAGGACTCAAATCCAAGCCTATATAATTCCAGAGCTCTTATCTTTAACCTATTATGTAACCTACCGTCTTAGAGGATAAGGTAGAAGATAAGGCAGGAAAAAGAGGTGGAGCTAGAAGACAGAGGAAAGATTTAATGTCAGATTTATTTGTTAGGGAATGGAGAGCCACTGAAATTTTATAAACAAAGAAGGGACATAATCGAGCTCTGCTTTAAGAAGGTGGACTTGACAACAATGAATAGGAAAAAGGATGGATTAGAGTGGGACTTATCAAAGTCTGATCCCAGAACTGGCAGCATTAACGTTATTGATTTGCTAATTACAAATAAATTCTTGTCCCCCTCCAGACCTACTTAATCAGAACCTCTGGACAGAAGACCAAAATCCGTGTTTTAAAAAGTTTTCATGTCATTCTGATCCACACAAAAGTTTGTGAACCACTAGTTAAGAGAGAGGAAAGGGCAGCCTTGAGAAAACAATTTTGAGACAACTGTAATGAAGTGAAGGGTATTGAAGGTTTGGGTTAAGATAATTGCAAGGAAAGGATAGAATTGAGACTCCCCATGGCTCTAGAATTTACAGAACTCAGTCACTTCTTGGATGTGTAAAGTAGGGAGATGGAGAAATAATATAGAAATAGAAAAGTCAGGATTTGCAAGTTTGAGAGAAAGGATAATTTGGGTTTTGAATAGGTTTCCTGGTTAATGTTACCAAAAGAAATTTTGCAAGGCTGATAGCTTACTTCCCAAGCCTAATTTAAACAAACAAACGGATAAAACATATTTCTGATTGTGGCATGTGACAATTTGTTTGAAGGAAGTTTCTTTTAGCTATATTTTGATTTTGTGCATTTCAAAGATGTACAGAATTCATGTTAAATCTCCAATAATGATAGCTGTAATCACTCACATAAAACCACCAAGGAGCACAGAAACAGCTCATCAACTTTCACTGTACAACTATTAATAAAAATGGACCCTATCTAACATTTAACTACTCTCACCCTATGTTCTCAGAAATGCCATTATTTATATATCAGAAAGACACATTTATAGCCTTTACCTTAACCACCAGTGGCCTTATTCTACAAATAATTAAATTCTTCCTCTTCCGTTTCTGGGTCTCCTTGCTACTGATTTTCAAACTATTTCAAAAATTCCAGGGAGAAACACCTTACACAGTGCCTTCCACATACTAGGCAAGGGCTATAAATGTTGATTTGATTTAAAAGTGTTTTCTAGCTACATTATTTCAAGAGCACTCTCTCCAAGGAGAGACCTCTGTGCAATTAAGATCCCCATAGAATTATCTGTTAACAAATGACAATATACAACTAACAAATAACAGTGGAGTCCTTACCATAGGATTGAACCTTACTAAACAGAGGCTATTCTATTACAACAAACAGACATTTAGAATAGGAATAAAATGCTGCAAAGTGTTGTTAGCAGCAGAATATGAAGCCTGCTCATCTTTCCTCATCTCAACTTTTTACATCAGTTTCTGATTTAGATGCATTTATGACAGCTGTGATGATATTGCCAGACACTCTCTTACTGATTGATTATGATAAACCAGGTTTCTATTCCTCTTCCTTCAGTCAATTCACAACTGAAGTAGGAAAAACCTCTATATAGACCCTGAATTAACCATCCCCTCTTACATTCTGTTGTTGGTCTACCCAAATAGGTTTACCCTTCTCCCACTCTCTCTCCTTACTCCATAGCCTCCTTATAAACAAGTAACAACACCCTTGTGAATTTAGGAAGGATGACATATTCATGAGTCTGGATAAGATATGGTCTAGAATGAGTTTCTGAGGTAATACTAGCATCTCAAGATGCAGAAAACTTTTGCAGGTTTCAATGTATGACCAAATATTGCTTAGGGCCTGCATGTGAGTCCTAGCTCAACCACTAAATAACAATGACTTTACATATAACTCTTTCCCTCTTTTGGCCTCAATCTCCTAATGTGAAAAAGCAGATGACTGGACTAAACAATCTCTAAAGTCCCTTAGAGCTCTAAAGCTCTATTATACAAAACTCACTTTTAGTAGTCTGTACATTCATTTAAATCAGCTGGTAATTATGCATTATTTATATTGTGTTAGAAATCAAAGTATGTGGAAGCTGTGTAATAGAGTAGTTAAAAAAAAAATGAGGCTTGAAATCATTCTGCTACTTCCAGACTTGATCCATTACTTACTAGCTGTGTAAACTTGAGCAAATTATTGAATCTCTCAGAGCCTCGGTTTCCTCATCTGTTGAACTGAGATAATAACTGAACCTGTCTGAAAGTGTTGTTGTGAAAATTAAAATGATGCTTAGTGGGCTTCCCTGATGGCGCAGTGGTTGAGAGCCCGCCTGCCAATGCAGGAGACACGGGTTCGTGCCCCGGTCCAGGAAGATCCCACATGCCGCGGAGCGGCTAGGCCCATGAGCCATGGCCGCTGAGCCTATGCGTCCGGAGCCTGTGCTCCGCAACAGGAGAGTCCACAACAGTGAGAGGCCTGCATACCGCAAAAAAATAAAAAATGATGCTTAGTGATTCTCAATGCATGTTAGATATCATTGCTACTATAAAAGTTAATGTAATCTTAGAAAATATTCAATTTCCAGTTCTGTCTTTTACTACTACCTTACTTAAACTCTGTGTTTAAATTTTCTCAAAATTGAAGGTGCTAATAAAAATAGTGCCTACTATAGTAGACATTACTAATATTCCCCCTAAATTTAGCTCTCTTTCTACTTATGGATATGTGGAGAATTAAGCTTTCCCACCCTCTTTAACATAGACATGATCACAGGAGTAGTTCTGGCCAATGAAATCGGAGCAGAATTGTTTCACTTCCAAATTGAAACATTTAATCACCATGATTTAACTCTTGCTCTCTCTCCCTCTGAAATAGTAAACTCTAAAATCTCACACTGAGATCGTGGCATAAGAAGATGCTAAAACCTTTGTCAGTCTGGGTCCCTGGGTGAATACAGTGAGAGCAAAAGCATCTCCCTACCCTGCTGGCCCTCAATGAACATGTTGCATGAGCGAGATATAAACCTTTGTTGTTATAAGCCATTGAGATCTGGCAGTTTTTTTTCCAATGTAACCTAACCTAATCTGACTGATGTCATCCACCTGTAACAGTGGTTCCCTGCAGATTAAGAAAGGTTATGTTAATCACTCAGTACAGTACCCAACCATTATGGATATTTGTAATTACTTGTATCTGCTAAGCATCTTGAACATCTGCTTATGTTTTTGGCAATCCTTCACTTTATGAGGCATATATCACCTTCTACCACAGAAGCTGAAAATACCAGATTCTCCCTTTTCCAATTTGCCTGGCAAGTAAGGTTCTAGAGAATATTAAACCTCTGAAAATTAGAATCACCTGCCTCAGACTTTGAATGGAAGCTAGAAATTAGAGTACATTGGGGTCATCCAGAAATAATTCTGGTGGTGGGCAATAGCAGTAGCATCAACTATGTCCAATTACTGAAGTGGTAGTAAAAGTTCTGGTGGTAGTTTCCAGCGCAACCCATGAAAACTTCAAGTTTGGTTCTCTGGTCCCATTCAACTGAGAGTATATAAACTGCCCTTTTATGCTTAATTTAGCCAGAGTCAATTTTTGTTTCTTGCAACCAAGAACCCTAATATATATATATATATATATATATATATACATACATATATATATATATTAACCTTCAAGAGACATTATCCATTATTTACATTTACTGCTGTTATTCTCCATTCGATAAAGTCAGACAACTTGGATTATTTTTCTTCTTCTCCACAGAGCTTAGCACAGTGCCAATAATAGAGTAGGTGGCCAAAGTATCAATGTAAAGTTTAATAAATCATAGCCAAATGATTTCCAGGAATTCAATAGACCTCTCCTTACCCTCAACTCAATTATAAAGTTGTCTGCCTTTTATGATCTTCTATACCTCATCTATACAAAATTTTTCGGTGGAGAATTGCTATCAGGACTGATTTGAAAATATGTTACTTGTCTACATTATGCGTTTTAATATTTCATTTTGCATTAAAGTATAATTTGGGGGATAACTTTTCATTTTAATAAAATAGTAGTGAGATTAAAATATAGTTATAGCTATAGAGCAAACTTTGATGTTAATCACTACAAACAAATTTTTATAGTTTTAATCTACTCACCTAGATTCGTTTTTATTTGGAGACATGGCTTTGCTACATGATCCAAATAGTATTTTATTGAATATCCCAGTCTCCAGCAATTAATTATCTGGCAGTGCTTGAAAATAGGACCTCTGTTTTTTTTTTTTTTTTTGGTTTTTGGTTTTTTTTTTCTTACATCTTTATTGGAGTATGATTGCTTTACAATGGTGTGTTAGTTTCTGATTTATAACACAGTGAATCAGTGATACATATACATATGTTCTCATATATCTTCCCTCTTGTCTCTCCTTCCCTCCCAACCTCCCTATCCCACCTCTTTAGGTGGTCACAAAGCACAGAGCTGATCTCCCTGTGCTATGAGGCTCCTTCCCACTAGCTATCTATTTTACGTTTGGTAGTGTATATATGTCCTTGACACTCTCTCACTTTGTCACAGCTTACCCTTGCCCCTCCCCATATCCTCAAGTCCATTCTCTAGTCGGTCTGAGTCTTTATTCCTGTCTTACACCTAGGTTCTTCATGACATTTTTTATTTTCTTAAATTCCTTGTATATGTGTTAACATATGGTATTCGTCTTTCTCTTTCTGACTTACTTCACTCTGTATGACAGACTCTAGGTCCATCCACCACTTACAAATAGTTCAATTTCGTTTATTTTTATGGCTGAGTAATATTCCATTGAATATATGTGCCCCATCTTTCTTATCCATTCATCCGATGATGGACACTTACGTTGTTTCCATCTCCTGGCTATTGTAAATAGAGCTGCAATGAACATTTTGGTACATGACTCTTTTTGAATTATGGATTTCTCAGGGTATATGCCCAGTAGTCGGATTACTGGGTCATATGGTAGGTCTATGTGTAGATTTTTAAGGAAACTCCATACTGTTCTCCATAATGGCTGAACCAATTCACGTTCCCACCAGCAGTGCAAGAGTGTTCCCTTTTCTCCACACCCTCTCCAGCATTTATCGTTTCTAGATTTTTTGATGATGGCCATTCTGACTGGTGTGAAATGATATCTCATTGTAGTGTTGATTTGCATTTCTCTAATGATTAATAATGTTGAGCATTCTTTCATGTGTTTGATGGCACTCTGTATATCTTCTTGGGAGAAATGTCTTTTTAGGTCTTCTGCTCATTGTTGGATTGGGTTGTTTGTTTTTTTGTTATTGAGCTGCATGAGCTGCTTGTAAATTTTGGAGATTAATCCTTTGTCAGTTGCTTCATTTGCAAATATTTTCTCCCATTCTGAGGGTTGTCTTTTGGTCTTGTTTATGGTTTCCTTTGCAGTGCAAAAGCTTTGAAGTTTCATTAGATCCCATTTGTTTATTTTTGTTTTTATTTCCATTTCTCTAGGAGGTGGGTCAAAAAGGATCTTGCTGTAATTTATGTCGTAGAGGGTACTGCCTAAGTTTTCCCCTAAGAGTTTGATAGTTTCTGGCCTTACATTTAGATCTTTTATCCATTTTGAGGTTATATTTGTATATGGTGTTAGGGAGTGATCTAATCTCATATTTTACTTGTACTTGTCCAGTTTTCCCAGCACCACTTATTGAAGTGGCTGTCCATTCTCCACTGGACATTCTTGCCTCCTTTATCAAAGATAAGGTGACCATATGTGCGTGGGTTTATCACTGGGCTTTCTATCCTGTTCCATTGATCTATCTTTCTGTTTTTCTGCCAGTACCATACTGTCTTGATTACTGTAGCTTTGTAGTATAGTCTGAAGTCAGGGAGCCTGATTTCTCCAGCTCCTTTTTACATTCTCAAGATTGCATTAGCTATTCAGGGTCTTTTGTGTTTCCATACAAATTGTGAATTTTATTTTCTAGTTCTGTGAAAAATACCAGTGGTAGTTTGATAGCGATTGCATTGAATCTGTAGAATGCCTTGGGTAGTAGAGTCATTTTCACAATGTTGATTCTTCCAATCCAAGAACATGGTATATCTCTCCATCTAATTGTATCATATTTATTTCATCAGTGTCTTAAAATTTACTGCATATAGGTCTTTTGTCTTCTTAGGTAGGTTTATTGCTAGATATGTTATTATTTTATTGCAATGGTCAATGGGAGTGTTTTCTTGATTTCAATTTCAGATTTTTCATCAGTAGTGTATAGGAATGTCAAGATTTCTGTGCATTAATTTTGTATCCTGTTACTTTACCAAATTCATTGATTAGCTCCAGTAGTTTCCTGGTAGCATCTTTAGGATTCTCTATGAATAGTATCATGTCATCTGCAATCAGTGACAGCTTTACTTCTTTTCCGGTTTGGATTCATTTTATTTTATTTTCTTCTCTGATTGCTGTGGCTACAATTTACAAAACTATGTTGAATAAGAATGGAGAGAGTGGATGACCTTGTCTTGTTCCTTATCTTAGTGGAAATGCTTTCGGATTTTAACCATTGAGGATGATATTGGCAGTGGGTTGTCATATATGACCTTTACTATGTTGAAGAAATTTCCCTCTATGCCTACTTTCTGCAGGGTTTTTTATCATAAATTAGTGTTGAATTTTGTTGAAAGCTTTCTCTGCATCTATTGAGATGACCATATGTTTTTCTCCTTCAATTTGTTAATATATTGTATCACATTAAATGATTTGCATATATTGAAGAATCCTTGCATTGCTAGAATAAACCCCACTTGATCATGCTGTATGATCCTTTTCATGTGCTGTTGGATTCTGTTTTCTAGTATCTTTTTGAGGATTTTTACATCTATGTTCATCAGTGATATTGACTTGTAGTTTTCTTTCTTCGTGACATCCTTGTCTGGTTTTGGTATCAGGGTGATGGTGGCCTCATAGAATGAGTTTGGGAGTGTTCCTCCCTCTGTATATTTTGGAAGAGTTTCAGAAAGATAGTTGTTAACTCTTCTCTAAATATTTGATCGAATTCGCCTGTGAAGCCATTTGATCTTGGGCTTTTGGTTTTTGGAAGATTTTTAATCACAATTTCAATTTCAGTGCTTGTGATTGGTCTGATCATATTTTCTATTTCTTCCTGGTTCAACCTCGGCAGGTTGTGCATTTCTAAGAATTTGTCCATTTCTTCCAGTTTGTCCATTTTATTGGCATATAGTTGCTTGTAGTAATCTCTCATGATCCTTTGTATTTCTGCAGTGTCAGTTGTTACTTCTCCTTTTTCATTTCTAATTCTATTGATTTGAGTCTTCTCCCTTTTTTTCTTGATGAGTCTGCCTAATGGTTTATCAATTTTGTTTATCTTCTCAAAGAACCAACTTTTCGTTTTATTGATATTTGCTATTGTTTCCTTCATTTCATTTTCATTTATTTCTGATCTGATCTTTATGAGTTCTGTCTTTCTGATAACTTTGGGGATGTTTTGTTCTTCTTTCTCTAATTGCTTTATGTGCAAGGTTAGGTTGTTTATTCGAGAAGTTTCCTGTTTCTAGGTAGTTCATGATTTCCTCTTTGATTTCTTCAGTGATCACTCCGTTATTCAAAAGTATATAGTTTAGCCTCCATATGTTTTTATTTTTTACAGATATTTCCTGTAATTGATATCTAGTCTCATATCGTTGTGGTCAGTTAAGATACTTGATATGATTTCAATTTTCTTAAATTTACCAAGGCTTGATTTGTGACCCATAATATGATCTGCCCTGGAGAATGTTCCATGAGCATTTGAGAAAAATGTATATGCTGTTGTTTTTCAATGGAATGTCCTATAAATATTAATTAAGCTCATCTTGTTTAATGTATCATTTAAAGCTTGTGTTTTCTTATTTATTTTCATTTTGGGTGATCTGTCCATTGGTGAAAGTGGGGTGTTAAAGTTCCCTACGATGAATGTGTTACTGCTGATTTTCCCTTTTATGGCTGTTAGTATTTGCCTTATGTATTGTGGTGCTCCTATATTGGGTGCATAAATATTTACAATTTTTATATCTTCTTCTTGGATTAATCCCTTGATCATTATGTAGTGTCCTTCTTTGTCTCTTCTAATGTCTTTATTTTAAAGTCTATATTGACTGATATGAGAATTGCTACTCCAGCTTTCTTTTGGTTTCCTTTTGCATGGAATATATTTTTCCATCCTCTCACTTTCAGTCTGTATGTTTCTCTAGGTTTGAAGTGGATCGTTTGTAGACAACATATATATGGATCTTGTTTTTATATCCATTCAGCCAGTCTGTGTCTTTTGGTGGGAGCATTTAGTCCATTTACATTGAAGGTATTTATTGACATGTATGTTCCTATTCCCAGTTTCTTAATTGTTTTGAGTTTGTTATTGTAGGTCTTTTCCTTCTCTTGTGTTTCTTGCCTAGAGAAGATCCTTTAGCATTTGTTGTAAAGCTGGTTTGGTGGTGCTGAACTCTCTCAGCTTTTGCTTGTCTGTAAAGATTTTAATTTTTCCATCAAATCTGAATGAGATCCTTGCTGGGTAGAGTAATCTTGTTTGCACGTTTTTCTCCTTTATCAATTTAAATATGTCCTGCCAGTTCCCTGTGGCTTGCAGTGTTTCTTCTGAAAGATCAGCTGTTAACCTTATGGGGATTCCCTTGTGTGTAATTTGTTGTTTTTCCCTTGCTGCTTTTAATATATTTTCTCTGTATTTAATTTTTGACAGTTTGATTACTATGTGTCTTGGCATGTGTCACCTTGGATTTATCCTGTATGGGACTCTCTGTGCTTCCTGGACTTGATTAACTATTTCCTTTCTTATATTAGGGAAGTTTTCCACTATAATCTCTTCAAATATTTTCTCAGTCCCTTTCTTTTCCTCTTCTTCTTCTGGAACCCCTATAATTCAAATGTTGGTGTGTTTAATGTGGTCCCAGAGGTCTTTGAGATTGTCCTCAGTTCTTTTCATTCTTTTTTCTTTATTCTGCTCTGAGTATTTATTTCCACTATTTTACCTTCCACGTCACTTATCCGTTCTTCTGCCTCAGGTATTCTGCTCTCGATTCCTTCTAGAGTATTTTTAATTTCATTTATTGTGTTGTTCACCATTGCTTGTTTCATCTTTAGTTCTTCTAAGTACTTGTTAAATGTTTCTTGCATTTTATCTCTTCTATTTCCAAGATTTTGTATCATCTTTACTATCATTATTCTGAATTATTTTTCAGGTAGACTGCCTATTTCCTCTTCATTTGTTAGGTCTGGTGGGTTTTCATCTTGCTCCTTCACCTGCTGTGTGTTTTTTCTGTCTTCTCATTTTGCTTACCTTACTGTGTTTTGGGTCTACTTTTTGCAGGCTGCAGGTTCGTAGTTCCCGTTGTTTTGGGTGTCTATCCCCAGTGGCTAAAGTTCGTTCAGTAAGTTGTGTCGGCTTCCTGGTGTAAGGGACTAGTGCCTGTGTTCTTGTGGATGAGGCTGGTCTTGTCTTTCTGTTGGGCAGGTCCTCATCTGGTGGTGTGTTTTGGGGGTGTCTGTGGTCTTATTATGATTATAGGCAGCCTCTCTGCTAATGGGTGGGGTTGCTTTCCCGTCTTCCTAGTTGTTTGGCATAGGGTGTCCAGCACTGTAGCCTACTGGTCGTTGAATGAAGCTGGGTGTTGGTGTTGAAATGGAGATCTCTGGGAGATTTTTGCCTTTTGATATTACATAGAGCTGGGAGGTCGTTTTTGGACCAGTGTCCTGAAGTTTGTTGTCCCACCTCATAGGCACAGCATTGACTCCTGTCTGCAGCACCAAAAGCCTTTCATCCACATGGCTCAGAAAAAACTGGAGAAAATGTAGAAAGAAAGAAAGAGGATAAAATAAAATAAAATAAAGTAAGGTAAAATAAAATAAAATTATTAAAGTAAAAAAATAATTATGAAGAAAACAATTTTTAAAAAAATTAAAAAAGAAGAAAAGGACGGATGGAACCCGAGGACAAGCGGTGAAAGCAAAGCTATACAAACAAAATCTCACAGAGAACCATATACATACACACTCACAAAGAGAGGAAAAGGGAAAAACTAATAAATCTTGCTCTCAAAGTCCACCCTCTCAATTTGAGATGATTCGTTGTCTATTCAGGTGTTCCACAGATGCAGGATACATCAAGTTTATTGTGGAGATTTAATCTGCTGCTCCTGAGGCTGCTGGGAGTGATTTCCCTTTCTCTTCTTTTTTTGCACAGCTCCCGTGTTTCAGCTTTGGATTTGCCCCCCCCCCCCGTGTGTAGGTCACTGGAGGGTGTCTGTTCTTTGCTCAGACAGGACGGGGTTAAAGGATCCGCTAATTCGGGGGCTCTGACTCACTCAGACTGGGGGGAGAGAGGGGTACGGATTGTGGGGTGAGCCTGCAGTGGCAGAGGCCAGCATGACGTTGCACCTGCCTGAGGCATGCTCTGTGTTCTCCCGGGGAAGTTGTCCCTGGATCCCGTGACCCTGGCAGTGTTGGCCTGCACAGGCTCCCCGCAAGGGAGGTGTGGAGAGTGACCTGTGCTCACACACAGGCTTCTTGTTGGTGGCAGCAGCAGCCTTAGTGTCTCATGCCCGTCTCTGTGGTCCGCTCTGTTAGCCGCGTCTCATGCCCTTCTCTGGAGCTCCTTTAAGCAGAGCTTTTAATCCTCCTCCTCGTGCATCAGGAAACAAAGAGGGAAGAAAAAGTCTCTTGCCTCTTCGGCAGGTCCAGACTTTTTCCCGGACTCCCTCCCTGCTAGCCGTGGTGCAGTAACCCCTTCAGGCTGTGTTCACGCCGCCAGTCCTCTCCCTGCGATCCCAGTGAACCCCGAGCCTCAGCTCCCAGTCCTGCCCACCCCTGCCCAGTCCTGAGCAGACAAGCCTCTCAGGCTGGTGAGTACTGTTCGGCCCCGATACTCTGTGCGAAAATCTCTGTGCTTTGCCCTCTGCACCCCTGTTGCTTTGCTCTCCTCTGCGGCTCTGAAGTTTCCCCCCTTTGCCACCTGCAATCACCACCCCCGAAGGGGCTTTTAGTGTGTGGAAACTTTCCCTCCTTCACAGCTACCTCCCACTGGTGCTGGTCCCCTCCCTATTCTTTTGTCTCTGTTTATTCTTTTTTCTTTTGCCCTACCCAGGTACTTTGGGACTTTCTTGCCTTTTGTGAGGTCTGAGGTCTTCTGCCAGTGTTCACTAGGTGTTCTGTAGGAGTTGTTCCACGTGTAGATGTACTTATCATTTATCTGTGGGCAGGAAGGTGATCTCCACATCTTACTCTTACGTCATCTTCCCCTAGATCTCTCAGGGCCTCTGTTTTTCTCTTTATGACTTTGCGCCAATCTCCCCCACCCATTCATATGCAAATTAAGAATATTTATCACAATACCTGTACAAATTAGACACTTGTTATCGGCCTTTTGAAAGACCCTTGGCATTTTGACCCCACTATGTTTTCACTTATGTTGTATGTCCAGGGTACACACACTCTGAAAATGCTCAGTTTTACTGATGGAAAATCAATTGGTGCTTTTTCCATTCTCGTTTGGGGATATCTGTGTTCAGATGGAAGTTATTAGGTACTCTTCTGAATTTAATGAAAAACAAGTGTGTGCAACATTGATTTGACACACAAATAATTGCCAGATAGATATAAATGTATACTTAAGTGCAGATGGTTCATTATGTGAAAAAGAAATAGCTAGTATAAATATTTGAATATATGTGTAGCTGTTTCTTCATGTAAGAAAAAAACTGAAAGGTTCTCTTTCTACAACAACATAACATAAACATATAATGTAAACATGATAAGGTCAGCTATAGTTTGGCAACAAACTAAAAGTCTTAAAATATGCATGACCATTCATCTAGCAATTCCTCTCCTAGGTATTTATTCTAAGGAGATTATCAAAGATACATGCAAAAATTAATACATAAAGATTTTCATCAAGGTATTATTTATAATAGTGGAAATTAGAAACAATCAAAATGTCCAGCAATGGAAAATTAAGTTAATTATAGAAAGTTAATATGGAGGTAAGGTGTACTGCCATTAAAAATCATGTTGTTGGGCTTCCCTAGTGGCACAGTGGTTGAGAGTCTGCCTGCCGATGCAGGCGACACTGGTTCATGCCCCGGTCCAGGAAGATCCCACATGCCGTGGAGTGGCTGGGCCTGTGAGCCATGGCCGCTGGGCCTGTGCGTCTGGAGCCTGTGCTCCGCAACGGGAGAGGCCACAACAGTGAGAGGCCTGTGTACCAAAAAAAAAAAAAAATCATGTTGTTGAAGAATATTTATTAGTATGGGAAAATACAATCCAATGCTAAGGTAAAATATAAGTTTCAAAAAAGTATTACAATGTAATACCACTTTGAAATATACAAAGAAATGTAGTAATAAATGTAACTAGAGATATATATTTATATGCAGAAACATTAACAATGATTATCTCTGGATGGTGGTATTACAAATGATATTTTGGTCATTGTACTGTTTTTTGTCTTAATTTTCTGCATTTGGCATATACTTACTTTTGTAAATAGAAAAAAGTTGTACTAAAAAGATCAGTTATGATAAGGTTGCAAAGGAGTTTACTGTTATAGCAATTCATCTGCTCATATATTGTCTATTGAAAATATGGTAGCCCTTTTGAAAGTGGTTGGTGAAATATAACTTCCATTTGTTTGGATATATGGAGTCAGCCTGTAATATATTTGAGAATGAAGGGAGTGATATTGTGTTGTTTAAACTGTGATTGAAACTAATTCCTGGAGGTGGAATAAATAATTTAGAAGCAACATTGTTGATACTCAATCCCGATTAATTCTACTCTGTCTGAGTCTTTGAATTTATAGATTGTGAGCTGCTGTGAACCTACAGAGAGTTTCTGTGATGAATAGAGATTATGTGCTTCCTTGGAAATTCTCTGAAAATCAGATAAGACTCAATAGTCAGCTGCATGCCTTACTTTTGTATCTCTCAGAGACCACTTAATAGGTGCCAAGGTCAGTGACTAGGTGTAGCCCTGGCTGCAGGAAGAATCAGCTCAGGAGCTGATTAGAATTAGAGTCAGAAGCAGGATCCAGGACAGATTTATGAAAAAGCCTGTTTTCCTCAGTGCAATCAGACCAAACACACATGTTGCCTAGACACCTGAGAGGCTTAGGTTAATGGTGTCACATTATATGTAGATTAGAATATACAGATGATGAAGTTCATGCTCTCAGGAACTTATAGTCTTAATTAAATCTGAAGAAAATGATGGCTCTCAAAAATTCCCTCAACTATGCATACCAGATTGGTCCAGAAAACAAGTGAAGCAGATATGTGTTTATCTACTATAAAGATATATATATATGAGAAGACACTAGTAACAATGTACAAACCATTTGCAGAGAAAAAAGAGGACATATTTAAAAAAATAATGGAGAATCAAAAGACTACCTGGAATAAAGACACAGATGTAGAGGGTGGACTTGAGGACACGAGGAGGGGAAAGGGTAAGCTGGGATGAAGTGAGAAAATAGCATTGACATATATACACTACCAAATATAAAATAGATAGTTAGTGGGAAGCAGCTGCATTGCACAGGGAGATCAGCTCGGTGCTTTGTGACCATCTAGAGGGGTGGGATACGGAGGGTGGGAGGGAGACGCAAGAGGGAGGAGATATGGGATTCATTTTGTTATACAGCAGAAACTGACACACCACTGTAAAACAATTATACTCCAATAAAGATGTTAATTAAAAAAGAAGACTACCTGGAGCTTTGTACAGGCTTAGAATTTTCTACCCAGTGTTTCCTAAAACACCTCATTCTTATTCTCATTATTTTTCTGTTTGATGGTAAACTAAATTTACCACTTTCACTCTCCAGATGCCTTTAGTTTTTATTCCTCCTCCCCTCTTTCCCTAAGTTGCAACACAACTCCTATTCACTTGGAAAAGATGAAAAAAATCTTAAGAATGAGAAACTAAGTACACCTCACCTCTACTTGAGAGAAGATGCACAAACATGTGTAACTTGCCAAATAATTGATTCAGATATCTCAAAAACACTCATTGTATTTTAAAGTAACATTGGCAGCTATGGTAACTTCCACTGTTGAGACAACCTCTTGTTACTTAAATTAAAAATTCATTTTTTAAAAAGCCAAATAAAACAAAAATAGACTGAAAAACAGATGTTTAAGTGTATGGTATAGAGAGAAAAGCACAGTTGTAATGGCTATATGAGTATGAATTACCTCAACGTTGGATGTTCTGTCTACAATGCCAGTCTTCTATATCTTTTTCAGTATGTAAAGTGGGTAGTTTGCATTTTATCAGCTGTTGGTTCAGTATTAATGAAAGGCTGATTTTTAAAAAAAAATAAAGACCAATCAACCAACACTTAACAAGTATATCTGAGAAACCTCTTTTTTTTTAAGGCCATATTTAGAGAATATACATATATTCAATTCATTTCTTTGCATTTTTAACGATGGCAGTTCTCGTGTGTAGCACTGAACACCTGGTGCTCTTTAAAAAGCAAACAGATTTTCAAATGCATTACAGAACTTTTCAATATGTTACAAGTTGTTCAGAAAGGTACACAAAACATCCTCTTGCAGTTTTGCAAAAAACTCTTTTCTTGTGAGAGAGAAACAACGGCAGTTGTTGCAATTCAGATAAAGTGATGACCACTTTATCTGAATTGGGTAAAGTACAAACAAACAACAGATGAGTAAACAAAAATATATTGTAAAATAAATAAATTATTTAAAATTTTGAGGAAGAAATTTCATTCTTGTGGGATTGTCATTGAGAGGTGTCCTAGAATAAGCAATTCTGCCAGGACAAATTATCTGTTAGCGTACTTTCAAGACACTGCTGGAGAAATGGGGCCAAATTTGCCTGCACTGGGTAGACATGACCTAAACTTGCAAAAGCAACAATAGCATACAGGTCTAGTATAAATTCAAGCCTACTTTTCTTTTTTTTTAACTTAATTTTATTATTTTTTTTATTTTTTAACATCTTTATTGGAGTATAATTTTTTTACAATGGTGTGTTAGTTTCTACTTTATAACAAAGTGAATCAGTTATACATATACATATGTTCCCATAGCAAAGATCAATAAAACTAAAAGCTGGTTCTTTGAGAAGATAAACAAAATTGGTAAACCATTAGCCAGACTTATCCATAAAAAAAGGAAAAGACTCAAGTCAATACAATTAGAAATGAAAAAGGAGAAGTAACAACTGACACTGCAGAAATACAAAGGATCATGAGAGATTACTACAAGCAACTATATGCCAATAAAATGGACAAACTGGAAGAAATGGACAAATTCTTAGAAATGCACAACCTGCCGAGGTTGAACCAGGAAGAAATAGAAAATATGAACAAACCAATCACAAGCACTGAAATTGGAACTGTGATTAAAAATCTTCCAACAAACAAAAGCCCAGGACCAGATGGCTTCACAGGCGAATTCTATCAAACATTTAGAGAAGAGCTAACACCTATCCTTCTCAAACTCTTCCAAAATATAGCAGAGGGAGGAACACTTCCAAACTCATTCTACGAGGTCACCATCACTCTGATACCAAAACCAGACAAGGATGTCACAAAGAAAGAAAACTACAGGCCAATATCACTGATGAACATAGATGCAAAAATCCTCAACAAAATACTAGCAAGCAGAATCCAACAGCACAGTAAAAGAATCATACACTATGATCAAGTGAGGTTTATCCCAGGAATGCAAGGATTCTTCAGTATACACAAATCAATCAACATGATACACCATATTAACAAATTGAAGGAGGAAAAACATGATCATCTCAATAGATGCAGAGAAAGCTTTCAACAAAATTCAACACCCATTTATGATAAAAATCCTGCAGAAAGTAGGCATAGAGGGAACTTTCCTCAACATAATAAAGCCTACTTTTCTTATTTGAATACAGTAAAAACCTAGATTTGTCACCTGCTCTTTCTACCATACCATATTCTCTATATACTACCAATAAAAGAATCTTGAAAACAGATTTATACAATCTCAACTTGTACAAGGCTCATATCTGAATTATGTTCATTGTTTCTCTGTGTTCCCATGACACATATATCTTATTATTAACACTTCTTATATGGTTTCAATATTAGATTATACGTTCCTATCTCATAAGGTTGCTGTGAAAATTAGATGAAATAATATGCATACCGTGCATGGCATAAAGTAGGCATTCAGTAACTGGTATCTCCTATTATATTGATGAAGGAGGTTTCTGTCTGTATGAATAATTTGAGTGATCTCAGAAAAGTCCCCCTATTCTCCAGAATATCTCCCCCATGACCTTTTCACTGATTAATGCCACCATTAGATTTTAAAATATTTCCTTTGTCTTTCCTTTCTCTCTTTCCTCCCTTACTCCCTCCCTCCCTCCCTCTCACCTTCCTTCCTTCCTTCCTTTCTTTTTCTTTCTTCCTTTCTTCCTTCTTTCTCATATACTGTTAAAATACCCATTGTGGCAGATATTGCTTGTTGCTTACTTATTGCATGCCCATTACATGTCTTTCTTTTTCCTTACTAACAAAAAGCTTACTTTGTTCATGGTAGTAGTGCCAGCTAAAAACAACTCTATTTCCCAATTTCCCAGTAGCTGTGTTAAATAATTAGGAGTAGCCATGAGACATAACTCTGATCAATGAGATGTATGAGGAAGTCTCTGGAAAGGGCATCTCTTTCTGATTTTAAAGGTGAAACCTTTCTAAAAGAAAGTCTTTCACCATTTTTGCCCCTTTTTGCACTCCTCTCTTTATCCTGCCAGCATCTCAGTTGTTAGGCTCAGAGATACAATAGTTATTTCACAATCATGAGGCAACAAGCATGAGAGCAAAAGATTATACTGCTAAATATGGCAAAGGATGATATTAGAAAGAATATAGGTTTTTGATAGTATCATTAAGCTACACTACCAGCCCTAGTTTGCTTACCCCCAAATTTATCTTTAAGCACTTATAGTAAGATTTTTTTGTTATTTACAGCAGAATGCATTCTTAACTGCTACATCAATCTTTTTAGATGGAGTAACATATTATTAGTCATCTACTGTGTTCAATCAATTTCAATATGAAATATCCACAGAGAATTTTATAATGCAGTGAAGGGAAAAGCTCAGAACATTGCTTAGGTAGAACAGCTCTATAAGAATGCTAAGAGATGGTATGAGAGTCCTTTCTGAAGGAAGGAGATATTTCATTTCAGATAGAAGGTATAGAAGACAGGCATAGGCCACCTAGCAATTTGTTCAGGGGCCACAAGGTTAAGAGTTTCAGAACTATTCAAAATTTTTGTTAGCACATTTTGCTATGACTCCAGGTCTGATTTTATAATAGCTTTCATAGCATATCCAACGGAATAAAACCAGCAAGAGTTACAGTTTTATACAGTAGCCAAAGGGTTAGTTGACACAAATATCTTCCTGGGATTATTATCAGTTCTGATTTTTTTTTCTTTCACTGTGGACCAATATCTGCTTCTTTATTTATTCTAATAAATACTAAAAGTAAGGTGGCCCCAATTTCACCTCCAAATATTTCTGAGTTTTATAACGCACTTGTCACTTAACCTTGCACCAAGTAGACAACATATTTAGAAATGGGATAACCTACTAGAAGTAAGAGACATAAGTCATCCTTAAAATAAAAAGAGTTTTTTGTTTAATCAGGGATGACTACATTAGAAAGAGCTATTTTGGACTGATCTCCTATTATCAACAAATTGTTTTACTTGGCTGAGTGAATTAATCCACTTTCTATTATTTTTATTATTATCATTATTTCAAAATTTTAGTGAACTTACAGCTTATGGTCAAATTAATTTAGAAAGTTTATGTTGAAATGCTTTGAAAAACTGAGAAGTCCTCTATAAATGTAAAAGTGTCACTTTAATTACGTACTGTAGTATAGCATATTTTCTATCAATGATGCACCAATGGAGTAAAAACGTGTATACACAGGCTAAGTAAAGTTAGATTTTTATACATTTGTTCATAGGTAGGGAAAGACAAAAAATTAAAAATTTCATCAAGTCCTTAGATTTCTGAGAGATAGCATGCTGTAGTGGAATCAAACACACTCAGATACACTACTTATTAGCTAAATTACCTTGAACAAATGAGTCAACCTTACTGATCTTCCAATCTCTCTTCTGTAAAATGGGAAACATACTTCGTGTTAGGATTGAATGATTGACATAATGAGTACAAAACAGCAAACACCGGCCTGGTGATTAATAGCACTAATTAAATATTTGAGGCATGTGGGTGTTTTGTGTTGAATTGTGTTCCTTCTCTCCCCTCAGAAAAAGAGATATGTTGAAGTCCTAACCTCTAGTGTCTTAGAATTTATTAGTATCTTATTTGGAAATAAGGTCACTGCAGGTGTTATTAGTTAAGATGTTGTCATACTGGGGTAGAGTGATCTCTTAGTCCAATATGTCAGCTATACTCATAAGAAGACAACGATGTAGAGACACATAAGGAGAATGCCATGTGATAGCAAAGGCAGAGAGTAGAGTTATGCAGCTGCAAGCCAAAAATACCAAAGATTGCCAGCAAACCACCAGAAGCTAAGAAGAGGCTAGGAAGTATTCCCTTACAGATTTAAGAGGGAGCATGGCCCTACAATACCCTTGTTTCAGAATTCTAGCTTCCAGAACTGTGAGACAATAAATTTTGGTTGATACAAGCTACCCAGGTTGTGGTACTTCATTACAGCAGCCATAGAAAACTAATACAATGTGTGTCTTTTTCAAATAGTAGACCATTTATCAATGCAATTTTGGATAAATTATGCACTTATAAAATAAACATAGTGCTTACTATGTACCAGGGACTGTACTAGGGTGTTGGGAATACACTGGTGAACAAAAATAAGGGCAGTCTCTATTCCCATGAAGTTATTAATCTTGTGGAGTAAATACCAAATAATCACACACAAAATAATGGATAATGTGTATTCAATGTGTACAGAGTACAGATTTCAATCCCAAAACACAAGAAATAAAACTTCTTTTATTTTTTAATAACTGAACTTAGTTTCTACTCTGAACCCTCTTTCTACCAAGTGTTTCCTCATCTTCCCCTAGGACTGAGTCTGAGTTTGTGTTGGGGGCTATGTGGTATGTAGGCATCAATGATAGAGGAGGACATCTGGGTGGGTCCTCATTTATCCATGCTGGAATCTTCTAAGACATAGTTCATTTCTAAGTCAATTTTTTTCATAACCACAAATATCCATCAGATCCAGTTTTATCTCATCTATCCATGACCCTCTGAGGTACACAGACCCCCAACAGGGCCCTCAAGTCTAAATCTTTGCCTAAACTATTAATCAGCTTTTGCTACATTAGAATTTTGCTGTCTTCCTGGAATCTACCAGGGAAGGGGGACATCAGTTTCCTTTTCAATGAGACACCCCCAACCAATATTCCAGGCAAAGGAAACAATGTATGCAAAGGTACCATGAAGGAAGTAACAGCAAATAGGGAATTAAAAGAAAGCCAACTTGTCTAAAGCACCCTGGAGAGTGAGGAGAAGATTTGATTAAAATGAAGTTCTAGAGGTAGACTCTAATAGACAATGCAATGATTTGGAGGTTATAATAAGGATTAAGTTTTAATCGTAAATGCAGTAGAAAGATATGAAATGATTTTAAGAAGGACAACTGATTAGCAATTTAAAACTATGACTTCAGCTGCTGAATGGAGAGAAAATGGTCTAGGGAAGAGGGGAGAGAAGAAACAAGGAGATACATCAGGAGGCTATCTTGCCTATTCCAGGTAAGATATAGTGGTAGCTTTGGATAGTGTGTTAGGAATAGAACTGGTTACACATGAATATATTCCAATAAATTTAGGAGGTAAACCTAAGGATTTGGTGATGGATAGGATAAGAGAAATAGGGGTGGGAAAGGTGTCAAGGATGACACTTAGGTGGCTTGCTTGCAGAACTGGATAGAAAACATTAAATCATGGAATGCTTCCCTACAGGTGTGTTTGTTTGTTTGGTGGTAAAGGTAATAGAGATATGATCATTATTTCAGCCTTAGATGTATTGAGTTTCAGGTACAATTGAGATCTGAAGTAAGTACATGGAATATGAGTCTGACACTCAGATGTGTGGCCTCTGTTTTTCTAAATATTATGTAGATGAAAGTAAATCTCATTTTACAAGGAAAAAACTGAAAAATTCACAAATATGGGGAGAATAAACAACGTGCTACTGAGCAACCAATGGGTCAATTAAAAAAATTAAAAGAGAAATTAAAAATACCTTGGGACAAATGAAAATGAAAATGGAAATACAACATACCATAATTTATGGGATGCAGCAAAAACAGTTCTTAGAGGGAAGTTCATAGTGATAAATGCTTTCTCAAGAAATAAGACAAATTTCAAATTAAAAAAAAACCTAACTTTAAACCTTAAGGAACAAGAAAAATAAGAACAAACAAAGCCCAAAATGAGTACAAGGGAGGAAATAAAGATCAGAGAAGAAATAAATGAAATAGAGCCTAAAATCAAAATATAAAAATCAATAAAACTAAGAGCAGTTTTTTAACAGAGAAATAAATTAGACAAACTTTTATCTAGATTCACCAAGAAAAAAAGAGGGCTCAAATAAAAAAAATCAGAAATGAAACAAGAGCTATCACTACTGATACCATAGAAATATGAAGGATCATAAAAGACTACTATGAACAATTATATGCCAACAAATTGAACAACCTAGTAGAAACTGGTCAATTCTTAGAAACATACAATCTTCCAAGGCTGAATCATGAAGAAATAAAATCTGAATAGGCTAATTACTAGTAATGAGATTGAATCAGTAATCAAAAAAGTACCAACAAACATAAGTCCAGGACCAGATAAATTCTAATAAACATTAGAATTCTAATAATTCTAATGTTTATTAGAATTCTAATGTTATTAATAATTGTAATATTTATTAGAATTCTGGTGAATTTTAATAAACATTCAAAGAAAAATTAATACCTACCCTTCTCAAACCCTTCCAAAAAATAGAAGAGAGAACACTTCCAAACTCATTTTATGAGACCATCATTACTCTGATACCGAAACTAGGCAAGAACACCACAAGAAAAGAAAATTACAGGCCTATGTCACTGATGAAGATAGATACAAAAATCTTCAACAAATTATTAGCAAACTGAATTCAACAATACATTAAAATGACTATGCACCATGATCGAGTGAGATTTATTTCAGGGAAACACAGATGGTTCAACATCCACAAATCAATCAACATGTACATTAAACTGGCAAAATAAAGGATAAAAATCTTATGATCATTCCCATAGATGCAGAAGAAAAACATGTGACAAAAATTCAACATCCATTTATGATAAAAACTCTATACAAAATGGGTATAGAGGGAAACAACCTCAACATAATGAAGGCCATATATGACAAACCCACAGCTAACATCATACTCAGTGATGAAAGGCTAAGAGCTTTTCCTCTAAGATCAGGAACAAGACAAGGATGCCCACTCTTGCTGTTTTTATTCAACATATTATTGGAATTAGGCAACAGGTAATTGCAGTTTGTCAACTAGGCAAGAAAGGAAATAAAAGGTATTTAAATTGGAGAAGAAGAAGTAAAATCATCCCTATTTGGAAATGACATAATATTATATATAGAAAACCCTAAAGACTCTACTAAAATGTTAGAACTAATCAACCAATTCAATAAAGTTGCAGGAAAAAAATCAATATACAAATCTCTGTTACATTTCTATATAATAATAACAAGCTATCAGAAAGACAAATTAAGAAAGAGACTGCTTTACAATTACATCAAAATAATAAGATACCTAGGAATAAATTTAATCAAGAAGGTGAATGATCTGTACACTGAAAACTATAAGACACTGATGAAAGAAATTGAAGACACAAATAAATGGAAAGATATTCCATGCTCTTGGATTGCAATAATTAAAATTGTTAAACTGTCCATACTACCCAAAGTAATGTACAGATTCCATGAAATCCTTATCAAAATTACAATGGCATTTTTCACAGAACTAGAACAAATGAACCACAAAGGGCCCCAAAGAGCCAAAACAATCTTGAGAAAGAAGAACAATGCTGGAGTCACCATGCTCCTTGATTTCAAACTATTTTGCAAAGAAGTAGTGATCAAAACAGTATGGTATTGGCATAAAAAACAGGTGTATAGATCAATGGAACAGAATCAAGAGCCCACAAATAAACCCACACATACATAAACTCTTAATTTATGACAAAGAAGCCAAGAATATATATTGGAGAAAGGACAATCTCTTCAGTAAATGGTGTTGGGAAAAATGGACATCCACATGCAGAAGAATTAAACTGTACTACTATCTTACAACATACATAAAAATTAACTTGAAATGGATTAAAGACTTGAGTGTAAGACCTGAAACCATAAAACTTATAGAACCATAATATATATATATATATATATATATATATATATATATATATATATATATATATATATATATATATATATATAAGATTTAAAAATAGGCAGAAGATCTGACCAGACATTTTTCCAAAGAAGATATACAGATGGCCAACAGGTATCTGAAATGTGCTCAACATCACTAATTATTAGAGAAATGTAAGTCAAGTCCACAATGAAACATCACTTCACACCTGTTACAATGGCTATTATCAAAAGAAAAAGAAATAACAGGTGTTGGGGAGGATGTGGAGAAAGGGAACCCCTGTTCACTGTTGGTGGGAATGTACATTGGTGCATTCACTATGGAAAACAGTAAGGAGTTTCCTCAAAAAATTAAGAATAGAACTACCATATGATCCAAGAATTCTACTTCTGGGTGTTTATCTGAATAAAATGAAAACACTAAATCAAGAAGATATATGCAGCCCTATGGTCATTGCAGCATTATTTACTATAACCAAGATATGGAAACAGCCTGAATGTCCATTGATGGATGAATGAATAATAAATATATGATATATATATAAATATGCAGTAGAATACTATTCAGCCATAAAAAAGAATGAGATCTTGCCATTTGAGACAACATGAATGAAGGCATTATGCTAAGTGAAATAAGTCAGAGAGAGAAAAAGTCAAGCACTTTATAACCTCACTTATATGTGGAATCTGAAAAGAATAAATAAAAACAAAGAAAGCTCATAGATACAGAGAACAGTTTTGTGGTTGCCAGAGGCCCAGTGGGGGATGAGTGAAATGGAAATGGATGAAAGGGGTCAAAAGATACAAACTTACAGTTACAAAATTAATGTCATAAGGATATAATGTTCAGCCTGATAACTATACTTAATTTAAAAATAAGGTAAATCTGATTTCTTTGCCTCTTGGAAGAATTACTTAACCTATGAGTAAGCAACTATTGGATGGTGGCTTGGGAAGTATCAAGGCCCAACAGATTTGGCTTTGAATCACTTCCACTTACTGAGTGAGTGGTCTTGGTTTAAGTCCTTGAATATTCTGAGGTTAAATTTTTTCATATTTAAAGTGGGGTTGATAAACTCTGCCTAACTCTGGGTTTTTATGAGCATCAAATAAGATAAAGTTTAAGAATGCATGAGACATTACACTGAGATTTAGTAACAGGAAAGTTCTGGTGTCTGTTGACTTTTAAATTAAAACTATAGATTGTGAGAATTTTAAGGGATGAAAGAAATTATATAGTTCAATATCCATATTTAACTTATAAATGACTGAGGCACAGAGAAATTATATGATTTGTCTGAGGTCACAAAACTGGTTTGTGGCAAAGTTGGGATTTTAATGTTTCCAACTCGCCATCATGGCCCTATTCAGTTTGTTGCATGGACTTGTTTACCACTTTGTGCAGCTGAATCCTAGTGCACAAAGAGTATCTGGAAATTATATGGCTATTAATGACATTTCATGGAGGAATATTTCATGTCAGAGAGAGAGAGAGAGAGAGAATAATAGAAGAAATGGGGTGATTAAGCATTTTAAGAAGTCAAGGAGAATAGTAAAACTTTCAATCTTGCCAAGCACATGTTCCCTCATAAATATTTGCCTTATGTAAATAACACATTTATAACCCAAATTTCTAGACTAAAATTTGATTTACTCCCAAGTGAGTTAATGGGAATTGAATACAGAGATGAGGTTTTTCTCTTTCCTGCACCTAACATATCCTTTGAAAACATTTTTTTTAGATTAAGGTTTTTTGTCTCCTTTGTGGACGCTTATGAAAAATGCCAAGAAGCTTTAGAATAAGTGTCTTTAAATCACTGCCATATGGATTTTTCCTTACTTTACATTTATCTGATATATTGAAATACTGAGATGAGCCTTTAGTATCAGAAAAGAGGGGTCAGAATTTGCAGAGAATATTTGAAGACATTGCTCAAAGTTCACAGAAAATTATTATGCTGTGGGTCTTTTACCTGAAATAAAGTAGCTAAGTAATTGTAATTGATATTATCATCTACTGGGTCTAAAGTATAAATAAGGGTGACATTTTCCTACTATTTGATTTTCCGTTCTTTATAAAAGTTGTTTTAAATTCTAAAGGGATCTTTAATGTGTTTTCATCTCAACATATTGAAAGTATTTTGAGGTTGGAAAAAACTTGTTTATTTTGTCCTTGAACAACCTCCCCACCCCCATGTTCCTTCCTTCTACACATACAAGCACACAATGTCAGTACATTGCTTAGTGCATTCAAAATATTTGATACAAAATAGTTTAGTTTATTTCCACAAGATATCTAATACAGAATTCTCTGTTCTGAGAATAACAATTGCTCTAAGGGTGGGTCAACAAAGCAGAATTCATTTCCAAAATAATTTAATGGGTTGGGCTAAAGCTGCTATTTAAGCAATCATCTGTACAGCTTAGAAGAGCTGCTGTCAACTAGAAGAGACTGGGACAGCTGGGACTTCATGATTTCAGGTCAGTATAGGAAGGAAAATTATTACAAAGTGAAAGCGGAAAAGAGGGATGGCAAATGTGGAATTAAGAAGGAGCTATGTTTTGGGGATTATACATTTACAAACTGGTTTCATATGTATGATTTCAGGTGGAGTTTTCTAGGACCCAAGATACTTTATTTTCCTATTCTAGGTTTATCCCTATCTCTAAAACAATTTCTGACACTAGTAAAGAAAATTGCATCAGGTCAAGGCAAAGTAAAAGGTATGTATAATTATTTCAATTTGTCAAACTCAGGATATGGGTCTTGTTTGGAGGTTTTACCATGTGTGTGTGTTTGTGTGTGTGTGTGTGTGTGTGTGTGTGTGAGAGAGAGAGAGAGAGAGAGAGAGAGAGAGACAGAGACAGAGACAGAGACAGAGACAGAGACAGAGACAGAGGTGGAACTACTTTTTCCCCTAAACAACTCCAGCCTCTGCATATGCAGACAGACCCATCCTGACTTGGACATGCGTTGATCAGTCATTGTGAAGGTGTATATAGGAAAAGGAACTTGGCCGCTGGCCTGGGTCTTGGAGTAAGATGCCTAGTGCTAAAAGGTGAACACTCTAGTTAATAACTTGGACTTATATTTGGCATGGGATAAATCCATAAAGTGCCTTTGACTATTTTTCTTAAGCCTCGCTGGAGAAATCCTACCTCTGCCAGAGATTATAATTTGATACATATGCCCCATGGGAGGAAGTGAGTATATCCCTCCACCCACTCCCTCTGCATTGCTCCTTCTTTGGCACAGGAAAGGCACTGTTTCTGGCAACACATGAGGTGCATTTCAACAACTGCTACCATTTTTGTTCTCTGGGTAAACTTAGTTAGGTTCACAACATTTCAAATTTTGCCTATGGTCTTTGCCCTCAAGCGTTTATCCCTGCCCATCTAAATATAGGGAAATTTTTACAACCATGTGGTTCTAGTATGATGTTACATGTAAAAAAAATGGGAAAAATATCTTTTCCCATTTCTTTTAAAGCTAAGGTCCTGAAGTTCAAATGTGACTTTGAGAGTGCTATTTAATTGCAGGGGGGAGTGTATTAGGTTAAAACTGGGGCTACGGAACCAGAGGACTTTAAATTTTATGTCTAAGTTTATCACAGGAATGCTAGTACATTTTGATTAACTTTAGCAAATATGTCAGTACTTGACTATGCTTATGAGAAGGGACATGCCAGGTTAACAGATGAGGGGTTTTTTCTTTTGCTTTTTTTTTTTTAATCTTTATTGGAGTATAATTGCTTTACAATGTTGTGTTAGTTTCTGCTGTACAACAAAGTGAATCAGCTATATGTATACATATATGCCCATATCCCCTCCCTCTTGAGCCTCCCTATCCCACCCCTCTAGGTCGTCACAAAGCATTGAGCTGATTTCCCTGTGTTATGCAGCAGCTTCCCACTAGCCATCCATTTCACATTTGGTAGTGTATATATGTCAATGCTCCTCTCTCGCATCGTCCTAGCTTCCCCTTCACACTGTGACCTCAAGTCCATTCTCTACATCTGCGTGTTTATTCCTGTCCTGCCACTAGGTTCATCAGTACCGTTTTTTTAGATTCCACATATATGAGTTAACATACGGTATTTCTTTTTCTCTTTCTGACTTACTTCACTCTGTATGACAGACTCTATGTTCATCCATCAGATGAGGTTTTTTTTCAAGGGTAGAGACAGTGGTAATAATAATGGTTGGCAAAGACAAAATTGTGCAATTATGTCAGGAGTCTACATAGTGTAGCAGAAAAGTGTTGTGGAATTCCAGTTCATGTGTCCAACACACAGTGAGGCCAAAGAAACCTGAATGTTGGGGTTTAGAGCAGAGAAAAATTTATTGCAGAACCAAGCAAGGAGAATGGGTGGCTCATGCTCAAGTGACCTGAACTCCCTGATGATTTTTGGAGAAGAGTTTTTATAGGCAAAATGTGGGAGGAGATCTGCAGGGTGTGTGACCCTCCTCTGATTGGTTGGTAGTGAGGTAACAGGATGATGTTCCAGGAATCTCAATCATCAGCCTTCTGGTTCCAACCAGTCTGGGGTTCATGTGCTTGTGCTCCTCCTGAAGTTACCATCCTCCACCTCGATGGAGGCCTTAGTTCCTGTAGAACTCAGAGATATGTATCAAATTATTATGCACATCCTCGGAGGAAGAACCAGGACAAAACCCCATGCTTCACTATTGTTTCTTTCTGCATTCCTTCACTCCCCTAATTAGTAACTGTTTGAATCTGCCCTTCAGAACTCAGGGAAGATTTAGGACACAAATCTTTTTCCAAGAAACAAGAAAAGGGGACACGGAAAGGTTTTTGTACTTTGGAGAGCCACATAGGTTCCTGCTGCGTTTCAAAAGAACTAAGACTGGGAGTCAGAGCTCTTATTCGACTTCAGACTCTAACTCTGGCTTATTGGCTAATGCAGATCTAGTTGCTTAACTTCTGTGGACTTCAAATTCCTTATTGATAAAGTAAGATAATGGGACTAGGTAATCACCATGGTCCCCTTCAGCTCTAACATTAAACAATTATCTAAATACAGTGAAGATTTTCTCTCATCAGATTACTGCACACTGAACCTATTGGATAATGCTCCCTCAGAGCTCTGTTCTCAGGGTCTCATAACTCAAAAACAGGTCAAGTGAATAAAGGTTCTTTTTTTCTTTGTTTGGTATTTAAAGAGAACAAATTTTACTTGTTTTTAAACAATTTACAATATACAAGCCAAATGTTCAAAAAGAACCAATCCTTAAATATGGCAAATCATGTCATCATATGTCTGAAAGAGCTAAATGCCCTAATACAGAAAGCCTGTCCTCTAATCAAAGAACAAACACCTCGTCTATTAAGAGAGAATAAGGAGAATAGTTTTTTTTTTACAGATTCAATTTTTTAAAAAAATTCATTCACTATTCCTAACCCTCGTTCAATACAAGTTTCACAGCCATCACTGTAGTTCAGAACCTCATCAAATTATATCTGTATTACTCCACCAGCCTTCTAGCTATTCTCTCTCTTTTTTTTTTAACATCTCTTTATTGGAGTATAATTGCTTTACAATGGTGTGTTAGTTTCTGCTTTATAACAAAGTGAATCTGTTATACATATACATATATCCCCATATTTCCTCCCTCTTGCATCTCCCTCCCTCCCACCCTCCCTATCCCACCCCTCTAGGTGGTCACAAAGCACCGAGCTGATCTCCCTGTGCTATGCGGCTGCTAACCACTAGCTAAATATTTTACATTTGGTATTGTATATATGTCCATGCCACTCTCTCACTTTGTCCCAGCTTACCCTCCCCACTCTCCATGTCCTCAAGTCCATTCTCTATGTCTGAGTCTTTATTCCTGTCCTGCCCCTAGGTTCTTCAGAACCCCCTTTTTTTTTTTAGATACCATACATATGTGTTTAGCTATTCTCTTTTATTCCAGTCTTTTTCTTTTCTCCCCATCCTGCATAACATGCTTCATTTAGCTTGATTTGCATAATTCCTTCCACCCCTGGTCAAGGAAATCCACTGATTGACTAGAATCAAATCAAAACACTTCAGCTTGATAAACAAGATCTTTCATTGATATGTTACCCTGTTTCCATTAACCTCATCACATTCCTCCCTAACATAACTCTGTGCTCTGGCTAGATTTGCTTCATTAATCCCCTGATCATATTTTGTTTAATCCTGTCTCCATGTTTCCTTAACAGAGTTTATACTCCATGTTTGGAATATTTTCTTGGTTAGTCCTCTGGCATCACAAGTTTCAAAACTCATGGATTAGGTTGAATTTTCTTAAATAGCTTTAATAGGTATTTTCCTTTCGTATTGCATATGCACTGAAGACACTGTAGAAAATGCAAATACAGAAAGAGAGCCAAATGTAAAACTAGCCCACACCCTAGAACAGAAATTCTCAAAAAAGTGCATAGAAGAATCACCTGCTGTGCTTGTTAAAACTTGAGAATCCCAGGCCCCTCACCTGCTGTGCTTGTTAAAACTTGAGAATCCCAGGCCCCACGCCCACATATTTTTGCTCAATAAGTTTATGATGGAGCCTGAGAATCTGAATTTTTCAAGTGCCTATGTGGTTCTGATACAAGCAATCTCCATACCACACTTTAAAAAATACTTCTTGAATAGTTTAGATGTTCTTATTACACTTCTTCAAGGAAACTATCAGTATGTTAAGGTCCTTGAGAGCAAGAGTCATATCTGTCTTGTTCACCACTGTATCCTACAGGGATTTGCATGTACTAAGCACTTGATAAATAGTTCTTGAATGAATGGACGCATTTTTAATTTAGTTTATTTTTTTTCAAATTACAACAGCAACTCATGCTTGTGGTTATGAATGAAAAAAATAGAGTACAAAGATATATAAAAGCAAAGTCTACCCTCTGCTTCACACCTCTCAACTTCCCTCCCATGCTTCTGAACTAATTTGTGAGAGGCTTGTTTGTATCGTAGCCCACATTATCCTTACTATATGAATTTGTTGAATTGTGGAATAATGGAAGTATGTTATTATACCACCATAAATAGGAAGTATTAACATTTCCATGTATTTCTTTGAATCCTTGAATGTGCAAGCTAGTAGAGAATTCAAAAAAGCTAAGTTTGACCCCCACTCTCATTTCATAAATGAAAAACTTGAATTCCATGAGGGCAAATGGTGACTTTGATATATATGTGGAAAAAGACTCATCAGATTAGATATGGCAGACAGGAGCAGTGAAATACAGGAATAAAAAAATAATTTTAAGGCTTTCATTCTAGACGAATAGGTGAATGATGGTGTCAATGGTGGTAAAAGCCAAAGTGGTGTCTGGGAGATGAACTGAATTTCTTTTTGACAGATTAAATCTCAAGTGTCAGAAATTCATAAAAAGGGATTTATTAAGAATTTAACTGAAGTTAGTATTGTAAAGTGGAGAACAGGGACTGGTCTGGGATTATAAATCAAACATTTTAGTTCCGGCTCTGTCAGTAACTATCTGTGTGATCTCGGAAGGTCATAATTTCTGTGAGCCTCAAGTTTCGCCATTTGCAAAATCTGAATAAGTCAATTCTGATAATTTATAAAATGTTGTAAGGAACACAAAATGTACATAAAGCACCTATGATGTAATAGGTGCTCTTAATTGAATTATGGGCTCAGCTGAATCTGAACATATGTGAAAGTGCTTTGTAAATTATAAAGAACTCTGTAAATATAAATGATGATTATGGTGATGGTTACCATCATTACTGAATGTTCATACTGTGCTATGCTAATAGCCATATGAAATGACCCAAAGAGACATAATCAGAGCCTGTCAAGATATTCAGAAGTAATCATCCTCCAAGCCTAAGTACATAGGCAATTGCCAAGAAATGTCTACAATTAACACCTAGGAATACTTTGACAATTCCTGTTAATATATGTGTATGTGTGTCTGAGACTGAAATTTCCATTAATGCTTAAAGAATTTCAACCTAGTCTTTCTCACTTAGTTTTACTTGATATAACCTCTTTCTCTTGGCCCTCGCCCTTTGCCCATTTAAGAGATATTATATGCTACTTCATGGACTGCTGTTATAAACAAATTTTATGTGTCTGACAGGGTTGAACAGGTATTCTTGTGTCATATTTTAATAACAAATACTCAATGTTTTTTTAATACCTGAACAAATGGAAATTCAACTTAATTAATCCTCATTGCTGTACATGACAACCTCCCTCTTCCTGTTTCCTTACTCCTCTCCCAACACCACCTTGCACTGTAATATTTCAGAAAAATATCCTCAGTTCCTTCTTTCTTCTTTGCTCTCCTCCCTTCTATCAAACATGTTCACAAATACACCCATCTACCACCACCAACACTACAACTAACAATATTAAGGAAATATTTTTTATGTGGTTTTGTGTTTAGTTCACTCAGAATTTTCTGAGTACCTAATATGTGCAAGGCCCTATGCTAGACTCTATAAGCAACACACAAAAAATTGGACTAGCATTTGTGAGCATCTATTATGTGCTAGACACTCTGCTATGAATTTTCCTAACAACAACTCTTGTGATTTAAGTAAAATTAACTTCATTTTATTGATGAGTAAACTGAGACTCATAGAAGACAAGAAACCTGTCCAAGGTTCCTGTCCTCAAGACAGCAGTTGTGGTTGGCAGACAAAGCTTATAACCACAAAACAGTTTACATACATGACATGTTGATAGGAGCCCCTTATGAACTTCGGTAATTGGGAAAGGCTCCAAGGAGGATTAAGACCTGAGCTGAGTGTTGAAGAAGTTGTGGAACTTGGATAGACATAATTGCAAGTGAAGATACTACAAAAGAGGAGAAAAGAACTGTGGGAGTTGATGTGTGTTTAATGAGAAAACCAACATAACTATAACAGAAATAGTCTTTTGGGGGAGAAATAGAAAGTGGTCACACTTCAGAGTTCTTTAAAATTATACTGGCAATTGGGAGGGCAAAAAATGTAGGTTTTTAATCAGGTATAATAAGTACTTATTATTCAATAATTATTTCTTTAGAGCCACCTATATGTAAGACACCGTGACATAATGAAAGCAGGGAGATAAATCTGATAGAAGTTTGTTGTATAAAGAGGTAATAAAGAGACCAGTTAGAAAACCATTGCCATAATCCAGTCATTAATTGATTTAAAATAGGACTTGGTCATTTTATATGCTGCAGGAAGGATTGTGGCAGGAAAGGAATAAGGTTGTGTCAAAAGCATCTCCCAGTTTTCACATTTGAGTGACTAGAAAATGTCATTGATAAAAATAGATAACTTTAGAATAGGTACTACTTTAAAGGTAAGGTACAAGGGGGTAAAAAATTGAATTCCAGATATATTGTTTGAGTTGACAGTGGATCCTCTCAGTGGTGATGTCTGGTATGTAGATTATGCAGAATGCTAGAATAGATTGGGGCATTATGCCTAGCTCAGGTCATGGACTCCTAAAGAACAAAGTCACTAATCATCTAAAAAATTGTGTTTACCACATAACCCTACAATGCTTCCAGGTGAGACTGTCTCCAGTGACTTTTAAATATAGATTTCTTGCCTTAACTTTTTAATCAGGATTCTTTTGCAACTACAGCATCATTCTGCAGTTCATACTCATTTGTCCCTGATTCTTACCTCCCTTCTTTCTACTTTGTGCACTACTAGTTCAAGAGCACACAAAGCATTACACTCATATTCATGCATCATGTTTCCTTTTTAATGGCACCTACATCATGTCTCAATGCATAACTGACAACTTAGATTACAACCCACTATACCTTTTGCATGTATTTTGATAAGTAGAGTGCATTATACACTCTATGAGGCAAAGTCATCTGTTGAACAATCATTGTTAATAAGAATTGAGCATTTGTTGTCTATAACTAAGAAATTAAATTTTCTAGTGTTTGCAAGAATAAAGTCCTGCAAGCTCATCATGAAGAGTAATTTTCTTAGTTTGTTTCTTAGAGGAGAGGCAGCATTGTGTAGTAGAAAGAGCACAGTACAGAGTCCAGAGATCTGAAATATATACCTGATCTGCTATTAAAAAGGTATATGACCTTGGAGGAGACTTTCTTACCCAGGGGACTAGTTCTGTGATCCCTTCCAGCTCTAACACTAAACTTTAATAAAAGTTACTTCTGAAGAGTACTGTCAGTTCACTGTGGTATACTTGTCTACTTGAGAAGAAAAGACCTTTCTGTGGGACACCCATTAGTGTAGATTTCAATAATTTTGACTATGGTTGCTTCAAAATTTTTATTCATACATGCACATATAATGCTCATAGCTTAATTTTACTAAATGGATCAACTACTCTGATGATTTACTATTCTATTTAATAAGACAGAATTAGGGTTCGAATAGGACCCAGTAGTTCTTAAATACCTATCTTCTACTCAAACATGAGAGTACAATGTTACGTATCAGCCTGACAACCTTTATCAATGAAACTTTTTTTGCACTTGGGATTCTTTTTTTCCTTAATATTATGTAGCTCATCTAATGGGCTTGAAATGACCACCTGTAAGTTGCCTGATAAGATGTGTCATTGGGAAGGAAAAGAGAAAAAGCATTGTTATATGGCAATTTTGTACTTTTGTGGATATGGTATAACCTCAGTAATATGGAAAATTGATGGATGGTAATATGGGTGGCAGCCTACATTCACAGTGTACGTTGGAAGTTTATTGTCCATCTGAATATTTAATTCATATTATATGAACCAAATCAGAAGGTATTTATAAAAGATGAAGCTTTGAGATGATTTTTTCAAAGTTCCCAATAATTATCACGTATAATTAAAATAATGCTATTGCTCTGAGGCAAGTCCAGCAATCAAGAGACTTGGTGGAAAATGTGACCACCTGTTGCTGTAGCCGTGTGTTTCATTTATTCATGTTTTCATTCAGTAAGTATTTCTTGAAAGCCTATTGGGGATATGGCAGTGGAGTAAAAAAAAATGTGTACCCCCATGGTGTGTACATGTTTCACAGGGTGAGACAGACAATAATAAACAACATAAACAAAATAAACAAGTAGGTCATATAATATATTCATGCTTTGGATAAAAATCACACAGGAAAGGAGGACAGGACAAAGAATGCTGGAGCTAGAAGTTTGTAGTTTTGAATAAGGTATTCAGGAAATGCCTCACCAAAAATGTGAGTTTGAGCAAATACTTGTAAAAATCTGAGGAAAGAAACTTCTTGGTGGAACAAATAGTAAGTTTAAAACCTCTGAGGCAGTATTATTCTGGCTGTTATGACCTCTTTGTTCTTCCTCAGCATACTAGGCATTCTCCTGTCCTAAGGGCTTTTGAATTTACTTTTCCACAGGAGTAGTAGATGAGGTCAGAGAAGCAACAAGAAGCCAGACCCTACACAACAGAGCAGTGGAAGTGATGAGAAGGCTCTAAATTCTGGAAAAATTTTAAGGAAAGTCAATAGTATTTGCCGACTGACTGGACGTAGGGTGTGAGAGAAAGAGTGGAGTGAAGGATGCCTCTAAGTTTTCTGGCCTAACAACTGGAAGGTTGGAGTTGCCTTTAACTGAAATAAGGAAGCCTATGGGTGAAGGAAGTTAAGAAGTAATTGGGTAATCTGCATTTCAGTTTGGGACACATATGTTTCATTTAATCTATTAGACATCATCTTTTACATTTAGATATCTATAAAAGAGGCAGCTTACAATCATAATTGCC
This sequence comes from Grampus griseus, assembly GCF_964374135.1. Classification (NCBI taxonomy): domain Eukaryota; kingdom Metazoa; phylum Chordata; class Mammalia; order Artiodactyla; family Delphinidae; genus Grampus; species Grampus griseus. Next base: position 71,479,041 of record NC_138999.1, on the reverse strand, counting down.
ATTTCTCTACCCTCCCTGAAGCCAACCCAACTCATTACAGAAAATAAAACAGGGCTAATACCAGTAATTGTGTTCTTTAATTGCACTTTCAAACTTTTAGTTCTGTAGCTCAATGTTATAAGTAGAGTGAGTCTCTATGCATGTTGATGTTGGAAGTACATATCATTCTAGGAACTCTTCTGATTTCCTTAGCCCTTCATTGTTTATATTATTTTTTTTCTATCATAAGTTTGTCTAAGTCTAAGCAAGCGAATTATCCAGCAATTCAATTATCAACACTGGTACTTTTAAAGAGAGAAAGCATGAGTGGAAAAAGTGAGCATGATGTAGAGGAAAGTGTGTTGGACTTGGAGCCAGATAACATGGAAATTAGCAAAGTAATTTGCCCATGTAAACAGAGCTAATCTCAATTTCTTTATCTATAAAATGTACCTTCATTCTGTCAATCATATTAAAGATGAAATATTGGAAGGCATTTTATCTGGAAATTATATATATATATATACAGTATAATATGTAAGATGACATTATTTATGTTATTTTTGGAAAATGAGGAGATACTATCAAGCAAAGTGATAAATCATTAGTATTGCTATCTTTCTTTTCCTTACAGAGAATTTTAAGTCCTGGCACTTTTAAATCTTTCCTGTTTGGCCATGCATTTCTGAGCACTTCTTAATCCTAGTAAGTTATTCTTATAAACTAGCTCAAAGCATAGTCTAACCTAGTAATAATTATTGTATACTGCCAAACTCATCACTTCCAGTGGAAAGGTAGATTAAATTTTAAATTTCTGTTTTGTTTTGTTATGTTTACTATGACCTTTCACCACAATAATTACGATAAAAATTGATGTTAATGTAGCAATAAGGAAAGCACAACAATGAATGACATTAGGCAAATCAGTTTGATACCAGACCACTGGGCAGATTTGTCAGGAGGCCAGGCCCCTAGAGTATAAGAAAAGCTGCATTTCAAATAAGGTTGACATAAAGACTATCATTTCCCTAATGGCTAAGAGAGTAAAGTCGAGGACTCTCTATAACATTACCTGAAGAGATGGAAGAGGTGACCTTCAATTTCTTGAAACACCCTGGAGTCAGCACATGCTTTTTAACTTCATATTACCTTTTTTGCTATGTGAATTGGAAATCCTATTGTAGAGCTTATGTAGCTCATTCTAAATTCGAAAGAGGTGGTTGGGAGCAAGGAAACCATTTGTAGAAAGCATCTGAGTTAGCCCACAACTTAGTGCTTCACTAAATAGTTCTGTCTGAGTCAGGATTCACGGTAGTAGTCCAAACTCAGTGGGGAAATTTGGGAAAGGTTACTTTGGTGTCAGAGTGTCAGGCAGTGGAATTCTGACATGGGTGAGCCAGAAACAGGAGGTTGGAAATCTTGTGAAAAGTAGGGCAGTAACAACTAAAGTGTTAGAATAAAATTAGACCTTTCTAGGTGATCACATACAGTCCCATGGCTTTAGATATCATTTGTACCCTGATGATTACCAAGTTAATATATCCAATCTCTATCTCTCCTCTGGTCTTCAAACTAATATATTCAACTGTCTGATTTATATTTCCAAACTTAACATGGGCAAAATGGAACTCTTTTTTTTTTTTTTTGCGGTACGCGGGCCTCTCACCGCTGCGGCCTCTCCCGCTGCGGAGCACAGGCCCCGGACGCGCAGGCCCAGTGGTCATGGCCCACGGACCCAGCCGCTCCGCGGCATGCGGGATCCTCCCGCATCGGCAGGCGGACCCCCAACCACCGCGCCACCACGGAAGCCCGCAAATGGAACTCTTGATTTCCACCCCTCTATTCTGTCCCTTCCTCAGTCTTCTCCATCTCAATAAATGGTACCACCACTCACCCAGTTCTTCAAACAAAAATCTAGAAAGATTCCTGATTCCTCTTTTTCTTCATCACCAGTATCTATCCTCTCCCCATACTGAGTCCATTAGCAAGTCCTATGAGTTATATTTTCAAAATATATCCTAACTGTGTCCTTCTCTCTGTATCTCCACTACCAGCAGCTAGTCAAATCCAGTATCAACTCTCATCAGGAGTACAGGAATTATCTCCTATCTGACTTCCCTGATTCTATTTTTCCCTTCCCTTTCTCCAGTTCTCTACACAGCAGCCATAGTGATCTTAAAGTGTAAATTAGATCAAGTCATTGCCCAACTTAAAACCCTCCAATGACTTTCCATTACACTTAGAATAAAATCCATATCAATGCAAATAAAACCCACCATGAGATACCACTTCATACACACTAGGATGGCTGTAATAAAAAAGAGAGTTAATAAAAAGTATCGACAAAGAGTAGAGGAATTGGAGCCCTCATTGTGGAGTGGTGCAGCTACTTTGTTGGATGGTCTGGTAGTTTCTCAGACAGTTATACGTGGAGTTGCCATATTATCTAAGAGAAGTAAAACATGTCTTCACAAAGACCTGTATATGAATATTCATGGTAACATTATTCAGAATATCCCAGAAGTGAAAATAACCCAAATGCCCATAAACCGATGAGTGGATAAATAAAATATCATATATTCATATAAGGGAATATTATTCTCCAATAAAAAAGAAATAAAATACTGATACCAGCTGCAATGTGGATGATTCTCAAAAACATATGTTAAGTGAAATAATCCAGCTACAAAATACCACAGATTATATGATTCCATTTATATAAAATGTCCAGAATAGGCAAATCTATAGAGACATAAAGTAGATTGGTGGTTGCCTAGAACTTGAGGAAATGGGAAGATTATGAGATGATGGCTAAGGGGTGGGAGGTTTCTTTTTGAGATAATGAATGTGTTCTAAAATTGATTATGGTCATTGATGCATGACTCTGAATATTCTAAAAGCCATTGAAGTTTACACTTTAAATGGGTGAGTTGTACGGTATGTGAATTATGTCTCAAGTAAACTGTTTTAAAAATAAAATAAAACAAAATCCATATCCCTTACCATAGCCTAAAAATAATCTGATCCCTACCTACCTCTGTGAACATATTTACTTATCACTCTTCCTTTTGCTCATTATACTCTACTCAAACTGGCTTTTTTTCTATCCTTTTAACCTATCAACCTTGCTATTTCTACTCCATGAAATTATCTGCCCCCAGATTCTCATATGACTGTCATCTTCTGGTCATTCTTTTCTTAGCTGAAATGAAACCTCAGAGAGGTCTTCCCTGACCACATTTTCTAAAGTAGTCCCCTCCAATCCCCCATTCAGTATCTATCATTTTTTCCTCTATTTTACAATTCCTATTATAGTACTTAATCATATATCAAAATTATTTTATTCATGTGTTCTCTTGCTCACTTTTTTCCTGCCTCTACTTGAATGTAATCTCCATAAGAGCAGGAATGTTGTCTGTCATGTATATCACTATATCTTTAGCACCCAGAACAATGCCTTTCACATAATAGAAGCTCAATACAATAATTATTGACTGATCAATGAAAGAATAAATTTATGAACCAGGGAAATTTTCTATCTCAGCTCTAGCTGCCCCTATTTCTTCCTGTTCCAATGAGAAAAAATATTCTGCAGGTACCAGATTAGAGGGCTGAGATACTATCATTTTTCTAATAAGGTAATAACGATGATACTACAGTTATTATTATCTATTCAGAAGCTTAGTTAGAGGGATTTTCAGGACCACTGTGTTAAATGTAAAAAATCTTTAAAATCCAACAAGCAGCTATGCTAGGTTTCTGTCCAGACATCAATCCCAGAATATGAGTAGTTGTGTGATATTTGTAATCACATGAGGAATGCCATTCTAAAATAATTAGGCTAAAAGTTGGTACCTTTCTCTGCTGAAGTTAGGGTAGTGGAATGCCTAGAAATCAGTGAGCATTGTTCCAGAAATCTAGATTTTTTCCCAGGTTTCTATATGCAGGTATGTCTTAGCTGGCTAACCTCAGTTGGAATAGATGTAGAAATGGCAGTTTACTAATTGGCTTTCCTAAGGCTCTAGGGATGAATTAGAGGAGGAAACTGCTGTCCTAAAAGCTATGATGAGGAACTTCACTCAGATCACAGAAAATCACCATTCTTGTTAAAATCCCATGAGATTCAAACATCTTTGAAAATGTACAAGAAAATGGATCATGATACTGTGATATTAAGGCAGGAATTTATGTTAAGGGATTTTAAGTAATTTTGAGGTTATCATGCTTTTTTTGTAAAACAAAAAATGGGGACATCAATTCTGTGCCTAACTATTTAAATATGTGCTAAAACAGCTCCTATATCTCTATGGCTTTAAAGTATAGCCACACTTCTTTTTCTAATTTCTTATTCTTCACACAAATATTTTAATGTCTATTTTATTCTTTCTAATTATGGTTAGTTCCACCACTACATATATGGCATTACAAAGTAAAAATTAAATGGACAAGTTTGGGGCATTTTAAGATGTTGAAAAACCTTTTGACTTCTGTGAGATTGATATAAAACTCAAATAATTCAAATTTTGACAGGTTTAGACTCACGAATTATTTTCTTGCTTGGCTTCAATTACTTTACTCTAATTTCCAAGTGATTTTATAATTGACACCTCAGCCTTTAACCTCTTCCAAAGCACTAATATAATTTATGACTTCTTGCTTTCTCTTATATTGGTAAAAGAGCAGTGGGCAATCAAAAGTTATGATCATTTGGAAATTCTTGAGATTCAGAGAAACTAGTTAATATGAAAGTTCTGGCCAAAGACTAAAGATAATTTTATTTATTATGCTGAAATATCCTTTCACAGTGGCCAATTTTTTCTTAGTAATTGATAAGCATTTTAACTCTGGGTACAGGATGACAGCAATATTACCTCTGATTTATTTTATTACCACAGGATTGTTTCAAAAATTATTCTTTTTCATGGTGTCTAGAGAGAACCATTTCTTGTGGTATGGAGGGAAATGAGAAATGTGTTTTTCTCTTTAAAAATGGCTATAATGTTTACCTCACTTATTAACTAAGTCCATCATGATACAATCCATCAGTGGCCTAATCCTGTGGAGAAGAGTTAAAACTTTGAAAAGGAAAATAATGTCTCAGATAAACCATTTTAATGACTCTACCTTTGGGAACTTCTGAATCTACACTTTACACAACCTATTTACTTAAAAATAGCTAAATTTGAACTGGACATAACTGTAGTGTGGCAGTTAGAAGTGTATATGTTGTAGACCTTTTTCCATCCACTTAAGTACGCAAAATACCAAAACTGCAGTCCCCTAGAAACAAATTGTTGTATGAACCTTATTAACACCAAATGAAAAAATAGATACTACTAAATTTCAAGACAGTGTACCCCACAAATTTATTTTCAACATCCATGCAACCTGCTTTATAAGAATGATATACCTAATTTCATACTCATTAGTAATGGAAACTACAAACACATCTATCACACTATGCTCTCCTGGTAATTCATATGTTCACTAACTAAGCCAAAGTTTAGGGATAATTTTGCCAAACCCCTCTAGTGTCATCAATATTTCAAAGGCATATTTTAAAGTTTTCCCTCCGACTTCGCTTGTGTTCCTTGAATTTCAATACTAAGGTTATTTTGGCATCATTGAAAGTCCCCACGAGTTTGCAGAGATGTTATTTGCATTGATTTTTATACTTAGGGAGCCTAAACTAGCCACTTCACATTTTTCCATAGTCAAAGGATCTATGTAGACCAATGGCTATTACAGTTCTCCTGAACATTACTGACACATTAATTTGCTGTTGGTATGGGTCCTTATTAAAATATTTAGAAAAGCATCAGTCCTGGAATAAATATTTACTGTGCATTTATTCAAAAGATGACTAACACTGCACTGGGAGCTATACTTTCAAAGAAATACATATATTCTTACCTTCAAGGATATTATAGTCTATTTACGTAGAGACAGACACTAGTGAAAAGTTAAAATACAAAATAACCATATAAAAATATCATTAAGCAATAAATGAACAGTATACATAATGAGGGCTGCAGCAGCTCATTGGAGGAAGTGATCACCATTGCTTGAAGTCAGAGAAGGCTTTTGGAGGAGGTAGAACGTGCACTGGGTAGGGGACCAATAGGACATATTTTTCCATCACCATTAAACAATTGTGAATATGAATTCAGAATTACTATGCTATTTTTCTCAGCTGCCTTAAAAATAAATCTTACAATATTTTCAAACTATGTGTAAACCTATGAATCTTCTAGAATTATGCATTCAATATTACATTGTTTTCTACTTCTTGATATATCACTTCACAGTTGTTTTTAAGTTTCATTATATGTGGTTTGTTACCCAGGCTCACCATCACCCTGAGCCAAGACTGTGAAGGTTTCAGTAGCAAACACTGGCAATAGTATACTCTATTCTTTCTTCTCCTTACCCTCAACAGCCAGGTAAGATTTATAAAATAATTAATAATATCATAAAAAATCACATTTTAATTGTAGCAGGTAAATTACACAAAATATGACTTAGAGCTCAATTTTCTTATCCATATGTGAATCTAAGTTAATAATACTCATGTCATGCCTCAGTATAATGTAATCTCCTTGAGAACTGGGACCACATTTAATTCATGTTTGCATAATCCCTTTTCCACTCTATACATTTTGCATGATGGCCACTCAATAAATGTTTATTGAACTGAATCACTTTGCTGTACACTTAAAAATTTTAAAAAAAGACCTGACTCCAATGTTGAAGTTGTGCATGTGGGAAAGAGTAATGGAAAAATTCAAGAAAAATTAACAAGTAAGAAATTTAAATTCAATATCCTATTTGGAAATAATTTTATCTGCTGAAAGTATTTGGACAATACCTATTCAATTTACTTATCACACTTTCTATTACATCCCATTTGTCTTCTTCTTTTCCAGCCAGAAGGGTGGTATTTTAAATAGTTTATTAAAAATACATGTCTACATTTGAGTTTTGATTTGCATTTCTCTAATAATTAGTGATGTTGAGCATCTTTTCATGTGTTTCTTGGCCATCTTTATGTCTTCTTTGGAAAAATGTTTATTTAGATCTTCTGCCCATTTTCTGAACGCGTTGTTTGCTCTTTTGATATTCAGCTGCATGAGCTGTTTGTATATTTTGAAGATTAATTCCTGGTCCATTGTTTCATTTGCAAATATTTTCTCCCATTCTGAGGGTTCTTTTCTCGTTTTGTTTATGGTTTCCTCTGCTGTGCAAAAACTTTTAAGTTTAATTAGGTCCCATTTGTTTATTTTGGTTTTATGTACATTACTCTAAGAGATGGATCAAAAAAGATATTGCTGTAATTTAGGTCAAAGAGTGTCCTGCCTATGTATTCCTCTAAGAGTTTTATAGTATCCAGCCTTACATTTAGGTCTTTAATGCATTTTGAGTTTATTTTTCTATATGGTATTAAGGAGTGTTCTAAGTTCATTCTTTTACAGGTAGCTGTCCAGTTTTCCCAACACCACTTACTGAAGAGACTGTCTTTTCTCCATTGTATATTCTTGCATCCTTTGCCATAGATTAGGTGACCATAGGTGCATGGGATTATATGTGGACTTTCTATCTTGTTCCATTGATTTATATTTCTGTTTTTGTGTCAGGACCATACTGGTTTGATTACTGTAGTTTTGTAGTATAGTCTGAAGTCAGGAATTCTGATTCCTCCAGCTCCATTTTCCTTTCTCAACATTGCTTTGGCTATTCAGGGTCTTTTGTGTTTCCACACAAATTGTAAATTTTTCTGTTCTAATTCTGTGAAAAATGCCATCAGTAATTTGATAGGGATTGCATTAATCTGTATATTGCTTTGGGTACTATAGTCATTTTCACAATGTTGATGCTTCCAATTCAAGAACATGGAATATCTCTCCATCTGTTTGTGTCTTCTTGGATTTCTTTCATCCGTGTCACAGTTTTCAGAGTACAGGTCTTTTGCCTCCTTAGGTAGGTTTATTCCTAGGTATTTACTCTTTTTGATGTGATGACAAATGGGGTTGTTTCCTTAATCTCTCTGATATTTTGTTGCTAGTGTATAGGAATGCAAGAGATTTTTGTGTATTAATTTTGTATCCTACAACTTTATCAAATTCATTGATGAACTCTAGTGGTTTCTGATAATGTCTTTAGGATTGATGAGGTATCACTTCACACTGGTCAGAATGGCCGTCATCAAACAATCTACATACAATGAGTGCTGGAGAGGGTGTGGAGAAAAGGGAGCTCTCTTACACTGTTGATGGGAATGTAAATTGGTACAGCCATTATGGAAAACAGTATGGAGGTTGCTTAAGAAACTAAAAATAGCTTCAAGATGGTGGAGGAGTGAGACGTGGAGATCACCTTCCTCCCCCCAAATACATCAAAAACGCATCTACATGTGAAACAACTCCTACAGAACATCTACTGAACACTGACAGAAGACCACAGACTTCCCATAAGGCAAGAAACTCCCCACTTACCTGGGTAGGGAAAAAGAAAAAAAAAAAGAAAAACAGAGACCAAAGAATACTGATGGGACCTGCACCTCTGTGAGAGAGCTGTGAAGGAGGCAAAGTGTCCACACACTAAGAAGCCCCTTCCCTGGTGGAGATTGGGTGTGGGTGGAGTGGGGGAAGCTTCAGAGCGATGAAGTAGAGTGCAGGAACAGGAGTGAAGAGGGCAAAGCAGAGAGATTCCCACACAGAGGATCGGTGCCAACCAGCACTCACCAGTCTGAGAGGCTTGTCTGCTCACCCACTGGGGCAGGTAGGGGCTGGGAGCTGAGGCTCGAACTTCAGAGATTCAGATCCCAGGGACAGGACTGGGGTTGGCTGCGTGAACATAGCCAGAAAGGGGCTAGTGCAACACAGCTAACCAGGAGGGAGTCCGGGGAAAAGTCTGGAACTGCCTAAGAGTCAAGAGACAATTATTTCGGTGTTCTCTAAGAGAGGAGATTCAGAGCACTGCCTAAAGGAGCTTCAGTGATGGGCACAAGCCAAGGCTATCAGTGCAGAGAGCAGAGACGAGCACGAAACGCTAAAGCTCCAGAAGCAGCCACCAAGAATCCTCTGTGCAACCACAGGTCACTATCCATACCTCCCCTCCCAGGAGCCTGAGCAGCCTGCCACTGCCAGGGTCTCGCGATCCAGGGACAACTTCTCCAGGAGAACATATGGCAGGCCTCAGGCTGTTGCAACGTCATGCTGGCCTCTGCCACCACAGGCTCACCCTGCATTCCATACCCCTCCCTCCCCCCGGCCTGAATGAGCCAGAGCCTCCGAATCAGCCTCTCCTTTAACCCCTCCTATTTCAGTGAAGAACAGACAACAGAGGGCAACCTACATGCAGAGGCGAGCAAAATACAAAGCTGAACATCAGGAGCTGTGTGAACAAAGAAGAGAAAGTGAAATTTATCTGTTCAGCCTCAGGAGCAGCGAATTAAATTCCCACAAGCAACTTGATGTACCCTGCATCTGTGGAATAACTGAATAGACACTGAATCATCCCAAAATTGAGGCAGTGGACTTTGGGAACAACTGTAGACTTGGGGTTTTCTGTATGTGACGGACTAGTTTCTGACTTTTATGTTTATCTTAGGTTAGTTTTTAGTGCTTGTTATCACTAGTGGATTTGGTTATTGGTTTGGTTGCACTCTTCTTTTGTTTTTTCTTTTTTTACTACTTTAAAAAAAATAAATATTTTTTAAATTTTATTTTATTTATTTCTTTATACTTTTCCTTTTTCTTCTGAGCTGTGTGGCTGACAGGATCTTGGTGCTCTGGCTGGGTATCAGGCCTAAACCTCTGAGGTGGAAAAGCCAAGTTCATTGGACCTGGTGGACGTTGGACCACCAGAGACTTCTGGCCCCATGTAATATCAGCAAGAGCTCTCCCAGAGATTTCTGTCTCAATGCTAAGACCCAGCTCCACTCAACAAACAGCAAGCTCCAATGATGGACACTGCATGCCAAACAACTAGCAAGACTGTAACACAACTGCATCTATTAGCAGAGAGGCTGCTTAAAATCATAATAAGTTCACAGAGAACCCAAAATACACCACCAGATGTGGTCCTGCACAAAAGAAAGACAAGATCCAGACTCATGCACAAGAACACAGGCACCAGTCTCCTCCACCAGGGAGCCTACACAACACACTGAATAAACCTTACCCACCAGGGACAGACACCAAAAACAACGGGAACTACAAACCTGCAGCATGCGAAAAGGAGACCCCAAACACAGTAAGTTAAGGAAAATGAGAAGATAGAGAACTAAGAGGCAGATGATGGAGCAAGCTAAAAACCCATCAGACCAAAAAAATGAAGATGAAATAGGCAGTCTACCTGAAAAAGAATTCAGAGAAATGATAGGCAAGATTATCCAAAATCATGGAAATAGAATGGAGAAAATAAAAGAAGTGTTTAACACGGACCTAGAAGAACTAAAGAGCAAATAAATAATGATGAACAGCACATTACATGAAATTAAAAATTTTCTAGAAGAAATCAATAGCAGAATAACTGAGGCAGAAGAACGGATAAGTGACCTGGAAGATAAAAGAGTGGAAGTAACTACCTCAGAGCAGAATAAAGAAAAAAGAATAAAAGGAATTGAGGACAGTTTCAGAGAACTCTTGGACAACATTAAATGCACCAATATTCAAATTATAAGGGTCACAGAAGAAGAAGCGGAAAAGAAAGAGACTGAGAAAATATTTGAAGAGATTATAGTTGAAAACTTCCCTAATATGGGAAAGGAAATAGTCAGTCAAGTCCAGGAAGTGCAGAGAGTCCCATACAGATATATCCAAGGAGAAACATGCCAAGACACATGTAAATCAAAGTATCAAAAATTCAATTCAAAGAAAAAATATTAAAAGCAGCAAGGGAAAAGCAACAAATAACATGCAAGGGAATCCCCATAAGGTTAACAGCTGATCTTTCAGCAGAAACTCTGCAAGCCAGAAGGGAGTCACAGGACATATAGAAAGTGATGAAAGGGAAAAACCTGCAACCAAGATTATTCTAACAACTAAGGATCTCATTCAGATTCGATGGAAGAATTAAAACCTTTACAGACAAGCAAAAGCTAAGAGAATTCAGCACTACCAAACCAGCTTGATGACAAATCCTTAAGGAATTTCCCTAGACAGGAAACACAACAGAAGGAAAAGACTTACAATAACAAACCCCCCAAAATTAAGAAAATGGGAATAGGAACATACATATCGATCATTACCTTAAATGTAAATGTATTAAATGCTCCCACCAAAAGACACAGACTGGCTGAATGGATAAAAAAAGACCCATATAGATGCTGTCTAGAAGAGACCCACTTCAGACCTAGGGACACATACAGACTGAAAGTGAGGGGATGGAAAAAGATATTCCATGCAAATGGAAATCAAAAGAAAGCTGGAGTAGCAATTCTCAAATCAGACAAAATAGACTTTAAAATAAAGAATGTTACAAGAGACAAAGAGGGACACTACATAATGATCAAGGGATCAATCCAAGAAGAAGACATAACAATTATAAATACTTATGCACCCAACATAGGAGCACCACAGTACATAAGGCAAATGCTAACAGCCATAAAAGGAGAAATCGACAGTAACACGATCAGAGTAGGGGACTTTAAAACCCCACTTTCACCAATGGACACATCATCCAAGATGAAAATAAATAAGGAAACACAAACTTTACAAGACACATTGGGCCACATAGACTTAACGGATATTTATAGGGCATTCCATCCAAGAATAAAAGAATACAGTGTGTTCTCAAGTACTCCTGGAACATTCTCCAAGATAGATCATATCTTGGGTCACAAATCAAGCCTTGGTAAATTTAAGAAAATTGAAATTGTATCAGGTATGTTTTCTAACCAAAACACTATGAGACTAGCTATCAATTACAGGAAAAAATAACTATGAAAAATACAAACACATGGAGGCTAAATCATATGCTACTAAATAAACAAGAGATCACTGAAGAAATCAGAGGAAGTCAAAAAATACCTAAAAAAATGACATTGAAAACAAGATGGACCAAAACCTATGGGGTACAGAAAAAGAAGTTCTAGGAAAGAAGTTTATAGCAATACAATCCTACCTCAAGGAACAAGGAAAAATCTCAAATAAACAACCTAACCTTAAACCTAAAGCAATTAGAGAAAGAAGAACAAAAAAAGACCACAAAGTTAGCAGAAGGAAATAAATCAGAAAGATCAGAAGTAAATGAAAAATAAATGAAGGAAACAATAGCAAAGATCAATAAAATTAAAAGCTGGTTCTTTGAGAAGATAAACAAAATTGATAAACCATTGGCAAGACTTATCAAGAAAAAAAGGGAGAAGTCTCAAATCAACAGAATTAAAAATGAAAAAGGAGAAGTAACAACTGACGAACTACAAAGGATCATGATAGATTACTACAAGGGAGTATATGTCAATAAAATGGACAACCTGGAAGAAATGGACAAATTCTTAGAAAAGCACAACCTTCTGAGACTTAACCAGGAAGAAATAGAAAATATAACAGACCAATCACAAGCACTGAAATTGAAACTGTGATTAAAAATCTTCCAACAAACAAAAGCCCAGGACTAGATGGCTTCACAGGCGAATTCTAAAAATTATTTAGAGAAGAGCTAACACTTATCCTTCTCAAACTCTTCCAAAATATAGCAGAGAGAGGAACATTCCCAAACTCATTCTACAAGGCCACCATAACCCTGATACCAAAACCAGACAAGGATGTCACAAAGAAAGAAAACTACAGGCAAATATCACTGACGAACATTGATGCAAAAATCCTCAACAAAATACTAGCAAACAGAATCCAACAGCACATTAAAAGGATCATATACCATGATCAAGTGGGGTTTATCCCAGGAATGCAAGGATTCTTCAATATACGCAAATCAATGTGATACACCGTATTAACAAATTGAAGGAGAAAAACCATAAGATCATATCAATAGATGCAGAAAAAGCTTTCGGTAAAATTAAACACCCATTTATGATAAAAACTCTCCAGAAAGTAGGCATAGAGGGAACTTTCCGCAACATAATAAAGGCCACATATGACAAATCCACAGCCAACATCATTCTCAATGGTGAAAAAGTGAAACCATTTCCACTAAGATCAGGAACAAGACGAGGTTGCCCACTCTCTTCAGTATCATTCAACATAGTTTTGGAAGTTGTATCCATAGCAATCAGAGTAGAAAAAAAAAAGGAATGCAAAATGCGAAAGCAGAAGTAAAATTGTCACTCTTTGCTGATGACATGATACTATACATAAAGAATCCTGAAGATGCTACCAGAGAACTACTAGAGCTGATCAAAGAATTTGATTAAGTATCAGGATACTAAATTAATGTGCAGAAGTCTCTTGCATTCCTATACACTAATGATGAAAAATATGAAAGAGAAATTAAGGAAACACTCCCATTTACCATTGCAACAAATAGAACAAAATACCTAGGAATAAACCTACCTAAGGAGACAAAAGACCTGTATGCAGAAAACTATAAGACACTGATGAAAGAAATTAAATATGATACAATATATGGAAAGATATACCATGATCTTGGATTGGAAGAATCACTATTGTGAAAATGACTCTACTACCCTAAGCAATCTATAGATTCAATGCAATCCCTATCAAACTACTACTGGCATTTTTCACAGAACTAGAAACAAAAATTTCACAATTTGTATGGAAACACAAAAGACCCCGAATAACAAAAGCAATCTTGAGAAAGGAAGATCGAGCTGGTGGAATCAGGCTCTATGTCTTCAGACTATATTACAAACATACAGTAATCCAGAGAGTATGGTACTGGCAGGAAAACAGAAACACATATCAGTGGAACAGGATAGAAAGCCTAGAGATAAACCCACACACATATGGTCACCTTATCATCTTTGTTAAATGAGACAAGAATATACAGTGGAGAAAAGACAGCCTCTTCAATAAGAGATGCTGCAAAAACTGGACAGCTCCATGTAAAAGCATGTAATTAGAGCCCTCCCTAACACCATACACAAAAATAAACTCAAAATGGATTAAAGACCTAAATGTAAGGGAAGACACTATAAAACACTTAGAGGAAATCATAGGCAGAACACACTATGACATAAATCACAGCAAGATCCTTTTTGACCCACCTCCTAGAGAAATGGAAACAAAAACAAAAATAAACAAATGGGACCTAATGAAACTTAAAAGCTTTTGAACAGCAAAGGAAACCATAAACAAGACCAAAAGACAACCCTCAGAATGGGAGAAAATATTTGCAATTGAAGCAACTGACAAAGGATTAATCCCCAAAGCATGTAAGCAGCTCATGCAGCTCAGTATCAAAAAAAAAAGTCCAATCTAGAAATGGGCTGAAGACCTAAATACACATTTCTCCAAAGAAGATATAGAGATTGCCAACAAACACATGAGGTGATGCTCAACATCATTAATCATTAGAGAAATACAAATCAAAACTACAATGAGACATCACCTCACACTGGTCAGAATGGGCATCATAAAAATCTATAAACTGTAGGTGCTGGAGAGGGTGTGGACAGTGGGGCAGCCCTCTTGCACTGTTGGTGGAAATGTAGATTGATATAGCCACTATTGAAAGTAATATGTAGGTTCCTTAAGAAACTAAATGTAGAACTACCATATGACCCAGCAATCCCACTACTTGGCATATACCCTGAGAAAACCATAATTCAAGAAGAGTCATGTACCACGGTGTTCATTGCAGCACTATTTACAATAGCCAGGACATGGAAGCAACCTAAGTGTCCATCGACAGATGAATGGATAAAGAAGATGTGACACATATATACAATGGAATATTAGTCAGCCATAAAAAGAAACGAAATTGAGTTATTTGTAATCAGGTGGATGGACCTAGCATCTGTCATACAGATTGAAGTAAGTCAGAAAAAGAAAAACAAATACCATATGTTAACACATATATAAGGAATCTTAATAAAAATTATTTCTGATGAAACTACTGGCAAGACAGGAATAAAGGCACAGGAGTAGAAAATGGACTTGAGGACATGGGGAGAGGGAAAGTTAAGGTAGGACGAAGTGAGAGAGTGGCATTGTCATATATACACTACCAAACGTAAAATAGATAGCTAGTGGGAAACAGCCACATAGCATAGGGAGATCAGCTCGGTACTTTGTGACCACCTAGAGGGGTGGGACAGGGAGGGTGGGATGGGGACGCAGGAGAGATGGGATATGGGGATATCTGTATACGTATAGCTGATTCACTTTGTTACACAGGAGAAACTAACACAACATTGCACAGCAATTATACTCCAATAAAGATGTTAAAAATAAAATAAACTAAAAATAGAGGTACGATATGATCCAGCAATCGCACCCCTGGGCATATATCCAGAGAAAGTCATAAGTTGAAAGGATGTATGCACCCCAATGTTCACTGCAGCACTATTTACAATAGCCAGGACATGGAAGTAACTAAAATGTCCATCGACAGTGGAATGGATAAAGAAGATGTGGTACATATATACAACGGAATAATACTCAGCCATAAAAAGAATGAAATATTGCCATTTGCTGTGCAATGGATAGACCTAGATATTGTCATGCAGAGTGAAGTAAGTCAGGCAGAGAAAGCCAAATATCGTATAATATTGCTTATATGTGGAATCTAGAAAAATGATACAGATGAACTTATTTGCAAAGCAGAAATAGAGCTATAGATATAGAAAACAAACTTATGGTTACCAAGTTGGGTAGGAGGGGATGGGATGAATTGGGAGGTTGTGATTGACATATATACCCTACTATGTATAGAATAGATAACTAATGAGAACCTACTGTATAGCACAGGGAACTCTACTCAGCCCTATATGGTGACCTAGATGGGAAGGGAATCTATGCTGTACAGGAGAAACTAACACAACATTGTAAAGCAGCTATAATCCAGTAAAAATTAATAAAAATATATGTCTATACACGTACATACAATAACGGGACTTTCTTCAGAGAAGAGACTTGGTCTTCTAATGTTTGCTTATTAGTAATTAAAAGGCTAATTTAAATCAGTTCTAGTTCTCACCATCTTTACTACATCACTTTAGTAAGATGATGCACAAGGAAACTTTTAGATACTTTTAGAACTTATCAATACCTATTTGCACGAAGTTTTCTAATACTTTAAATTTCATTTATTCATTTTATGTGTCAATATTATCAGAGTAAATAATGCCTTTGTTTTTTTGTAGATAATTGCATGAAAATTTTCTTTTACCAAGTCTGTTCAGTCTGGGAATAACAAACTTTTGAAAGAACAAAAGTGAGGGCAGACCTAAAAATTAATTTTGCGGCCACTCTAATTACCTTTACCTTACAACATAAAGCTTTAAAAGTGATATTATTGGGCTTCCCTGGTGGCGCAGTGGTTGAGAGTCTGCCTGCCAATGCAGGGGACACGGGTTCATGCCCCGGTCCCGGAAGATCCCACATGCCGCGGAGCGGCTGGGCCCGTGAGCCATGGCCGCTGAGCCTGCGCATCCAGAGCCTGTGCTCCACAACGGGAGAGGCCACAACAGTGAGAGGCCCGCGTACCGCAAAAAAAAAAAAAAAAAAAAAAAAAAAAAAGTGATATTATGATTTTGTAAAATCCTCAAGTTAATAAGGAAGCAATTTGGACCCTTAAAATATATTTCAGGATATAATTAGAGCCACATCTCCTATGCAACCTAGCTGGGTCACATAAATGTTAAATTTTTACAAATAGGTTTCATGTTTCACAACTCTAATGATGCAGATCTGCTCTAATTCATTTTGGAAACTAGCTTATCAATTTTAATATTGATATTATAAATCTGTACTTATTTCATTACCTTATCCTCAATTCTATGTATAACTAATGAGCCAGAATTATGTAGAAGGGAGAATGTTCCTTCAAGTTGACTTGGGACAAGCCCACTAATTACAATACATGTTTTTCCAAGTAATGAAAACGAAATTTGCTCATCTCTGTATTTAAAGTGTTTACAGTTTATAAAAGAGAAAACACATGTATTGGTTTTGTTTTGTTTTGTTTTAACTTTTTATTTTATATTGGAGTATAGTTGATTAACAATGTTGTGATAGTTTCGGATGTATTGCAAAGTGATTCATTTATATATATACATGTATCTATTCTTTTTCAAACTTTTTCCCATTTAGATTTTTACATAATGTTGAGCAGAGTTCCCTGTGCTATACAGTAGGTCCTTGTTGGTTATCTATTTTAAATACAGCTGTGTGTACATGTCAATTCCAAACTCCCTAACTATCCCTTCCCCCCACCATTCCCCTCCCCACCCCTGTAACCATAAGTTTGTTCTCTAAGTCTGTGAGTCTATTTCTGTTTTGTAAATAAGTTCATTTGTATCATTTCTTTTTAGATTCTGCATATAAGTGATAACATACTATATTTCTCTTTCTCTGTCTGACTTATTTCACTCTGCATGACAATCTCTAGGTCCATCCATATTGCTGCAACTGGCATTATTTCATTCTTTTTAATAGGAGAGTAATATTCCATTGTATATAAGTACCTCATCTTCTTTATCCATTCCTCTGTTGATGGACATTTAAGTAGCTTCCATGTCTTGGCTATTGTAAACAGTGCTGCAATGAACATTGGGGTTCATGTATCCTTTTGGACAATGTTTTTCTCTGGATATATGCCTAGGAGTGAGATTGCAGGGTCATATGGTAGCTCCATTCTCAGCTTTTTAAGGAACCTCTGTACTGTTCTCCACAGTGGATGTACCAATTTACATTTCCACCAACAGAGTAGGAGGGTTCCCTTCTCTCCACACCCTCTCCAGCATATATTTTTTGTGGATTTTTTGATGATAGCCACTTTGTCAGGTGTGAGGTGATATCTCATTGTAGTTTTGATTTGCATTTATCTAATAATTAGCAATGTTGAATATCTTTTCATGTGCCTCCTGGCCATCTTATGTCTTCTTTGGAGAAATATCTATTTAGGTCTTCTGCCCATTTTTTGATTGGGTTGTTTGTTTTGATGACATTAAGCTGCATGAGCAGTTTGTAAATTTTGGAGATCAATTCCACATCGTTTGCAAATATTTTCTCCCAATCTGTGGGTTGTCTTTTCATTTTGTTTATGGTTTCCTTTGCTGTGCAAAGGCTTTTGAGTTTAATGAAAATACATGTATTTGGAATGTGATTCTTGACCAATAGCATTCTTCCAAAAATTTGATTGTTTAAAAGTATATAAGATTGTAAAGATTTTATAAGTATCTTTATTGTCATTTAATTATTTCAATACTTTGAAGCTTTAGATTTATTTTTGGAGCCAACTAATGTCAAATGGATCTGATGTTAAATTTTAAAGTATTATTTAATGTCATATGATGGTTTCCAGTAACTCTATTATGTCAGATTTAAATACAGTACTCTGGTCTGGAAATGTATATTTGAACCATTCTTCCAAATTACTGGAAACTCTACCAATTGTCCCATCTTTGCTCTAGAGTCCTATTCAGGGCAAGGTAAAACATTGAGTATAATCTGCACATTCTATCACATCTGGAGTAACTTTTTTTGATGATAGAGAACAGTCCTTAGTTTCTTGGGATACAGACCTAGAAAACAGTAAAATAATGATTTAAGCTTATTCAATCAATCAAGAACTTTATTACCCAGTCTATATCTTCTTGAAAGGCCATTTCACCTCTTCTCTACCTTATACTTTTCTACTCACCATTCAGGACTCAATTCAAATCTCACAACATTCATTCATCCAGTCATTCAATAAATATTTCTTAGGTTTCTACTATGTGTCAGGTATTGTGTTATGTGCATATTGTGCAAAATTAGGAATAGTTTCTGTAGTCATAGAGTTTAAAGTTTATCAGAGGGACCTGAAGAGACAATCACATAACTACCCATAAAATACAAAATAACTGTGACTAGTGCTATTTAAGAAAGTAACATGGTACTCTGAGAGCTTAGAAATGAGTTATTTGACTTGAGAATTATGCCTCATTTCTTTTTAAGCAGTGTGAGTCACTACCTTCTCTGTGCTCTACTCATTTTCCTGTGCTCCCACAGTATTTGGTATATGTATTTCTATTATAGCACTTAATCACATTACACTGCAAGCATTTATTCATATTGCTATATCTCTTATAAGACTGTAAGCTCAGGATTTGAAGATAGACATGGGTTAAAATTCTGTTTCTGCCATTTGGAAGCTATGACCTTGGGAAAATTACTTAACTTCTCTGAACTGCAGTTTACACAACTGTAAAATGAGGATGATGATACATTCTTTGAAGTGTAAGAATAAGTCATATTATGCAAACCAGCTAGCACAGAACTGGGAATAAATTATCTTCCTTAATGGTCAGAGTCCTTTCACATTTATTTTTATTCCTTAAACAATATCTAATCCATCATAGCTGTCCAATACATGATGCTGAATGAATTTTCAATACAGAACAGAACATCTCCACTTCTAGATAGAAAGTATTTCTGGAGACCATACACTAAAGTACATTGTAAAATTGAGAATGCACATGAAATGCATCTTGATGTTTCAGAGCTGTTAACTCTATTTTAACACTAGAGGATATTGTTGAATACATTGGTAAACATTTTTATAAGAGGCTGACCTTTCTTGAGCAGTCCCAAATGAGAGGAGTGGAAAGGTTCAAAAGGGAGAAAATTGTTGGCTACTTTTATTAACAAACAATTTTCCAATTTTGTTCCAGGCAAGAGAAATGTAAGACATGATTTCTTCAGTTAAGAAGCTTACAATCTAGTTGAGAAGACTGACTCATGAAACTATAATAACAATTAAGAGCAAAATTGTGTGGTGCTGGTTCTAAGTTCAGTAGGAGTCTGGGAAAGAGAGAAATCACTGTAAGCTGCAGAATGTCAGGAAAAGCTACTAAGTTAAAGCTTCAAATGAAAAGGTGATATTTTCAGACCTAAGAATACAAGTGAAGAAAAAAAGAGATTATTTTTAACATCTTGATTGTACCATTGTTCTTTTCTTTAGAATTCCATACTTGAAAAAAGAAATAGACTTAATACCTCAGACATTTAAAACAAAATATTCCCTCTCATAGTTGACACAATATGTTTCTTCACATGAGACCTGTTATAAAACATTTCTAATCCATAATGTGAAAAGAGAAAATAATATTATGTGAAGCATATAATAATAATAATAATCCCCATGTAAATACTTCACTATTACATTATATTCTTAAACATGATATTAGTTAAAATTTTAAAACCTTACTTGCAGCTACATACCTCTTTGATTATGAGAAAAACCTAATTTCAATAACAGAACTATTTGTGTTAAAATGGATGCACATTAAAAATATTAACTTGTACTACCAAATTTCAGGTTTTATTTTAAAGACAAATGTTGACCTTTATTGTAAATCAAACTTTTATTTATTTTAAATTTCTAACATCTTTTCACTTTTTTTTGTTTCTTACAAATTTTCTACTTTTCACCAGTGTATTTTGAGGGAAGCAATGAGCACAGCACGGTATAAGGAAAAATAAGTTTCAGAAAATTGACACTCCCTTTGTATGGCTGAGTATGCATTTGTGCAGACAAGATTGAGGTAAACTTAGAGTATGATAGTTTCAATCTTTGGCAGAAACTACTATAATATTACCTATAAACATATCCTGCAAGACTATGAATATGCATCATCTTTCCCATGTTATGTATCATCAGTCTTGTTATGAGGCGCTCCATAATATAAAAAGAACAAACCAAACCCCCCAAAACATACATTATTCTAGAACAGATAAGCAAAATGTTGACACATTTTAGAAAACAGCCATGGAATAAAGAAATAAGTGATTCAATTAAGAAAATATTTGTTAATTATTCTTGAGGAATAGAGTATGAATTCTTCCTGAATTTAAATTGTGGATGGATAGAGTTACTTTATAGGACAATAACAGGATGCAACTATATATAAGAGCTCCAAATCCTTTGTTTTATATTAACGTTTAATGGAAGGGAATGGATGACTGGGCAATCCAAAGCACGAAGTAATTTAACCATCATTCAAATATTTTTTTATTATGTTAGGGTTTTTTAATTACTGAAGTATAGTAAATTTATAATATTATATTAGTTTCAGGTACACAGTGTAATGAGTCAGTATTATTACAGATTTTACTCTATTAAAAGTTATTACACGATAATGGCTATAATTCCTTGTGCTATATAATACATCTTTGTTGCTTATCTATTTTATACATAATAGTTTGTATCTCTTAATCCTATACCCCTAACTTCCCCCTACCCCTTTCCTCTCCCCTCTGGTAACCACTAGTTTGTTTTCCATATCTATGAGTCTGTTTCTGTTTTGCATATACATTCATTTGTATTATATTTAGACTCTGCATATGTCATATCATATAGTATTTATCTTTCTCTACCTGACTTATTTTTCTACATAATATTCTCTAGTTACATCCATATTGCTGTAAAATACATAAACAGCTCAAACAACTCAATATCAAAAAAAATTGAACAATCAAAAAATGGCCAGAACACCTGAATAGACATTTTTTCCAAAGAAGACATACAAATGGCTAACAGGCACATGAAAAGATGTTCAACATCGTTAATTATTAGGGAAATGCAAATCAAAACCAAAATGAGATATCACCTCACACCTGTCAGAATGGCTATCATCAAAATGTCTACAAGTTACAAATGTTGGAGAGGATGTGGAGAAAAGGGAACCTGTACACTGCTGGTAGAAATGTAAAATGGTGTAGCCACTATGGAAAGCAGTATGGAATTTCCTCAAAAAACTAAAAAAAAATTACCATATGATACAGCAATTCCACTCCTGGGTATGTATCTGGAAAAAACAAAAACACTAATTCAAAAAGATAAATACACCCCAATGTTCATAGCAACATTATTTACATTAGCCAACATATGGAAGCAACCTAAGTGTCCATCGACAGATGAGTGGATAAAGATGTGATATATATATATATATATATATATATATATAGTGGATATATAATATTCCATTATATATATATAGTGGAATATTACTCAGCCTTAAAAAATAATGAAATTCTGTCTTCATTCCAATTTGCATTAACACTATTTCATATGCACATTTCTTTTCTGAGTAGATGGGTTCCTTCAGCATTGGAAGTGAATATGTGCTTTTGTGAGAAATCATATTTGATACGCTTTAAGGTTAATCATTAATAAATAATTTATTTTATAAACTAAAAATTATTTTCTTTTAAAATTCAAGGAGACACAGTTATATAAAACCTTTCTATATGAAGAGCAATGTTGTATGTGAGGAGATGAAGACGATATAGTCCCTGCTCACCAGTTAACAAGATAGTGAAAAAGAAATGCATACAAACTATCATAATACCAAGTAGATGGTGACAAGTGCTATAGTTACGAATGCAAAAACATTTTTCATAATACTTTCTTATATAGGATCCACAATAAACTATTCAAATGTAGATCTATAAAGATGTTTATGAAGAATTTAACTATGTTGGTCTGGATAAGTAGATTTCTGGGCCTCTAACTTAGTATAAGGATATAGCTTATAAATCCTAAATGACAATCTTTAATATATCCCTTACACTATCTCAAATATCAAAAGCCTCAAGTAGGATTTGGAAGAAACTAGACTGTTATTAATTTCACTATGTTAATGACTGAAAGGAACTTCTTAAACTACCAATCACATTATCAGAGGTACATAGTGTTGTGAGAGCATAAATAGGAAAGAAACAAAATATAAGACAGAGCTTCTCTGGTGAAAGGTTTGGGAACACTTCACAGTGGATGTGCTGTTATTTAAATTTGCTGCATAGTGTGATAAAACTTGAGTGTAAGATATGTGGGAGTTCAGAGAAAAGATTATAGAGAGGGGAAGCTAGAAGGTAGGTTAAGAACAGATTATGGAGGACTTTTAATACTGCTCTTCTATAAGAAGTTTGGGGGTTATGCTGTAGGTAATAAAGAAAGTTAAGTATCAGCACAGTAAAAATGGAGCCAGATTTTTTAGATTTTAGCCTTTTTCCTGAAGGCAATGTGAACACTATACTGAAGTGGAAATATATTAATGGTGTGGAAAACATTTGTGACCATTGTAACAGTTCAGGTGAGAAATTATGAGGTCTGAGACTATAATAATGTTAGCACACATTTAAGGAAAGAGACAGATATGAAAAAGATTGCAAAGACAAATCAAAAATACTTAACTATTTAGATGTGAGGAGGTGAACAGAGTATATGGTGACCCTATGGAAGACCTAAATAGACATTTTTCCAAAGAAGACATACAGATGGCCAAAAAGCACATGAAAATATGCTCAACATCACTAATTATTAGAGAAATGTAAATCAAAACTACAATGAGGCATCACCTCACACCAGTCAGAATGGCCATCATCAAAAAATCTACAAACAACGAATACTGGAGAAGGAGTGGAGTAAAGGGAACCCTCCTACACTCTTGGTGGGAATGTAACTTGATACAGTCACTATGGAGAACAGTATGGAGGTTCCTTAACTAAAAATAGAACTACCATTGACCCATCAATCTCACTCCTGGGCATATACCCTGAGAAAACCATAATTCCAAAAGATACATGAACCCCATTGTTCATTACAGCACTATTCACAGTAGCCAGGACATGGAAGCAACCTAAATGTCTATCAACAGAGGAGTGGATAAAAAAGATGTGGTACATATATACAATGGAATATTACTCAGCTATATAAAGGAATGAAATTGTGTCATTTACAGCAACATGGATGGACCTAGAGATTGTCATACTGAGTGAAGTAAGTCAGACAGAGAAAGACAAATATCATATGATATCACTTATATGTGGAATCTAATGAAAGGGTACAAATGAACTTTTCTACAAAACAGAAATAGAGTTACAGATGTAAAAAATAAACTTATGGTTACCAGGGTGTAAGGTGGGGAGGGACAAATTGGGAGATTGGGATTGACATAATCACACTACTATATGTAAAATAGATAACTAATAAGGACCTGCTGTATAGCACAGGGGACTGTACTCAATACTCTGTAATGGTGTATATGGGAGAAGAATCTAAAAAAGAGTGGATATATGTATACATATAACTGATTCACTTTGCTGTACACCTGAAACTAACACAACATTGTAAATCAACTATACTCCAATAAAGATGTTTAAAAATATGTAAATGAATAAATATAATGTGACAGAAAAAAACAAAAAAGAATAAAGTGTATATGGTAACTAGATTCTTGTGAAGATGGCAATGCTATTAATAGAGTTGGGGATACAAAAAGATAAATAAATATAAATTCTATTTAAAAAAATATTGAAGCACAGTTGATTTACATTGTTGTGTTAATTACTACCATAAAGCAAATTGATTCAGTAATACACATATATACATTCTTTTTTTAAGTATTATTTTCCATTATGGTTTATCATAGGATGTTGAATATGGTTCTCTGAGCTATACAGTAGGACCTTGTTGTTTATCCATTCTATATATGAAAGCTTACATCTACTAACCCCAATTCCGTTTTGGTTTTTATGTTTGTTTGTTTTTCGTTTTATTTGCGGTACGCAGGCCTCTCACTGTTGTGGCCTCTCCCATTGCGAGGCACAGGCTCCGGACGCGCAGGCTCAGTGGCCATGGCTCACAGGCCCAGCTGCTCCACGGCATGTGGGATCTTCCCAGACCGGGGCACGAACCTGTGTCCCCTGCATTGGCAGGCAGACTCTCAACCACTGTGCCACCAGGGAAGCCCCTAATTCCATTTTTTGATGGGTTAATTTTAACATAGCAATAGATAATCAGAAGGCATTTGGAAATATGAATCTGTAGATCAAAATAAGAAGTTACAGGGTAAGAGAAGGAACACATGATTATTACCAACAATAATGGTAGTAAGTGTTCTTTTGGAAAAATGTCATACTACTCTCAGTGGACATTTTCTTTAGGATATTTTTAGTAGACTGGAGGAGGGTAGAGATAACTTTTTTAGTAACATGATTGCTTCTATGATGCCAAAGTAGAGTATGCTATTTCTAAGACGTATGCAGGGCTTCATACTTTTCATCCAAATATCAATCATTTACAAATAATAATATTTGTAATGCTATAGAAAATCTAGTTCTAGTCTTAATTTGTGGTGTTTGCTCTTTGAGGAAGAAGAAAGAGTAAGAATATATATTTGTAAAATAATTTAATATCCTTTTGGCACACGGATCACAAGAAACAATAGTCACCATCTCTAACAGGTATCCATCAGTAATATTTAGAGCAGGGGGTGACTAAAATTTTCTTACCTGAGAAAAATAAATCTGAAGCCTTTACAGTAAGTCAATGTTTCTTAATACTGAATTAGATACTAGATTAACAGGGTAAAAGCATATCCTGTGTAATAAAAAGTGGATATGTAACTCTTTCATGGAAGATATTTTTAGGACAGTTCAATGAACTGCATTTTTTATTATATAAGTTTCAGGTGTACACATTATAATTTATCTGTACACACTACAAAGTGATCAGCACTGCAAGTCTAGTTGCCATCTGTCACCATACTCTTGACCCCCTTCACCCGTTTGGCCACCCACCAACTCCCTTCCCCTCTGGTAACCACTAATCTGTTCACTGTATCTATGCATTTGTTTTATTTTGTTTGTTCCTTTCTTTCTTCCTTTTTTAGATTTCACATATAAGTGAAATCATACAGTAATTTGTCTTTATCCATGTGACTTATTTCACTTAGCATAATATCTTCAATGTCCATCCATGTTGTTGCAAATGGCTGGAGTTCATTATTTTTTATGGATGAGTAATATTTCATTTTATATATACATGCCACATTTTCTTTATGTATTCATCCATCGATGGATACTTATGTTGTTTCCATATCTTGGCTATAAATTAATGCTGTAATGAGCATAGGGGTGCATATATCTTTTGAAATTATTGCTTCTATGTTTTTCAAATAAATACCCAGAAGTGGAAAACCTGGGTCATATGCAAGAGTTCCCTTTTCTTCATATCCTCTCCAACATTTTTTATTTCGTGTCTTTTTGATAATAGTCATTCTAACAGGTGTGAGGTGATATCTCGTTTTGGTTTTGATTTGCATTTCCCTAATAATTAGTGATGTTAAACATCTTTTCATGTACCTGTTGGCCATCTGTATGTCTCTTTGGAAAAGTGTCTATTCAGATCTTCTGCCCATTTTTTAATTAGGTTGTTTGGTTTTCTTTTTTGTTGAGTGTTTTGAGTTTTTTATGTATTTTGAATATTAACTCTTTATCAGATATATGATTTGCAAATATCTACTCTCACTCAGGAGGTTACCTTTTCATTTTGATGATGGTTTCCTTTGCTGTGAAGAAGCTATTTAATTTGATGTAGTTCCATTTGTTTATTTTTGCTTATGCTTCCCTTGTCTTTGGAGTCAGATCCATAAAAGCATTGCTAAGACTAATGCCAATGAACTTACTGCCTTTGTTTTCTTCTAGGAATTTTATGGTTTCATGTCTTACATTCAAGTCTTTGATCCATTTTGAGTTAATTTTTGTATATGGCATAAGATAGTGGTCTGGGTTCATTCCTTTGCATGTGGCTATCCAGTTTTCCCAGCACAATTTATTGAAGAAACTGTCCTTTCTCCATTGTATGTTCTTCACTCCTTTGTGATAAATTGATTGTCCATATATGTGTGGGCTTATTTCTGGACTCTTACTTCTCTTCCATTGATCTCCATGTCTATTTTTGTGCCAGTACCATACTGTTTTGATTGCTATGGCTTCATAGTATAGGTTGAAGTCAGGGAGTGTGATACCTCCAGCTTTGTTCTTCTTTCTCAAAGTTGTTTTGACTATTTGGCTGAAATGCCTTTTAATTGATCTCACCTGAATCACATAATGAATGCTTAACTCCAAATTGTTTTTACATGTAAATTTCTCTTTTACTTAAAAGTAGATTTTCCTCTTACTTCTGAGTCTATCCTCTGAACTGAATTTTCAGAAGTGTCCAGGGATTAAATGTAAAGCTCTAGAGTGTTTAAGTTAAATAAAATTGCCTGC
This sequence comes from Grampus griseus, assembly GCF_964374135.1. Classification (NCBI taxonomy): domain Eukaryota; kingdom Metazoa; phylum Chordata; class Mammalia; order Artiodactyla; family Delphinidae; genus Grampus; species Grampus griseus. The sequence continues at coordinate 71,451,877 of NC_138999.1, read as the reverse complement.
AGGATTTTGCTGGTTGTTGTAGGTGTAATGAAACACTTCTTTGGCTTTTTAAGGGTCAGGGAGAAAATTAGTAAAGAAAGGTGTTAGTAACTTAGAAAAGCCTCACTGTCTTTTATATAGGAAGTTAAGTCTGGGTCTGTTGCCTCCATGTGCAAGTGAGAACATAAGAAAAAGTGTCATGCTGCTCTGAAGACAGGGAGTATTGGAAACTGAATTTTCTTCTGCAGTCCTTTGCTCTGCAATACCACTGCAATAAGTTCTGTGATGATAGCAACCTTATTGTGAGCCAGCCCAGAAAAATCATCATAGTGAAGTTGGGGCTATATGATTCTCTGACCCTAGCTCTAGGCATCTTAGACAAAAAAGCATCATTACCCAGAATGAAAATTTCTTATTTGAAGACCCAATTTCTTATGAACTCTGTGATTACATCAAACTACAAAACGGCCAAGAGAAATTTCACGTGTCATTGGGCTACATAACGTATGAATTAATACATTTTTCTAACATTATCTCCTCAAAAACAGAGGCTTTTTAAATGTGTACATATAAGATATTGGAAAGCTTGCTAGTAGATGGCATATCATTTCATTACATATACAGTAAAATATCACTTCTCTACAAAGGTGAAATCAGCGAAAAAATCTGAAGTCAAAAATATACCTTTAAAATTGAGAGCGCTATGTTAAGATTGATTGTGTGAGGTATGTTTTGAGGATGTGTTTACTGAATCCACTAAAAATTTAAAAATGCAATTTTGGTAATTTATCAAATTAAAGTATGGAAACTATACCTACAACTATAAACCTATAAATGGCCTGAAACTTGGTCTCCTACAAATACTTGTTTGAACTGTCTTCCCTTTCTGGTACTGATGAGGCAAAAATAAATGAATCTGAGTCAAACCACTTGGTTTCCAGCCTGGACTATGTCACTTATTAGCTATCTGACCTTAAGCAAGTCAGTTAACATCTCTGAAAATCACTTTTACCCTATGTATAATAGGAATGTAATACTCACTTCACAGAGCTATTGGAAGACAAAAAGAAAACTATAAAACCAAAAGAAAATTCTAAATCTAAACAGTAGATTTTAAAGAGTGTTTTCTTAACAATGTATGGAGAAAAGATGGCAAATTATTCAAGAAATGGTGTCGACAATTATTTGAAAAAATGGTTTTAATTCTTATATCATACACCAAAAATAAACTTTAAATAAATTTAAGAGCTAAATATAAACTTTGAAACTATAAAATATCAAAAATAAATGAATAGCACATTATCTGAGCTATAACAATAAAGATATTTCTGTGTCTTTAGGCAAAAAAATGGGACATGATTAATGGCTTTGGTAACACCATGAACAAAAACAAATAATAGACTGGAAAAAAGTATTTGCAACATGTATTATAGGCAAAGAGTTAATGTCCATAAGGCAGAGTTCTTATAAGCCAATTAAGTAGAGATTAACATTTGATTTTGTTTCCATTTCCTTAGCTTTATTTTTTCTATTAATATATATATATATATTTGTTTTTCTTCCAGTTTTATTGAGATATAGTTGACATACAGCACTGTGTAAGCTTAAGGTGTACGACATAATGATTTGACTTACATCATGAAATGACTACCACAATAAGTTTACTGAACACCCACCATTTCATATAGATACAAAATTAAAGAAATAGAAAAAAAATATTTTTCCTTGTGATGAGAACTCTTAGAATTTACTATCTTAAAATCGTTCATGTATAACATACAGCAATGTTAATTATATTTATTATGTTTTATATTACATCACTAGTACTTATTTATCTTATAACTGGAAGTTTTTAATTTTTGACTATCTTCACCCAATTTTCCCTCCCTACCCCCCAACTCTGATAACCACAAATATGATCTCTTTTTCTATGAGTTTATTTGTTTGCTTGTTTCCTTTTGAAGTATAATTGACCTACAACACTGTGTTAGTTCCTGGTACACGACATAGTGATTCAATACTTCTATACATTTCAAAATGAGCACCATAATAAGTCTAGTTACAATCTGTCACTATACAAGATATTATATAATTATTGACTATCTTCCCCACACTGTACATTTCATACCCGTGACTCATTTGTTTTACAACTGAAAGTTTATACCTCTTAATCTCCCTCAACTATTTCTCTCCTACTCCCACTCAACTAACACTTGATTTTGAAAAATGAGCTAAGATCATAAATAAGCAATTCACAGATTATTTTTTTTAAAAATTACAGTAATCTAAGAAATGAAAGATAAAATGAAATTTCATTTTTTCCTTATAGGTTTGGCAATTTATAATAATAATATTCAGAGTCAGAAAAGGTAAAATGAAAGGTCTGCTGCTGGTGGTATTGTAAACTGGTAAAATTTTTTGAAGCAAAATTTGGCAGTATGTATGCAGAGTTTTTAAAATGTGCATAATCCTTGACCCAGCACTTGAAATAATTTATGCATAAAGGTATTCATTTCAGAATTATAATATCACTAAACTGAAGATAACCAACATGTCCAGAAATGGGGATTGATTAAATCATGGTAGGCTATATAATTTAATGATATGCTGTTATTAAAATTCATGTTAATGAAAATTTCACTTCATGTTGAGCAATAAATTATAAAATAGGATTTCAATATTATTTGAATTTGGTTTATAAAAATATGAATTCACATACACACACAATACTTGAAAGATATACACCAAAACTTTACTATTTTTTTGCTTTGTGTTATTTTTTATTTTGTAAGTTTTCTAAAATGAAGATGTGTTAACCCAAAAAAGTATATATTTTTAAAGCCCTGTAATTTTGAATCAAAATATACATAATTAAATGAAAATATTATATAAGAATCCCTAGAATAATCCATATGAAACATTTAGCACATAGTAAGTACTGTGTAAATATTCTTTATTACTGTTGTTGCTATTATTATCATTGATACTCAGCAGAAATATTTAAAGTTCCTTTTCTGTACTTGCAACATGTCAGTTCAATGATTTAAACAGTTTGTGCTGAAAGGATAGTTAAAGATATTCTAGCTCAACTCCCTTATTTTATCAGTGAGATGTGAAGCATTGATATGACTTGTTTAAAGGAGTATGGTTTATGGAAACCTGGGATCCAAATCCAACATTCTTCATATGATCCACATACGTGTTGCTATATTGGGATGGCATTGGTTTTAGGTCTCACTGAGGGAACTGTTAAAACAGGACATGGCCCTAATTACTTAGCAAGTTCTGGGATCCTGAAAACCCTCCATGCTCCAAGGGCATACAAGTTGTCAATTTTTTAAATGTCCAGAAACTTAGCCTCAAATCACATGATGAAACACTGTGGTCTGAGCTTCATTGGAACATCAATATGAAGCTGAAGGTTTTGAACCTTTGAGCACCAGGGCTTTTTCATAATAAATCTAAACAATGAAAAATGAATTAATTAAGTAGTTAGCATCAGAGAAATATTGATTTATTTATTCAACAAATTTTTATTAAGTGGCTACTGTACGCTAAGCAATGTATGAAGCACTGGGGAAATGAATGGTGAACACAATTCTTCTGGTGTCTGTGCTCATGTAGATTTCAGTCCAGGATACAAAAACAGCCTTCAGTTTAATCTAGAACACAATTTAGGAAACAACAAAACTTCTGTTTCTGCTAAACCTTTCAAACAATGTACTTAGTTGTGATGTCACCACCCAACTCTACTGAGTTTGATATCTCTATAAATTTGATTTTGGCTGGAGTTTTTTCTATTCCTGCTTACTTGACATGGTGGTAGGGGATGTAGCCCCTACCTCCTAGTGGTAGGGCATTTAACCCTAGACATTACTTTCTGTCCCATAACAGAGCTTTATAATAGTGATCTGTATTTGTAAATTTGGCACTCCTGACTCTTTCTTAAGTATTCAAGCTATTGAGCTTGAATGAACAAACTTTGAAAAAGTTTTCAAATTCATTCTCTGCCTACAAATCAGTATATTGAAGGTAAATAACTAGGTATCTTTTACTGTATCATATAATAATTCTATTTTTAATTTTTTGAGGAACCTCCATACTGTTTTCCACAGTAGCTGCACACCAACTTACATCCACACCAACAGTGTATAAGGTTCCAATTTCTCCTAATCTTGCCATCACTGGTTATCTTTAGGCTTTTTTTTTTTATAATAGCCATTCTAACAGATGTGAGGTGATAGCTCATTGTGGTTTCGACTTGCATTTCCCTGATGATTAATTATATTGAACATATTTTTATTTATCTGTTGGCCATTTGCATGTCTTCTTTAGAGAAATGTCTATTCAAATCTTTACTCATTTTTTAATTGGGTAATTTGAAGTTTTCTCCTTTCTTTTTTTTTTTTTTCTCTTTTGCTGTTGAGTTGTAGGGGCTCCTTATATATTTTAGATGTTAACCCCTTATCAGATATATGCTACACATGTTTTCTCCAATTCCAGAGGTTGCCTTTTCATTCTGCTGATTACTTCCTTGACCATGCAGAAGTTTTTAAGTTTGGTTTAGTCCCACTTGTCTACTTTTGCTGTTGTTGCTTGTACTTTTAGTGTTGTATCCAAGAAATCATTGCCTAGAACCATATCATGAAGCTTTTCCCTTATGTTTTTTTTCCTAGGAGTTTCACAATTTCATGTCTTAGTTTAATTCTTTAATCCATTTTTAGATAATTTTTGTTTGGTTTTCCCAAAATATGATACAGCAGTCCCACTTCTGGACATACATCCAAAAGTATTGAAATCAGGATCTCAAGATATATTTGCATTCTCATATTCATTGAAGCATTATTCACAATAACCAAGCTATGGATGCAACCTAAATGTCCATAGAAGGATGAATTGATAAAGAAAATGTAGTATATACATACAATGTAATATTATTAAAAGGAGGTAAATCCTGCCATATGTGACCTGGATGAACATGGAGCACATTATACTAAATAAAATAAGCCAGTCCACAGGACAAATACTACATGAATCCATTATATGAGAATGATTATAAAATAGTTCAAATCAGAAACAGACAGTAGAATGGTAGTTGCCAGGGACTGAGGGGAGAGGAAAATGGGAGTTCCAGTTCTACGGGTATAAGATTCAGTTATATAAGGTGAACAAATTCTAGATATCCATTGTACAACATTGTGCCTATAGTTAGTGTTACTGTATTGTGTACTTCCAAATATAGATATGTTAAGTGCTCTTATCAGAATAAAATTTTAATTAGTAGCCTAGAATGTTTTTTATTTGGCAAGTTGTTAATTATAAACAAAGGATAGAACGTGCCCTGAGGCCTCATCTCTTATTGTTAAGGTTGGCATCCGAGTGGTTTACAGATGAGTTTGAAATGTCAAAGGCCAGGAGAACTTAGCCAGAAATTATGGTTCAAGACCCTGAAGAGTTTAAATTAAGTAACTGCTGTGCTAGCAGATTCAAAAATAGTTTTTTGGACTAAAATATTTGAATTTGGATATAGCAAGTGATTAAACCTTTAGGATCTGCAGAATCTGTGAACAGTAACTGCCTATACATCCCAAGGATTTAGAGTTCTAAAGGGAGTGGCGTATTTCTTGATTTCTTTAAATGGGGTTCATGACAGATACCTCCCATTAGGTTTAACATATTGTTAATGGTCCAGGTGCTGGTATGAAACTGTCAAGGAAGTAGAAAATCAATTATCATGAAAACTTATTAGAGACATTTACAAGATCCAGAAACTGGTTCAGCTTTACTTGTAATGACTGAATTTGCTATGAGAGCTGTGAGAGTTGGAAGGATTTTGATACATATAGATATAGAGATATAGATATAGATTATTTTTCCTGTCAGATAATTATATTTGAGTATCTGAAGACTAGTCATATTAGAGAAGGTATTTCCAGAACCCAAATCTTCATATACCACTTTTTCAACAATTCATTTTTTATTTCTTTAAATAGTAAAATACTTCAGACTCATAAAATGTATAGATAATAATAACAACCTTGTTCAGACTCTTAAATCTATCATTTATACAATTGAAATTTCTTACCCCTATGTCATTATCCTCGTCCCCTCATTGTCACATATTGCCAAATATTAAACATTTCTATTATTTTGCACTCCTACAGTTGTATGAGTTCTTGTTGCCTCACATTCTTCCCATCATTTGTTATTATCAGACTTCTAATTTTTGCCAATATTATTGGTGTGACCTTGTGTTTCATTGTCAGTTTAGCGTGCATTTCCTTAATCTTTAGAGAGATTGCAATATGTTTATTGGACATTCATGTTTACCCTTCTATGAAAAGTCTATTAATGTCTTCTGATTGTTTGTATTGGGTTTTATTCCACATTGAGTTGTAGGACTTTTATGTATAACAAGTATCTGTAAGTAATAGATAATTACATATATGTTCTCTCAGCCTACATTTTTTCCAGTCACTTATGATATCTTTCTATGCAGTTAAGATTTTTTGAGGAAAAAATGGAGGAAATATATTAAAGTTCTTAGTATAGTACATGACAGAGCATATGCTCAGTGATTACTAATTACAATTATCATGATTTATTTTTCATGGCAGCAAATATACAGAACATAAAATTAATCATTTTAGTCATTTTTAGATTTTACATGTACACGTCAGTGGCATTAAGTACATTCACAAAGTTGTGCAACCATCACAACTATCCAGGACTTTTTCCTCATCCCCAAAATAAACTCTGTACTCATTAAACAATAACTCCTTATTCTTGCTCACCCCTAAGTCCCTGGTAACTTTTATTATAATTTCTATCTCTATGAATTTGCCTACTCTAGGAACCACATATAAAACATCATATAATATTTGTCATAGCATAATATCCTCAAGGTTCATCCATGTTTTAGCATGTGTCAGAATTTCCTTCCTTTTTAAGGCTGAGTAATATTCCCTGGTGTATGTGTATACACACAAATATATGTATATACATGTATATGAATATACATAGTATATATATTACAGTTTTTATTCATTTATCCTTCGATAGACATTGGGTTGGCTTTTGGCTGGACTTTTGGCTATCATGAATAATGCTGCTGTGAACATTGGTGTGCAATGATCTGTCTGAGTCCTGCTTTTAATATTTTTTTGGTATATATCTTGAAGTGAAATTACTGGAACATATGTTAATTCTATTTTTAACTTTTTGAGAAACCACCATACTGATTTCCACAGCTGGTACAACATTTTACATTCCCTCCAGCAATGCACAAAATTTCCAATTTCTTCATATCCTCACAAACACTTATTTCTCTAATGGGTTTGAAGTGGTATCTCATCGTGGTTTTTCAATTGTATTTCCTTAATGACTAATGATGCTTAGCATCTTTTCATTTGCTTATTGGCTATTTGTGTATCTTCTCTGGAGAAATGTTTATTCAAGTCCAATGTTTTCTTTAGCTCTTATGTTTAGATCTTTGATCCACTTTGAGTTAATTTTTGTACATGTTGTAAGAGTCAAAATTCATTCTTTGGCATGTGGATATCCAGTTTTCCCAGAATCATTTGTTGAAAAGACTGTCCTTTCCCCATTGAATGGTCTTGGCACACTTGTCAAAAATTATATAACCATATATGTAAGGGATTCTATCTGGGGTCTCTATTCTATTCCATTGGTTTACATGTCTGTTTTTATATAAGTACCACACTGTTCTGACTACTGTAGCTTTGCAGTTATTTTTGAAATCAGGAAATGTGAGGCCACCAACTTCGTTATTCTGTTTCAAGATTGTTTGGTTATTCTGGGTCTATTGAGATTCCATCAACCTGTTAGGATATGTTTTTCTATTTCTGCAAAAAAATGTCATTAGTGTTTTGATAGGGATTGCATTGAACCTGTAGATCACTTTGGGTAGTATAGTCTTCTTAACTAAGTCTTCCAGTCCATGAAAATGGGATTTTGTCCATTTATTTATATCTTCTTTATTTCAGTAATATCTTAAAATCTTTAGTATTCAAGTCTTTTGCCTTCTTGGTTAAATTTTTTGCTAAGTATTTATTCTTTTTGAATCTATTGTAAATTGAATTATTTTCTTATTTTCCTTTATGAACTGTTCATTGTTAGTGTATAGAAATACAATAGATTTTTGTGTTGATTTTGTATCTTGCAACTGTACTGAATTCACTTATCAGCTCTAAAAATTCTTTGTGAAATTTTTAGGGTTTTCTACATTGTCTATAAACAAAAATAATTTTACTTCTTTCAAATGTGGATGACTTTTATGCATTTTTCTTGCCTTAATTCTCTAGATAAAATTTCTAATACTGTATTGAAGAGAAGTGGCATAAGCAGGCAGCTTTGTCTTGTTCCTGATCTTGTGGGAAAGCTTTCAGTCTTTTACCACTGCCTATGATATTAGCTGTGGATTTTTCATATATGGTCTGTATTTTCTTGAAGAATTTTATTACTATTCCTAGTCTATTATTTTTATCAATCAATGGTGCTCCATTTAGTCAAATAATTTTTCTGCATCAATTAAGATGACCACTTGTTTTTCATTCCTTCATTTTATTAATGTGGTATATTCCATTGATTGATTGTTATATGTTTAACCATCCTTGCATTCCAAGAATAAATCTCACCTGGTCATGGTGTATAATCATTTTAATATGCTGCCAAATTTGGTTTGCCAGTATTTTGTTGATACATTTTGCATCAGTATTCATAAGGGATATTGGTCTGTAGTTTTCTTTTCTTGTAGTGTCTTTGTCTGGCTTAGCTAGCAGACTTTACAGAATGATTTAGGAAGTGTTCCCTTCTCTCCAATATTTTGGAAGAATTTGGGAAGGACTGGTGGTAATTCTTAAATATTTGGCAGATTTCACCAAATATGCCATCTGGTCCTGAGCTTTCCTTTATTGGGAAGTGTTTGATTACTGATTCAACCTCCTTAGTAGTTATAAGTTTATTCGGATTTTTTTTCTTCATGAATCACTTTTGGTAGATTGTTTGTTTCTAGGAATTTGTCCATGTCATCTAAATTATCCAATTTGTTGGTGTAGAAATGTTCATAATAATCTCTTATAAAAAATAATAATAATCTCTTATAATCCTTTTTTACTTCTGTAAACTCAGCAGTAATGTCCTCACTTTCATTTTTGATTTCATAATTTGAGTCATCTCTCCCTCTCTCTCTTACCCTCTCTCTCTGTCTCTCCCCCTTTCTCTTTTGGCTAGCCAATGTAGCTAAATATTTGTCAGTTTTGTTGATCTTCTCAAAGTTCATCTTTTCTAGTTCCTGACGGTGTAGAGTTAGGTTATTCATTGGCGATCTTTCTTCTCTTTCACTATATGCATTTAGACGTATAAGTTTTCCTTTAAGCCTTGTTTTCACTGCATCCTATAAATTTTGTTTTTTATTTAAGAAGTTCCTCCCTACCTTGACATCATGAAGAGCTTGTACTGTCTTTGAAAAGCTTTATGATTTTGCAATTCATAGTTGGATTTATTGGTTTGATATGAGGCAGAGTTTGACTTACTTTTTTCAACATGGATACCTTGTACCTCAGACCATTTATTGAAAAGTTATTAATTCCCCACTAATCTTTAATGCCAGCTCTGTCATATATGCAATGTCTTTATATTCATGAAACTTTTTCTGGTCTGTTTTCTGTTCCACTGGTTTATGTGTCCTTTCCAGAATCAGGACCATACTATCTTAATTACTGTAAAATTTAACATAATTCTTGATAACTGGTAGAACAATTTCTCCCACATTCTTCTTCAAGAGTGTATTGGCTGTTCTTGGCCATTTCTACATACATGTACATATCAGAATCAGCTTTTCAAGTTCTTTTTAAAAATTGCATTTTTTTTACACTGTAATTACATTGCATCTGTAGATCAGTTTGGGGAGAACTGACATCTTTACAATACTGAGTCTTCCAATCTTTAAATGTGCTATATCTCTTAAGGTGTTAGGTATTCTTTAATGTCTCTAAATAAAGTATAAAAAGTTTCTATGTGGAAGGATCTTGCATATATTAACTTATATTTATTCCTAGATATGTAAATACAGAAATAGATATTTTAATCTTATTTTAACTGCTTGGTGTTGGTACATTAAAGAACTACTGATTTTTATATGCAGGAACATGTTGAGGTCATTTGTTATTAAAAGAATAGACAGGGCTTCCCTGGTGGTGCAGTGGTTGAGAGTCCGCCCACCAATGCAGGGGACATGGGTGCATGTCCCAGTTCGGGAAGATCCCACATGCCACGGAGTGGCTGGGCCCGTGAGCCATGGCTGCTGAGCCTGCGCGTCCGGAGCCTGTGCTCCGCAATGGGAGAGGCCACAACAGTGAGAGGCCCACGTACGGCAAAAAAAAAGAATTGACAAATTCTTTTGACTTTCTGCATAGACAATTACATTATTTGTGAAAAATGGCACTTTATTTTCTTCCTTCCCACTCCTTATACCTTTATTTCACAGTCTTGCTTTACTGTGCTGACTAGGACTTCTAGCAAACTGTTGAGTAGAAATGGTGATAGCAATTGTCCTTATTTTTTTTTTTTTGCAATTATCCTTATTTTGTGTCCTGATATCAAAAGGCAAGTTCTTAATGTTTCATCATGAAATATGAAATCTTATATAGCTTTTGCTTTTTGATTTGGGGGCTACTTACCTAGAATGAGATTAAATTTGTTTCTATTTTTCCTCTACTACAAGTTTTGTTTGTATTTTAGTCATAAAAAGTTGTTGAATTTTATCAAACATTTTTAATCTACAGAGAAATTTTCATAAGTTTTCTCTTTCAATCTATTAAAGTGATGAATTATATTATTTGATTTCCTAATGTTAAATATATGTTACTTTTCAAGAAAAAGTTCAATGGTCATAGCATATTATCCTTTTTACACATTGTTGTACTCTATTAATATTTTGTATAGAATCTTTATATCTGTGTTCATTAGTAATGTTACGTTTAATTATTATTATTATTTTGCGGTATGCGGGCCTCTCACTCTTGTGGCCTCTCCCAGTGCAGAGCACAGGCTCTGGACGCACAGGCTCAGTGGCCATGGCTCATGGGCCCAGCCGCTCCACGGCATGTGGGATTTTCCCAGACGGGGGCACGAACCCGTGTCCCCTGCATCGGCAGGTGGACTCTCAACCACTGTGCCACCAGGGAAGCCCTGTCTTTAATTATTTTTACTTGTACATTCCTTGATGGATTTTGGTGTCATGGATATTCTGTTTTCATAAAATGAGTTGGGGAGATTTCATTCTTTTACATGTTCTCTTGAAGAGTTTGCATACCAAAAATTGTTTTTTAAGAATATTTTTTTATTGGAGTAGGTTGCTTTACAATGTTGTGTTAGTGTCTACTGTACAGCAAAATGAATCAGCAATACATATACATATAGCTCTTCCCTTTTGGACTTCCTTCCCATTCAGGTCATTACAGTGCATTAAATAGAGTTCCCTGTGCTATACTATGTTCTCATTAGTTACCTATTTTATACATAGTATCAAGAGTGTATATGTGTCAATTCCCATCTCCCAATTCCTCCCAATCCCCTTTCTCCCTTGGTATCTATATATTTGTTCTCTATGTCTGTTTCTCTATTTCTGCTTTGCAAATAGAATCATCTATACCATTTTTCTAGATTTCACATATGTGTTAATATATGATGTTTTTGTCTTTCTGACTTACTTCACTCTTTATGACAGTCTCTAGGTCCATCCACGTCTCTACAAATGACAAAATTTTGTTCTTTTTTATGGCTGAGTAATATTCTATTGTATATATATGTAACACATCTTCTTTATCCGTTCGTCTGTTGATGGACATTTAGGTTGCTTCCATATCCTGGCTATTGTAAATAGTGCTGCTATGAACATTGGGGTGCATGTGTCTTTTTGAATTATGTTTTTCTCTGGGTATATGCCTAGTAATGGGATTGCTGGGTCATATGGTAGTTCTATTTTTAGTTTTTCAAGTAACCTCCATACTGTTTTCCATAGTGGCTGTATCAATTTACACTCCCACCAACAGTTCATGAGGGTTCCTTTTCTCCACACCCTCTCCAGTTTATTGTTTGTAGATTTTTTGATTATGGTCATAGTGACCAGTGTGAGGTGCTACCTCATTCTAGTTTTGATTTTCATTTCTCTAATGATTAGTGGTGTTGAGCATCCTTTCATATGTTTGTTGGCCATCTGTATGTCTTCTTTGGAGAAGTGTCTATAAAGGTCTTCTGCCAATTTTTTGATTGTGGTTTTTTTTTTGATATTGAACTGCATGAGCTGCTTGTATATTTTGGACATTAATCCTTTATCAGTTGCTTCATTTGCGAATATTTTCTCCCATTGTGAGAGTTGTCTTTTCGTCTCTTTTATGTTTTCCTTTGCCCTGCAAAAGCTTTTAAGTTTAATTAGGTCTCATTTGTTTATTTTTCGTTTTATTTTTATTACTCTAGGATGTGGGTCCAAAAAGATCTTCCTGTGATTTATATCAAAAAGTGTTCTACCTATGTTTTCCTCTGTCTGATAGTGTCTGGCCTAACATTCAGGTCTTTAAGCCATTTTGAGTTTATTTTTGTGTATGGTGTTAGGGAGTGTTCTAATTTCATTCTTTTACATGTAGCTGTTCAGTTTTCCCAGCATCATTTATTGAGGAGACTGTCTTTTCTCCATTGTATATCCTTGCCTCTTTTGTCATAAATTAGTTGACCATAGGTGCATGGGTTTATCTCTGGGCTTTCTATCCGCTCCATTGATCTATATTTCTATTTGTGTGGTGTAAATCACTATCTAAGCTTAAATCTGGAATTTTCTTTGTAGAAAAAAAGTTTGACAACTTATTTAGTTTTATTAAAGGTTATAGCATTATTCAGGATTTTTATTTCTGAGTCAGTTTTGAAAAAATTGTATTTTTAGGAGAATTTGTCCATTTTTTCTACATTTTCAAATTTATTGGCATAAAATTATTCACTATAGTCTCTTTGAAATATCTACAACATAATTGTAACTCCTTTTTTATTCCTAATCTTGGGTATATGTTCCCCTCCACATTTTCTTTCTCCCTTCTCCTTCCCCACCCCCCCGCCACAACTCTCTGTCTGTCTTAATAAGTATTGCCAGGGAACTGTCCCTATAAATTTTTAAGTGTTTGAAATTTGTGGCTATAACATGATTTGTTTCCGCAATTATTGCAGGAAACCATTGTATCAAAGTATTTGTCACTTAGTGGCATGAATCATTGTTTTCCCAAGCTCCAGTATCAGTTTTCTTACCATCCAGTACCCAGCCCCTTAGCTGAAGCCACATATTTTATTATTATATAGATTTCTGTATTTGCCAGAATTAGCTTCAAGGCCCAGTTCTGTAATTTTTTTAAAAAAATAATATGTTGTGTGTGTAAGAGTGTATATTCTGCGGTTGTTGGAAACATTTTGCCAAGTTTATTAATCATCTTATTCAAATCTTCTATGTTTACTGGTTTCTTCCTACTTCTTTTATAATGAGACGTCATTGTTTCCTTTTGTGTTTCTCTCAAGTTTTACTTTAAACATTTTACGGCTATGCTATTATATGCATATGTTTGCTTTCTCACATTATCATGGTGAATTGAAACTATCACCATGAAGTAATCTGCTTCTTCTTTTGTGATTTTATTTTATTTATTTTTTATTTTTTTGCAGTACACGGGCCTCTCACTGTTGCGGCCTCTCCCATTGCGGAGCACAGGCTCTGGACGTGCTGGCTTAGCGGTCATGGCTCACAGGCTTAGCTGCTCCGTGGCATGTGGGATCTTCCTGGACCGGGGCACGAACCCGTGTCCCCTGCATTGGCAGGAGGACTCTCAACCACTGTGCCACCAGGGAAGCCCTCTTTCATGATTTTTTAAAGCCTATTTTGACTGCCATAGATATATGCATTTTTTAACAAATAGATAAAACACAATAATTAAAAATAAATAGCTACATCACTTTTTAAAAATTAAAATTTTATGGTATATTTTTTCTATTTTTTTACTTCCAAACCTTTCTTAGCATTATGGATAACTCATAACCAATATCCCTTTAAATATTGCTTCTACCCCATCATTTCTCTTTCCTCCTTCTGGGACTCTAACTAACCACATGTTAGACGTTCTCATTCTATTTCTCATATCTCTTACTTCTTTTCCATATTTTCAATCATTTTATCTCTCTATGCTTCCATCATGGCTCATTTCTCTTGATTTATATCCCAGTTCATAAATTATCTCTTCAGTTATGTCCAATTTCCTATTAAAAGCCATGCATTTTACTTATTTAAAAATTTTTGCTATTGTATTTTTTACTTTTATAAGTTCCATCAAATCTGCTTTATCAAGTCTGCTGAGCCACGTTTTATAATTTCTTATTCCTTCCCAAATTGTTAATATATTCTCTTTTTAATTATTTAATACTAGTAACCATAGTTGTTTTAAAGGTATTTCTGATAATTTTATTATTTGAAGTCTTTTTGAATCTGCTATTTTTTCCACTAGTTTTCCTTTTGATATGTAGGTTCTTTATATATTTGAGTATCATTGCATGTTGCTTATTGTACCTTGAACAATTAACTGTGGAAATAACTTGAGACCTAGAATAAAAGTGACATTTTTCAGGGACAATTTGCATCTGCTTCTGGATGCCTAGGGACACTACAAGTCTGTTACCTTGTTAAACTAAATTCACAGCTTGAGGTTTTCTGGATGATACAAGTGATGGGTATTTGTGTCACAAAAATAGTATACTTATGTTTTACTTTTACCCTGAGTACCCTGAGGGTCTATATTTTGAGGACCCAGCTTCCAAAGTTCAAATTTATCTGGTTGGCCAAATGCTCTCAGGGGCAAAATAGCTTCTGTGCTCTTACCTCTCTGCATTTTTACTTTTCCTTCAAATTTTGCCTGGAAGTTCCAAACTATCTTATCATTTCTTTGTTGTTTCTAAAGATATTTTTTGAACAAATATTTTATCCAGTACCTTAATTTGTTTTCTCAGGAGGGTTTGGTGAGAATAACCTCACCTTTCATTACTGAAATGTAAGTCCTTCCCTTACTTTTTTGCAAGCTTGCCTATGCATTTAAAAGGATGTTGCTGTTTTTCCAACATTTCTAAGTGTACTATAGTAAGAGATTTTTCATGTTTCTGACCATAATGCTGGAAATAGTAGTCTCCCAGGTTTATATTAAGGAATATACACAGTAAAGTTACAATAAACTGAGCCAAACTATGTTTGAACCTCGAGGCCACTCTTGCTCCTTCAGCCCAATGCTCAGATTAAAGAGAAGTCTGAGTACCCACTCTGTGACTCCCTTTACCTAAGTCCTCTTCTGGAAGCAGAATTTTCTAAGCTGCTCACATCAGCTTTTCCCTTGGATTTACCCTGGTCCAGTGTTTTTCAGTCCTATCTAATCACATTAACCTTTCCACATTAATTTGGAAAGGAAAAGAGATATTGTACTAGTCTAGTATTATTTATATTCTCTTTATTTGATTTAATAAAAGCTCCTCCTCATGACACTGCATGTCTAATTTTATGTCTGTGAGAACTCCATTTTTTCTCAATCATTATCATTATTTCTCTTACTGGGAAGTATAATACAGAGGGTGAGTGGGTGATAGTAATGGTGGTAGTGGAGAGATTTAGGCTTTTAATTACTCTAAGGATAGTGTGTAACCAACATTAGTCTTGCCCTGTAGCTTGGAAATTTTACATCAACAGGCTTAACTACAGTTCAGATGGTATCCAAATTCGTGGTCCTTGGGGTATTTGTAGTATTTCAGCAATGGCATGTCTGACAGGAGCTTGTAGTCCCCCAACCCACCCAAGCTGTTCTTCTCTATGTAGCACTTCCCTGGACTAGGGATTTACCCTTTTTTTGTTTTTGATAGGGAGGTAGGGTAGGCAAGGCATAATGAGCATATTATTACTTCAGATAAATTGTTCTTATTTCTATAAATTCTTTGACCACATGTTTGAAGTGCCTATAATATTCTTTTTCTGTTGTCAAGGTATGGTATTGCTTTTTATAAAGTTGTGGTTTGTAAGGTAGTGTTACTATCTAACATATGAAGTAATTTAGATTTAAAAAGTCTTCATTTATAGAACATGGGCTTTAAAACTGAATAATTTCCACTTTAACACTTCAGCCACTCACTAAATTTGTATATTAGTTCCTTAAAAAGATGTACATGTAGTCCTATTTGTACACGATCTAATAGTTTCTTCACATTTATAAGGAATTTCACAAGTGTTGTGCTAGTGTGTTCACTCCATTCTTATAAAACATGTAACATACTCTATTCCCATTCTAGCTATTCCAATGTCAGGTAGCCTTTCTTAAGGTATTTATATATTATTTATTAAAATTTTGATTCTTTCTTAAAATTTGATATTTGTCACAGAGATTGAAAGTGTATCATTTTAGAGAGACAATTAAGAGTGCAGTCACATAAGAACTCAAATACTCATGCTGCAAACTGATAAGTAGGCAAAATCTGTCTTTGCTTCCACTTTTTCTCTGTAGCATCTACCCCTCTTCATCTCCTATCCCTTTCATGGTCTTACTGTCTATGTGTTCTGTCCCTCTACACCTAGTCCAATAAAGGGACTCACCTGCTATCGTTAAAGTTCACTTTAGCATTAAAGTTTTCCAGAGCATAGGGTAGAAATGTAAGAAATTGTTTCTTTTTTTTTCTCCTTACTCTAGGGCAAGATGAACAAAGCTGAAGCAGGGTATCAGTCCCGGCCCCAGACCCAGGTAACAAATATACATCAGTGAACACTGAGTAAGGATCTCCATCTCTCTGAGGAGCAAGATACCTGGGGCCCTCTTTCCAACATTGTCAGTGACCTCAAGTAATTCTGGAGACTTCAGACACTGAGATTCTAAATCCTTTAATGGTCTGATTCAATGTCCTTAGCCTTGGTCCATGTAGACCTCTATCCAAGATTGAAGATGGTTAGAGATCCTCACTGTCCTAACCCTTCTTCAGAATGGGAATTGGTACTGTATTATTCAAGCCATCTACAACACCTGACATCTGAACACATTTGTACCACCATCATCAGCCATCACAGGAAAGCTACCTCTTCCTGAGCTCCCAACTTACTTATTTATACTTGAGCATGTAGTAATGAATCTTATGTATTAATGTTTTCCTTGCTTAGTGACATAAATTCACAAATGATTGCAGCTAGCCCTTTATTCATTTGTTCATTCATTCAAAAAATATTTATTGAGTGCCTACTATTTGTCAGGCACTGTTCCAGCTTTTTGGAATGTAGGTGTAAACAAGTCAGACAAGATCCTTTCCCTCATGGAACTTATAGTATAGTGGGGGAAAAAAGACAATTAACATGTAAATATATAATATAATATCATATAGTGATAAGTTGTATGAGGTAAATTAAGTCTGTGTAAGGTGTTAAGAGAATGCCTAGGGAGTGTGACTTTTTTTTTTTGATGAACCGACAGGGTATAATGAACATATTATAACTTTCTGTAGTTATAAATTTCTATTACCTTCAATACCTTTTGGCACCCAAGACCTAAAGTAGCTTATTCTTGTCAGGAAATAAGGAGTATGCACCTGTTTGTTCTGCTGTGTATGACCCCTTAGATAGAAGGCATGAGGCAGATAAGAATATGAGAACCTCTTCTCTTGGCCATTGAGGTGGAACTGAGGAACAATAGGGCCATAGAGGGCTTGATTATATTAGGTTCATGACTTCTTTAAAAATAATAATTATATAAATGTTAAATATACACAAATGTAAAGAGAGAAGAATGGTGAAGCCCCCATACATCCATAACTCAGATTCAACAGTTGTCATTACTTTGCCAAATTTGCTTTATCTAAACCATTCTTTTGCTGAAATAGTACAAAGCAAAACCCAGACATCACATCTTTTCACCTCTACATATTTCTGTATGTATCTCTTTAAGAATGGACATTTTCTTACATAATCACTGTTAACCTCATCCCTAATAAAATGGAAATGATTTCTTGGTATCATCTATTACCTAGTACATAGTCAGATTTCCCCAAAAGTATCTCTTTTTAAAGAATGTGAATATCACATGAGCACAGAAGGCAATATAAAAAAGTGCTTATATAAATGATGGACTTTGAAGTTAGGTGCTGCTAAGTTTGTATCCTGATTTCCTTATTTACAAATGTTGTGAGGTTAACCTCTCTGAGACTTGGTTCCTCCTCTGAAAACGGGGATAATAATATCTCAACATTGTTGTGGAGCTTAAATGAGAGAATATATATAAAGAATTTATTTAATATCTGGTATGAGGTCATCATTCAATGAAAGGGCAAGTATTACCATCACTAGGTATGGTGTGAGAAAAGGGAAACAGAAATACAACCTAAGACAGGAAAAAGTGGGCTTTGCTTTTCTGTAAGTGCTGGTTATTAAAAAAAAATCTAAAACCTCTGTTTGACTATACAAAACTCATGATAATTAAGATCATTTAAATGAAATGTTTGCAAATTTTGCTTTAGTGCATTCAGTAACATAGTGATTACTCATATTTAATATTCTTAACTGTAAAACAGAGTTAACTCCCTCCTCTCCTGAAGATTAAATGTGATGACATATGGGAATATATCCAGGATGGTGTTCAATATTGTGGGAGCTTAATAAATGTAGATTAGATTTGAGTTAAAAAGGCCTGACTTTGTAAGTTTTATTTGATTACCACATCAAATTATTCATGTATGCTGAGTTTTTGTAGTTTATTGCTCATGACATACACAGATTAAAAATATTACTAGAATGTTGCTTAGGAACAGGTTTCTTTAGAAACAGGAGAATTGCCTAGATGAATGCTTGTGGTCCTTGGAAGCCCTATAATTCTAAGTTATATTAAACAATTTTTTCCATTAGTATTAGAATACTAATGAGGATTTTGTCCAGGTATAGATTATCTTTAAGATTTGAGAGTTATTGACCATTATCTGCAGGGGAGCTTGTTCAGAATATCCAGGGTAGCCTCACTAATGAAGGCACTGAGTTACACATAGGTCTAAGCCACAGGTCTCTAAAAGAGAGTTCCCCTGGCCTGATGCTATCTTAACACCCACTTCAGATAAGCGTTACTTTTAGTTTCATAATATTTTACACATTATGTCAACATCCAACTCTGTTTCTGCAGCTCCTTCCTCCATTTCTGATCACTTAGTTCCAGGTCTTGCTTTAAAATTTCAGTCACAACCCTCACCCATTTGATGTAGACCTTGCCAGGACCAGCTTAAATTTAAAACTCTCTTGACCAACATCCTTGTCAATTTACCTCTCTCAAATCAACATCCTTAGAATAATGTGAAACCTGCTCTCCCAGGTTTCACATTATTTAAGAATATTTATGATATTTTTTTATCAAGTTAGAGGTAAAAGTTAAGATGAGGTGAATTATTCTCATTATCAAATAACTTAGTTACTCGATTACATTATTCCAAAAGAGTTAATTAGATTCAATTCACTTAGTAACTAAGTTACTTTATTTTAAATTAGAAAAGTGAATTTGTAAGCACAAATACAATGAAATGTTTTCACCCCTTCCAAATATGGACTCATTTTTTGGCTGTACCTCATATTTTAATTGTAACAAAAATAAGTTAACTAATCCCTTCCAGTTAGCTTCAAACTACTTCTCCATATTCTGTCCTCATATTTTCCTTTTCCTATACACTCGGTGTGCTTGTAAATACTTAAACTGGCTCTCTGGTGAAGATGAAGCCCTGATTTGTACTGTTTGCTGATTTGCATTATGTTACTATCCCCACCATAGCTGACTTGAAGCTATCAAAGTGACAGAATTGAAAAGAGATGCACACAATCAGCTCTCCTGAGGAAGTGCTAGTATGCTCCAGCATACCACTGTCATTATTCACCTATTCTTCTTCCTACCCACTTAGAAGAATATTTAATGTGTCTAGTTTTTAAATTATCAAATTTCTTTGGATACAATGCTTTTGAGGACAAGAAGAGGGATACAGGTGGGTAGGGATATAAAAGACTCTACATTAATACTTAAAAATTAAAGATATTAAAATGGCAGATCCATTGAAGCTACCATTTATTAAATGTAGCAGATTCTCCAGGTTTTAAAGACACAAATAACTGCTTTTGAAATTGCTACACAAGATCTTAACACTAAAGGTTTGGCTGTGAAGAACAAAATAGAGGCAGACTACCATAAGCACCAACTATGCATAACCTAAGGCTAGATTGCCAATTGAATATGGTAAATGTTAAGAAAATGGCTGTTGTCATACTAAATTGCTGAATCCTAACTAGAAATCTTACTGCTCACACTGTCAATTTAGATTTTTAGAACCTATAGAAGGCTCTCATGTATCATACCAGCTGCGAAAAAAATGGGTTTTATTACAGCATAACTCAAACAAGCTAATTACATTTCCTGTCCTATACATTGTGTCACCAAATAAATTTGTGGTGATGAAAAATTAAACTCGAGACTTCTCTGATGGTGCAGTGGTTAAGAATTCACCTGCCAGTGCAGGGGACATGGGTTCGAGCCCTGGTCCAGGAAGATCCCACATGCCGCAGAGCAACTAAGCCCATGTGCCACAAATACTGAGCCTGAGCTCTAGAGCCCACAAGCCACAACTGCTGAAACCCACGCACCTAGAGCCCATGCTCTGCAACGAGAGAAGCCACTGCAATGAGAAGCCCGTGCACCGCAACGAAGTGTAGCCCCCACTTGTCGCAACTGGAGAAAAGCCCACGCGCAGCATCGAAGACCTGGCACAGCCAAAAATAATAATAATAATCATCTCAATTACAGTACTCAGCAAAGAGATGTGAATCTAAACAAAACAACACAGATGGGAAGCAGACTGGGGATTTCTATTGAAGGAAAAATATTAATAATAAAATTCCTCAGGACTTCCCTGGTGGTCCAGTGGTTAAGACTCCACACTTCCAATGCAGGTGGGGGGGGGGTAAACCCACACACTTAAGGTCAATTAATCTACCAGAAAGGAGACAGGGATATACAATAGAGAAAAGACAGTGTCTTCAATAAGTGGTGCTGGGAAAACTGGACAGCTACATGTAAAAGAATGATACTAGGACACTTCCTCACACCATGTACAAAAATAAACTCAGAGTGGATTAAAGATCTAAATATAAAACTGGAAACCATAAAAATCTTAGAAGAGAACATAGGCAGAACACCCTTTGACATAAATTGTAGTAATATTTTTTTGGATCTGTCTCCCAAGGCAAAATAAATAAAAGCAAAAATAAACAAATGGGACCTTAATGATAAATTGGTGCAGCTACTATGGAAAACTGTATGGAGTTTCCCGAAAAACTAAAAATAGAAATACCATATGATTCAACAATTTCACTCC
The DNA here is from genome assembly GCF_964374135.1 of Grampus griseus. Taxonomy (NCBI): domain Eukaryota; kingdom Metazoa; phylum Chordata; class Mammalia; order Artiodactyla; family Delphinidae; genus Grampus; species Grampus griseus. The sequence goes on along the minus strand of NC_138999.1, from coordinate 71,430,445 downwards.
TTGGTATGTATTCAAAGAGAAGGAAAACACTAATTTGAAGATACATGCACCCCATTGTTCATAGCAGTGTTATTTGCAATTGCCAAAATATGGAAACAAGCTAAGTGTCCATCAACAGATGAATGGTAGAAGATATGACATATATATACAGTGAAATACTACTCAGCCATAACAAAGAATGAAATTCTGCCATTTGCAACAGCGTGGATGGACCTAGAGAGTATTATGCTTAGTGAAATAAGTCAGAGAAAGACAAATACTCTATGCTATCAGTTATATGTAGAATCTAAGAAATAAAACAAACAAATGTATATAACAAAACAGAAACAGACACACAGATATAGAGAACAAACTAGTGGTTACCAGTGGGGAGAAGGAATGGGGAAAGGCAAGATAGGGATATGGGATTAAGAGACACAAACTATTATGTATACAACAGGTAAGCAACAAAGATATATTGTATGACACAGGGAAATATAGCTTTATTTTATAAAAACTTTAAACGGAGTATAAGCTATCAAAATATTAAATCACTATGCTGTAAACTTGCAAATAATATAATATTGTAAATCGACCTTACTTCAATAAAAACAAAAGAAAAAAAAAACTTCTTAAGGCAAGCTTATAAAATGATGATATATCACTTTCATACAGTCTATATAATGGAAGCCAGCTGTATAGAATAGTGTAAATTTTTCAAAAGGAATCATGAAAAATTTCTTTAGCAAATAAATTTTCTGTGTCATTTAGAAAATTAACTCTAATGGAAACAAAGATACTCATTTAAGTTTGAAAGAAAGATGTTATAAATTCTTATATGACATCCCAAACACTTCATATTTTCCTTTGGGTTTTTTTTTTTTTACATCTATATTGGAGTATAATTGCTTTACAGTGGTGTGTTAGTTTCTACTTTATAACAAAGTGAATCAGTTATACATATACATATGTTCCCATATCTCTTCCCTCTTGCGTCTCCCTCCCTCCAACCCTCCTTATCTCACCCCTCTAGGTGGTCACAAAGCACAGAGTTGATCTCCCTGTGCTATGTGGCTGCTTCCCACTAGCTATATATTTTACGTTTGGTAGTGTATATATATCCCTGCCACTCTCTCACTTTGTCACAGCTTACTCTGCCCCCTCCCCATATCCTCAAGTCTATTCTCTAGTGAGTCTGTGTCTTTATTCCCATCTTCCCTCTAGGTTTTTCATGACATTTTTTTTTCTTACATTCCATATATATGTGTTAGCATACGGTATTTGTCTTTCTCTTTCAGACTTACTTCACTATGTATGAGAGACGCTAGGTCCATCCACTTCACTAAAAATAACTCAATTTCATTTCTCTTTATGGCTGAGTAATATTCCACTGTATATATGTGCCACATCTTCTTTATCCATTCATCTGATGATGGACACTTAAGTTGCTTCCATGTCGTGGCTATTGTAAATAGAGCTGCAATGAAAATTTTGGTACATGACTCTTTGAATTATGGTTTTCTCAGGGTATATGCACAGTTGTGGGGTTGCTGGGTCATATGGTAGTTCTATTTGTAGTTTTTTAAGGAACCTCCATACTGTTCTGCATAGTGGCTATACCAATTCACATTCCCAACAGCAGTGCAAGAGTGTTCCCTTTTCTTCACACCCTCTCCAGCATTTATTGTTTCTAGATTTTTTGATGATGACCATTCTGACCGGTGTGAGATGATATCTCATTGTAGTTTTGATTTGAAACTCTCTAATGATTAATGATGTTGACCATTCTTTCATGTGTTTGTTGGCAATCTATATATCTTCTTTGGAGAAATGTCTGTTTAGGTCTTCTGCCCATTTTGGGATTGCATTTTTTGTTTTTTTGTTATTGAGCTGCATGAGCTGCTTGTAAATTTTGGAGATTAATCCTTTGTCAGTCGCTTCATTTGCAAATATTTTCTTCCATTCTGAGGGTTGTCTTTTGGTCTTGTTTATGGTTTCCTTGGCTGTGCAAAACCTTTTAAGTTTCATTAGGTCCCATTTGTTTATTTTTATTTCCTGTTCTCTAGGAGGTGAGTCAAAAAGGATCTTGCTGTGATTTATATCATAGAGTGTACTACCTATGTTTTCCTCTAAGAGTTTGATAGTTTCTGACCTTACATTTAGGTCTTTAATCTATTTTAAGGTTATTATTGTGTACGGAGTTAGGGAGTGTTCTAATCTCATACTTTTACATGTACCTGTCCAGTTTTCCCAGCACCATTTATTGGAGAGGCTGTCCTTTCTCCAGTGGACATTCCTGCCTCCTTCATCAAAGAAAAGGTGACCATATGTGCGTGGGTTTATCTCTGGGCTTTCTACCCCATTCCATTGATCTATAATTCTGTTTTTGTGTCAGTACCATACTGTCTTGATTACTGTAGCTTTGTAGTATAGTCTGAAGTCAGAGAGCCTGATTCCTCCAGCTGCATTTTTTGTTCTCAAGATTGCTTTGGCTATTCGGGGTCTTTTGTGTTTCCATACAAATTGTGAAATTTTTTGTTCTATTTCTGTGAAAAATGTCAGTGATAATTTGATAGGGATTGCACTGAATCTGTAGATTGCTTTGGGTAGCAGAGTCATTTTCACAATGTTGATTCTTCCAATCCAAGAACATGGTATATCGCTCCATCTATTTGTCTCATTTTTAATTTCTTTCATCACTGTATTATACTTTTCTGCATACAGGTCTTTTGTCTCCTTAGGTAGGTTTATTCCTAGATATTCTTTTCTTTTTGTTGCTATGGTAAATGGGAGTGTTTTCTTGATTTCACTTTCAGAATTTTCATCATTAGTGTATAGGAATGCCAGAGATTTTTGTGCATAAATTTTGTATCCTGCTACTTTACAAAATTCATTGATTAGGTCTAGTCACTTTATAGTAGCATCTTTAAGATTCTCTATGGATAATATCATATCATCTGCAAACAGTGACAGCTTTATTTCTTTTCTGATTTGGATTCCTTTTATTTCCTTTGCTTCTCTGATTGCTGTGGCTAAAACTTCCAAAAGTATGTTGAATAAGTGTGGTGAGAGAGGGCAACCTTGTCTTGATCCTGATCTTAGCGGAAATGGTTTCAGTTTTTCACCATTGAGGACAATGTTGGCTGTGGGTTTGTCATATATGACCTTTATTATGTTGAGGAAATTTCCCTCTGTGCCTACTTTCTGTAGGGTTTTTATCATAAATCGGTGTTAGATTTTGTCAAAAACTTTCTCTGCATCTATTGAGATGATCATATGCTTTTTCTCCTTCAGTTTGTTAATTTGGTATATCAAGTTGATTGATTTGCATATATTGAAGAATCCTTGCATTCCTGGAATAAACCCCACTTTATCATGGTGTATGATGTGCTGTTGGATTCTGTTTGCTAGTATCTTTTGGAGGATTTTTGCATCTATGTTGATCAGTGATATTGGCCTGTAGTTTTCTTTCTTTGTGACATCTTCTATTTTTGGTACCCGGGTGTTGTTGGCCTCATAGAATGTGTTTGGGAGTTTTCCTCCCTCTGCTATATTTTGGAAGAGTTTGAGAAGTATAGGTGTTTAGATCTTCTCTAAATGTATGATAGAATTCTCCTGTGAAGCCATCTGGTGCTGGGCTTTTGTTTGTTGGAAGATTTTTAATCACAATTTCAATTTCAGTGCTTGTGATTTGTCTTTTCATATTTTCTATTTCTTCCTGATTCAGTCTTGGTAGTTTGTGCATTTCTAAGAATTTGTCCATTTCTTCCAGGTTGTCCATTTTATTGACATACAGTTGCTTGTAGTAATCTCTCATGATCTTTTTTTATTTCTGCAGTGTCAGTTGTTACTTCTCCTTTTTCATTTCTAATTCTATTGATTTGAGTCTTCTCCCTTTTTTTCTTGATGAGTCTGCCTAATGGTTTATCAATTTTGTTTATCTTCTCAAAGAACCAGCTATTACTTTTATTGAACTTTGCTATCATTTCCTTCATTTCTTTTTCTTTTATTTCTGATCTGATCCTTATGATTTCTTTCCTTCTGCTAACTTTGGGTATTTTTTGTTCTTCTTTCTCTAATTTTTTAGGTACGAGTTAGCTTGTTTATTCGAGATGTTTCCTGTTTCTTAAGGTAGGATTGTATTGCTATATACTTCCCACTTGTAGCTGCTTTTACTGCATCCCATAGGCTTTGGGTTGTCATGTCTCCATCGACATTTGTTTCTAGGTATTTTTTTATTTCCTCTTTGTTTTCTTCAGTGATCACTTCATTATTAAGTGATGTATTGTCTAGCCTCCATGTGTTTGTAGTTTTTACAGGTCTTTTCCTGTAATTGATATCTAGTCTCATAGTGTTGTGGTTGGAAAAGATATTTGATACAATTTCAATTTTTTTTAAATTTACCAAGGCTTTATTTGTGACCAGGATATGAGCTATCCTGGAGAATGTTCCATGAGCACTTGAGAAAAATGTGTATTTTTTTGTTTTGTTTTTGGATGGAATGTCCTATAAAAATCAATTAAGTCCATGTTGTTTAATGTATAATTTAATGCTTGTGTTTCCTTGTATATTTTCATTTTGGATGATCTGTCCATTTGTGAAAGTGGGGTGTTAAAGTCCCCTACTATGAATGTGTTACTGTCGATTTCCCCTTTTATGGCTGTTAGTATTTGCCTTATGTATTGAGGTCCTCCTATGTTGGGTGCATAAATATTTACAGTTGTTTTATCTTCTTCTTTTATTGATCCCTTGATCATTATGTAGTGTCCTTCTTTGTCTCTTCTTATATTCTCTATTTTAAAATCTATTTTGCCTGATGTGAGAATTGCTACTCCAGCTTTCTTTTTTTTCCCATTTCCATGGAATATCTTTTTCCATCCCCTCACTTTCAGTCTGTATGTGTCCCTAGGTCTGAAGAGGGTCTCTTGTAGACAGCATATATATGAGTCTTGTTTTTGTATCCATTCAGCCAGTCTGTGTCTTTTGGTGGGAGCATTTAATACATTTACATTTAAGGTAATGATTGATATGTATGTTCTTATTCCCATTTTCTTAATTGTTTGGGGTTTGTTATTACAGATCTTTTCCTTCTCTTGTGTTTCTTGCCTAGAGAATTTCCATTAGCATGTGTCGTAAAGCTGGTTTGGTGGTGCTGAACTCTCTCAGCTTTTGCTTGTCTGTAAAGGTTTTACTTTCTCCATCAAATCCAAATGAGGTCCTTGTTGAGTAGAGTAATCTTGGTTGTAGGTTTTTCTCTTTCATCACTTTAAATATGTCCTGCCAGTCCCTTGTGGCTTGCAGAGTTTCTGCTGAAAGATCTGCTGTTAACCTTATGGAGATTCCCTTGTGTGTTATTTGTTGTTTTTCCCTTGCTGCTTTTTATATGTTTTCTTTGTGTTTAATTTTTGACAGTTTGATTAATATGTTTCTTGGTGTGTTTTTCCTTGGATTTATCTTGTATGGGACTCTCTGTTCTTCCTGGACTTGATTAACTATTTCACTTCCCATATTAAGGAAGTTTTCAACTTTAATCTCTTCAAATATTTTCTCAGTCCCTTTCTTTTTCTCTTCTTCTTCTGGGACCCCTATAATTTGAATGTTGCTGCGTTCAATGTTGTCCCAGAGATCTCTGAGACTGTCCTCAGTTGTTTTTTCTTTATTCTTCTCTGCAGTAGTTATTTCCACTATTTTATCTTCCAGGTCTCATATCCATTCTTCTGCCTCAGTTATTCTGCTACTGATCTCTTCTAGAGTATTTATTTCATTTATTGTGTTGTTCATCATTGCTTGTTTCCTTTTTATTTGTTCTAGGCCTTTGTTAAATGTTTCTTGCATTTTCTCTATTCTATTTCCAAGATTTTGGGTCATCTTTACTATGAGTATTCTGTAATCTTTTCTGGTAGGCTGCCTATTTCCTCTTCATTTGTTAGGTCCGGTGGGTTTTTATCTTGCTCCTTCAACTGCTGTGTGTTTGTCTGTCTTCTCATTTTGCTTATCTTACAGTTTTGGGGGTCTCCTTTTTGCAGGCTGCAGATTTGTGCTTCCCGTTGTTTTTGGTGTCTATCCCCAGTGGGTAAAGTTGGTTCAGTTGGTGGTGTAGGCTTCCTGGTGGATGGGGCTAGTGCCTGTGTTCTTGTGGATGAGGCTCAATCTTGATTTTCTGGTGGGTAGGTCCACGTCTGGTGGTGTGTTTTGATGTGTCTGAGGTCTTATTATGATTTTTGGCAGCCTCTCTGCTAATGGGTGTGGTTATGCTCCTGTCTTGCTAATTGTTTAGCATTGGTTGTCCAGCACTGTAGCTTGCTGGTCGTTGAGTGAAGCTGGGTGTTGTTATTGAGATGGAGATCTCTAGGAGATTTTCGCTGTTTGATATTACATGGAGCTGGGTGGTCTCTTGTGGACCAGTGTCCTGAAGTTGACTCTCCCACCTCAGAGGCACAGCACTGACTCTTGGCTGCAGCACCAAGAGCCTTTCATTCACACGGCTCAGAATAAAAGGGAGAAAAAGTATAGAGAAATAAAGAAAGAGGATAAAATAAAATAAAGTTATTAAAATAAAAATTAAGAAGAAAATTTTTTAAAAAAGAAAACAAACAGACAAACAAACAAAAAAAACGGACGGACAGAACCCTAGGACAAATGGTGAAAGCAAAGCTATACAGATAAAATCTTACAGAGAAGCATACACATACACACTCACAAAGGAGTAAGAGTTGAAAAAATAATAAATCTTGCTCTCAAAGTCCACCTCCTCAATTTGGGATTATTCATTGTCTATTCAGGTATTCCATAGATGCTGGGTACATCAAGTTGATTGTGAAGATTTAATCCATTTCTCCTTAGGGTGCTGGGAGAAATTTCCCTTTCTCTTCTTTGTTCGCACAGCTCCTGGGGCCCAGGCTTGGATTTCACCCCGCCTCTGTGTGCAGGACACCAGAGAGCATCTGTTCTTCGCTCAAACAGGGTGGGATTAAAGAGAAGCTGATTCAGGGGCTCTGGCTCACTCAGGCCTGGGGGAGAGAGGGGCACAGAGTGTAGGGTGAGCATGTGCTGGCAGAGGCCGGCAGGATGTTGCACCAACCTGAGGTGTGCTGTGCGTTCTCCCGGGGAAGTTGTCCCTGGATCCCGTGACTCTGGCAGTGGTGGGGTGCACAGTTTCCCCAGAACAGAGGTGTGGATAGTGACCTTTGCTCGCACACAGGCTTCTTGGTGGTGGCAGCAGCAGCCTTCGCGTCTGGTGTCTGGTGCCCGTCTCTGTGGTCCACGCTGTTAGCCGCATCTCACGCCCATCTCTGGAGCTCCTTTAAGCAGCACTCTTAATCCCCTCTCTACACGCACCAGGAAACAAAGTCTATTCCCTCTTTGGCCGGTCCAGACTTTTCCCTGGCCTCTCTCTTGGCTACCCGTGGTGCGCTAGCTCGCTTCATGCTGTGTTCACGCCAACAGTCCTCTCCCGGCATCCTAGCGAATTCCGAACCTCAGCTCCCACACCCCCTTCCCGGCCCCAGCGGGTGAGCAGACAAGCCTCTCGGGCTGGTGAGTGCAGTTGGCACCGATCCTCTGTGTGGGAATCTTTCCACTTTGCTCTCTGCACCTCTGTTGCTATGCTCTCCTCCGCCACTCTGAATGTTCCCCCCTTCACCACCCACAGTCTCCGCCTGTGAAGGGCCTTCCTACTGTGTGGAAACATTTCCTCCTTCACAGCTCCCTCCCACTGGTGCAGGTCCCTTCCCTATTCTTTTGTCTCAGTTTATTCATTTTTATTTTGCCCTACATAGGTACGTGGGGAGTTTCTTGCTTTTGGGGAAGTCAGAGGTCTTCTGCCACCGTTGAGTGGGTGTTCTGTAGGAGTTCTTCCAAGTGTCGATGTATTTCTGATGTATCATTGGGGAGGAAGGTGCTCTCCGGGTCTTACTCTTCCGCCATCTTCCCCTTCTCTCCTTTCCTTTGGGGTTTATTGTCAGAATCCGACTTTCAGAAGCTACAACTTTTAGGCTTCTATAGCTGCCATTTCTTGTTTTTTTTTTTTTTTATCTTTAACTGGTTTCTACAAGTTTTTTTTTACATCTTTCTTGTAGTATAATTGCTTTACAATGGTGTGTTAGTTTCTGCTTTATAACAAAGTGAATCAGTTATACATATACATATGTTCCCATATCTCTTCCCTCTTGCATCTTCCTCCCTCCCACACTCCCTATCCCAACCCTCTAGGTGGTAAAAAAGCACCAAACAGATCTCCCTGTGCTATGCGGCTGCTTCCCACTAGCTATCTGTTTTATGTTTGATAGTGTGTATATATATATATATATATATATATCCATGTCACTCTCTCACTTTGCCACAGCTTAACCTTCCCCCTCCCCATATCCTCCAGTCCATTCTCTAGTAGGTCTGTGTCTTTTTTCCTGTCTTACCCCTAGGTTCTTCATGACATTTTTTCTTAAATTCCATATATATGTGTTAGCATATGGTAGTTTTCTTTGTCTTTCTGACTTACTTCACTCTGTATGACAGACTCTAGGTCCATCCACCTCATTAGAAATAACTCAATTTCGTTTCTTTTTATGGCTGAGTAATATTCCATTGTATATATGAGCCACATCTTTTTTATCCATTCATCTGATGATAGACAATAGGCTGTTTCCATCTCCTGACTATTTTAAATAGAGCTGCAATAAACATTTTAGTACATGACTCATTTTGAATTATGGTTTTCTCAGGATATATGCCCAATAGAGGGATTGCTGGGTCATATGGTAGTTCTATCTGTAGTTTTTTAAGGAACCTCCATACTGTTCTCCATAGTGGCTCTACCAATACACATTCCCACCAGCCATGCAAGAGTGTCCCATTTTCTCCACAGCCTCTCCAGCATTTATTGTTTATAGATTTTTTATAATGGCCATTCTGACTGGTGTGAGATGATATTGCATTGTAGTTTTGATTTGCATTTCTCTAATTATTAATTATGTTGAGCATTCTTTCATGTGTTTGTTGGCAGTCTGTATATCTTCTTTGGAGAAATGTCTATTTAGCGCTTTGGTCCATTTTTGGATTGGGTTGTTTGTTTTTTTGTTATTGAGCTGCATGCGTTGCTTGTGAATTTTGGAGATTAATCCTTTGTCAGTTGCTTCATTTACAAATATTTTCTCCCATTCTGAGAGTTGTCTTTTGGTCTTGTTTATGGTTTTCTTTGCTGTGTAAAAGCTTTTAAGTTTCATTAGGTCCCATTGTTTATTTTTGTTTTTATTTATGTGTCTCTAGGAGGTGGGCCAAAAAGGATTTTGCTGTGATTTATGTCATAGAGTGTACTGCCTATGTTTTCCTCTAAGAGTTTGATAGTTCCTGGCCTTACATATAGATCTTTAATCCATTTTGAGCTTATTTTTGTGTATGGTGTTAGGGAGTGATCTAATCTCATACTTTTACATGTACCTGTCCAGTTTTCCCAGCACCATTTATTGAAGAGTGTGTCCTTTCTCGACTGTACATTCCTGCCTCCTTTATCAAAGATAAGGTGACCATATGTGCATGGGTTTATCTCTGGGCTTTCTATCCTCTTCCACTGACCTAAATTTCTGTTTTTGTGCCAGTACCATACTGTCTTGATTACTGTAGCTTTGTAGTATAGTCTGAAGTCAGGGAGCCTGATTCCTCCAGCTCCATTTTTCATTCTCAAGATTGCTTTGGCTACTTGGGGTCTTTAGTGTTACCATACAAATTGTGAAATATTTTGTTATTGCTCTGTGAAAAATGCCAGTGGTAGTTTGATAGGGATTGCAATGAATCTGTAGAGTGCTTTGGGTAATAGAGTCATTTTCACAATGTTGATTCTTCCAATCCAAGTACATGGTTTATCTCTCCATCTATTTGTATCATCTTTAATTTCTTTCATCAGTGTCTTATAATTTTCTGCAAACAGGTCTTCTGCCTCCATATGGAGCTTTATTCCTAGGTATTTTTTTCTTTTTGTTGCTATGGCAAATGAGAGTGTTTTCTTGATTTCACTTTCAGATTTTTCATCATTAGTGTATAGGAATGCCAGAGATTTCTGTGCATTACTTTTGTATCCTGCTACTTTACCAAATTCATTGATTAGCCCTAGTAGTTTTCTGATAGCATCTTTAGGATTCTCTATGTATAGTATCATGTCATCTGCAAACAGTGACAGCTTTACTTCTTCTTTTCCAATTTGGATTCTTTTTTTTTCCTTTTCTTCTCTGATTGCTGTGGCTAAAACTTCCAAAACTATGTTGAAAGAGAGTGGTGAGAGTGGAAAACCTTGTCTTCATCCTGATCTTAGTGGAAATGGTTTCAATTTTTCACCATTGAGGACGATGTTGGCTGTGGGTTTGTCATATATGGCCTTCATTATGTTGAGGAAAATTCCCTCTATTTCTACTTTCTACAGGGTTTTTAATCTTAAATGTGTGTTGAACTTTGTCAAAAGCTTTCTCTGCATCTATTGAGATGACCATATATTTTTTCTCCTTCAATTTTTTTTAATATGGTGTATCACATTAATTGATTTGCGTATATTGAAGAATCCTTGCATTCCTGGAATAAACACCACTTTATCATGGTTTATGATCCTTTTAATGTGCTGTTGGATTCTGTTTGCTAGTATTTTGTTGAGGATTTTTGCATCTATGTTCATCAGTGATATTGGCCTGTAGTTTTCTTTCTTTCTGACATCCTTGTCTTGTTTTGGTATCAGGATGATGTTGGCCTCATAGAATGAGTTTGAGAGTGTTCCTCCTTCTGCTATATTTTGGAAGAGTTTGGGAAGGATAGGTGTTAGCTCTTCACTTAATGTTTGATAGAATTCGCCTGTGAAGCCATCTGGTCCTGGGCTTTTGTTTGTTGGAAGATTTTTTTTTTTAAGATGTTGGGGGTAGGAGTTTATAAATTAATTAATTTTTTTTTGCTGTGTTGGGCCTTCGTTTCTGTGCGAGGGCTTTCTCTAGTTGTGGCAAGTGGGGCCAATCTTCATCACGGTGCACGGGTCTCTAACAATCGCGGCCTCTCTTGTTACGGAGCATGGGATCCAGATGCTCAGGCTCAGTAATTGTGGCTCATGGGCCTATTTGTTCGGCCGCATGTGGGTTCCTCCCAGACCAGGGCTCGAACCTGTGTCCCCTACATTAGCAGGCATATTGTTGAAAGATTTTTAATCACAGTTTCAATTTCAGTACTTGCGATTGGTCTGTTCATATTTTCGATTTCTTCCTGATTCAGTCCTGGCCGGTTGTGCATTTCTAAGAATATGTCCATTTCTTCCAGGTTGTCCATTTTATTGGCATAGAGTTGCTTGTAGTAATCTCTCATGATCTTTTGTATTTCTGCAGTGTCAATTGTTACTTGTCCTTTTTCATTTCTAATTCTACTGATTTGAGTCTTCTCCCATTTTTTCTTGATGAGTCTGTCTAATGGTTTATCATTTTTTTTTACCTTCACAAAGAACCACCTTTTAGTTTTATTGATCTTTGTTACAGTTTCCTTCATTTCTTTTTCATTTATTTCTGATCTGATGTTTATGATTTATTTTCTCCTGCTAACTTTGGGGGTTTTTTGTTCTTCTTTCTCTAATTGATTTAGGTGCAAGGTTAGGTTGTTTATTCAAGATGTTTCCTGTTTCTTAAGGTAGGATTGTATTGCTATATACTTCCCTCTTAAAATTGCTTTTGGTGCATCCCATAGGATTTGGGTTGTCGTGTCTCCATTGTCATTTGTTTCTAGGTATTTTTTGTTTTCCTCTTTGAATTCTTCAGTGATCACTTCGTTATTAAGTAGTGTATTGTTTAGCTCCAATTGTTTGTATATTTTACAGATCTTTTCCTGCCATTAATATCTAGTATCACAGCGTTGTGGTCAGAAAGGAAACTTGATACAATTTCAATTTTCCTAAATTTACCAAGACTTGATTTGTGACTGAAGATATGATCTATCCTGGAGAATGTTCCATGAGCACTTGAGAAAAAAATGTATTCTGTTGTTTTTGGATGGAATGTCCTATAAGTATCAGTTAAGTCCATCGTGTTTAATGTATCATTTAAAGCTTGTGTTTCTTTCTTTATTTTCATTTTGGATGATCTGTCCACTGGTGAAAGTGGGATGTTAAAGTCCCCTACTATTAATGTGTTACTGTCGATTTCACATTTTATGGCTGTTAATATTTGCCTTATGCATTGTGGTGATCCTGTGTTGGGTGCAGAAATATTTACAATTGTTATATCTTCTTCTTGGTTCAATCACTTGATCATTATGTAGTGTCCTTCTTTGTCTCTTCTAATACTCTTTATTTTGAATTCTATTTTGTCTGATATGAGAATTGCTACTCCAGCTTTATTTTGGTTTCCTTTTGCATGGAATACCTTTTTCCATCCTCTCACTTTCAGTTTGCATGGGTCTCTAGGTGTGAAATGGGTTTCTTGTAGACAGCATATATATGGGTTTTGTTTTTGTATCCATTCAGCCAGTTTGTGTCTTTTGGTGGGAGCATTTTATGCATTTACATTTAAAGTAATTATTGATATGTATGTTCCTATTCCCATTTCTTAATTGTTTTTGGTTTGTTATTGTAGGTCTTTTCCTTCTATTGTGTTTCTTGTCTAGAGAAGATCCTTTAGCATTTTTTTTAAAGCTGGTTTAGTGGTGTTGAATTCTCTCAGCTTTGGTTTGTTTGTAAAATTTTTAATTTCTCCATCAAATCCGAAAGAGATCCTTGCTGTGTAGAGTAATCTTGTTTGTAGGTTTTTCTCCTTCATCACTTTAAATATGTCCTGCCAGTCCCTTGTGGCTTGCAGAGTTTCTGCTGAAAGATCAGCTGTTAACCTCATGGGGATTCTCTTGTGTGTTATTTTTTGTTTTTCCCTTGCTGCTTTTAATATTTTTTCTTTGTATTTCATTTTTGACAGTTTGATTAATATGTGTCTTGGCATGTTTCTCCTTGGATTTGTCCTGTATGGGGCTCTCTGTGCTTCATGGACTTGATTAACTATTTCGTTTCCCATATTAGGGAAAATTTCAACTATAATCTCTTCAAATATTTTCTCAGTCCCTTTCTTTTTCTCTTCTTCTGGAACCCCTATAATTCGAATGTTGGTGTGTTTAATGTTGCCCCAGAGGTCTCTGAGACTGTCCTCAGTTATTTTTTTCTTTATTCTGCTCTGCAAAAGTTATTTCCACTATTTTATCTTCCAGGTCTATTATCCAATCTGCTGCCTCAGTCATTCAGCTATTGATCCATTCTAGCATATTTTTAATTTCATTTATTGTGTTGTTCATCATTGCTTTTTTCATCTTTAGTTCTTCTAGGTCCTTGTTAAATGTTTCTTGCATTTTCTCTATTCTATTTCCAAGATTTTGGGTCATGTTTACTATTATTATCCTGAATTCCTTTTCAGGTAGACTGCCTATTTCCTCTTCATTTGTTAGGTGTGGTGGGTTTTTATCTTGCTCTTTCATCTGCTGTGTGTTTTTGTCTCTTCTCATTTTGCTTATCTTACTGTGTTTGGGGTCTCCTTTTTGCAGGCTGCTGGTTCGTAGTTCCAGTTGTTTTTTGTGTCTGTCCCCAGTGGCTAAAGTAGGTTCAGTGAGATGTGTAGGCAACCTGGTGGAGGGGACTAGTTCCTGTGTTCTGGTGGATGAGCCTGGATCTTGTGTTTCTGGTGGGCAGGTCCACGTCTGGTGGTGTGTTTTGGGGTGTCTGTGGCCTTATTATGATTTTAAGCAGCCTCTCTGCTAATGGGTGGGGTTTTGTTCCTGTCTTGTTAGTTGTTTGGCATAGGGTGTCCAGCACTGTAGCTTGCTGGTCATTGAGTGAAGCTGGGTGTTGGTGTTGAGATGGAGATCTCTGGGAGATTTTCGGCATTTGATATTACGTGGAGCTGGGAGGTCTCTTGTGGACCAGTGCCCTGAAGTTGGCTCTCCCACCTCAGAGGCACAGCACTGACTCTTGGCTGCAGCATTAAGAGCCTTTCATCCACACGGCTCAGAATAAAAGGGAGAAAAACTAGAAAGAAAAGAAAGAAAGAGGATAAATAAAATAAAATAAAGTAAGGTAAAATAAAATAATGTTAGAAAAATAAAAATAATTATTAAGAAAAACATTTTTTTGAAAAGTTAAAAAAAAAAAGGACGGGTAGAACACTAGGACAAATGGTGAAAGCAAAGCTATACAGACAAAAGCTCACAGAGAAGCATACACATACACACTCACAAAAAGAGGAAAAGGGGAAAAAATAAAAAATCTTGCTCTCAAGGTCCACCTCCTCAATTTGGGATGATTCGTTGTCTCTTCAGGTATTCCACAGATGCAGGGTATATCTAGTTGATTGTGAAGATTTAATTGGCTGCTCCTGAGGCTGTTGGTAGAGATTTCCCTTTCTCTTCTTTGTTTGCACAACTCCCCAGGCTCAGCTTTGGATTTGGCCCTGCGTCTGCATATAGGTCGCCTGAGGGTGTCTGTTCTTTGCTCAGAGAGGACCGGGTTAAAGGAGCTGCTGATTCCGGGGCTCTGGTTCACTCAGGCCGGGGGAAGGAATGGGTACGGATTGTGGGGCGAGCCTGCGGTGGCAGAGGCCCACACGACTTTGCACCACTGTGAGGCACGTTGTACGTTCTCTCGGGGAGTTTGTCCCTGGATCCCAGGACCCTGGCAGTGGCGGGCTGCACAGGCTCCTCGCAAGGGAGGTGTGGAGAGTGACCTGTGCTCACACACAGGCTTCTTGGTGGCGGCAGCCGCAGCCTTAGCATCTCATGCCCGTCTCTGTGGTCTGCGCTGTTAGGCGTGGCTCGCCCGGGTCTCTGGCGCTCCTATAAGCAGCTCTCTTAATCCCCTCTCCTTGCGCACCAGGAAACAAAGAGGAAAGAAAAAGTCTCTTGCCTCTTCGGCAGGTCCAGACTTTTTCCCGGACTCCCTTCCCAGTAGTCATGGTGCACTAACTTCTTCAGGCTGTGTTCATGCCGCCAACCCCTGTCCTCTCCCTTGGTTCTGACCTATGAAACTGGAGGCTCAGCTCCCAGCCCATACCCGTCCCTGTGGGTGAGCAGACAAGCCTCTCGGGTTGGTGAGTGCTGGTCGTCCCTGATCCTCTGTGCGGGAATCTCTTGGCTTTGTGCTTTGCACTCCAGTTGCTTTGCTGTCCTCTGCGGCTCCTAGGCTTCCCCACTCTGCCACCCGCAGTCTCCGCCCGCGAAGGGGCTTCTAGTGTGTGGGAACCTTTCCTCCTTCACAGCTCCCTCCCACTGGTGCAGGTCCCATCCCTATTCTTTTGTCTCTGTTTATTCTTTTTCTCTTTTGCCCTACCCAGGTACATGGGGACTTTTTTGCCTTTTGGGAGGTCTTCTGCCAGTGTTCAGTAGGTGTTCTGTAGGAGTTGTTCCACGTGTAAATGTATTTCTGATGTATCTGTGGGGAAGAAGGTGATCTCTGCATCATACTCTTCCACCATCTTCCCTTAGGTCCGGCTGCCATTTCTTGACTTACTTAGGCTCCTGACCACTCACTTTCTTTTTTTTTTACATCTTTATTGGAGTATAATTTCTTTACAATGGTGTGTTAGTTTCTGCTTTATAACAAAGTGAATCAGTTATACATATACATGTGTTCCCATATCTCTTCCCTCTTGCATCTCCCTCCCTCCCACCCTCCTTATCCCACCCCTCTATTTGGTTACAAAGCACCGAGCTGATCTCCCGGTGCTATGCGGCTGCTTCCCACTAGCTATCTATTTTACGTTTGGTAGCGTATATATGTCCATGACACTTTCTCGCTTTGTCATAGCTTACCCTTCCCCTTCCCCATATCTTCAAGTCCATTCTATAGTAGGTCTGTGTCTTTATTCCTGTCTTACCCCTAGGTTCTTCATGACATTTTTTTTCTTAAATTCCATATATATGTGTTAGCATACGGTATTTGTCTTTCTCTTTCTGACTTACTTCACTCTGCATGATAGACTCTAGGTCCATCCACCTCATTACAAATAGCTCAATTTAGTTTCTTTTTATGGCTGAGTAATATTCCATTGTATATATGTGCCATATCTTTATCCATTCATCTGTTGATGGACACTTAGGTTGCTTCCATTTCCTGGCTATTGTAAATAGATCTGCAATGAACATTTTGGTACATGACTCTTTTTGAATTATGGTTTTCTCAGGGTATATGCCCAGTAGTGGGATTGCTGGGTCATATGGTAGTTCTATTTGTAGTTTTTTAAGGAACCTCCATACTGTTCTGCATAGTGGCTATACCAATTCACATTCCCAACAGCAGTGCAAGAGTGTTCCCTTTTCTTCACACCCTCTCCAGCATTTATTGTTTCTAGATTTTTTGATGATGGCCATTTTGACTGGTGTGAGATGATATCTCATTGTAGTTTTGATTTGCATTTCTCTAATGATTATTGATGTTGAGCATTCTTTCATGTGTTTGTTGGCAGTCTGTATATCTTCTTTGGAGAAATATCTATTTAGGTCTTCTGCCCATTTTTGAATTGGGTTGTTTGTTTTCTTTGTTATTGAGCTTTCTTTATTGTTTATTAAAGCAAACTGACCTGGCCTGAATTTATCTTTTTTGGTCTCTGGGTTTTTTGTTTGTTTGTTTGTTTTTTAACTTGACCTTTGTATTTGAATCTTCCCAACTTTTTGCCTGACAACTTAGATCCTAATGCTGTTTTCCCAATATTTTTCGTGCTTTCTGATGCTTATTTTCTTTAACTGAATTCTTGATTTCTGTAATCCAGTCTGGCACCTCTGGATCCAGAATTTTGCCTGCTGTCTTTTGCTACATGTCTGATACGTTTTCTCTAACTGCCTATAATTTTGGCCTCACTGTCTTGTTCTCACTATTGGACATTTTATGTGCACTTACTTTGTTTTATTCAAATGGTTTCAGACCATTGGTTCCACCTTGGCTTTGACACAGCACTTAGATCCTTTAATTCATCTTACCAGTCCTTAGCTCTTCAACTTTCATCCACTACCTAGTCCTGGAAATGACATGATTGTTAATAGTCACTTTCAAAAGATCGGGCTTCCCTGGTGGCGCAGTGGTTGAGAGTCTGCCTGCCAATGAAAGGGTCGCAGGTTTGTGCCCCGGTCGGGGAATATCCCACATGCTGTGGAGCGGCTGAGCCTGTGAGCCATGGCCGCTGAGCCTGCACGTCCGGAGCCTGTGTTCCACAACAGGAGAGGCCACAACAGTGAGAGGCCTGTGTACCGCAAAAACAAACAAAAAAACCCCAAAAGATCATCAACTGTATTTGATCAAAAGTATATCATTTAGTAAATTACTGATCCATTGACCTTAGGTAATTCATTTTTTCTTCCTTATCCAGAAAAAGTGATGGTAAGATGATGTGAAAAATGAGATAGGTGTTTCCTTGTTCAATCTACTTGAAAAGTAGCCACCTCAATCCTTTATATTTTTAGTGCAGAGTGGTTTTTCAAAAGCTTGTCAAATGATTTGAGGCATTCTGGGATGGCCCACACTTCATAGTGCTAATTAAATAACTAGTCCCTTTCCTGGCAATTTATCTAGTCTACTACTAGCACTTATT
Source organism: Grampus griseus (assembly GCF_964374135.1). Classification (NCBI taxonomy): domain Eukaryota; kingdom Metazoa; phylum Chordata; class Mammalia; order Artiodactyla; family Delphinidae; genus Grampus; species Grampus griseus. Next base: position 71,412,902 of record NC_138999.1, on the reverse strand, counting down.
ACCAAATAAATCATTTTGTGTATCGTCTCAAAGCACATAACAGGAAAGTTATTTCCTAGAATATACCCAGGTCAGCAAGTTCACAGATAATCTATATGAAATCCATGGTCTCCTCCCACAATAAATGTCATGCAAATTTTTATGTGAGTATATTTCTGGGGAAAGTATCCATGGCTATGTCATATTAACAAAAGTATCCCTAATCCCCTAGATGGTTGAGAACCATTTTAGAATTTAAAGAAAGGCAGTTTAACCTTGATAAAGCAGTATATTTCTTTCCCCATATAAAGAAGTTTCAAGCTGCTTGTAGAAGTCAGTCAATGTAATTATGTAGGTGCCTTAGATATCTGTCAATATGCTACAAGTAAATTTCAATATGGAAATAGAGAAAAAAAGGAATCCATTTCATTGTGCCATCTAAAGAGAGATGTTTATAAGTGGACATTTTATGGATGTATGGAAAATGTTGAATTTTTTTTTTTTGGTTTTGTTTTATTGTTTTTTGGTTTGGGCTTTTTTTTTTTTTTTTTTCCCTAGCGGTTTGCTTTGCAGAACTGCTAAAGTAGAATAACTAAGGCTCTGGCCCCTCACTTTATTCTGGCATCAGTAACATGACTAAAAGGAAAAACATTCAGAGAAATATCAGGAATATAGCTGTTGACACCTCAGAAGCAGAACTCCACGCTGCAAATGCTGATCACTCATATTTGTAGTTGTAGTTTTCCTAGATCCACTCTCAACCCCCGCTTCCATCCCATCTCTATCTCACTATTTTGCGTTTTCTCTTTAAGTCTGTGACTGCTGTACTAGAATATGAATATTTTGAGAAAAGAAATCATGTTTTAGTAAATTCTCTGTGGCTGACACATAACAGGAGCTAAATAAGTGTTTGTGGAATAAAATTGCCTCCATCATTCCCCCTCATACTTAGATCTTAATATACTGGATCCCAAACTTTTTCATACATAAGAGTTTCCTGTATGGCTTGCTAAACACTGGTTGCTGGGCCCCACTTTCAGAGTTTCTGAATCTGTATATGGGGCCCCAAAAAGTGTATTCCTAAAAGTTCCCAGGTGATGATCCAGGGAAAATATGCTCAATTTAAGTAGAAACAAACAGGAATATTAATAATATATCATATCTCAAAAACCACAGTGGAGCTCAGAAATCAGTTTCATTTTGGAAATTTGCTAGGTGAACAAATTTCATTAATACTTTTTCTATATGAGCTACCTTAATAAGTAAAGTACAAAGTAGAAATTTAGTATTCTGCAGAGGTCATTTACAGAATTATTATAGCAGAAGAGGACAGACTAATGTTTCTCAGGGGTTTTCCCCTAAACATTGTATGAGAGAATACTTTCCTCTTAATTGTACTTTGACCTGCCCCCACAGTAAGGTGTAGGAAGTTCCTTCAAGCAACATCTCTTTAACTAACCAAAATACTAAGAACAAGACTGTCATGGATAATTGAAATCCATTGAGAACCTACAAATTTATTTATTTATTTTTCTCATTCTTTTTCTATTACTCTATTGAGATATAATTCACATGCCATACAATTCACACCTTTAAGGTGTACACTCCAATGTTTTTTAGTATATCCAGAGTTGTGCATGTGTCACCACAACCAATTTTAGAACATTTTCATCACTCCAAAAGGAACCCACACCCACCCTGCATCCACTAGCAATCACTCCAATTCCCTATAACCACTCTCACCACCAGGCCCTAGCCAACCACCAACAATTTATTTTCTGTCTCCTTGGATTTGCCTATTTTGTACATTTCATGTAAATGGAATGGTATAACACGTGGTCCTTCGTGACTGACTTCTTTCACTTAGCATGATGTTCTCAAGGTTCATCCATGTTGCAGTAATTTCATTCGTGGGAATCCATTCCATGACAATAAAAGCATTTGTGCTTCAGGACAGATGCTTATTGTAGAAATTTTCATAGCCATTAAAAAAAGAAAAAAGAAGAGAAAGAAAAAAGAAAAACTGGAAATGGTGAGGACGCTCATGAACAGGAATGGAATACACACACCATGGAATATTATGCAATAGCAGAAGGATGCATGGGTGCCATGCCAGTTGCATTGGAGACAATTGCTTAAGCTAGAAAAGGGAAGATACAGAAGAATGCATATTATATTCTAACCCAATTTTCGATATATAAACTAATTTAAAAATTACTCTTGATTTAGGCCTTATGCCTGAAACTGAGAAGACCTAAACTGGGTTCAAAGATGGCAGAATGAAACTCTTGAATGCTGTTAGTCCTACTCACAAGCTCCATTGAACCTAAAAAGTATATGAGAACAGCCCAGACAAAGGGAACATCTGAAAGAGGGTGGTTTTTTGTGGTCACCTACTTTTCTTCCTGCAGAGGGCTCCAGCCAGGTGAGGAGGTTGCATTCCTGGGCTTTTGTTTTCTACCCCCATAAAGGCCTGTCAGCATCTGCTTATACCGCACACACATCAGTCAGCAATCTTGCTCCTCCACAAGCCCTGTCTGCCAGGGTCACCTCTCAGGGCCTGGGAGCTGAAACTTGCTGGTCCACACTGAGGGAGCTCCCTTTTTGGTGCCTGAATCTCAGGTTGTGTGACTTCCTGCATTTGCAGGATCCAGGCCTTTACCATTTATATCCACTTAGGAGCTTTCTGTGGGCAGGCCTGGCTATGGCTTCACCCAGTATGTGTGTAGATGGAGAAAGATATGGACACACACCAGGTTGTAACCATGGGCTCTGGGAGCAAGTAGGTCGGGGGTAGAAACCTGGTGGTAAAGGAAAGACAAGAAAGGGAAGGGGGTGTTAATAATAAAAGAAAAAGAAAAAACAAAGAGGAACCACATACAATTGCATTTATGCATCTGGATAAAATTCTACATATTTTAAGACATATATAAAGAAATTAAAAGGACAAAGAAAATATATATGCTACTTGGCTAATTTTAAAAGGATTAACACAGAAAATGCCAGCTACCTGACTGCAAGAAGAACTCTACTCTTCCTTCCTGTTTTCCATATCTCACCCCCGGGAAGGGTTTTGTGTGGAGGACTGTGAGCTCACAGGCTGCCATTTGGCTCCCTCCGTGTTCCCTTAATGCAGCTTCCTAGAGCGTATTAGCCACCTTCCTATAAAATTCTACCATGAATAATTGAAATTAAGCATTTCCAGTCAAAATAAGGCAACACAATGATACAGTGCCCTCATTTTTTCCTGTTTCTTATATCTTCTCTAGTCAACAAAAAATCATCATCTACAGTAAATTGAATTTCCCAGTTTTATTGCTGAATTTGCCAGGTTCCAGTAAATTGATTGTTAAGTAAAAGCAACAGTGAACTGCAGGGAAATCTCGAGCATATGTGTCTGAAGAAGAATTGTTAGCTCTTATTCCAAAACTTCTTGATTAATTGAGGTGAGAAATTCCAGGCTTGTATGAGTGGCTCAAAAACCATCAGAGTGTATGATAACATCACAAACCCCAATCTTTCTAGCATTCTTCTCTGGCATTCTCAAATGTTGAGCTTCTATCCTAGATGTCTTACCTCATTGTGGTAGGTGAAACGGTGCTCTCCCAAAAGGTATGTCCACTCAGAAACTACGAAGGTGACTTTATTTGGATAAAGATTCTTTGCAGATACAATTAAGTTAAGGATCTCTAGATAAGGTCATCCTGGATTAGGATAGGCCCTAAATCCAATGACAAGTGTCCCTAGAAGAGAAGGGAAGGAGAAACACAGATAAAGGTGCTGTGAAGATAGAAGCAGATATTAGAGTGAAGTGTCTACAAGCCAAAGAACTCCAAGCATTGCCAACAACTAGCAGAAGCTAAGAGAGAGGCATGGATTCTACCTTAGAGCCTCTAGAGGGAACCAACCCTGTGGACTTGATTTAAGATTTCTGGCCTCCAAACGGTGAGGAAATTAATTTCTGTTGTTTTAAGTCACTGTGTTTGTAGTAAGTTGTTACAGCAGCCCTAGAAAACGAATACACTCAGGGTCTAAATATGGCTGTTGCACCGCAAACATGACATCCGACACCATTATATTCAATGCAGAAAGAGAAGAGGAAAAGGCAGAATTTTATTTTTTATTAGTGGAACTTTACTCCCCTTTCTTCTTATTAGCCAGGTCATGTGGTCATCACTGGCTGCAAGAGAATTTAGGAAAGTGAATATTTGGCAAAAAGGAGTAACAGGAGTTTGAAAATGTAGGGGAGTGTGGGGGAGAGGGGAGGGAATTTTTAGTTATCAACAATGGCTATTGTCATTTAATGAGTGGGGACCAGAGATCCTAAAAGCCTTTTAATAAGCATCTGTTGAGACACACTGGAGATCAATTATGAGTTATTCCTGCAGGCTCAAACCTGCCTGTCCTGTTAACAAGAAACGGGAGGGAGGCGGGCAGGAGGGGAGGTGGATGGGTGGGCAACTGACAGCGACTGCTACAATGTGAGAACGGTGCACTGGGAGAACCTATACATTTAACATTGTGTTTTGATTTTTAAACTATTTCCTTCACGCTTTGAATCAAGAGAGTTTAAAAGGAGGACACTTTATTTTAATTTTCTCATCCATTTTTGGTGCACAACTTCTATTGGAGATGTCCGTAAACTCCAAAATGCCTAAAAGTTGTGCAGCAAAAAGTGAAAGAGACATAAAGAACATGAGCAATCTAGAAAAAAAAGCATTGAGCTTCTGGTTAATGACATCAGCTTGATCAGAGAAATTAACCTAATTTGAAATAGCTTAGAAATTAGTTTTTTTTAACCTACCAAGCTATATTGTTTAGAGCTGTGTTCTGGACTTATACAGGAAAGTTTCACCTGTATCAATAAATAGTTGCTTTGGTTAAAATGAATAGGTAAATGAATTGCTTACTAGTGGGAAAAGTTTAAACAGGGAAAATGAAAGTTGAAAGCACTTCCTTTGGTGTATGCAGCCCTATACTGACCCAAAATACACTGTGAAATGTTTTATTTAGATTCTACCTACTGAAGAATAGTAAATTTTTTGCCTTTTATTAGTGGAATTCCAACCTGGAAATTTCCTCCCATTCAACTCCACTAAACCAAATCCTAAGAAACCAAATCCACTTCTACCTTTAAGGCATTTTCTTAATTCCTATATGACATGATGCAGAAGTCAGTAAAGTCTATGTTGGAATGAACTTTAGTAGTCACTCAATATAATTAAGGCTTCATTAATTGATTGATATTCATTATTTGTGTACATTCCCAATGATTGAGGCCTTTTGACTTTACAAAGCAGTCCCTATCATTTTTGAATGCTTGAATGTAAGCTGAAACTTGTCTCCCTGTTAGTTGTCTGTTTTGGCCTTGGTTTTGCCTTCTGGAGAACCACACAATAAATCACATGTGTTTTTCCCCAGTAGTCTTTCAAATATTTGAAGATAGTTATATTCTCTCCAGATCTTCCCCTTTTTAAATTAAGCAACCTCAGTTCCTGGAGCCTTGCCTCATATCATATATTTTTTAGGTGCCCCATCATTCCTAATTGCTCTTCTCTATATGGAGCTGTTTGTGAATGTTTCTTTTAAAATGAGGGGCAATCAACTGAAAAGAGCAAATGTGTCTGATCAAGGTAGAGGATAGTAGAACTTCCTTGTTTTAGATGCTTTTTCTTAATGCAGTTTGTCTCAATTATCTTGCTTAACATCTATGGTATACTAGCTCATATTGAATTTATAACATTTTGAAATAAATTATTTCCCACCTTAGGTATTTATTGCCCATCCTGTACTTCTGCAACTGATTTTTGTAAACATAAATGTAAGGCCTACTGTTGGGCCCTGCCAAACTTATTCTTGTTCCATTTGTATGTTGAGTCTTTTGAGATCTTTGAAATCTTGGTTAATATATATGCTTTAATTATTCCTCCCAGATTGTTTTCATCTAAAAATTCAATAAACATGGATTTAATTAATATATTGTGAACAGGGTAGGTACATATTCCTAAGCCATGATACTAGAAACATCTCTGACTTCTGAGTATTTGTTACTCTAGCATAGATTATACCATACAATCTATGCTTTCTTATATCCATTCACTGAATAAAAAAGGCTCATTGAGTGCCTACTACATGCCAGGTATGGTTCTGGATACTGGAGCTATAACAGTAAATAAAAAAGATAAAATCACTACCCCTTTGGGGAAAAGCAAAATGAGCAAGTAAGCAAATTATATGATTTCCTACAGTGGTATAAGAAAAATAAAGCACAGCAGGAGGATAGAGGAGATAGAGAGTGATTTGATGATGCTATTTTATTTATTTATCTATTTTTAACATCTTTATTGGAGTATAATTGCTTTACAATGGTGTGCTAGTTTCTGCTTTATAACAAAGTAAATCAGCTATACATATACATATATCCCCATATCCCCTCCCTCTTGTGTCTCCCTCCAACCCCTCTAGGTAGACACAAAACACCAAGCTGATCTCCCTGTGCTATGTGGCTGCTTCCCACTAGCTATCTATTTTACTTTTGGTAGTGTATACATGTCCATGCCACTCTCTCACTTCATCCCAGCTTACACTTCACTCTCCCCATGTCCTCAAGTCCATTCTCTACATCTGCGTCTTTATTCCTGTCCTTCCCCTAGGTTCTTCAGAACCTTTTTTTTTTTTTTAGATTGCATATATATGTGTTAGCATACAGTATTTGTTTTTCTCTTTCTGACTTACTTCACTCCGTATGACAGACTCTAGGTCCATCCACCTCACTACAAGTAACTCAATTTCATTTCTTTTTATGGCTGAGTGATATTCCATTGTATATATGTACCACTTCTTCTTTATCCATTCATCGGTTGATGGCACTTAGGTTGCTTCCATGTCCTGGCTATTGTAAACAGAGCTGCAATGGACATTGTGGTACATGACTCTTTTTGAATTATGGTTTTCTCAGGTTATATGCCCAGTAGTGGGATTGCTGGGTTGTATGGTAGTTCTATTTGTAGTTTTTTAAGGAACCTCCATACTGTTCTCCATAGTGGCTGTATCAATTTACATTCCCACCAACAGTGCAAGAGGGTTCCCTTTTCTCCACACCCTCTCCAGAATTTATTGTTTATAGAGTTTTTGATGATGGCTATTCTGACTGGTGTGAGATGATACCTCATTGTAGTTTTGATTTGCATTTCTCTAATGATTAGTGATGTGTATCCTTTCATGTGTTTGTTGGCAATCTGTATATCTTCTTTGGAGAAATGTCTATTTAGGGCTTCTGCCCATTTTTGGATTGGGTTGTTTGTTTTTTTGGTGTTGAGCTGCATGAGCTGCTTGAAATTTGGAGATTAATCATTTGTCAGTTGCTTCATTTGAAAATATTTTCTCCCATTCTGAGGGCTGTCTTTTCATCTCATTTATGGTTTCCTTTGCTGTGTAAAAGCTTTTAAGTTTCATTAGGTCCCATTTGTTGATTTTTGTTTTTATTTCCATTTCTCTAGGAGGTGGGTCAAAAAGGATCTTTCTGTGAGTTATGTCATAGAGGGGATGCCATTTTAAATAGATTGGTCCCTGACGACACATCTGAGGAGGTAAATTTTAGAAGACAATCTGAGTGGAGAAGTGTGCTATGTGGAGATCTGAGAAAAGAGTTTTCAAAGAAGGCACAAGTGTAACATCTATAAAGAGGGAACAGGCTTTCCAGAAAGAGGGGAGTGGAGTAAAGGCAAAGGCCAGTGTAACATAGTGAACTAGGGCAGAAAAAAATGGTGGAAAATAACCATAACAAGGATTTAGAACTTTATCGTTAATCTAATGGGAAGCATTTGGAGAGCTTTAATCTGGGGAATGATATGATCTGATTCAACTTTGTGAAGACTATTTTAACTGATGATAAAAATAAGTATCAATATTAAAGAAGGACAATATAAGATGATAGGAAATCATGTACGATACTTTTGTGTTGGTTCGATCTAGAAGTGACTGGTGTAGTAGTAATGGTGGAAGTGAGGAGTGCTCATCTTTGGAGCGTATTTTTGAAGATACAGCGTACTGGTGGCTTGAATATGGAGTGTGAAGGGAAAAGAAGAATGATCAATAGATGAATTTAATTACCTCTTTTTGTACTCTGGTTTCATATATGTCTTCTCGTCATTTGGGCTATAAATTTTTCAAGGGTAGGGAAGGTGCCCTTCTTTTTCTCTCAGATCACCTCAGTTCAAGGTATGCAGTAGGTACTTAATGAATATGTTAATCCATCATAGGTTGGTCATCTCTGAATTCTCCACTTTCACCCTTATCATTCCTTCTTTGAAATGTCTCAACTTCAATTATTTCTCTTTATTTATGCTCTTAACATCCTGATCTCACCCCAAGTCATCTAGAACCTGGATTACTACTACAGTTATCTAACAGACCTCTCTCACTACAGCCTATCCCCAATCTGATTCAAACTGCAAATTGATGACTGACCGACCACTTGAAAAATTTTCTTTCAGTCATTCGTTCAAAAAGTGCTTACTGATTTCTCTACTTTGTGTCCAGGACTCTTCTAGATGCCAGGTATATAATAATAAAACAGACAGAAAAGCCCACTTTCATGGACCTTACATTTTCAATAACTAAAAATATAGAGTATATTAGTAATAAGTGTTATAAGGAAATATTAAAAGTGAAGGGGTATAGGTATGTATAGGGAGTGTTGAGAGGATCACAATTTGAAATATGGTTACTGTGCAACCTCCTTAAATTTTAAAGAAGTTACTTTTTAATCTGCAAACCATAAATGCTGGAGAGGGTGTGGAGAAAAGGGAACCCTCTTTCACTGTTGGTGGGAATGTAAGTTGATACAGCCACTATGGAGAACAGTATAGAGTTTCCTTAAAAAACTAAAAATAGAACTACCATGCGACCCAGCAATCCCACTACTGGTCATACAGCCTGAGAACACCATAATTCAAAAAGAGACATGTACCACAATGTTCATTGCAGCTCTATTTACGACTGCCAGGACATGGAAGCAATCTACGTGTCCATCGACAGATGAATGGGTGAAGAAGATGTGGCACATATATACAATGGAATATTACTCAGCTATAAAAGGAAATGAAATTGAGTTATTTGTAGTGAGGTGGATGGACCTAGAGTCTGTCATACAGAGTGAAGTAAGTCAGAAAGAGGAAAACAAATACCATATGCTAACACACACATATATATAGAATCTAAAAAAAAAAAGAAAGTGGTTCTGAAGAACCTAGGGACAGGACAGGAATAAAGACGCAGATGTAGAGAATGGACTTGAGGACATGGGGAGGGTGAAGTCTAAGCTGGGACCAAGTGAGAGAGTGGCATGGACTTATATATACTACCAAATGTAAAATAGACAGCTAGTGGGAAGCAGCCACATAGCACAGGGAGAGCAGCTCGGTGCTTTGTGACCACCTGGAGGGGTGGGATAGGGAGGGAGGGTGGGAGACGCAAGAGGGAAGAGATGGGGGTATATGTATATGTATAGCTAATTCACTTTGTTATGAAGCAGAAACTAACACACCATTGTAAAGCAATTATTCTCTGATAAAGGTGTTTTAAAAAAATTTTTTAAAGATATAAATGGTCTGCAAAAAGATCAGCTGTGCTATTCTTTGGAATGGCATTCTTTCCTTCAGAAGAATTCAGGAAAAGAATAAAAATTAGCTGGTCAGTGAATTAAATCCATAGGATTGATTTCATAAGCATGGGGTTTGTATGAAAATATATCCAAGAGGTTTTCTCTTGTAACAATTTGACACTATAAACAGTTAGTTAAGACAAAAAGAATCAGCTAGAACATTATTTTCTCATGTGGGAAAAACATATCTGTTACTTGTTATTTAAGATATTTCCAATGAGTTGTATTTTCCTATTTGTCCTCTGGGGCATCAACAAGCTTATTTCCTCAGTATGTTAAGACTGTCAAAAAAAAGGAGCCATTCTGGGAACATTAAAAAAAAAATTAAAGAAGTTACTTTTTAAAGAAGTTACGTAAAATTAATATACTTTAAAGAGGTTACATTTGAGGAGAGATGTGAATCAAATGAAGAACTGCGTCCTACAAAGTTCAGAGGGAGCAATAGTGCAAGGGCCCTGATGTGGTCATGAATTTAACTTGTTTGAGAAATGGAGAAAAGGCTGGTGTGATTGGAAAGTTAGTTAGTGGCAGAGTGGCAGGAAGTGAGGTGAGAGAGATGGGAAGGGGCTAATTTGTATTTTGTAGTATATGTGAGTGGAAGCCATTGAATAATCTGGAGCTGGGCATGATCTGACTTTTGTTTAAAAAAAACACTCAAGCTGCTCTATAAATAATCGACTAGAGAGTTCTGATGTACCCTGCCCTAAGGCCTTTGGTGGCTTTTAAAAAAATCAAAGTTCTCTGCCTACTTTCAAAGGCTTTTAGTATCAGTCTGTCCTATCTCCCACTAGTCCTCAACATACAACCTCTATTCGTTAGGCTGATTTCATCATGGACCTCCTCACAGTTTTTACATATATATATATATATATATATATATATATATATATATATATACTTTTGCCCATTTCTTCCCCTTTAAGACAGTGTTTTCCATCCTCTCTTATCCACCATTCAAGAAATAGCTCAAATTTCAATTACAACATACAATGTTTCCCAACTCTCCTCACCTCACTGATGTTTTCAGTCATTAACGATGTAACTCTTGTCTGTAGTTCATGACTACATGACTGAGCACATGATCATGTACTTTATTATATTGTTGTGAAAGTTTAATGTGTGCTAGTCACATCTTCCGAATGATATTATAAGTTCTATAATAGCAGAGGACCAATGAATTCTACATCTCTCATGGCATCCAGCATATTTTGGGAGTGTATCAAGTGTGTTAACTGATGTAACATATGGCTTGAGGGGTTTTTTCCTGTAATGGTGTAATGGTGATTACTCAAGTAACTTCCAGCAGAACAGATATTAAGGTTAGGTGAACAGAAGCAATAATTTAAATTTCTTCAGTCGCCAGAGTCAACTGGAGACAAAAAACAGTACACTCACTCTTATCGACAAATTCTAAAGGCTCAGTGGACACCTTCTTGATTTCAGTAACACTGAATATACATTTGTCAATTGAACACTGACAACAAAAAAACTATATTTCTGTATGTTATCATCTGATTTTGGCAGCGTGCAACAATTCTGCTGCAAGCGAATCTCAAGTCGGAAGACCAGGCAGCACCTGCTGAAATGGCTGGCATATAACTACTATAGTCACAGGGATGCTGGGCGTTCACTTCTACTCAGGAAGGGAGAGGTACAGAGAGGCCTGGCTTTGGATGCAGCTGATATGTGCTGGGAAGAGGCAGCCCCACTGCAGGCAGCTATTTCTCCTCCCCCCTCCCCACTCTTGGGTTCTGGGCTGAGGCCAGGGACTGTCCGGAGCTGATCTCGGCTCCCATTGGCCGCTGTCTTTTGTGACGTCACGATCATGATGAGAATTGATGATCGGACACGCTGATTTCATTGTCTGAGGAGGCAGTGGAGACCCAGGAAAAATCTCGCTGAATACGCCTGCCCCAGCCCTGGCTTGATCTGGGATCCTCTGATCCCTCCCGTCACTGCACCACGCCCGAGGTAAGCACCCAGCATGGGTAGGTGTGAAGGGCGAAGGAGGGCGAGCAAGGCACCGATCTAATGCTCTGCCCAGTGGGGGGCACGGAGGTTCAGAGGCCTAAAGAGGCTGCCAACAAACTGGTGCGGCTTTGGGGGAGCCAACTGCCTCTATCCTCCGAGTGAAGCCTGGCGGCAGCGTGAGATTAAAAACGAGATGAGGATAGGGATACAGTAGACACTGGCAGAGAACGAAGGACCTTGCTCCGAGAGAGTGCGACGTTTGGGACGCGCTTCTGGCCCCTGAGTAGGAGAAAGTGGCGCCTCTGCCTCCGAAGAAAGGAGGGGGAGTGAATTCTAACACTTCTAGATTTCACTGGACTGCAGATTTCTCACAGCCCTGCTCGAACGCGCTGGAGGTGCTGCGCCTGCGCAATAACAACCTCTGCGGGGAGGTGGGGGTGGTAGGGCGGAGTTCGTGGCAAGGAGTACAGGCGTGGAGTTTGCGTTTGCGCATGCGCCTTTTCCGTTTCGCTAGAGGGGGTTGGGCTGAGGTCTGTCTGGGCAGAATATGCGAAGGGTTGGTAAGTTGGCCTTGTGATGTTTCAAGCGCTAGTTGATGGAAAGAATCTGCCAGTTACTTTGAATCTGGCCTAATGAGCATATGCAGCCCCAGAGTGGGCCTGAAAAATGTAAGAAGGCAAATTCTTAATCTACAGTTATCAGGTTTAGAATAATGGAAAGAAGTCAGGAGTTTGGAATAGAAATTACTGAGATGAAAAACCATTTGGAGAATAGAAACATTAATTATTCAAGTGAATCCAACTTTTAGTCTTCAAGGAACTCTGATTTGGCGTGCCGCTCAGTGATTTTTGAAACAAATTCTTTGGAGAGACTCAGAGTAAGAAATTTTCCTTTCTTGTCTTTTTTTTTTTTTTTTCCTTCTTGGAAAGGTTTCTTTTAAAGCTTTGGTCTCGGTTTCAGGTTTGGCGCTAAGTCCTTCCTTCTTCCTCTGTGTCTCTGTTAGAACCACCAAGGTCAAATCCTATTTTGAGAGATCCTGTATGACTCCCCTTCATTGGGAGGGGTTATATCACTCGGCAACCATGAGGAACATCCTGCCTGTCTGTCCTTGGTGGAGAAATTGTATAGTAGTGTTAATACTTCTGCTCCACTGTCTGATCATGAACTCCTATTTTACAGAGGAATCTGGATTTTTCTCCATTTCTCATAGTTAAGGGATTATCAAGTTCTGGTGAGTTTTCCTTTGAAAGCCTCTCCTACCATTTTTCCCTTATTTTACAGTCTAGACTCTCATTACCACCCATCCAGTCATTCCAGGAGCCTCCTAGCCAGCCTTCTAATTCATCCTGTCAGACTAACGGCTTGATCACTTCCTTCATCAAGTCATTTTTCTCCACCAAAATACTATTGGCTTCTTATTTTCTATTGTTCCAAGCCCAGTTACACTTGGATTGCAAAGAGCTTTGTAATCTGACTTTATTATACCACAGGAACCTTATCTTAGTTTATTTCTCAGTGCACAACTCTCCCTAATGTCGCCAGAACAATCTACCTCCAGAGCTTTGCTCCTTGTATCACTACCACTCCCTTCACCTAAGATGCACTCTCTTTGCCTATTCACGTCTTACCCACTTTGGAAGCTCAACTTAAGTTGCACCTCTCTGTAAGTACCTTCCAAGTCTAATCCAACCATTATTAAGCTCACCTTTTCTAGAACTCCTACATCAGTTCTTATATTTGTCACTTTCTTATAGCCTGCCTTATACTGTCTTCTTATTTTTAAATTTTATTGTGTGTGTGTGTATGTATGTGTGTGTTAGACTAGACTCCTCAACTGGATTTTAAACCTGTTCTTAAGAGTTGGGACCATACCATCTACTATATACTTCTTTATCCAAAGCATCTGGATGACTATTTGAAATATCTACAGCTATATATGGTCTTTGTTTTCCAATTTCTTGGGAAACAAAGTAATACAGTTATCGAAAGAACTGTATATATGTGAAAAATTATTCATCATTACTCAAGCAAGGGACCCTTCAGTGACTGAATAAACCTCAATATGATTCAAAGAAAATGCAATACAGAAAAACAGACATCTCTATATATTGGGTAGCCTGCAAATATGTTCTGTCCTGATAAATAAGACCAAGAGAACATTATCCCAGAAGTGGTTCTGTGTGTAATTTTCTCAGTTTGAAAAATACTAAGACATTTTCCATTGTCTATATTTCTCTTTGATAACATTTCATTATGCATCTTCTCTTAAATCCACTAATTATTCACTCTTTTTATTACAGGATGTCTTGTGTTTGCTGCTTTACATTGACTGTCACTGATAGTTTTCATCTTGAATCAGAGCTAATCATTGTGATGGCTGCCATAATTGCTATTTTATAATATATCAGTTGTCACTTCCCTACCCCTTGGGCTTCAAACTGCATTGTTCCATGGAGCTCAGTTTTATTTGAAAGAAAGTGAATGTGGTTTAATACAGAGGCTTTCTACAGATTTCACTTGGACTGCTGCTTCACTTTGAGCCACCATCCCAATATCCCATCAATGTTTGAGGTTTAGGAACATGGATGAAAAGCAGTCCAAAAGGGTATTATATTCTGTAAATTTGAAAGCTATTGTCATAGCCTATTGTAAGTAAACTATGAATATTTTAAATATATATATTTAATTAATTCTGCTTTTAAAATTGTATTCCCAGAGGGAATTATATTTTTATGTAGTGTAATCCCCAACAAGGTAAAAATATTTGAATTGTTGATTTTGATTTTACAGTGGAGTCAGTTAGCTAAACATGAAATTGGTGGTGTCTTATACTTGCACTGAGTACACTCTATCTAGGCATAGTGATATGGAAGTAAACAGTGAAAATTCTAGAGACATATATTCTGCATACAAAAGGGACTGGAGAGGCTAGTGTATTCAGATACTGTCACTGACTGAGACCTTTCTAGACTGCATAAAATTTCAAGACAATAAACTGAAACTTGTCTGTGCAAATGGAATCATCCTTGTGCCAACTAGTAGCAAAATTGCCTGGATTAACCAGAGATCTAAGTACATGGCAACTGAACAATTGGCATTATATTGTCAATCAAATACTATACATCTGACATCTGTAAAGAAATCTACAACAGCAGAGCTGTCTTACCTTCTTGATCTCCTGTTGTTTTACATGAGACTTATGTCCAATTGGGTTGATCCTTAGAATCTTTAAATGTGTTATTTGTTAGAGTGGCAAAAATTGAGGAAAACATTTTCTTAGCCTCTCTTCCCTTGGGATTGGGGGAAATTTATTTTATGGTTCTTAAAACAGCCATGGAAACATGTGACTTACATGCCCTGGGTAGGCACTTTTCTCAGGTAGACAAGCATGGTGCTTGTCCAGGGTCATACAAGTAGTAAGTGGCAGAGCCAGTACTTCAAAGCAAGTGTCATTCTAGAGGCTTCATTCTTAACTACTAGGTTATAGGCTGGAGAGCTAGAATGAGGCCCTTCTTCATTTGTTTTCAAAAATTGTGTTTGTCTGTGTGTAAAATTTCTCCCTGACTTACTCTCTTTATGAGTCTGTAATGCCTATGACATTTTCCTTTCTCTCTCAGTGGAAATGAAAATTTTGAACAGATAGAATGACTTTTAAGAGAAAGGGATCCTTGTTTTGACTCCAGTGCCTTCGGTGGCAGAAGGCTTGTAGACCCATACACTACTTTTTCTATTGTCAAGTACCAAGCAATGGTGAAAGTGTTTCTTCATTGGGTTTTGTGAAAGGATAGATCATAACTTTTCTCCAACACTAATATATTGCTTTAATATATTTCTTTATATATTATACTTTCTTACTTGGTTAGCTTGGTCTACCTACAGTGTGCTTCATGGATGAAATAGCTATGCCATTTAGGAAAGTAATTATCCCAGACCCATTCTCCAAATAGCTTTGCCCTTTCATAGACCAATCATTTATTGTGTTGAAATCTCCTCAACAGAGAAACAATTGGAAGAGATCTGAGGAATTGTAAAATGTGGAAGAAGAAATATATTCTACATTAATGGGAAGTATTACATTAGGTATAGAATGCTCAGACTTTACTCATCCCCACTATTCTAAGACAACATGAAGTTATTTTTGAATATGTATGTAAGTTATTAAAATAATCAGTCAAGCATTTTAATTAGAACCTAGAGGCTCACTTTTATCACCAATGAATGCTTAAGAGATGCTAAAGGTCATTTTTGTTTTTGTTTCTCCCTTTTTGCAATTAGTAGTACTTAATGTAGAGAAAGACTACTTTTGAACTCAGTATTGGTTGTGATTTGGAGCCAGTTTACTTATCTGGTAGGGTTTGGTGCATCTGTGTCTATTAAATCCTTGCAATTCAAAGTGTGTTCCATGGAGTAGCAGTATGGGCATCACCTGGGGACTTCTTAGAAACTGCAGAATCTCTGGCTCCACCCAAGACCTACTGAATCAGAATCTGCATTTTAATAAGATCCCTGGGTGATTCATATGCACATAAGAGTCTGAGAAACACTGATACAAAGTGAAATATGAATTCTTGTACAACTTAAAATTTTTAAGAGCTGGTAGTTATAGAAATCTCTGAATTTCCTTTTGTCCATTTTCACATGTGTAAAGTAATATGTAATCAAAGTATTATCTGGCTAATATACATCAGTTTTGCTCCATTCTGGAGTCAACGTTGTCTCTTTGAGAAGATAGCTACACCTATGTGATGGGTAAAATTGTTAAGAGTGACTGAACCCACTTATTTTGTTGATAGTAATGACCTTACCATTAAAATGATATTTATCCTAATTACTTGACATGTCAACAGTGTTACAGAAGAGTATAGATTTATTGGGGTCACTGTTGCTAATACCTTCAAGAGGAACTGTATTAGTTTTCTATTTGCTCCTGTAATAAATTACCACAAACACATGGCTTTAAACAACACATGTATTATGTTACAGTTCTGGTGGTTAGAGATCTGAAAGAGGTCTCACAGGGTGAAAATCAAAGTGTCTTCAGGGCTTTCCTTTCTGGAAGCTCTAGGGAAGAATCTGTTTCCTTTTCTAGCTTCTAGAGGCTATCCACATTCCTTGGCATGTGGCCCTCTTTCATCTTCAAAGTCAGCAATGTCTGATCACATCTTTCACATTGCGTCACTGTGACACTTACTCTTCTGCCTCCATCTTCCACATTTAAAGATAATTGTGATTACACTGGGCCCACTAAAATAATCTAGGATAATCTCTTTATTTTAAGGTCAACTGATTAGCAGCCTTAATTCCTCCTTCAACCTTCATTCACTTTTCCCGTGGACTCTAACATATTCACAGGTTCCAGGAATGAGGATATAGATACCTCGGGGTGCAGCGGGGTAAGGGTCAGCACAGGAATTGATGGCCTTTTTGGCTGATAAAGGAAGCCAGCCTCTAATCTTGTTATTGGGATAAGTAATTGGTTAGTGTTCAGGGAGAATGCCATCTAAACATGAAGATGGCCACTTACAAGAGAGGCCTACAACCCATCCTTCCCTCATTGTCCTCAGAAGGAACCAACCCTACCAACACCTTGATCTCAGACTTCTAGTCTTTAGAACTGCAAGACAATAAATTTCTGTTTAAGCCACCATGTTTTTGGTACTTTGTTATAGCAGCTGTAGCAAACTAATATAGTCAGGGTAGTCCTTTAGTTGATATTTAAGTTGATATCATCCTCAAAAGCACTTATTTATTAAGTTTGTGTTCTTTAATAGTCTAGATGTTGGATAAAGTGAATTAGGCATCAAAGAGTTTATAATACACATTAGACATTTTTCATAAAACAAGTTCTGAAATACATCACATCTCTGGCCCTCAGTTTATTCAACCGTGAAATGAAGGCATGATCTTCATAATACCTAAGGATATCCCTAGCTTTAAAATTCTATGATTTTATTTATTAATTAAATTTTAAGAAGTTATTAAATCCATATATTAATAAAAAGTATTAAGTACAGGCAAAATTGTGTTAATGTTCTCTTCAGGAAACAGTATTTTAATAACTACCATCCCTGCCATTCATCACCCACTTCCTAACCTTCAACTTTAAAAAGAAGTAATAAAGATATTATTGAGAAACACCTTTGTTCTTTTGACTCTCTTGACTCCTTTGAAATTGGTTTAAGACTTAGGTTCAGAACACAGTAAATTAATAGCTCTCTATATGCAAATATATGCTTAATAAATAAAATTTTAAGTGACTAAATTAAAATATCTTTGGTAATTCACTTATATATTGGCTGCTTTTGAGAGCAGTGACTTGGAGAAGAAAGGGTTATTTTGCAAAAAGTGTTTCTCCGACTTCTCACTACTGCAAAGTATATTGAAGCAATATGTGTTCTGACAATTCACAAGTGAAGCTATTGTTTCCAAATAGCCTTGAGAATATTTTTGCAAATGGTTATCTGGTTACCTGAATTAAATATTAGTGGTAAAATAACAATTGCTGAATATGGTCATGATTAAACCTTGGATAGTATAGTCCATGTGTTCAGATCTGGTCTGATTAACACCAGTGAATAGCATTGTGACGAAATACACAGAAGCACATTTGTTATGTAACAATATCTCATTTTGTGCTCATATCCAAGTGAAACACATGACTAGGCAGGAGAAATGCAGTGCTGGCAAAAACATTAGAGGTCACTGTTTATCCCATTCTTCAAACATATATACATCTATGATTTGGTAATAACGTATGTTTTCTATCTTAATGTCATAGGCTTAACATAGGGTGGTGTCTCTAAAAATTGAGGTCTGCAGACCCCTAGGGGTCCAAGGACGTGTTCTCAGAGGTCTGCAAGTTTTATGAAAATTTTTAAATTTGAGGGTTTTATTTCACTGATAACCTTGAAAAGAAAACCTCACAATCTGCATGTGTTCACTTACACACAGAGCCTTTCCTCCAGGTATAATGATAAAACTTCTCTTTTATAGTCATAAATCACAATTAAAATACATTTGATGGAATGAGTTGAGTACCTTAAGGCAGAGTTCCTCAGACAGAGACCCAAAGGTGGATTTGGACAATATAGGAAAGATTTTGTTTTTGATTTTGTTTTCTTCTTTTAAAGGAAGAAGAAAGATAAGACTTTACCTATGACTATCAGATTTTAGTTGCAATCCATGAGGCTTTTAAACCATTAAGCAGTACTTAGTCTATTAAAATTATTTGTAGGGATAAATTTATGCTTCCACTATTTGATGAATTAGATATGTGTGTGTGTTGGTTCAACACTATACATGTGTGTAATTATATACTGTTACCTACTTACCACCAGATGGGGTGCTTTGAGAAATCTTTGTCCAACCCCCAAAGAACAGGATGTATACTTTTTCCCCAAAAATTTTTGCAATAAAATCAGGAATGGAAAGTATGAGAGTCAAACAGTCCATCTCTTTGCTTCTAGGTAAAACTACCCTTAAATCTTAACATATACTATGTAAATCTAACTCATAAAACACCAAAAGAATATCTAGTTTAAGTGAATAAATATGGCTTTAACATTTTAAAAACAAATTTTAGTTACCAATGGAAATTCTTGCTGGGAGTGAGAGAAGAGGTAGGATAGAGTAGGAGAGAGTTGTGTGGATGATAGAAAAAATTAAGAGAGAACAAATAAGGATAAATTCACAGTATGGTGAAATTAAAGAGACATATTATTTTGATATAATGAGTAATTTATTAACAATCACTTTTGCAATGTACAGCTATGAGAAATTTTATAAAGCTACCCTCAATAGTAAATTAAAATGCAACCTATATTTAAAGGTATTAGAATGTTAATTGCAGGATGTTAGGGGTCAGTGCTTATGGCAGTGGAATCACTATCATGAACTAGTGAAAGATAGAAATGATTTGCTTGCATGATTTGCTTGGGGCTAGAAATGTAAAACAGAAATAGAATTCAGTCACAAATATATATGGATCAAGGTAGTATTTAACTCATCAGGAGATGCTATATATCACTGGTCATTAATTGTCATTTATTCTGTTTGAGTGTATGCATGTGGGATTGTATGAAAGCAGAGCTAAAGACAACAGGAAATCAATTATCAGATTGAGGCCCCGTTTATGCTTCTGTTGTCCAACTGATTATCTGTTTGAAGTTGATCTTTCTTATTTTGTTATGAGTTTTGACATCTGAGTGTTTGATAAGGTATTTGTAGTTTAAAGGTATTTTATTATTTTAACATTACCACTTTGTGATAAAAGCAAGTGTCATTAAAAGCTAACAAATTATTATAATTGATGAAAAAATCTGAGATTAGTATATCTACTTGCCAGTGATTGTTTTTGAACAAACATTCATCATCTTTGAATTTAGACATTAGACATGTGGCTATAGAGATATATGTCACTGTAGATATATCTTTTCATCTATTTATATGAAAACTTTATACATAATATTATCTTGGAATTTGTGCCCCTGTCATTATGAATATATATTTAGCTTTCATGTAGCTGGAAAATATGAACGTTAATTATATAGAATTCTTAAGTGTTTTTTAAAGTGAGGTCAGTGTACAATTTCTTTGTGCCCTGAGAAAGTTTTCTGGGTTGTAGTTAAAATTTCCTGTTTCATGTTTCCACCTAAGTGATAGAGGCCAATTATACCTCTAAAATGGAAGATAAGAGATGTGTGCAATGCATTTCAGTAGTTATAGCCCAATGAACAAATAATGAATATCCTTTTATAGTATTTGAATAGATGCAATGCCTGTTACTTGACTTTATGCTTAGAAGATGTTGAAATTTATTTTTTGCAATATCTGCAAATTCTGTCAAGTTCATTATAAAATAACTAAATAGAGCTGCTGTTTGTAAAGATGAGGATCATTAAATGTAAATGATACATTAAAGTGACAGCTTCTGAAAACAGATTTACCATAAATTCTTTTTTTTTAATAAAGTTATTTATTTATTGGCTGTGTTGGGTCTTTGTTGCTGTGTGCGAGCTTTCTCTAGTTGCAGCAGTCAGGAGCTACTCTTTGTTGCACTGCGCAGGCTTCTCATTGCGGTGGCTTCTCTTGTTGTGGAGCACAGGTTTTAGGTGCACGGGCTTCAGTATTTGTGGCACGTGGGCTCAGTAGTTGTGGTTAGAAGGCTCTAGAGCACAGGCTCAGTATTTGTGGCACACAGGGTTACTTGCTCCGCGGCATGTAGGGTCTTCCCAGACCAGGGCTCGAGCCCGTGTCCCCTGCATTGGCAGGCAGATTCTTAACCACTGAGCCACCAGGGAAGTCCACCATAGCAATTATTTTACATGTATTCAAATTTCATTAAATTCAAAGTGTCAGTTCATTATTGTATATTTAATCAAGCGTTTGCTAAATATTACATTAAAAAATTATGCAGAGGCACCTACATACATGGACACCATGCCCATTGGTGTTGTGCTTAAGTTTTTCATTCTCCAAAACTTTAAAAGATCAAACTCTCATTACATAGAAGAGGGTCAGGATCTGTCTTCCTTTTGCCATGAGAATATATTAATGTATGTTTCCTTTATTTGAGGTTTATATACACATGATGTGGGAGTGGTTTGGTATATGTTAAATTAATTATTACTATTAGGAATGACAAGTTGGTTACATAAATGTTTACAATTAACAAAAATAACTTTTGCATAGCACATTATAGTTTACCAAGTATTTTAATTAAGATAATTCATCATGTGAAGAAGAGTAGGACAGATTTTATAACTTTATTTTCCAGATGAAACTAAGGCCCAAAAGGTCAATTATCTTTGCTAAGGTCACAAAACTAGCAAGTAGTGAAGCTTAATAGGAACAGAGATGTCCTCACTCCTAACATAGTGTTCCCACTCCACCACTCCAAAAGGCCACCTGAACTTCTGCTTACGGCTATGATGAAGTAACAAGAACAGGGTTTACCCTCTCATCTTAAATATCTAAAAACAAACAAAAAAAACAGCAAAAATATGTATGGAACAGTGGATTTTGGACATTTGACAAAAAGTAGCACAGGACCACGATGTTTTGAGAGAAGGGAAACAAATAAGATAAGCCCTGTGAATGTCCCAACTCACTGCCTGGAGAAAGTATCCAGACCACAACCAAGGGAAAGGGAACCAAACAGCCTGGAAGTCTCTCTGAGTTGAGGAGACAGAATTCAGAGTTCACAGAGGACAGGGTGACTAGAATTTGAGGTATAGAGTACTGGAGGGGAGAAGGCTCACAGGAGAAAACTGCACATAGATAGAGCTCTGGAGACTTGTAGAGGGGCCCCTTGAATCTTTGGCTGAATACTGATCAACGCCAGTGTGTTGCAGATGGGGAAAGAACCACCAGAAATGATCAGGCAAGCAATCCTCAGAGCTCACATAAGACGAGGAATAGTTTAGGTTTTCAACCACCAGGCTGGAAAACTATATTTCATGGAATATCTAGGAAGGTCCTCAGAAAGGTATTACTTTAGTAATGAGACAAATTAGCCCTAGACTAAAGGAAATTTTGGATTTGCCTAACAAAGCAAACCTCAGATGAATCAATTTCCAAGTAATTTAAATATATCCCAGAACAAAGTTCCAAAATATTTAAAGAATATAAAAACATCCAGTATCCAAGAGCATCATTAGCAATATCTGCCATTAAATGAAAAACTACAGAAAGTATGCAAAGAAACAAGAAAATACAGCTCATAATTTGGTGAAGAAATAATTTAAAAAAACAGAATGAACAATAATAGAGTTTAGAATTAGTAGAGAATGTAAAAGCAGCTATTAAAACTGTATTCTCTATGTTCAAGAAGGTAGAGGAAAGCACAAGCCTGATGAGGAAGGAAATGGAAGGTTTATTAAAAGATCCAAATTGAAATTCTAGAGACAAAAGTAAAACTATGGGAAAAAAAAGTGAATGGACCAACAATGAGCTGTGGGACAATATCACTCAATGTAATATACATGTTTTTTGAGTCCCAGAAGGTGAAGAAAATTATTTTTAATTAACAGTTGAAATTTTTCCAAATTTGATGAAAACTATGAACCCACATAGTCAAGAAGCTTAACAACTTCTGAGAAGAAGAAAGCTAAAGGAAATGGCTCCAAGGCATCTCCTAATCTAACTGCTCAAATCCAGAGAAAAAAAGCTTAAAAGTATCCAGGGCAAAAAATATCACCTTTATGTACAATCACTTTTGGGGAACAAACATTAGAATGACAGGAGGCCTCTTGTTGAAAACAATGCAAGTCAGAAGACCATGGAATGACATGTTTAAAGCACTGAAAGATTAAAAAAAAATCTGTTAACCTAGAATTCTATATCAAAATATCAAAGCAAAACAAAGGTTTTCTTACTCATTCCAAAGAAAAACAAAATGCACTGACAGCAGAAACACACTACCAAAAATGTTCAAGGAAATCTTTCAGGCAGAAGGAAAATGATACCAAATTGAAATTAATTTTTCTTCATTATTATGTTTTTGTTTTGAATGTAACCTGTAGAGAATTAAAGAAAATGAAGGGCATTACTACAGTAAAGCTCCTTGCATTTGCACCTAAAAAAAGAACTTTGGACCTACACAATGGAAGTAAAAAATATGTAGGTAAATATGTATGATTTTTAATTTTTGAAAATCACTTTCAATGATAACTGTTTAATTTTTTTAAATAACCATTTATTGGAGGTTTTATAACATATGTAAAAGCAAAATGTATGACAACAATAGCACAAAAGACAGTAGAACAGAACTACAGGTATACTATTGTAAGATTCTTCTATTATATGTGAAGTAGTATATATAATATTATGATAAATTAACTTGATAATAAATTAAAGGTGTATACCATGGTCACTAAAACAACCATTAAAATAACATGACAAAGAGGGATGAGCTAACCAAGAAGATAAAATAGAATTATAAATAATGTTTAATTAAAATCAAAATAGAAAAAAGGAAAAAAAAGGAACAAAAAACATATGAGGCAAATAGAAAACAAATAGATTGTATCTAAGCCCAACCATATCAATAATTATATTAATTTCAAAATGGTCTAAACATACCAGTTAAAAGGCAGGTACTGTCACATTAGACTTTAACTCATCTATAAATGTCTACAACTAACCCACCTAAGTATAAAGAAATAGATAGGTTAAACATAAGTAAATGAAAAAATATATACAATGAATCTAAATAAAGTTGACTATATTCATATCAGATAAAGAAGATTTCAGAGAAAAAAATATCAGCAGTAAAGAACATCATTCATATTGATAAGGGGATCAATTAATTAAGAGAACATAAAAATCCTAAATATTTATGTACCTAATATCAGAGCTCCAAAATATATGAATCAAAAACTGTTAAAAGAGACATGAGAAACAGACTAGTATACAATTAGAAATGTTAACAGCTTCTCTCAGTAATTGCTAAAATAAGTAGAGAGAAAATTAATAACTGTTTAAGACTTGAACAACACTTTCAACCAACTCAACCTAATTGAATCCACCCAAAGAGAGCAGAGTACACATTATTCCCAGAAGCACATAGAAAACTGATCAACATGGACCATATTTTGGGCCATAAAACAAACCATCAAAAGTTAAAAAGTTGAAGTCATATGAGGGATGTTCTCTGATCATAAAGGAATTAAACTAAAAATCAATAAATCAAAGATATCTGGGAAATCCCCAAATAGTTGGAAAGTAAACAACACAGTTGTAGGTAACCAATGGGTCAAAGGAGAGCCCACAAGAGAAATTAGAAAGCACTGTATGATCAGTGAAAATGAAATTGCAATATATCAATATATGTGGAATACAGTTAAATCAGCACTTAAAGTTCATTTAGAGCATTAAAAACTTGTAGTAGAAAAGTAGAAAGCTTGAAAATCTGTTACTTGAGCTTCACTTTAACAAACGATAACTAGAAGAGCAAATTAAGCCCAAAGCAAGCAGAAAAAAGTAAATAATGAGAGCAGAAATAAATGAAACAGAAAACAGTAACAGATACAAACTACTATATATAAAACAGACAAGCAACAAGGATATACTGTATAGCACAGGGAATTAGACCCAGTATCTTGTAATAACTTATAATGGAATATAAGCTGCAAAAAATCCTGAATCACTATGCTGTACACCTGAAACTAACACAATATAGTAAATCAACTATACTTCAATTTAAAAAAATAGAGAAATGCAATGAAACCAAAACATGGATATTTGAGAAAAGGCTGTACACAAAAAAGAGAGAAGACACAAATTACCAATATCAGGAATGAGAGAAAGGATATCACTACAGACTGTACAGACATTTAAAAATATACTACTGGACTATTAACTTTACGCCTATAAATAAACAACTTAAAGTAAATGTATATATTCTTTGAAAGACAGAAATCATCAAAGCTTGTTTGAGAAGAAATACAATAACTGAGCACTTTATTAAAGAACTTGAATTTGTGATTAAAAATCTTTCTTTTAAGAAATCTCCAAGCCCAAATTACTACACTAGTGAATTCTACAAAACACTTAAGAAAGATAAAAATTTACAGGTTCGAGATCCCTTGAAACAAGTTAAACTCAAAGGAAATCATGCCCAGACACATTATAATCAAATTGCTAAAAATCAAAGATATAGTGTTGAAAAAAGCTGGAGAAAAACAAAATACATAGGGAAACAAAGATTTGGAAATGACCATGGATTTCTCATGACAAAACATGGAAAACAAAGTCAGTGGAAAAACCACTTCAAAAATATGGAAAGAAATGTAGACCAAAAGCCAATGAATTAAAACATTACAAAGACATATTAAAATAATAAAAAAGAAGTTGGAGAAAGGGGAACAGCAAAACAAAAAATCAGAAGGACAAACAGAAAACAACTAATAAAATGGTGCACCCAAATCCATCCATATTAGTAATTACGTTAAATGTAAGTGATCTAAACACACTAACTGTCATACTGTCATACACATACTGTCATATTGGGTTTTTAAAGCCCAACTGTATTCTACTTATAGGAAATCTACTTTATATGTAAAGACATAAATTAAAATAAAATGAAAGAAAATTATATACTATGACAGGTTATTCAAAACAAAGCTGAAGTATATTCATTAGTGTCAGACAAATTAAAATACAGAAAAAGGAATCATATGAGGAATAAAGAAGGGGTATTACATAATGAATAAAGGATCAATTCACCAAAAATATGTAACAATATTAGTTGAATATGTGTCTAACAACAGATCTTCAAAATACATAAAGCAAAACTGATACAATTAAAAGTAGAAATAGACAAGTGCACAATTATACTTGGGGACTTCACCTTTCCTCTTTCAGTAATTGATAGAATAAGTCAGGAAATCAGTAAAGATACAGAAGATCTGAACAACACTATTAAGCAACGTGACCTAATTGACATTATTAGAACTATCTGCCTAACAATAGCCAAAGATACATTCCTTTCAAATGTTCATGGAACATTCTTTAAAAGAAACCATATTCTGCCTGTGCCATAAACTTTGAAAAATTTAAAACAGTTGAAATAATATAAAGTATATTCTCTATTCATAACCACACTAAACTAGAAATCAATAACAAAGATATCTGGAAAATACTTAAATATTTTAAACAATAAAGAGGAAAATTAATATTTTGAACTGAATGACAATTAAAACACACCCTGTGTCATGATAGTTTTTATTTGCATTTCCCTGATAATTAATGATGTTAAGCATCTTTCAAATACCTGTTGACCATTTGTTTGTCTTTTCAGAGAAATGTCTGTTCAAGCCCTTTGCCCATTTTTAATTGGATAATTAGTTATTTTGCTATTGAGTTTTAGGTGTTTCTTATATATTTTGGAAAGTAACCCTAATCAGATATATGGTTTCAAATATTTTCTTTCATTCTGTAGGTTGCCTTTTTTTTTTTTTTTACTCTAGTTGGTTGTTGACTGTCCTTTGCTTTGCAGAATATTTTTAATATGATGTAGTCCCACTTGTCCATTTTTGCTTTTGTTGCCTGTGCTTTTGGTGACGTATCCAAGAAATTGTTGCCAAGACCAAAGTCCAGAAGCTTTTTTTGTATGATTTCTTCTAGGAGTTTTACAGTTTTGGGTCTTATGTTTAAGTCTTCATTTTGAGTTGACTTTTTGGTGTATGGTGTTCACACCTGTTGGGAGGCCTATTATTAAAAAAACAAAAGATAAAAAGTGTTGGCAAAACTGTGGAGAAATTGGAACCCCTGTACACTGTTGGTGGGAATGTAAATTAATGTTCAGCAGCTATTGTAAACAACATGGAGATTCCTCAAAATGGTTAAAAATAGAACTACCATATGATCTGGCAATCCCACATCTGGGTATATAGTCATCCCTTTGTTTCCATGGATGTGGAACCCATGGATAGGTGGATACAGAAGGCCAACAGTAATGGACTTGAGCATCCTTGGATTTTGGTATCTGTGGGGGTTCCTGGAGCCAATCCCCCAAAGATAGCAAGGGACAACTATCCAAAAGTATTGGAATCAAAATCTTGAAGAAATATATGCATGCCCATGTTTATTGCTGCACTATTCACAATAGCCACGATATGGAAATAGCCAAGTGTCCATCGACAGATAAAGAAAATGTAATATATACATACAATGGGATGTTATTCAGTCTTTAAAGAGAAGGAAATTCTGCCATTTACAACAACATGGATGAAACTGGAGGACACTATTCTAAGTGAAATAAGCTAGTCATGGGACAAATACCACATGATTCCACTTATGTGTGCTATCTAAAATAGTCAGAAGCAGAGAATGCAACGGTGGTTGCCAGGATGGAGGGTGAGGGAAATGGGAAGTTGTTATTCAGTGGATACATAGTTTCAGTTATGCCAAATGAAAAAATTCTAGAGACCTGTTGTAGAACATAATACCTATAGTTAACAATACAGTATTGTGCAGTTCAAAATTTGTTAACAGGGTTAATCTCATGTTGTGTTCTTATTACAGAACAAATAAACAATGGGACATAAGGAAACTCTGGGAGGTGTTGGATATGCTGATTACTTTGATTATGGTGATGGTTTCACTAGTTTTTGTATAAGGCCAAACTCATCAAATTGTAGACATTAAATATTGTACAGCTGTATGTACATCAGATATACCTCAATAAGGCTGTTAAAAAATCCAACCTATCAAAATTTATAGAATTCAGCCAAAGCAGTACTTAGAAGTAAATTTATAGCATTAATTGCTTATATTTAGAAAAGAAGAAAGCTCAAAGATCAATAATCTAAGTTCCCACCTTAAGAAACTAGAAAAAAGAAGAGCAAATTAAGTCCAAATAAGCAGAATGAAGGGAATAGTAATGATAAGAGCAGGAGTAAATGTAAATGAAGACAGAAAAACAATAGACAAAAGTCAATGAAACCAAAAGCTAATTATTTCAGAAGATCAATAAAAGTGATAAGCCTCTTGTTAACTGACCAAGACAAAAGAAACAGATTGCCAATATCAAGAAGGAAAAATACAACACAATAGAACCTATAAATATTCAATGGATGATAAAGGAATAGTATATAAGAAACTTTACACCTTTAAATTCAGCAACATAGATAAAATGGGCCAATACTTTGAAAGACACAAACTGCCCAAACTCACTCAAGAAGAAACAGATTGTCTGAATAATATAGAAATGTAATGCATAGCTTAAAACTTTCCAACAAAGAAAATTCCATTCTCAGAGGGCTTCATTGGTGATTTCTAACAAAGATTTAATGAAAAAATAATAATTCTATGTAAACTCTTCCAGAGCATATAAGTAGAAGGAACACTTCCTAACTCATTGCCTGTACCAAACCAAATGCAATACAAGAAAAGAAAATCACAAACATCCCTCATGAACGCAGACTCAAAAATTTTCAACAATATATTTCCAAATGAAATAAATATATAAAATGAATAATACATCACCACCAACTGGGGTTTATTCAGGAACAAAATACTCATCCAGCACTTGAAAATCAACCAGCATAATTTACCATATCAAAAGATTAAAGAACAAAATATGTGCAATTATCTCAATACAAGCAGGAAAAAGCATTTGACAAAATTCAATATCCATTCATTATAATGATGATAGTAACAGTAATAATAATAAAAACTCTCAGTTTAATAGAAATAAAAGGAAATTTCCTTAAACTTGTAAAGCATGTGAAAAACCTACAGCTGATGTAACACTCAATGGTGAAAGACTGAACACTTTTCTTCTAAAATTGAGAAAAAGGAACAAATGTCCAATCTCACAGCTCTGATTAAAACATTATACTATAGGTCTTAGCCAGTGCAATAAAGAAATAAAAGACCAGTACCTACAGAAATGTAGATCAATGGAACCTGATAGAAAGCCCAGAGATAAATCCATGCAAATACGGTCACCTTATTATTAATTTTTTTTGTGTGGTATGAAGGCCTCTCACTGTTGTGGCCTCTCCCATTGTGGAGCACAGGCTCCAGACGTGCAGGCTCAGTGGCCATGGCTCACGGGCCCAGCCACTCCGCAGCATGTGGGATCCTCCCGGACCAGGGCATGAACCCATGTCCCCTGCATCGACAGACGGACTCTCAACCACTGCACCACCAGGGAAGCCCTGGTCACCTTATTTTTGATAAAGGATGCAAGAATATACAACGGAGAAAAGACAGCCTCTTCAATAAGTGGTGCTGGGAAAACTGGACAGCTACATGTCAAAGAATGAAAGTAGAACACTCCCTAACACCATACACAGAAATAAACTCAAAATGGATTAAAGATGTAAATGTAAGGTCAGACACAGATCCTTTTTGACCCGCCTCCTAGAGAAATGGAAATAAAAACAAAAACAAACAAATGGGACCTAATGAAACTTAAAACCTTTTGCACAGCAAAGGAAAACATAAACAAGACAAAAAGATAACCCTCAGAATGGGAGAACATATTTGCAAATGAAGCAGCTGACAGAGGATTAATCTCCAAAATTTACAAGCAGCTCATTCAGCTCAATATCAAAAAGCAAACAACCCAATCCAAAAGTGGGCAGAAGACCTAAATAGACATTTCTCCAAAGAAGATGTACAGATTGCCAACAAGCACAGGAAAGGAGGCTCAACATCACCAATCATTAGAGAAATGTAACTCAAAACTACAATGAGGTATCACCTCACACCAGTCAGAATGGCCATCATCAAAAAATCTACAAACAATAAATTCTGGAGAGGGTGTGGAGAAAAGGGAACCCTCTTGCACTGTTGGTGTGAATGTAAATTGATACAGCCACTATGGAGAACAGTATGGAGGTTCCTTAAAAAACCAAAAATAGAACTACCATACAACCCAGCAATCCCATTACTGGGCATATACCCTGAGAAAACCATAATTCAAAAAGAGTCATGTACCACAATGTTCACTGCAGTTCTGTTTACAATAGCCAGCACATGGATGCAACCTAAGTGTCCATCAACAGATGAATGGATAAAGAAGATGTGGCACATATATACAATGGAATGTTACTCAGTCATAAAAAGAAACAAAATTGAGTTATTTATAGTGAGGTGGACGGACCTAGAGTCTGTCATACAGAGTGAAGTAAGTCAGAAAGAGAAATATAAATACCGTATGCTAACCCATATATATGGAATCTAAAAAAAAAAAGAAAATGGTTCTGAAGAACCTAGGGGCAGGGCAGGAATAAAGACGCAGATGTAGAGAATGGACTTGAGGACATGCGGATGGGGAAGGGTAAGCCGGGACGAAGTGAGAGAGTGGCATGGACATATATACACTGTCAAATGTAAAATAGATTGCTAGTGGGAAGCAGCCATATAGCAGAGGGAGATCAGCTCGGTGGTTTGTCACCACCTAGAGGGGTGGTATAGGGAGGGTGGGAGGGAGATGCAAGAGGGAGGAGATATGGGGATATATGTATATATATAGCTGATTCACTCTATTATACAGCAGAAACTAACACATCATTGTAAAGCAATTACACTCCAATAAAGATGTTAAAAAAAAGAAGAATGAAAAGGGAAATGTATTGGAAAAGAAGAAACAAGCCTTTCTCTGTGGATGACATATTTGTTTAGAAAATACCAGACAATCAACCAAAAAGCTGCTTGAATCAGTAAATTAATTTAGCAAGGTGAATATACCAAATTAAATTGTATGTTGATATCCTAGCAGCAAACGATTGGAAATTTTTTAAATTTCCAGCTCTATTGAGGTATAATTCACAAATGAAAATTGTATATATTTAAGGTATGCAATATGATGGTTTGATTTTATATATATATATATATATATATATATAATGAAATGATTAGTACAATCAAGGGAATGCATATATGATATCCATCACCTCACATAGTTCTATTTCTTTTTGGTGTAGTGAGGACACTTAAGATCTACTCTCTTAGCAAATTTCAAATATACACTACATTATTTTAAACTATAGTAACCATGATTTTAAAAATACCATTTACAATATCCCCCTTCCCCTTCAAACAAACAACACACACATAAGAAATACACAGGTATAAGTTTAACAGACTATGTACTGAATCTGTATACTGAAAACTATGAAACTCTGAGGAGAGAAATCAAACAAGATCTAAATAATTAGAGAGAAGTATATCATATTCATGATTTGGAAGACAGAGCAATTGTCCCTAAACTGATCTATAGATTCAATCCAATCCCAGCAGAATTTTTTGTTAGTACCAACAATCTGATTCTAAAATTCATATGAGAATGTAAAGGATGTAGAATAGCTAAATTGATTTTTTTAAATTACAGTATTAGAAGGCTCACACTTCCTGATTCAACAGTTATGATAAAACTACAGTAGTTAAGACAGTGTGGTTTTAATGAAAGA
This sequence comes from Grampus griseus, assembly GCF_964374135.1. Lineage (NCBI taxonomy): Eukaryota > Metazoa > Chordata > Mammalia > Artiodactyla > Delphinidae > Grampus > Grampus griseus. Next base: position 71,381,363 of record NC_138999.1, on the reverse strand, counting down.
ATTGACACATAGATCAATGGAACAGAAAAGAGTGTTCAGAAAAAGAGCCACACATATATGGTCAAGTGATTCTTAACAAAGATGAAAGAGCAATTCAATAAAAAGTTTTTTTCAATTAATGGTACTGGAACAATTGGATATCCATATGCAAAAACCCCCACAAAACTTCGACCTGTACTTCACACCTTACACAAAAATCAACTCCAAATGGATCCTAAACTTAAATGTGAAATGCAAAAATATGAAGCTACTAAAAGAAAACATAGGAAAAAGTTTCTGTGACCTTGTGCTAGACAAAGATTTCTAAGGTATGGCACTAAAAGCACAATTCATAAAACTAAACAGCAGTGATAAATAGGGTTTCATCAAAATTAAAAACTGCTCTGTGAAATACACTGTTAATAAAATAAAAACAAGGCACAAGCGAGGATAAAATATTTGAAAATCATATTTCTCATAAAGGACTTGTGTCCAGAATATGTAATGAACCTTAAAAGTTAAATAATAAGAAACAAACAATCCAATTTAAAAATTTGCAAAATATTTGGACACTTCTACAGAGAAGATGTATGAATGACAAATAAGAATAGCAAAAGATGCTCAATATTATTATCACTAGGGAAATACAAATTAAAACCACAATAATAATACACAATTACAGAACTATTAAAATGACTAATTTTTTAGAAATATGTGATTATAATTCTGGTAAGAAAGTGAAAGAACTGAAACTTTCATAGAATGTTGGTGCAAAAGCAAATTTGTACTTTTGGAAAGCGTTTATACTTGAATTATAAAGTTAAGTATACATTTACCATATGACCCAGCAGTCCAACTCCTAGGTATTTATTCAAGAGAAATGGAAACATATTTTCAGACAGAAACCTGCACACAAATGTTTTTAACAGTTTTATTCATAATAGCTAAGAACTTAAAACAGCCCACATGTCCTTCAATGGATGAATGGATAAACTGTGGTATATTCTTACAATGGAATGCTACTCTGCAAGAAAAGGGAGCAAATTACTGGTACAGACAACACAGATGAATCTTAAATACATTATGCTAAATGAAAGAAGCTAGTCTCAGAAAAAATACAAACTGTATTATTCTGTTTATATGGCATTCTATAAAAACAAAATAATAGGAACAGAATAGGGATTGTCAGGGGCTGGGTGGCTAGAGAGATTGATTATAAATAAGCAGCATTAAGGTTTTTTTCAGAATGATAGAACTGTTCTGTACCTTAATTGTGATGGTGGTTTCATGACTATATATGTTTGTTTTAACTCATAAAACCATGCATGAAAAATAGTGATTTTTACTGTATGTAAATTTAAAAGCGAATAATAATAATGGATTAAAAGGACAATGTTAATAGAGACATGTTGGCCAAGATAAAGTTATTCAAGGTATTATATTAACCTAAGCTCAACTCTTTGTAAACATACAAACAAAAAAGTTGATGGCTTACCCAAAATTCAAATATTTAGTGTTGGCAAGAATGTATTCTATTTGAATTGGTGATGATTTTATGGACTCATTCCATTTTTAAAACCAGGTTTTCCAAGAACGAGTCCTTAATGAGTAAAATTTTTTTGTACTTTTCAAATGATTTAGCCACTTTAAACATTATTAGGGCATTATTAGAGCTGGTTTTAAGTATGATATCAGATATATAAGGACAGTGTTACATAGGAATTTATCTGAAATATTCCAATGTAAAAATAGAGCCTTAGCTATATTTTAGCTATTTCATTCCTCAAAGCTGTATTTTTCAAGTATTTCCAAAGCAATACATCTAAAATATTTCACTCATTGCTCTGCTTGTTTGAATAGAACATACTGAGCATAGTTTAATCTTTTGCCAATGGCTCAGGGTCTTCATTAAAACACCAAATCCTAAAGCTGAGAGCAACCTAAGAAATTCCATATCTGAATATGATAGATAAACTGAAGGGCCTAGTTATCCTTTAAAATATAAATATGTTACAACTATAACATGCTTTAAAACTTAAGAAAAATGAGAATTCCCTGGCAGTCCAGTGGTTAGGACCCCATGCTTCCACTGCAGGGGGCACAGGTTCCATCCCTGGTTGGGGAACTAAGATCCCACAAGCCGCGGGGTGTGGCTGAAAAAAAATGTAACAAAAATGAGTTCACATATCTTAAATTACTTTTAACAATCCATACTGGTAAGTAAAACAAGTCATATAATCCAGAATTTTACAAACTAGGAAATGGATGCTCATAGAAATTAAGTGATTTACCAAATAGTCTCCAGTGGAGTTGAGAGTAGGACACAAGTTGTCTTATTCCTTGTGGGCTGGCATATGCTCAGTGGGTAGTACAATGCAAAGAGGATTAGACTAGGAAATCATGAGGTAAAGCTAAATGACTTGTTATTTCAATATTTAATCCCCTAGTTCAGTTAATTACCTTCCCTACCCCAATACAGTAGACCTCACTTTCTATGAATCCAATGGATTTTCATTTTATCTTCCACATAAATAACAACCCAACTTTTAAAATGAAAGTTTTTACATTTTTTTCCTGATTTTTGTGCAAGCGATTAAGAACTTTGGCTGTGCAGTCATTCAATAACTTGCCACTCCATAGACCAAGATAACTAATCTGCCATGCTTTTTAAGATTCATATCATACTGGAGCAACAGTTGTAGCCAGCCAATAGGAAACCATTCCTACATAAGGCAGCTATAGTGATACACTTGGGGATCAGCCATATCTTGTACTCTAGGCTTTTTTATGGTAGTTACAGCCCTACAGAGAAGAATCAGAGCCATTACCCGTATTATGCATTAGTGAATTGAAATTTACCACACTCCTCAGATCTCATTCCAAAGTACTGGAATACCAATACCTTGCTTCTTAATCCACAACAGATGAGGTATTTCAGGTATTTGACCGTCATCTTCTGGCTCCTCTCCTGACTGTAGCTGAATCACTTAGGAAAAGGAACCCCAAATTGCTCTGAAAACTGGCAAACATGATAGTAATATTGCTTTGATGAATATTGTCCTCTGGCCCAAACATCCTTGAAAATTTGGTCTGGTTGCAGATAAGAGGTTTACATTTCCACATTGTTGTACTTGAATGAGATCCCCTTCATAAAGTGGAGTTATTTGTTTCTGAATGTTCCTGCCCTCTCTCACAGGCAATTTTCTCTCATCTGATCTCTTAACATTATATAGGAAAACGTTTGCATGGTCAAGAAAACAAGTCGTGTACAGATTTCACTGGATGGCTATGTGACTCTCTTTAATTTCTTTATGAAACTGCTTTATTGTTCAAAATATTCAAAAAATGGAAATTATTTTTTATTTCCATGTCAATGTACTTAGTTTTTTTCCATACCCAGTATACTAGAATGATTTCTGTTTGGTTTGGCTTATATTGTTTTAGTTGCCACTGTTTTCCTAATTTTGAAGAGATTCATTCCTTGCAAAGGGTTTTCTTTCTGTCAGCTTTTAGGTATAACAATTTTAGTGTGACAGCTTTTAAGAGGAACCTGAAATTGCCTTTATCTAATTAGTGTTCTTCTTTATAAAATGCACTACTAGAATTCATCTCCTTTATGAAGAGTTTGACCTGCTTCTATTTGTGAGATTCACAGAGTTGTTCTCCCTTAATATTAAACATCTTGCCTATTGGCAAGAAGAGCAATGTGTTTTTAAAATTTCTCTTGTCTAATTATGATGTTGTCGATTAAAAGTACTTGGTATATTTTTAGTAAACTATACATGATTTTTAATTTTGGTTTATATACTACAGCTATTAAAAATAATTATTTTGGTTAGTATTGCCTAAAGCAAATACATTTTCAGTCACTAAAACTTCCTGTTTATTTTTAAGCTTTAAAGAGAGATTTTTACTAAATATATTAAATGAACCCCTTTAGCCCAGAAAAATAAAAGAATAAACGCACCCTTTTGTTTCGGAGCACAGCTTTTGGCTGTAAGACATATGCCAGATGCCTTGCTTGACAAAGAACAGTGAGTGTCCCTGTTGATAATTGACCACCTATGGCTACTACCATGCCACAATCTCTGGCTTTACTAGCCATAAATATTTATTTTGGTGAAAGAAGCTTTTTCTCTCCATGCACTGACACTAACCAGATAAGGGCTTTCTGCTTTTTTTTTTTTTTTTTTTGTCTTTAAAGTTGATACTTTTTCTGAACAAATTCAATAAGGGTTCACATTATGCATAATATTCATTATTATGAGAACCTCTCTCCCTTTAGCACACAAATTATTGCCCATTACTGGGATTATTTCACTTAAAGAAATCTTGCAGCTTGAAAGCATTGAAATTGTATCAAAAAACAAAAACGTGCAAATTCTACACAAACCCAATTTTTATTCAAATTTTCAGAATATCTTCTTTTCTTTTTAGATGAATCTACGTTCTGTATTTACTGTAGAACAACAAAGGATTTTACAGCGTTATTATGAAAATGGAATGACAAATCAAAGTAAAAATTGCTTTCAGCTCATATTACAGTGTGCACAGGAGACTAAGCTGGACTTCAGTGTAGTCAGGGTAAGTATTGAGGTCTTAAACTCTTGAATTTATAGCTTTGTACTACAAGTCATAATTGCTTAATATGAAAAAAACTATCAGGGTGTGAAGTCACTAACTATAAACAGCTTCATTTTCCTGGTATAAAATTACTATTTTTTAATAAATACCTAATCATTTAGTATGTTTTTGTTTTCTATAAATACCTTGAAAGCACTAAAACTTTTGCATTTTAAATATATCTTTTAAAAATCCCAGTCCTTTGAACTAATAGGTACCTTTAGGATTAGTTGCTGATCTCATGCTTGGTTTACACCTAGAATTTATCTAGATATAATCCTCCAAACTGATATTAGTAAAACAAGCATTTACCAAGGGAGTTAGCATATTTTCTTGTTATGTTTAAATTTTTCCAGCAGGTATTTATGAATTTAGTATTTTTGTCTTTTTAGGAAAACCTATCCTTTTTATGAATATCTCTTCCTCCTTTTAAGTAAAATGTATGCATTTTAATGGGTTAGCAAGTAAGGGACAAGAAATCCCTAGGGAGGAAAATTTCCTTTATCACAACCATTGTTATTCAGCTGTAAAAATCAGAGCTGCTACACATTTGGGAAAGGCAGTGAGAAGGTGATAGAGAGGAGGCAAGAGATAAACCTAACAGAGCTAGTCACAGATTTCATAGTGAGTGCATAGGTCCTTTCATGATTGTCTGAACGGGCTACAAATCTCCCTGGAGCGAAACCTTAGGGATTCAAAGATTAGCAGTTTTCCCATCCTTGTCATTCATTAGGCTAATTTGGTAAGAGAAGGACTTCTATTTAAGTTTATTTTTCTGTTGGAGGAACTTTTAAAGACCCCAAAGATAAAAATCTCTTGATAAGAAGAATTCTTTGGAAAATCTATTATTTAAAGACTGAAGGATATATTCACCTTCAAATAGGGAATTATGCCACCAGTTCTAGGAGGGAAATATCCAGGATATCTGTTTCTTGTTTGCTGAGATCAACCATCATACTCAGATTTTTGTAAGAACTAGAAATATCTCCTGTTGATAGCTCTAAATTCCCTATTTGCAATACCTTTAGTAAAACCTCGAGAAAAAATGTAATTGACTTAGAAAAATTATTTTAAAATGTGTAATATTTCAAGTTGATGAGTTTTCCATTTTATAAGTACAAACTCATTTTTTTCTGCAATAACTTCTTTCTTTTCTTCTGTCTTATTTTACCATTACTTTAAGATGAAAAGTCTTCTTAGGCAGCTGCTTTGTGGACTGTGACCTTTCATATTTACAATTTGCTATTGCAATCTTCCCCCTAATAATTTACTTGATTGTACTTGAATATTGAAAGTGTTGAAATACAAAGGTTTATATCTTGCTCCAAATGGTGTGAAATCTGTAACAAGTAATGGAAATGAAAGAAATAAACTTTCTAGAACGTAAGCTTACAAGTAAAATGTTATGTAAGTTATAAGGAATGGTGTGAAACAGATTCATTTTCTCTGTTCTAGGAGAGTGTTTATTCTGCAGAAATTCAGTCTTTCTAATCTAAATTTTAACACAATTTTGGCAGCTTTTCCAGCCAGAGGAGAAGGGAGTTGTTTATAGACCCATTATTCCACAACCTCCCCTGCCCCTGATATTCTACTAGGTCTATATGTTCTACTTGAAAGGGACCTTCCTTTATTATTTTTAATATAGTATTTGAGCCTAGTATTTTGCTAGGTCTACATGTTCTACTTCAAAGAGATCTTCCTTTATTATTTTAATACAGTATTTATTGTGTTTTTTCCTCAAAAGAACTAAAATCTCACTGTACTAAGAACTTGATCCCAATGTAAAAAGAACTTAAAAGGTTAAAACATCCATGATATATATATATATATATATATATATATATATATATATATATATATATATATATATATATATATAGTGGGGTAAAGGAACAGGAAAACAAAGAAGGAGGTATAGGAAAAGGAAAAGTTTGGAGACATTGACTTTCTAAAAAAGGACTGAAAAAGAATTTAATGGACACCAAGGATTGGTGACCCAAATTTATTGCCTTTCTTTTTTTCTATGTAGTATCACTTTATTAGTTCCAAACCCCAAATGCTCATCATATCAATTTGATTGACCCATTTTTTCTCTCTAACCAATGAAACATTTGGAATGAGAAATTTACATCCTATAGGCAATGGTAAATTTTGGATCCTGTAACTGAATGACTTTTAGTAAAATTTAATTCAGTTACTGATAACCCTTAGGTAATGCATTTTCTTTATTTTCAACATTTTACTAAAATATATTTCTTAACTATATACTTTCCTACTTTACTTCAATAGAGACTATTGAAAATAACTGAACCTTTACTTTTTGACTCAGGGTTTTACTATGGAAATCAATTATTGTACTGTGCTATAAAATAATAATGCTTACAACATGGTAAGTTATATGGAGTGACTTTCTCCTTTACTAAAGAACCCCAGACCATTTAATGATTTCTCACAACAATTCTCTTTTATTTTTCCTTTCTTCTCCTTTTTAGTGAGTAATATTTAATGAATATTCTTAGTTTTGGTGCTATCAAGGTGTTTTCAACAGCAATCACTATTACCAAAGCCCCATCCTGTTTTGTTAAAAAAAAAAAAAAGATACCAGGTTTGGTAAAATTATGTGTAAAATAAGATAAGGTATGTTTTAAGATCAAGTGTTGTCTTTTCAGTAAAGTACATGGGTCTTGTGACATCTATATTGGCTGCATTCTGCACAAGTGAAGTTGTTAGATAGCTGAGTTTCATATTCATGTGATATTCATTTTACTATTGCATTTTACTTTTTTATGGGTACACGATATAGATATCTAGTAAACTATATAAGTAACTATATATATGAACTATAAAACTATAAAAGTAAGCCATAAATTTGCAGTGCACTAAGATCACTTAAAATTCCTATGTTAAGGTAGGTATTGTGATGAGAACATGGTAGGTTGTTTGCTTTCTTAGAAATCTTGTCCAAAGTTGCCCTCCAGATGTAGTAGATCTTGAGTTTAAATCTTACCAATTCACTATGCTTTCCCATTGAAAGTTTTAAAATATTGAAATTACAAACAAATACATCATGCTTCCTATGCATATTTTTATTTGAAAAGCCATAACACAGTGACTTATTTTGAATATCTGTAATATTCACTTTTTTGAACCATAAATTGAAATTATATATATCCCCAAACATTTCCCTTTTTTTTAAACATCTTTATTGGAGTATAATTGCTTTACATTGTTGTGTTAGTTTCTGCTGTATAATGAAGTGAATCAGCTACACATATACATATATCCAGCTAGTGGGAAGCAGCCACATATTTCTTTTAAAATATTTCTCTCGAGTGTATACTTTAGAACCTTTTAGTTTTTCTCCCCTGCCTCCTTCTCTTGTGACATTTATATTCATTTGTCCCTCTGCTTATAATTCTCACTTCTGCTGTTTAGTAAAGCTAAATAAGAGTGAGTTTTAAATTCCCATAGCCTCATGTGAAGCAAAATGGAGCATCTCAGTTTCTGGGACATTTTATTAGATAAGTACTAATTATAAAAGTAAAATGTCCAACAGAAGTGGCCAACTCCATTTCAGGGGTTTCTCACCATAGTGGAAGGAGAATGTTCTTTGAGGTCAAGTTAAATTAATTTTGATTCCTTGCTCTGCCAGTAGCTGACAGGATATCTTTCCACAAGCTAGTTAATATTTCTGAATCTCAGTTTCTTCATTTATACAATTAGAAAATAATACCTAGCAAAGGAGCTAATATATATGAAAACACATAATGGGGATTCAATACATGTTAACTTTTATTTATAGTATTACAACATTTAATGTTGTATATAATATAAATATACATTGAAAATTGGATAATTTATGTGGTTTTCAAAAGCACATCGCACAAAATTAACCAAATACACTCTGCACTGTGTTTGTGCAAGGCTAGTTCATTTAATGTTTTCACTTATTTATTTTTTGAAATTCTTAATAGATTAATGTGTTTTGGTAGTTTATAATATGGTATGCATTTTGAAATAATTATAAAGTTTACTAATAATTTTATGGAACATAATATTTCTTATTGCATATTTTAAGAAGAATCATGATTCAGTGTAATAATACTAAGATTATTATAATAAATTACTTATATAAAAGTACATAGTTTGTAATCAAATTCTAAATGCCAACCACTGGTATTTTTATTAATTTTTGGTTTATAAAAGTAATACATATTCACTGTATAAGATTTGGTAAATCGAGAAAAACATAAAGAAGAAAATAACTACCACAAATTAATGACAAACTGGGAAAAATATTTGCAACTTGTGACAAAGTGCTGCTACCTCCAGTAGGAAATTGCTCTTATAAATCAATTAAAAATGACAAATACCCTAATATAAAAATTAGTAGAGGTAATCAGTAAGCAACTCTATCAAAGTGATATAGTAACCAGAGAACCTCAAATCAAAACAGCAATTATATACCTTTTCTTAACTCCTGGGCTAGTAGAGACTACAAAAAGATAATGCAAAGTGTTGTTGAGGGTGTGGGGAAACCAGAACTCTTATACATTGGAGGGTAGTTTGAAAATATCAAAAAGCCTAGCAATTTTCCTTCTAAAGATGGCATTCTAATGGACCAATAGTACAAAGATGCATGCACAGTGAAGTGTATTGCTATATGGTTTAAAATAGTGAATATTTCTAAAAGTAATCTAAATATCTAGCAATGTTAAATTAACCAAGTTATGATATATTCATAGAAGTTGTTAAATCTGAAGATGCCTAGTGTATATTTCTTTAACAATACTATGAGCATTTTCCAATGTCATTAAACATCCTACCTCTAGTATGTTTCCAATTTTTCACTATTATACATAAATATGATGAATATCTTTGCATATAAACTTTGTATACATCTAGGATTACTTTTAGGATAAATTCCCAGAAATGAATTTACTAGGTCAAGGGATATAAACATTTTAGGGTTCTTGCTACACATTAATTGGAAGGGTTTTGAGGAAAAGAAGAATAATACAATTCTCCTATCAAAGTTCCTAGATATTTATTACGTGCTGGTCCCTGATTATCTCTGACCTTATACTTTAGTTACTTTTTCTTTTATTTTTTTCTTTTAAATTTGTATAGGCCTTGATTTTATGACAAATGAGAATATAATTTATCACATAGGAATTGTTTTTTCTTGTTTTTTGGTTAAGAACTTTTCCATAATATCATTTTTTTATCCTTCCAGACGTGGGTTGGCAATAAGAGAAGAAAAATGAGTAGTAAGAATTCTGAATCAGGAGCAGCAACAACAGGAACTGTTTCTGGTACTCCTTTGGCAGCTCCAGACGTTACAGTCAGAAATGTGGTTAATATTGCTCCAACCTCAAGACAACAGTCTTCTTGGATATCACCCAATAATGATGTCATTGTAACTGGTATATACAGTCCAGCCAGTTCATCAAGTAGGCAAGGGACAACCAAACATACAAATACACAAATTACAGAAGCACATAAAATCCCTAGTCAGAAAACAGCCAGTAAAAATGATACTGAGTTTCAGTTGCACATTCCTGTTCAAAGACAAGTAGCACACTGTAAAAATGCCTCTCTGCTCTTAGGTGAAAAAACAATTATTTTGTCCAGACAGACAAGTGTGCTAAATGCTGGAAACTCTGTATACAATCACACAAAGAAACACTATGGAAGCTCTTCAATGCAAGCCTCTGAGTTGACGGTACCACAAAAGCCATCTGTGTGCCACCAACCTTGCAAAATTGAACCAGTCGGAATTCAAAGATCATATAAGCCTGAACACACGGGTCTAGCATCACATAACTTATGCGGGCAAAAGCCACCTATTAGAGACCCTTACTGCAGAACACAAAACTTGGAAATCCGTGAAGTATTTTCATTGGCAGTTAGTGATTACCCCCAGAGAATTCTGGGAGGAAATGCCCCACAGAAGCCTCCTAGTTCAACAGAAGGAACTTGTTTGTCCATTGCAATGGAGACTGGAGATGCTGATGATGAGTATGCCAGAGAGGAAGAGTTGGCATTGATGGGAGCACAGATACCAAGCTACTCAAGATTTTATGAAAGTGGCAGTTCCCTTCGAGCTGAGAACCAAAGTACAGTTTTGCCCAGACCAGGAAGAAATATGCCAAATTCACCAATGGTGAATATTAGAGACTTGTCAGACAATGTACTGTATCAAAACAGAGAATACCATTTGACACCACGGACCTCATTACATACAGCATCTACTACAATGTACAGTAATACAAATCCATTACGGAGTAATTTTTCTTCACATTTTGCATCATCAAACCAATTGAGGTTATCACAAAACCAAAACAATTACCAGGTAATGTGTATGTTTATTTTATAAAGGTTTTATAAAAGTTTGTTTGGTCTAAAAAATTGTGTTGGTAATCAATTAGACTTGAGATCTGGGTCACAACTCATATTTTGAAGTACTTTGATTTGTTTGCTTCTAAATAGTGGTTTGGGGTCAACTCTTTAAAGAATCTTGTGCTTTCTTTGTCACGTTTAAAAATGGTGCATCCTTTTTTTTTTCATGGAATATAATAATTTTTATAACATGGTAACTATCTCCTGACATTTCAAATAGTTTTGTTCAGGAAATAATAGCCTTATGGGAAGCATGGCATTTCCTATCACTAAAATAGGACTGAATTGGCTAGACTCATCCTCTTGAACATAGATTATTCCTGTTATGACTTTTACTTGCAGTTTAGGAAGATGTCACTAGATGAGTGGTGCTTTCCCTGAGTACATAGTCAGGCAAGTCAATCATTTCTCTAGGCGACAATGGTTGAGAAATCAGAGCCTGCAGTAACTCAGCCAGCTGTTTTTTTTCTAAAAGTAAATGCTTTATTAAAACATTAAGTGCAACGTTAATCAAATTGTCTTTTTTAAAATGTTTAGAGGGAAGAGACACATTCAAAGTACGAATTAAAGCAATTTTCGACCTGTGCAAAAAATAAGCATTATTTTTTTACTGTTTCACATATTTAGTTGTTTAGATATGCTTCAGATAATCTCAACAGTGAGGTATAAACCTACCTCAGAATATCTCTTAAGGCCATAGATCTTCTTTCTGAAAAAATCTGCTTTAGAGAATTTGAATAGCGAAGCAGGAATGTTTGCCATTTTTTCTTGCTGCTAGCTAGACCCTTTAATTTGTTCAACCACAGTATTTTTTATCTGTATTTAAAATGCTTCCAGGCTATTATCAACCAGTATAAGGAACCAACTTCTCTTGACTCCTTTTATCTTATAGCTCCCTGCTACAAAATGAAAAGCAATAATAGAGTATAGGAAGTATCCCTCTGGCACCTATCTCTAACAGAATAGTACTCCATCGTCATCATTAGTAGACATTTCTTATTAAGGATCTTTTCATTTTTCTGTGTTTGCTCTTTCCTAAAGCATGCTTAAAGTAACATTGAACTATACCTTTAAGATCCTTCCCAATGCCCCTTTTCATTCACCTCTTTTGTACTTTTTACCCCTTCAGCAGTGTTGTTCCTAATAATTGTAATAATAATAACATTTATGATTTGTTGAGGGCCTTGCATGTACTAGGCACCATCAGTAAATTTATATACCTGATCTAATTTAATCTTCATGGCAATCTGGTCATATAAGCATGTTATCCATGTTTTAATATCTTGTCTAGAATCATACAACCAATACAAGACAGAACCAGGATTCCAACTCAGAAATATATCATGTGGGGTTTTTTTTTCTGCTTTACCATGCAGCCTAACAATTTTAACTTTATTAGAATATTTGGAGGCTTGAGAGTGCAAAGTTTAAGTTTTAATTTTTCATAAATCGATTGCTCCGTAAAGGATAATTTAGCCTAAAAAAAAGACCTTTTTACAGTCTTTATCTTTTTTCCTGGCAGAACTTTTAAAGAAATAAAATTTATTTTATATAAAAGATCATTTTAAATGGAATAAAACTTAACAATATTTTTGGAAAAGTAATCTCTTTAAAGAAAGACAATCTGACATAATTTAGAGCATGGGCTTAAAGCCAGACAGACCTGGATTCAAATCTAGGCTCTGCTACTTTCTACTCATGTGACCTCAGGCAAGTGTCATAACATCTCTGGGTAGCAGTTTCCTAATTTGTATAATGCACTTAATAATATATACTTCACAAGAATGCTATAAATAAAATAATACAATCTGTGCAAGCTTCCGTATACATTCCCTGGCACATAAATTTTCTTGTACTTATGACATCATAGTTGGAAAGTTAATGAAACTCTGCTAGTCCAGGTCTTCTTTATATTCCATTTCAAGTAAAATATTGCACAGCCCACAGTTATCACAGTGTGATTGAGGAAGAAATAGCTGTAGTGCTGGCTGAAAGAAGATTGGTGATCAGCTTTCAACCTCACCATAATCTATGTATTAAAAGCCCATATATTTCTATTTATATTATAACAGAACTCCTCCAACTTGATCTGAGACAGTATGGTAGAGAGTCTTTGCATAGAACTCTTGGGGCATCACTTTGCCCCACCTTTCTTTTTTGTTTGTTTTTATTTATATATTTTTACATTGAAGTATAGTAGACACAATATGATATTAGTTTCATGCCCCACCTTTATTTTAATTAGTAGAGATTTTAGGGAACCAAGGTAGCCTGGGGAAGTGTAGTCCATGAAGACTAATGTTTTAGTCCATTTGGGTTTCTATTACAAAAATATCCTAGACTGGGTGACTTGAAACCCAACAAACATTTATTTCTCACAGTTCTAGAGTCTGGGAAGCCCAAGATCAAGGTGCTGGCCGATTTAGTACCTGGTGAGTGCCTGCTTCCTAATTCATAGATCGCTATCTTCTCACTGAGTCTTTACGTGTCAGAAGTAGTAAGGGAGCCCTCTGGGGTCTCTTTTGTAAGGACACTAATCCCATTCATGAGGGCTCCATTCTCACAACCTAATCACCTCCCAAAACCTCTACCTCCAATTGCCATTACTTTGGGGATTAGGTTTCAACATATGAATTCAGCTGCGACCCAAACTTTCAGTCCATGGTAGTTATCCTCCAAGATTCTGATGACACTCTATTACCAAGCTATATTATTAGTAGATCTGGACTTAGAAAAATAAAACCTATGACCATCTTGTCAACTTTCTAGCTATGAAACTATAAGCAAGCAAGCAATTCTCTTTAGTTTCTGACCCTGGGACTATAATATAACAGAGATATCTGCCTCTTCTCTCTGTTGTACCAGGTATCTTCAAGCCGAGGTCCTATTCCTAGAGTATAGCCTAGTTGCAAGCTATATAGGTGACTGAGTACAAACTGAGGAAATCCATGAGAATGCTAAAGAGTTGAAATCAGCACTGTTTTGGAGTCACTTTGGAATACCATATTAAGAGTTGAAGTGATGGTAAGGAAACTGTCAGGAGGTAACTATACCAGGATACTATAGCCCAGTTCTATTTCAAAATCTCTATTGGTTGACCTCACTCCTTTGGAGCTAGATTGCAACTGTATTGGTCTCCAAAGTGCCTTTCACTTTTCATATTATGTCTATGTCAGCCCATCTTGAGTGCTGTGTTGATTACAGATTAATAATTGATGATAATCTATGTGAAGATATTGGGGTATTTTGGAAAACAAGTGCTATACATTCAGGATTTTGTTGTAATTATTATTGTTACTTAAAAATTAACTATATTCCCAACTCTTGTGAACTTCTTAAGAACTTAGAAGTTAATAGACATAGAGCACTTTGAGCTTTCTTTAAAAGCTACTAAAAAAGTACAATGTATCCCCCACCAGTGGGAGTAATTTGGTATTACCCTCCAAATTTATTCAGTATTTGTGTGCTTAAGTTCACTTTTTAAATAAACATGGAAATTTAATAGTTGTAAAAACTTTAAACATCATGACATTCTAAACCAATAAAAATGGTATTTTGACCTGAGGAAAGTGAAGGCCAGTAAGATTGACTTTGCTAAAATAACTCTCAGGCAAATAGTGAACTTTAAAAAAGCAATAGTAATCTGTGTTGAATAGGTGTAGTTAACATGGATCATTTTTAAATGACTTTATTAAGATATAATTCACATAGTACAGCAGTCACACATCAGAAGTGTACAATTAAATCGTTTTTAATATATTCACAGCTCTGTTCAAGCAGTACCACAATCGAATTTTAGAACATTTTGTTACTTCAAAAATAAACTACATACTGATTAGCACAACAAATCCCCCATCCCAGTACTAGACAACCGTTAATCTTTCTCTATGGATTTACCTATTCTGAATATTATTATAAGTGGAATAATACAATATAATGTTTTTTATGACTGGCTTCTTTCAGTTAGCATAATGTTTTCAAGGTCCATGCTATAGTATGTATCAGCACTTCATTCTTTTACATTGCTCTATGATATTCCATTGTGTCTATATAGCATAAATTGTTTATCCATTCATTAGTTGATGGACATTTGAGTTGTTTACATATTGTCTATTATGAATAGTGCTGCTATGGACATTCATACACAAATTTCTGTGTGGAAATATGTTTTCATATCTCTTGGGTATATATCTATGAGTGCATTTCTAGTTCATATTGTGATTCTATGCTTAAAGTTTTGAGGAAATGCCAAAAGTTTTTCCAAAGTGGTTGTATCACTTTACAATCCAACCATCAATGTAAAAGAATTCTAATTTCTCCACATGCTGACCAACACTTGTCATGTCAGTCATTTGATTATAGCCAGTATCATGGGTGTGAAATATTTCAGGGAGATCTTGATTTGCATTTCCCTAACAGCTAACAATGTTAACTCCCTTTTCATGTGCTTATTGGCCATTCAAATATCTTATTTGGAGAAATGTCTATTCAGAGAATTTGGCCATTTTGTAAATTGTTCTTTGAGTTGTGTTTAGATCTTCATATTCTCTATACTGGTCCTTATCAGATATATGACTTGCAAATATTTTCTCTCACTCCATATGCTTCCTTTTCACTTTCTTGAGGGTATTGTTTAAACACAAATTTTAATTTTGATGAAGTCCAATTTATCTATTTTTTTCTGTCATTACTTGTGCTTTTGGTGTTGTATCTAAGAGCCTATTATCTAAGCCAAAATAACAAAGACTGACTTATATGTTTTCTTCTAAGAATTTTATACTTGTATCTCTTATATGTAGGCGTTTCAGCTGTTTTGATCTTGTTTTTGTGTATGATATGAGGTAGGAGTTCACCTTGATTATTTTGCATATAAATATCCAGCTGTCCCATCATCATTTGTTTAAAAGATTATACTTACCCCATTGAATGGTCTTGTCATCCTTCTCTAAATCAATTAATCATATGGAAGAGTTTATTTCTGGACTCTCAGTTCTATTGAATTGATATATATGTTTCTTCTTATGCTGAAACAACACTGTTTGTATTACTGTACCTTTGTAGTAAGTTTTGAAATTGTGAAGTGTGAGTCCTCCAAATGTCTACTATTTTATCTAAATTATTTTAACTATTCTAGGTCCCTTAAATTTGCATATGAATTTTAAGATCAGCTTATCAACTTCTGCAAAAACGACAGATGGAATTTTGATACAGATCATATTCAATCTGTAGATCAATTTGGGGAGTATTGCCATATTAATAATACTGTGTCTTCTGATCCATGAACATGGTATGCCTTTCCACTTATTAGGTCTTCTTTAATTTCTTTTAACAATGTGTTAAAAAGAAATGTGTCTTGCACTTATTTTGCTAAATTTATATATAAGTATATAACTTTTAACATTATTTTAAATGGAATTTCTTTCTTAATTTAATTGTTGGATTGTTCATTGATTTTTGTACATTCATCTTGTATCCTGAAAAAGTACTGAACTAATCTATTAGTTATATTAGACACTAGTGGATTTCTTAGGGTTGTATTTATGTAAAATCATGCCATCTATAAGCACAAATAGTTTTACTTGTGTAAAAACTTACTACATTTTCTTTTTCTTGACTAATTGCTAGAACCTCCAATCCAATGCTAAGTAGAAGTGGTAAGACATCTTTCTCTTCTTCTTAATCTTAAATGGAAAAAAATTCAGCATCTCACAATTAAATATGGTGTTACCTGTGGTGTTTTTGTAGATGGTCTTTATCAGGATGATAAAGAATAAAAGACCCCTTTTATTCCTGGTTTAGAGTGCTTTCATCATGAAAATGTGCTGGATTTTTGTCAAATGCTATTTCTGTATCTAAAGAGGTATATTCATGTGCATTTTTCCATTTATTTTTATATTAATATGGAGCATTACATTTTTTTCTTTTCATTTTCTTTTTTTGATATTTATTTTGCATATCTTTTTCAGTTTTACTAAGTACAGTACTGTATAAATTTAAAGTGTTCAGCATAATGATTTCATTTACATATATTGTGAAATTATTACTAATAAGTCTAGTTAACATCCATTATCTAATGCATAGATTTTAAAAAGAAAAAGAAAAAAAAATATTTCTTTCCTTGTGATGAGAACTCTTGGGAACTACTTTCTCAACAACTTTCAAATATACCATACAGCAGCAGTGTTAACTATAGTCATGACACTGTACATTATATCCCTAGTACTTATTTATCTTGTAAGTGGAACTTTGTACCTTTTGATCATCTTCGTCCAATTCCCACTCCCCCACTTCCTGCCTCTGGGAACTGCAAATCAGATCTCCTTTTCTATGAGGCTGATTTTTTTGTCTGTTCATTTGTTTTAGATCTCACATATGAGATCATACAACTAATTGTCTTTCTTTGTCTGACTTATTTCATGTAGCATAACGCCCTTGAGGTCCATTCATGTTACTGCCAATGGCAGGATTTCATTCTTTTTTATGGCTGAATAATATTCAATTCTATATATATTTCACAACTTCTTTATCCATTAATCTGTTGATGGGCACTTAGGTTGTTTCCATGTCTTGGCTATTGTAAATAATGCTGCTATGAATATGAGCGTGCAAATATCTTTTCAAGTTAGAGTTTTCATTTCCATTAGATATATTCCCAGAAGTGAAGTTGCTTGATTATATGGTAGTTTTATTTTTAAATTATTGAGGATCCTTAATACTGTTTTGTGTAGTGCCAATACCAATTTACAATCCCACCAACAGTGTGCACATCTTTGACAGCATTTTTAATCTCTTGTCTTTTTGATGATAGGCATTATAACAATCATGAGGTGATACCTCATTGTGAGATTAATTTCCATTTACCTTATGATTAGTGATGCTGAGCACATTCCATATACCTGCTGGCTATTCATTTATCTTCTTTGGAAAATATCTATTGATATTTTAATTGGATTATTAAATTGGATTATTAGTTTTTTGCTATTGAGTTGTATGAATTTTTTAATATATTTTGGATATTAACCTCTAACCAGATACATGGCTTGCAAATATTTTTTCTAATTCCATAGATTGTCCTTACATTTTATCAATCATTTCTTTTGCTGTGCAGAAGCTTTTTAGTTTGATGTAGCTCCACTTGTCTATTTTTGATTTTGTTGCTTGTGCTTTAGGTGTCATATACAAAAAAATCATTGTGAAGATCCATGTCAAGGAGATTGTTTTTCTGTTTTCTTCTAGGGGTCTTATGGTTTCTAGTCTTATATTTAAGTCCTTAATCCATTCTCACTTAATTTTGGGGAGTAATGTAAGATAGTGGTCTAGTTTCATTCTTTTGCATGTGAATATCCAGTTTTCCCGGCACCATTTATTGAAGAGATTGTCTTTTCTCCACTGAGTGATCTTGTCTTCATAGTTAAATATTAGTTGAACATATATGGATTGGTTCATTTCTGAGCTTTTGATTCTGCTCCATTGGTCTATGCCTCTGTTTTTATGCCAGTACCATGCTGTTTTGATTACTATCGCTTTTTTCCTTCCAGTTTTATTGAGATACAATTGACATACAGCACCATATAAGTTTTAATGTGTACAGCTTAATGTTTTTTTGTTTGTTTGTTTTTTGTTTTTTTTTAGCGGTACACGGGCCTCTCACCGCTGTGGCCTCTCCTGTTGCGGAGCACAGGCTCCGGACGCGCAGGCTCAGAGGCCATGGCTCACGGGCTCAGCTGCTCCATGGCACGTGGGCTCCTCCCAGACTGGGGCACGAACCCGTGTCCCCTGCATCGGCAGGCGGACTCTCAACCACTGCGCCACCAGGGAAGCCCCCAGCTTAATGTTTTGACTTACATACATCATGAAATGATTACCATCATATCATATAGCCACAGATTTAAAAAAAGAACAAAGTGTTTTTCCTTGTGATGAGAACTCAGGATTTATTCTCTTAACAACTTTCATATATAGCATACAGCAGTATTAATTATATTAATCATGTTGTACATCATATCCCTAGTTCTTATTTATCTTATAACTGGAAGTTGGCACCTTTTGGACCACCTTCATCCAATTCTCCTTCTCCCCTTCCCTGACTCTGGTAACCACAAATCTGATCTCTTTCTATGAGCTTGTTTATTTGTTGGTTGAAGCATAATTGACCTACAACACTATGTGAGTTCCAGGTATAAAACATAGTGAGTTGATATTTCCATACATTACAAAATGATCACCATGATAAGTCTAGTTACCATGTCACCATACAAAGATATTACATGATTATTGACTATATTCCCTAAGCTGAACATTTCTTCCCCCTGACTCATTTATTTTGCAACTGGAAGTTTGTACCTCTTAACTCTCACCTATTTCACTCATTCCCCACCCCCCCAGCAACCACCTATTTGTTCTCTATCTCTATGGCTCTGTTTCTGTTTTGTTATGTTTGTTCATTTGTTTTGTTTTTTAGATTCCACATATAAGTGAAATCATGTGATATTTGTCTTTCTCTGTCTGACTTATTTCACTTAGCATAATGTCCTCTAGGTCCATCCATGTCACAGATGGCAAGATTTCATTCTTTATTATGGCTGAGTAATATTACAGTGTGTGTGTGTGTGTGTGTGTGTGTATCAGATTTCTCTTTATTCAATCATCTATTGATGGGCACTTAGGTAGCTTCCATATCTTGGCTATTGCGGATAATGCTGCAATGAACATAGGGGTGCATATATATTTTTGAAACAATGTTTTTGTTTTACTCAGCAAAATATCCAGAAGTGGAATTGCTAGATCATATGGTAGTTCTATTTTTAATTTTTTGAGGATCCTCCATCTTGTTTTCCATAGTGATTACTGTAGCTTTTTAATATAGATTGAAATCAGGGACTGTGATACCTCCTGCCTTGCTCTTTCTCTGAATTGTTTTGGCTATTTGGAGTCTTTTGTGGTTCCACATGAATTTTGGGATTATTTTCTACTTCTATAAAAAATGCTATTGGAATCTTGATAGGGATTGCATTGAATCTATAGATGGCTTTGAGTAGTACTGACATTTTAACAATATTAATTTTTCCAATCCATGAACACAGGATACTGTTTTGCTTATCTGTGTCTTCTATTTCTTTCATTAATGTCCTGTAGTTTTCAGAGTAGACATCTTTCACCTCCTTGGTTTAATACATTCCTAAGTATTTTATTGTTTTTTTTTTAATTAATTAATTAATTAATTAATTAATGGCTTTGTTGGTTCTTCATTTCTGTGCAAGGGCTTTCTCTAGTTGTGGCAAGCAGGGGCCACTCTTCATTGCAGTGTGTGGGCCTCTCACTATCGCAGCCTCTCTAGTTGTGGAGCACAGGCTCCATATGCACAGGCTCAGTAATTGTGGCTCAAGGGCCCAGTTGCTCCATGGCATGTGGAATCTTCCCAGACCAGGGCTCGAACCTGTGCCCCCTGCATTGGCAGGCAGATTCTCAACTGCTGCACCACCAAGGAAGCCCTATTTTATTGTTTCAATGCTATTGTAAATGGGATTATTTTCTTTTCCAGATAATTCAATTGTTAGTGTATAGAAATGTTACTGATTTTTATATGTTAATGTTGTCTCAGTCTACTTTACTGAATTCATGAATTAACTCCAACAGTTTTTTGGTGGGCTCTAGGGTTTTCTATACATAAAATTTTGTCATGTGAAAATAGAGCCAATTTTATTTCTTCCTTTCCTCTTCCTTTCCACTTGTGATGTCTTTTATCTTTTTTTTTCTTGCCCTGTTACTCTGGCTAGGACTTCCAGTGCTAGCTTGAATAAGAGTGATGAGAGTCAACATCATTGTCTTATTCCTGATCTGAAAAGTAAGGCTTTCAACCTTTCACCATTGAGTATAATGTTAGCTGTGGGCTTTTCATATATGGTCTCTTTATGTTTAAGTGTGTTTGTTCTATATCTAATTTGCTAAAAGTTTTTACCATGAGGATTCTGATGTCACCCATATGGCAAAATAGTTTGTTCCTGACTTCACTTCCCCTCACAACAAAAACAACTAACAAGAAATGAAAACTAACAACACCTAGCAACTCAAGAATAAGACACTACTGAGAGAATCCTTGAACATGGAGATAAGGATGAATCATCCTGCTGCACCACAGATACCAAGACAGACTGCATTAGAAGGGTAAGAGAAGGAGCTACATATAGACTGCATTGTCTCTCACCCAGGCCAGCAAAGCACCATGTGGACAGGTCTCAGCTGAGCCTTTGGTTCCTCTAGTGGGAAGAGAGAAAATAGGGGGACAACCAGCCCACCCCCAGCATTCTTCAGCACTTTGAAGGAGCAACTACTCTGCAACATGGACGTTCTCAGGGGAATCTGTGTGGCTTGACCACTGGGAATCTGAATGTGATGGGGGGAGAAGCTTGCAAAAACCAACATACAGATCTTGGAAGACTGCATTCATACTTGCAAATATGATAGTATATTTGCTATATAGTAATCCCAACCAGCAGCTTTGCTCATATGAAGGACTAAATAGTAATCCCACCCAGCAGCTCTGCTCATCTGTGGAAACAAGTTGGGGCTACATTCTGACCATGGAACATGGCGGGGTAAAGATCTGCCTGATTTGGATTCTCAAAGAGGAGTTTTGCTGACACACCTGCTGTGGAGAGTGCCTTCTGGCCCCGTCTGCCCAGAAGGGCTGGTGACAACTCTTGGAAGCTGTGAGGCTCAGTAACACTTGAGGTAAGAGGTGGGCAGATAGAGCCAATAGTTGGCAGAACAACATCAGTGGTCCTGTTCAGTAAGGGAACTTGGGATATGGGTTGGCTTTGGTTAAGACAACAAACAAAGAGGCTTTCTGACCTTGGAGATGATTCTTTTGCTTAGCCTAGGCAGGGAAAATAATTCACAGCCCCATCCATTTCTGAATATAACCTTCAGTCCAACTGAAGAGGGAACCTAACCCAGTGCACATGAGAAGGTATATAGCCCATCCAACAGCCTGCTTACAGTAGAACTTAAATAGAGAGCACAGCCATGGCTTTCTCTAGCTGCAGAAGAAAATCTGTAGCCCTGTATGGCCACAGAAATCAGAACATAGTCTTGCCTGATTTTGGTCCTCAAACAAGGTGATATGCAAATTGTGGGGCCTTTTCTGCTGCCCTGACAAGGCAGGGAATCAAATTCGTAGCCATGCTTACACTGGAATATAAATCCCAGACCTAAACACTTAGTTAACCTGAACAAAGAGTCCAAGCAACTGCAGAGCACTTTCTATAGCCTCACATAGGTAGGAAACCAAGCCAGTGGTTCTATCCAACTATTCTAAACCAGTGGCACACACCTGTATCTCTGTCTTCAGAGCTCTCGGACAGTGACCTTGCCCAAAAAATAGACCCTGATAAAAGTCCCACTTGCTCAAGGACATTACCAGCAGACATGCCCAAAAATCCAACCTGAGTTAATGGGTGAAGAACTATCTCTGCCAAAGAGAAACTTTAAAGTCTGAGAGAGGAAACCACTTACTCAAATGCACAGATACCATCTTAAGGAATCAAGGATCACTAAAAAATTAGGTAAATGTGACATCACCAAAGGAAAATAATATAGCTCCATAACTGACCCTAAAGAAATAAAGACCTATGAACTGTCAGAAATAATTCAGTGATATCTTAAGGAAGTTTAATGTACTGTGCAAAACCACAGAGAAACAACTTAATGAAATAAGGGAAATAATGTATAAACAAAACAAGTTCAATGAGGAAATAACAGCATCAAAAAAAAAAAAAACCCAAACAAACAAACAGAAATCCTAGAGTTGAAAAATAAAATAACTGAAGTGAAAAATTCAGTAGAGGTTAAAAAAATAGATTTGAAGATAAAGAAGAAACATTCAGTGACCTGGAGGACAGGACAATGGAAATTACCCAGAGGAGCAAAAAGAAAAAAAGAATGAAAAAGAGTGAAAAAAGCTGATGGGAATTATGGGATATGATGAAAAGAAAAATATTCATATCATGAGAATTCCAGAAGGATAAGGGAAAGGTACAGGGACAGAAAATATATTCATAACAATAATGGTTCAAAATTTCCCAACCCTGAGGAGAGGAAAGGACAGCCAGAGGCATGAGGCCCAAAGAATCTCAAACAGGTTGAACCTGAATAGGACCACAGTAAGAAACATTATGATTCAATTCATGGAAGTCAAAGGCAAAGATAGAATTTTAGAGCACAAGAAAAAAGAGAGTAGTTACATAAAAAAGAATACTCATACAACTATTGGTAGATTTTTCAACAAAAATTGTTCAGGCCTGGAGAGACTGGGATGACATATTCAAAATATTGAAATAAAATAAGTCAACCAAGAATCCTATACCAGCAAAGATGTCCATCTGAAACAAAGGAGGGATAAAGACTTTCCAGAACAAATGAAAGCCAGTGGAGTTCATTACCACCACACCTGCCTTACAAGAAATGCTAGCATTCTTTGAGTGGAAGTAAACAGACACTAATTAAGAACATACATAAAAAGGTAGCATAAATCTCACTGGCAATATTAAATAAATAGTCATAGTTATAGCCTGCAATATGGTAATAGCAGTGCATAATTTACTTACAACTAGTTTAAAAGTTAAAAACATAGCCAAAGTAAACATAACTGCAATACTATGTTATTAGTTACACAATAGTAAAAAAACTTGTAAATTGTAACAACAACCATATGAAATGTAAAGGGAAAGAGAATTAAAAGTGTAAAATTAAGAAATTCTATTAAAGTTAAGTTTATCAGTTTAAAATAAGGCATTATATATTTAAGATATTTTAAGTAAACCTCATGTTCAGCACGAGGGTAAATCCTGTAGTAATTACACAAAAGA
The DNA here is from genome assembly GCF_964374135.1 of Grampus griseus. Classification (NCBI taxonomy): domain Eukaryota; kingdom Metazoa; phylum Chordata; class Mammalia; order Artiodactyla; family Delphinidae; genus Grampus; species Grampus griseus. Next base: position 71,357,493 of record NC_138999.1, on the reverse strand, counting down.
ACATGATAAAGAATTCAAAGCATGCTGATATCAAATGAGACAAAAACACAAAAAAGACAGCAGCATAAAGTACAAGGTACAATGGATCTACAAAATATTCAGAAAACAATTTTGAAAATGGCAATAGTAAGTGCTTACCTATTAATAATTATTTTTAATATAAACAGAATAAATTCTTCAATTAAAAGACATGGAAAGTCTGAATGAATGAAAGAACAAGATCCAATAATATGCTGCCTACAAGAGGCTCACTTTAGACTTAAAGACACACATAGATTAACAGAGAACGGATGGAGAAAAGACATTTTAAGCAAATAGTAACCAAAAGCAAGCACAGGTAGCAATACTTATATCAAACAAAATAGACTTTAAAGTGAAAATGGTAAAAGGAGACAAAGAGTGTCATATAATGATAAAAGGGTCAATCCATCAAGAAGATAGAACAGTTGTAAATATGTATGAACCCAACATTAGAGCATCTAAATATATAAAGGAAAAACTAACAGAGCTGAAGAAGAAATAAACAGTAATAAAATAATAGTTAGGGATTTTATACCTCACTCTCAGCAATGGATATAGCATCCAGAGAGAGAAACAATAAGAAAACAGTGCACATGAACAATACTATACCAAATAAACCTAACAGATATACACAGAACATTCTAACAACAGCAGAGTACACATTCTTCTCAAGCACACATAGAACATTTTCTAGGATAGACCATATGTTAGGCCACAAAACAAGTCTTAGCACATTCAAGAAGATTTACATCATACCAAGTATTCTCTGACCACAATGGCATGAAACTAGAAATCAATAACAAGAGGAAAACTGGAAAATTTAAGAACAAAATGAAATTAAACAACTCTCCTGAATAACCAAAGAATCAGAGAAGTAATTAAAAGGGAAATAAGTTTCTCAAGACAAACTAAAATGGAAACACAACATACTAGCACTTGTGGGATTCAGCAAAAGCAGTTCTAAGAGGGAAATTCATAGCAATAAATGTCTACATATTAAGAAGCAATTAAGATTGCAAGTAAACAATCTAATTCTATGCCTCAAGGAACTAGAAAATGAAAAACAAACTGAGCCAAAAGGTAGTAGATGGAAAGAAATAATCAATATAAGATCAGAAATAAATGAAATAGAGAGCAGGAAAAAATAAGAAATATTAAAAAAATCAAGAGAGAGTTCTTTGAAAAGTCAAACAAATTTGAGAAACCTTTAGCTATACTACACAAGGATAAAAGAGAGAGAAACCAAATCAACAAAATTATAACTGAAAAAGGAAACATTACTATTGATAACACAGAAATACAAAGGATCATGAGGCTACTATGAACAAGTATACACAAAAAATTGCATAACGTAGAAATGGAAAAATTCTTACAAACATACAACTTGCCAAGACTGAATCAGGAAGAGAAAGATATCTGAAAAGATCAATTGCTAATAAAATGATTGAATCAGTAATCAAAAATCTCTCAATGAATAAAGGCCCAGGACCATTTGGCTTCTCCAGTGAATTTTACCTAACATTAAAAAAAGCATTAACTCCTATCTGTCTCAAACTCTTCCAAAAATATCATAGAGTAGAGAACACCCACAAACTCATTTTAAGAAAGCAGTATTGTCCTGATACTAAAACCAGAAAAAAGGATACTGCTGGAAAAGAAAACTGCAGGCCAATATCCCAGATGAATATAAATGCAAAAATTATCAATAAAATAATAGAAAACTGAATTCAGCAATATATTGAAATTATGATTCACCATGATCAAGTGGGAATTATCCCTGGGATGCAAGGATATTTCAACATATCCTTGTTCAACATATTCAACAATTATATTCAACATATCCTATGTTCAACATATTCAACGTATTTAACATCAATATATTGGTGTTAATCAACATATTGTTACCATACATTAATAAAATGAAAAAAAAGAATCATGTGAACATCTCAATAGACACAGAAAAAGACATTTAACAAAACTGAACACCCATTCATGATAAAAACATTTGTTAATTTAAAATGAAGCAAGTTAAATTATTTAATTTTTTAAGGGACACACATCACTGTATAAGTTTAAGGCTTAGAACATGATGGTTTGATTTACATATATTGTGAAATAATTATCATAATAGGTTCAGCTAACATCCATATTCTCATATAAATAGAATAAAAATATTTCTTATGGTGACAACTCTTATGACTATTTAACAACTTACATCTTTATAATACATCAATGTTAACTATCATCATGATGTTGTACATTACATCCCTAGTATTTATTTATCTTATAACTGGAAGTTTGTAACTTTTGACCACCTTCCTCCATTTCTCCCTCCTCCCACATTCCAACTTTGGTAAACACAAGTCTAATCTCTTTTTCTATGAATTTGGTGATTTTTTTTATTTTGTAGTTTCCACATATAAGTGAGATTATACAGCATTTCATTCTCTGACTTATTTCACTTAGCATAATGCCTTCAGGTACCTACATGGTGTTACAAATTATATGGTTTCCTTGTTTTTTTTTTAATGTCTGAATAATATTCTATGGTATATATATACCACACCTGCTTTACCCATTCATGCATCAACTGACAGTTAGGTTATTTCCATTTTTTTAAAAACAAATCTGTAATTTATTTATTTTTTAACATCTTTTTAGAGTATAATTGCTTTACAATGTTGTGTTAGTTTCTGCTAACAAATTAACAAAGTGATTCATCTATGTATACACATATATCCCCATATCCCCTCCCTCTTGTGTCTCCCTCCAACCCTCCCTATTCCAACCCTCTAGGTGGTCACAAAGCACTGAGCTGATCTCACTGTGCTATGCAGCTGCTTCCCACTAGCTATCTATTTTATATTTGGTAGTGTATATCTGTCCATGCTACTTTCTTACTTCATCCCGACTTACCCTTCCCCTGCCCCATGCCATATCTTCAGGTCCATTTTCTAAGTCTGTGTCTTTATTCTTCTCCTGCCCCTAGCTTCATCAGAATCACTTTTTATTTACATTTCATACATATGTATTACCATACAGTATTTGTTGTTTCTTTCTGACACACTTCACTCTGTATGACAGACTCCAGGTGCATCTACCTCACTGCAAATAACTCAATTTCATTTCATTTTATGGCTGAGTAATATTCCATTGTATTTATGTACCAAAACTTCTTTATCCATTCATTTGTCAATGTACATTTACGTTGATTCCATGTCCTGGCTAATGTAAATAGTGCTGCAATGAACATTGTGGTACATGTCTGTTTTTGAATTATGGTTTTCTCAGGGTGCATGCCCAGTAGTAGGATTGCTGGGTCATATGGTAGTTCTATTTTTAGTTTTCTAAGGAACCTCCATACTGTTCTCCATAGTGAACATATCAATTTGCATTCCCACAAACAGTGCAAGAGGGTTCCCTTTCCTCTACACCCTCTCCAGCATTTATTGTTTGTAGATTTTTTGATGATGGCCATTCTGACTGGTGTGAGGTATTACCTCATTGTAGTTTTGATTTGCATTTCTCTAATGATTAGTGATGTTGAGCATTCTTTCATGTGCTTGCTGGTAATCTGTATATCTTCTTTGGAGAAATGTCTATTTAGGTCTTCTGCTCATTTTTGGATTGGGTCGTTTGTTTTTTGGATATTGAGCTGCATGTGTTGCTTGTATATTTTGGAGATTAATCCTTTGTCACTTGCTTCATCTGCAAATATTTTCTCTCATTCTGAATATTCTCTTTTTGTCTTGTTTATGGTTTCCTTTGCTGTGCAAAAGCCTTTAAATTTCATGAGGTTCCATTTGTTAATTTTTGGTTTTATTTCCATTTCGCTAGGAGGTGAGTCAAAAAGGATATTGCTGTGATTTATCTCATAGAGTGTTTTGCCTATGCTTTCCTCTAAGAGATTAATAGGGTTTGGCCTTACATTTAGGTCTTTAATCCATTTAGAGTTTATTTTTGTGGGTGGTGTTAGGAAGTGTTCTAATTTCATTCTTTTACATAAAGTTGTCCAGTTTTCCCAGCACCACTTATTGAAGAGGCTGTCCTTTCTCCATTGTATATTCTTGCTTCCTTTATCAAAAATAAGATGACCATATGTGCCTGGATTTACTTCTGGGCTTTCTATCCTGTTCCACTGACCTATATTTCTGTTTTTGTGCCAGTGCCATACTGTCTTGAATACATAGCTTTGCAATATAGTAAGAAGTCATGGAGACTGATTCCTCCACCTCCAGTTTTTTTCTCTCAAGATTGCTTTGGATATTCAGGATCTTTTGAGTTTTCATACAAATTGTGAAATTTTTTGTTCTAGTTCTGTGAAAAATGCCACTGGTAGTTTGATAAAGATTGCACTGAATCTGTAGATTGCTTTGGGTAGCATAATCATTTTCACAATGTTGATTCTTCCAGTCCAAGAACATGATATATCTCTTCATCTGTTTGTATTGTATTTAATTTCTTTCATCAGTGTCTTATAGTGTTCTGCATACAGGTCTTTTGTCTCCTTAGGTAGATTTATTCCTAGGTATTTTATTCTTTTAATTGCAATGGTAAATGGGAGTGATTCCTTAATTTCTCTTTCAGATTTTTCATCATTAGTGTATAGGAATGCAAGAGATTTCGGTACATTAATTGTGTATCCAGCTACTTTACCAAATTCATTGATCAGCTCTAGTAGTTTTCTGGTAGAATTTTTAGGATTCTCTAGGTATAGTGTCATGTCATCTGCAAAGAGTGACAGCTTTACTTTTTTTTTTTTTCCAATTTGGATGCATTTTATTTCTTTTTCTTCTCTGATTGCTTTGGCTATAACTTCCAAAACTATGTTGAATAATAGTGGTGACAGTGGGAAACCTTGTCTTGTTCCAGACCTTAAAGGAAATGGTTTCAGTTTTTCACCATTGAGAATGATGCTGGCTGAAGGATTGTCATATATAGCATTTATTATGTTGAGGTAGGTTCCCTCTATGACTACTTTCTAAAGAGTTTTTAACATAAATGGGTGTTGAATTTTGTCAAAACCTTTTGCTCCATCTACTGAGATTATCAAAAGATTTTATCCTTCCGTTTTTTTTTTTTTTTTTCGGTATGCGGGCCTCTCACTGTTGTGGTGTCTCCCGTTGTGGAACACAGGCTCCGGACGCGGAGGCTCAGCAGCCATGGTTTACGGGCCCAGCCACTCCGTGGAATGTGGGATCCTCCCAGACTGGGGCACGAACCCATGTCCCCTGCATCGGCAGGTGGACTCTCAAACACTACCCTACCAGGGAAGCTCTATCCTTCTGTTTTTTTATACGGTTTATCACACTGATTGATTTGCTTATATTGATGAATCCTTGCATTCCTGGGATAAACCCCACTTGATCATGCTGTATGATACTTTTAATGTGCTACTGGATTTTGTTTGCTAGTATTTTGTTGAGGAGGATTGCATCTATATTCCTCAGTGATATTACCCTGTAGTTTTCATTTTTTGTGACATCTTTGATTGGCTTTGGTATCAGGGTGATGGTGGCCCCATAGAATGAGTTTGGGAGTGTTCGTCCTTCTGCTGTATTTTGGAAGACTTTGAAAAGGATAGGTGTTAATTCTTCTCTAAATGTTTCATAGAAGTTCACTGTGAAGCCATCTGGTCCTGGACTTTTGTTTGTTGGAAGATTTTTTTTTTTTTTACATCTTTATTGGAGTATAATTGCTTTACAATGGTGTGTTAGTTTCTGCTTTATAACAAAGTGAATCAGTTATACATATACATATGTTCCCATATCTCCTGCCTCTTGCGACTTCCTCCCTCCCATCCTCCCTATCCCACCCCTCCAGGTGGTCACAAAGCACTGAGCTGATCTCCCTGTGCTATGCAGCTGCTTCCCACTAGCTATCTACCTTACGTTTGGTAGTATGTATAACTCAATGCCATTCTCTCACTTTGTCACAGCTTACCCTTCCCCCTCCCCATATCCTCAAGTCCATTCTCTAGTAGGTCTGTGTTTTATTCCCATCTTACACCTAGGTTCTTCATGACATTTTTTTTTTAGATTCCATATATATGTGTTGGCATATGGTATTTGTCTTTCTCTTTCTGACTTACTTCACTTTGTATGACAGACTCTAGGTCCATCCACCTCACTACAAAAAACTCAACTTCATTTCTTTTTATGGCTGAGTAATATTCCATTGTATATATGTGCCACATTTTCTTTTTTTTTTTTTTCTAACATCTTTATTGGGGTATAATTGCTTTACAATGGTGTGTTAGTTTCTGCTTTATAACAAAGTGAATCAGTCATACATAAACATATGTTCCCATATGTCTTCCCTCTTGCGTCTCCCTCCCTCCCACCCTCCCTATCCCACCCCTCCAGGCTGTCACAAAGCACCGAGCCAATATCCCTGTGCCATGCGGCTGCTTCCCACTAGCTATCTACCTTACTGCGTTTGTTAATGTGTATATGCCCATGCCTCTCTCTCGCACTGTCACAGCTCACCCTTCCCCCTCCCCATAACCTCAAGTCCGTTCTCTAGGAGGTCTGCATCTTTATTCCTGCTTTACCCCTAGGTTCTTCATGATATTTTTTTTCTTAAATTCCATATATGTGTGTTAGCATACGGTATTTGTCTTTTTCTTTCTGACTTACTTCACTCTGTATGACAGACTCTAGGTCTATCCACCTCATTACAAATAGCTCAATTTCGTTTCTTTTTATGGCTGAGTAATATTCCGTTGTATATATGTGCCACAACTTCTTTATCCATTCATCCGATGATGGGCACTTAGGTTGTTTCCATCTACTGGCTATTGTAAAGAGAGGTGCAATGAAAATTTTGGTACATGACTCTTTTTGAATTATGGTTTTTCAGGGTATATGCCCACTCGTGAGATAGCTGGGTCATATGGTATTTCTATTTGTAGTTTGTTAAGGAACATCAATACTGTTCTCCATAGTGGCTGTACCAATACACATTCCCACGAGCAGTGCAAGAGTGTTCCCTTTTCTCCACACCCTCTTCAGCATTTATTGTTTATAGATATTTTGTTGATGGCCATTATGACTGGTGTGAGATGATGTCTCATTGTAGTTTTGATTTGCATTTCTCTAATAATTAATGATGTTGAGCATTCTTTCATGTGTTTGTTGGCAGTCTGTATATCTTCTTTGGAGAAATGTCTATTTAGGTCTTCTGCCCATTTTTGGATTGGATTGTTTGTTTTTTGGTTATTGAGCTGAATGAGCTGCTTGTAAATTTTGGAGATTAATCCTTTGTCAGTTGCTTCATTTGCAAATATTTTCTCCCATTCTGAGGGTTGTTTTTTTGGTCTTGTTTATGGTTTCCTTTGCTGTGCAAAAGCGTTGAAGTTTCATTAGGTCCCATTTATTTATTTTTGTTTTTATTTCCATTTCTCTAGGAGGTGGGTCAAAAAGGAACTTGCTGTGATTTATGTCATAGAGTGTACTGCCTATGTTTTCCTCTAAGAGTTTGATAGTTTCTGGCCTTACATTTAGGTCTTTAACCCATTTTAAGCGTATTTTTGTGTATGGTGTTAGGGAGTGATCTAATCTCATACTTTTACATGTATCTGTCAAGTTTTCCCAGCACCACTTATTGAAGAGGCTGTTCTTTCTCCACTGGACATTCCTGCCTCCTTTATCAAAGATAAGATGACCATATGTGCATGCGTTTATCTCTGGGCTTTCTCTCCTGTTCCATTGATGTATATTTCTGTTTTTGTGCCAGTACCATACTGTCTTGATTACTGTAGCTGTGCAATATAGCCTGAAGTTAGGAAGTCTGATTTTTCCAGCTCCGTTTTACATTCTCAAGATTGCTTTGGCTATTCAGGGTCTTTTGTGTTTCCATACAAATTGTGAAATGTTTTGTTCTAGTTCTGTGAAAAATTCCAGTGTTATGATATGTTTGATAGGGATTGCATTGAATCTGTTGATTGCTTTTGGTAGTAGAGTCATTTTCACAATGTTGATTCTTCCAATCCAAGGACATGGTATTTCTCTCCATCTATTTGTATCATCTTTAGTTTCTTTCATCAGTGTCTTATAATTTTCTGCATACAGGTCTTTTGTCTCCTTAGGTAGATTTATTCCTAGATATTTTATTCTTTTTATTTCAGTGGTAAATGGGAGTGTTTTCTTGATTTCACTTTCAGATTTTTCATCATTAGTGTATAGGAATGCCAGAGATTTCTGTGCATTAATTTTTATCCTGCTACTTTACCAAATTCATTGATTAGCTCTACTATTTATCTGGTAGCATCTTTAGCATTGTCTATGAATAGTATAATGTCATCTGAAAACAGTTACATCTTTACCGATTTGGATTCCTTTTATTTCCTTTTCTTCTCTGATTGCTGTGGCTGAAACTACCAAAACTATGTTGAATAAGTGTGGTGAGAGTAGGCAACCTTGTCTTGTTCCTGATATTAGTGGAAATGCTTTCAGTTTTTCACCATTGAGGATGATGTTGGCTGTGGGTTTGTCATATATCGCCTTCATTATGTTGAGGAAAGTTCCCTCTATGTCTACTTTCTGGAGGGTTTTATCATAAATGGGTGTTGAATTTTGTTGAAAGCTTTCTCTGCATCTATTGAGATGATCACATGGTTTTGTTCCTTCAGTTTTTTAATAAGGTGTATCACATTGATTGATTTGCATATACTGAAGAATCCTTGCATTCCTGGAATAAACCCCACGTGATCATGGTGTATGATCCTTTTCATGTGCTTTTGGATTCTGTTTGCTAGTATTTTGTTGAGGATTTTTGCATCTTTGTTCATCAGTGATATTGGCCTGTAGTTTTTTTTCTCTGTGACATCCTTGTGTGGTTTTGGTATAAGGGTGATGGTGGCCTTGTAGAATGAGTTTGGGCATGTTCCTCCCTCTGCTATACTTTGGAAGAGTTTGAGAAAGGTAGGTTTGCTCTTCTCTAAATGTTTGATAAAATTCGCCTGTGAAGCCATCTGGTCCTGGGCTTTTGTTTTTTGGAAGATTTTTAATCACAGTTTCAATTTCAGTACTTGAGATTGGTCTGTTCATATTTTCTATTTCTTCCTGATTCAGTCTTGGCAGGTTGTGCATTTCTAAGAATTTGTCCATTTCTTCCAGGTTGTCCATTCTATTGGCATAGAGTTGTTTGTAGTATTCTCTCATGATCTTTGTTATTTCTGCAGTGTCATTTGTTACTTCTCCTTTTTCATTTCTGATTCTATTGGTTTGAGTCTTCACCCTTATTTTGTTGATGAGTCTGGCTAATGGTTAATCAATTTTGTTTATCTTCTCAAAGAACCAAGTTTTAGTTTTATTGATCTTTGCTATAATTTCCTTCATTTCTTTTTCATTTATTTCTGATCTGATCTTTATGATTTCTGTCTTTCTGCTAATTTTGGGGTTTTTTTTTTGTTCTTCTTTCTCTAATTGCTTTATGTGCAAGGTTAGGTTGTTTATTCGATATGTTTCATGTTTATTAAGGTAGGATTGTATTGCAATAACCTTCCCTCTTAGAACTGCTTTTGCTGCATCCCATAGATTTTGGGTCCTGTCTCTACTGTCATTTGTTTCTAGGCATTTTTTGATTTTCTCGTTGATTTCTTCAGTGATCACTTCGTTATTATGTAGTGTATTGTTTAGTCTCCATGTGTTTGTATTTCCTTACAGATCTTTTCCTGTCATTGATATGTAGTCTCATAGCATTGTGGTCGGAAAAGATACTTGATACAATTTAAATTTTCTTAAATTTACCAAGGCTTGATTTGTGACCCAGGATATGAGCAATCCTGGAGAATGTTCCATCAGCACTTGAGAAAAATGTGTATTGTGTTGTTTTTGGATGGAATGTCCTATAAATATCAATTAAGTCCATCTTGTTTAATGTATTATTTAAAGCTTATGTTTCCTTATTTATTTTCATTTTGGATGGTCTCTCCATTGGTGAAAGTGGGGTGTTAAAGTCCCCTACTATGAATGTGTTACTGTCAATTTCCCCTTTTATGGCTGTTAGTATTTGCCTTATGTATTGAGGTGCTCCTATGTTGGGTGCATAAATATTTACAATTGTTATATCTTCTTCTTGGATTGATCCCTTGATCATTATGTAGTGTGCTTCTTTGTCTCTTCTAATAGTCTTTATTTTAAAGTCTATTTTTTCTGATATGAGAATTGCTACACCAGCTTTTTTTTGGTTTCCATTTGTATGGAATATCTTTTTCCATCCCCTCACTGTCAGTCTGTATGTGTATCCAGGTCTGCAGTGGGTCTCTTGTTGACAGCGTATATATAGGTCTTGTTTTTGTATCCTTTCAGCCAATCTGTGTCTTTTGGTGGGAGGATTTAATCCATTTACATTTAAGGTAATTATTGATATGTATGTTCCTATTACCATTTTCTTAAATGTTTTGGGTTCGTTGTTGTAGGTCTTTTCCTTCTATTGTGTTTCTTGCCTAGAGAAGATCCTTTAGCATTTGTTGTAAAGCTGGTTTGGTTGTGCTGAACTCTCTCAGCTTTTGCTTGTATGTAAAGGTTTTAATTTCTCCATCAAATCTGAATGAGATCCTTGCTGGGTAGAGTAATCTTGGTAGTAGGTTTTTCTCCTTCATCACTTTAAATATGTCCTGCCACTCCCTTCTCGCTTGCAGAGTTTCTGCTGAAAGATCAGCTGTTAACTTTATGGGGATTCACTTATGTGTTATTTGTTGTTTTTCCCTTGCTGCTTTTAATATGGTTTCTTTGTATTTAATTTTTGACAGTTTGATTAATATGTGTTTTGGCATGTTTCTTCTTGGATTTATCCTGTATGGGACTCTCTGTGCTTCCTGGACTTGATTAACTATTTCCTTTCCCATAATTGGGAATTTTTCAACTATAATCTCTTCAAATATTTTTTCAGTCCCTTTTTTTTCTCTTCTTCTACTGGATCTCCTATAATTCGAATGTTGGTGCATTTAATATTGTCCCAGAAGTCTCTGAGACTGTCCTCAGTTCTTTTCATTGTTTTATCTTTATTCTGCTCTGCAATAGTTATTTCCACTATTTTATCTTCCATGTCACTTATCTGTTCTTCTGCCTCAGTTATTCTGCTATTGATCCCTTCCAGAGCAGTTTTTTTTTTTTTAACATCTTTATTGGGGTATAATTGCTTTACAATGGTGTGTTAGTTTCTGCTTTATAAAAAAGTGAATCAGTTATACATATACATATGCTCCCATATCTCTTCCCTTTTGTGTCTCCCTCCCTCCCACCCTCCCTATCCCACCCCTCCAGGCAGTCACAAAGCACTGAGCCCATATCCCTGTGCCATGCGGCTGCTTCCCACTAACTATCTACCTTACGTTTGTTAGTGTATATATGTCCATGCCTCTCTCTTGCCCTGTCACAGCTCACCTTTCCCCCTCCCCATATCCTCAAGTCCATTCTCCAGTAGGTCTGTGTCTTTATTCCTGTCTTACCTCTAGTTTCTTCATGACATTTTTTTCTTAAATTCCATATATATGTGTTAGCATATGGTATTTGTCTTTCTCTTTCTGACTTACTTCACTCTGTATGACAGACTCTAGGTCTATCCACCTCATTACAAATAGCTCAATTTCGTTTCTTTTTATGGCTGAGTAATATTCTATTGTATATATATGCCACATCTTCTTTATCCATTCATCCAATGATGGGCACTTAGGTTGTTTCCATCTCCGTACTATTGTAAATAGAGCTGCAATGAACATTTTGGTACATGACTCTTTATGAATTTTGGTTTTCTCAGTGTATATGCCCAGTAGTGGGATTGCTGGGTCATTCCAGAGCAGTTTTAATTTCATTTATTGTGTTTTTCATCATTGCTTGTTTCATCTTTAGTTTTTCTAGGTCCTTGTTAAATGTTTCTTGCGCTTTCTCCATTCTGTTTCTACGATTTTGGATCATCTTTACTATCATTATTCTGAATTCTTTTTCCAGTAGACTGTCTTCTTCCTCTTCATTTGTTAGGTATGGTGGGTTTTTATCTTGCTCCTTCATCTGCTGTGTGTTTTTCTGTCTTTTCATTTTGCTTATATTACTCTGTTTGCGGTCTCCTTTTTTCAGGCTACATGTTCGTATTTACTGTTGTTTTTGGTGTCTGCCCCCAGTGGGTGATGTTGGTTCAGTGGGTTGTGTAGGCTTCCTGGTGGAGGGGACTGGTGCCTGTGTTCTGGTGCATGGGACTGAATCTTGTCTTTCTGTTGGCAGGACCAGGTCTGGTGGTGTGTTTGGTATGTCTATGAGCTTAGTATGATTTTAGGCAACATCTCGGCTAATGGGTGGGTTTGTGTTCCTGTCTTGCTAGTTGTTTGGCATGGTGTGTTCAGCACTGGAGATTGCTGGCTGTTGTGTGGAGCTGGGTCTTAGCTTTGAGACAGAGATCTCTGGGAGAGTTCTTGCTCTATGATATTATGTGGGGCTGGGAGGTCTCTCATTGTTCAGTGTACTGAACTCAGCTCTCCCACCTCAGAGGCTCCAGCCTGACACCAGGATGGAGCACCAAGACCCTGTCAGCCACACGGAATTATCAAGATTGTGGTCACTGGCAAGTGAAATTACAAGAGAAGAGGCCCTTGCTATGCCTGGTCTTGCTGAGCAATTTTCAGTCTTCACCTCATTCTGTCAACTGGGCGACTGGGTCAGCGGTACAAGGCAGGATGGGGTCCAGGAGGCACATGACTCTCAGCTGGTACATGGCATAAGTGGTACAGTCGAAGGCCTTGGGTAAGGCCTGCAGCAGCCAGGACTCAACCTCCTGTGGCTGCGGCCCCTTTGGGGTCTCCCTCCTGGCATCAAGTCACTCTCACTCCACCTTTGGTGGCCATGCAGTGTGCGAGGTGGCTCTGGCTGAGGTGGTGGAGAAGGGGACTGGTGGTGGGGGTGCTGCGGCTGAGGCTGGGGCTCCAGCCAGCAGCTCCAGGGCATAGTGACCTTAAGGAGGCTGCCGCGGTCTCTGCCTTCAATGCACAGAGATTGTGGCATATGGTGAAGTGGGGGCTTCAGCTGTACTCTTTAAAGTTTTTAGAAATCACAACACAGATATCAGTAAGTTCTTGGGCATTCCTTAGTAGAGTCATTCTTTGGCAACATTTCCACATCTGGTATGCCTGCAGCCATTACACCCTATGCAAGCGCCGCCATCTTAGGTCTTAGATGAGCCAGTAATTTTCATATCTTCACTACTGTAAATACTACTGCTATGAACATGGGGTAAATGTATCTTTTCATTTTAGTGTTTTCATTTCCTTTGGACATTTTCCCATAAGTGGAATTGCTGGATCATATGGTAGTTCTATTATTAATTTTTTGAGGAAACTCCATACTGTTTTCTATAGAGGTTGTATCCATTTACAATCTCTCCAGCACTGCACAAATGTTCCTTTTTTTCCACATCCATGCCAGCATTTGGTTAGCTCTTGCTTTTTGATGATGGCCATTCTTATAGACTTGAGGTGATACCTTGTTTTGGTTTTAATTTGCATTTCCCTAATGACTAGTGAAGTTGAGCATTTTTTTTATGTACCTGGTGGGTTTTTATATATCTTCTTTGGAGAAATGTCTACTCGGGTCCTTTGCCCACGCCTTAATTGGGTTACTTGGGTTTTAGCTATTAAGTTGTATGTGTTCTTTATACACTAGGGATATTAACCTCTTCTCAGCTATATGGTTTACAAACATTTTTTTCCCACTCCATAGTTTGCCTTTTCACTTTGTGGATAATTCTTTTGCTGTGCAGCAGCTTTTTAGTTTGATGTAGTCCCACTTGTTTATTTTTTATTTTGTTGCTTGTGCTTTAGGTGTCATATATAAAAAAAATGTTGCCAAGATCCATGTCAGGAGAATTTTTCCTATTTTCTTGTAGGGGTCTTATGGCTTCTGGTTTTACATTTAAGACCATTTTCAGTTAATTCTTGTCAGTGTGTTAGATAGGGGTCTAGTTTCATTCTTTTGCATGTGAAATCCAATTTTCCAAGCACCATTTATTGGACTGTCTTTTCTCCATTGCATACTCTTGGCCCCCTTGCCAAATATTAGTTGACCATAAATGCTTTGGCTTATTTCTGTTATCAAATGAAATATTCTGTATATATCTGTTAAAACCATTTTGTCTACAGTATTGGTTAAATCCTCTGCTTCTATATTGATATTCTTCCTGAATGACCTATTCCTTTTGGAAAGTAGGGTATTAAAGTCCCCAACTATTCTTGCATTGCTGTTTATCTCTTCTTTTACTTCTGTTAGTGTTTGCTTTATATATTTAGGTGCTCCAAAGTTGGGTGCATACATATTTATAATCATTATAGTTTCTTGATAGGTTGAACCTTTTATCATTATATAATGACTTTCATTTTCCCTTTTACCAATTTCATTTTAAAGTCTACTTTTCCTATTATAAGTATAGCTACCCCTGCTTTCTTTTGTTTACCATTTGCTTGAAATGTCTTTTCCCATCCCTTCACTGTAAGTCTATGTGTGTGTCTAAGGCTAAACTGAGGGTCTTGTAAGTTATCAGTGGATCTTGTTCTTTCATCCTTTCAGCCATTCTGTTTCTTTTGATTGGAAATTTAATCCATTTACATTTAAATTCATTATTGATAATCAAGGACTTAGTATTGCCAGTTGCTAATTATTTTCTGGCTGTTTTGTAGATCCATTGTTCCTTGTTTCTTATCCTGATGTTTTTTTTAATGTCCTTTAGTATCAGTATGCCTTGATTTATTATGTTCTTTTTTTGTAATTACTACATGATCTTTCCATTCTGGTTACTATAAGACTTACATAAAACATCTTAAAATTGTAACACCCTATTTTTAATTGATAACAACTTAACTTCAATAGCATTCCTAAACTTTATACATTTTATTGAAGTATAGATCATTTACAGTATTGTATTAGTTTCAGGTGTACAACCTCATGATTCAATATTTCTATAGATTGTACTCCATTTAAAGTTATTACAAAATAATGGCTATATTTCTCTGTGCTGTACAATATATCCTTGTTCCTTATCTGTTTTATACATAGTAGTTTGTATCTCTTAATCTAATACCCTTATTTTTCCTGTACCTCCTTTCCTCTCCCCATTGGTAACCACTAGTTTGCTTTTTTATCTATGAATCTGTTTCTGTTTTGTTATATATATTTGTTTTATTTTTTATATTCCACATATAAGTGATGACATAGATTATTTGTATTTCTCTTTCTGACATTTCATTAAACATAATACTCTCTAGGTCCATCCATGCTGTTACAAATGGCAGAATTTTATTCTTCTTTATGGCTGAGTAATATTACATTTTAATATTCCATTCCATCCACACTTTTTTCCATTCATCTGTTCATGGACACTTAGGTTGTTTCCATAACTTGGCTAATGTAAATAATGCCGCTATGAACATTGGAGTGCATGTATCTTTTCAAATTAGTGTTTTCATATTCTTTGGATATATACACAGGAGTGTTAGTTCTATTTTTAGTTTTTTAGGAACCTCCATACTGTTTTCCATAATGGCTGCACTTTACACTTTTAATTCTCCTCCAACTGACATTTTAGGCTATAGACATTATACTTTACATAGTTTTATATTACACAACCAGTAACAAATTATTATAGTTATGGTTAATTTTTACTGTCTCTATTTTTTAACTTTTAAACTACAGTTGTATGTGAATTATGCACTACCATTACCATATTACAGAATCTAACTTTGACTATATCTTTACCACTTGCAGTGAGTTTTATGCTACCTTTGTACATTTTTATGATGTTAATTAGTGTCTTTTAACTTCCACTCAAAGAACTCCCCCTAGCATTTTGTTCTAAGGCAAGTCTAGTGAAATCCCTCAGCTTTCGTTTATTCAAGAAAATATTTTTTCTTCATTTCTGAAGGATAGCATTGTCAGATATAGAATTCTTGGCTGACAGGTTATTTCTCTCAATATTTTGAATATATCATCCCATTCTTTTCTAGGCTGAAGTTTCTGTTGAGAAATCTGCCTTTAGTCTTATGGGGGTTTCCTTGTATATAACTTCTCTCTTCTCTTTTGCTACTTTCAAAATATTCTCCTTCTGGAATTCCCATAATATATTCTTTTTCATTGTGTCATATAAATTATTTGGGCTTTCTTCATTCTTTTAAATTCTTTTTTGTTTTTGCTTCTCTGACTGGATAATTTAAAATGTCTTCCCGGTCTTCTAGGTCACTGAATCTTTCTTTTGTGTGATCAAGTCTTCCTTTGAAGCTCTCTATTGAATTCTTCAGTCACTGTAATTTGCGTCTCTAAGGTTAATTGTTGTTGTTGTTTTCTTATTGTTTCTGTTTCTTTGTAATTCATTTTGTTTATGTTCTGTTTTTCTAATTTCATTTGTACATATGTTTCTGTAGTTCACTAAACTTCTCTAAGAACATTATTCTGAATTCTTTGTATGAAAAGTCAAAGATTTCCATTTCTTTAGCACAGTTATTGGAGTTTTATTAGTTCCTTTTGAAGGTATTGTGTTTACCTGGTATTTTATGACTGTTGATTCTTTGGTATCTGCACATTTGAGTAAGTTGTGTCTTTCAGACTTTACAGGTTCTCTCTGGCAGAGACAGTTCTTCACCAGTCATCTCAGGTTGGGTTTCTGGATGTGTCTGCTGGTTATGTCCTCAGACAGGTGGTAGAGCTTGCTATCAGGGTCTATTTTTAGGTGAGGCCACTGACCAAGCTTTTTGTTTGGGTGGGATGCAGCTGGCCGAGAATGGTTGTATAGTACTACTGGCTTGGTTTCCTACCCAAGTGAGGCTGTAGGATATAACAGCTCTGCAGTTGTCTGTATTCTCTGGACAGGCTTACTAGATAGTCAGATCTAGGTACTATACTCAGTAGTTGGTGAGGCTATGAATTTGATTCTCTGCCCTGGCAGGGCAGCAGGATAGCACCAAGGGCCTATACAGCTCATTCTTTGGGGAACAGAATCATGCCAGAGTGTGTACTGAATTCCCTGGTCAGATGAGTCCTGTGGTTTTGCTTTGCAGATGGGGAAGCCATGGGTTGTGCTCTCTTTGAGTGCCACTGTGCACGGGGCTGTTGAATTAGCTGTGTAGCTTTCTGTGTACTCTCATTAAGTTCCTTGATTGGGCAGACTGAGAGCTGTGAACAGGACTATGAGTTCATTTCCCTACCTGTGGGTAGCTGGAGAAACAGCTCCAAAGCTGGTAAAGCTCTTTGTTTTTGGTCTTGACTCAAGGTAACCCACTCTGTCAAGTTCCCTGGCTGAATGGGACCATTGGCTTTGCTCTGTCGATGATCAATTCTGCCTGCTGGACTCTCCACCCATTGTTGGGCTCTCCAGGTGTCTTGGCCAGGCTTTCTTGTTGGGCAGGACAGAGAGGTACACTCAGCAGTGAGCAGGCTTGTTAACTAGCTCCCCTGCCTGGGAAGAACAGGAGGGCCAGCCCCAAGAAGGCTCTCAGGTATTCTGGGTCAGGGTCTCTTGTCTTGAGGGGCCTGGAGCTATACTTAGCAAAGGGTGGAGCTAGAATTAACTCCCCTGCCTGGGCAGAACAGGTAAGCTGACTCCAAGCTAGGCAAGGCTCTTTATTTGTCATCTTGAATCAGCTGACCCCCTCGTCAAGTCTTCTGGCTGAACGGTGCCCCTAGGTTTTCTCTGTGGGTGATCAGTTCTGCCTGCCATACTCTGCTTGAGTGTTGTTGGACTATGTAGTTTTCAGGTCTTCTGACCAGCCTTTCTGATCAGGTGGGGCTGGGAGCTATGCTCAACAGTAGATTGGGCTATGACTCAGCTACCCTGCCTGAGTCGGGGAAGACCAGGCTCCAGGATGGGAATGCTCTTCCTTTTAGGACCAAAATCAGGCAGACCTGCACCCTGTCAAGTTCCCTGGTCAGACTATGCCATTGACTTGGCTTTGCAGATGAGCAAAGCCACTGTTTGGAGCCACTACTTGGGTGTTCCAGGTAGAAACTTGGTCTACAAAGATTCAAGTTCTGGTTGTTGCTAGCCTCTCCCCTTTCCTCCATCACAATCAGATTCATAGTGGTCAAGCCCCACAAATTACCCCATAATCCCCGTAGGATAGACCAGAGTGGGGAATACCAAGAAGTGACCCACAATGCAGGGGATGCTGGATGTCTACCCTCAGTGCTGTCTTTCCACTGGAAGAACTGTAGACTCAGAGGAAACCTCTTGGTGTGGTGCTGTGTCAGCTTGGGGGAGGGGCAATGTGGTCAGCATGTAGCCGTTCCTCTTACCATTCTAGTGTGGTCTGTCTTGTTCTCTGTGGTGCAAGGGGCTGCTCCATCCTCACTGCACTGTTCTAAGATTTTCTCTATGATGTCTTGTCCAGTAATAGTTGTTATTTGTTCTTGTGAGAGGGAGCAAAGTCAGGAAAGACTTATGTCCCATCTTAGTGGCTTCACTCCTGATTAGTTTTTATATGTTGAACCAACCATAAACTCTTGGGATAAGCCCCCGTGGGTCATTGTGAATAATCTTTTTAAAATGTTTTTTTCTATGCCCATTGAGGTTATCATGTGATTTTTGTCCATTATTCTAGGAATATGATATATTATGTTAATTGATTTTTAGATGTTCAGTCAACTTTGCATTCCTGGGATAAATTTCACTTAAACATGGTGTAAATCCTTTTTACATGTTGCTGGATTTTGTTTGCTTCTATTTTGTTGAAGATTTCTGGGGGTATATTCATAAGAGATATTGGCTTATAGCTTTCTTTATTATAATACTTTGGTTTGATATCAGGGCAATACTGGCCTCATAGAATGAGTTGTGAAGTGTTCTCTCCTGATTTTTGGATTAGTTTGTAAAGAATTGTTATTAATTCTTTAAATGCTTGGTAGAATTCACCAATGAAGCCATCTTAGCTGGGACTTTTTTTTTTTTTTCGCGGTACGCGGGCCTCTCATTGCTGCGGCCTCTCCCGTTGTGGAGCACAGGCTCCGGATGCTCAGGCTCAGCGGCCATGGCTCACAGGCCCAGTCGCTCCGTAGCATGTGGGATCCTCCCGGACCAGGGCACAAACCCGTGTCCCCTGCATCGGCAGGCAGACCCTCAACCACTGCGCCACCAGGGAAGCCCGCTGAGACTTTTTTGTTGGAGATTTTGGTATTACAATTTTTTTATTTGTTTAAGCCCATTCAGATTTTCTATTTGTTCTTGGATCACTTTGGGGATTTTAGGTCTTTCTAGATATCTATTTTGGATAAGTTATCTAGTTTGTTGGCATAAGGGTTTTCATAGTTTCCCTTTTCAGAGAGTGCCTTCTTTCATTCCTAATTTTAGTAATTTGTGTTCCTCATTTCTCTTTCCTTTTCCTTTGGTTAGTGTATTAATTTCCTAGAGTTTCTATAGCAAATAACCACAAATTGAGTGGCTTACATCAGTAGAAACTTATTCTCTCACCGTTCTGGAGTCAAGAAATCTGCAATCAAGGGGTCATTAGGGTCATACTCCCTCTGATGGCTCAAGGGGGGAATACTTCCTTGCCTCTTTCAATTTCTTGTGGCTCCAGGTATTCTTTTACTTGTAACTGCATAATTCCAATCTATGCCTCCATCTTCACATGACCTTTTCTCATCTCTTCTCTTCTTTCTCTTGTAAGGATACTAGTCCTTGGATTTAGAGTCCACCTGAATAACCTGGGATGATCACACCTCAAGATCCTTAACTTAATTACATCTTCAAAGGCCCTCATTCCAAATAAAGTCACATTCATAGATTCCAGTGGTTAAGACATGGACATATCTTTTTGAGAGTCACCAGTCAACATACTACAGTCAATCTGCCTGAACTTTTTAAATGTATTGCTCTTTTAAAAAATTTTGTTTTCATTGATTTTTCTATTGTTTTTCTTCCAGTCTCTTTTGTATTTTTTTCTCTTCTTATACTTTCATTTCCTCCCTACTCCATTCTTTCCTTTAATTTGATCCTCCTTTGCCTTTTTAAAATCAGATTGCTTCTGTATTGTTGTAGATTGTAAGGGTTCTTTATATATTCTATATATTAACTCCTTATTGGATATATGATTTACAAATATTTTCTGCCATTTCATTGGTTACCTTTTCGTTCTACTGATAGTATCCTTTTGATTCACAAAAGTGTTTAATTTTGATCTGGTTCAATTTATCTAGTTTTTATTTTGTTCTTATGTTTTTGGTGTCATATCTAAGAAATCATTTGCCAAATCCAATATCAGGAAGCTGTTCTATTTTCTTCTAAAAAGTTTATAGTTTTAGCTTTTATGTTTAAGCCTTTGTCCCATTTGAGCTAATTCTGTATATCGTGTAAGGTAAGGTTCCTTAGATCTATAGTGAGTCTGTTGTAGACAGACTATGGTTGGATACTGTTTTTTTAATCCATTCTTCTAATCTGTCTTTTAATTGGGAAAGTCAATCCAATTACATTTAAAGTAATTACTGATAGTGAAGGACTTACTATTGCCATTATGTTACTTATTTTCTGAATGCCTTAAATATTTTTGTCCCTCATTTCCTCCATTACTACTTTCCTTCCTGTTTAACTGTCTTTTTTATAGTAACTCTTTTTGGTTCCTTTCTCATTTCCTTTTGTATATATTCTATACATATTTTCTTTGTGTTTACCATGGGGGTTACATATAATGTCTTAAAGTTATAACAATCTATTTTAAATTGATAGTAACAACTTCAATTGCATACAAAAACTTTAATCCTTTACAGTTCTGTCCTACCATTTTACTGATATCACAACTTACATTTTTATATATTGTGTACCCATTAACAGATTTATAATTATTTCATGCCTTCATCTTTAAATTCCTGTAGAAAAATGAAAAGTGGAATTACAAACCAAACGTTACATTAATATTTGTTTTTATATTTGTCCATGTATTTACCTTTACTGGAGAAATTTATAATTTCATATGGCTTCAATTTAATGTCTAGTGTCCTTTCATTTCAACTTGAAGGACTCCCTTTAGCATTTCTTGCAGAGCATATTTAGTGGTAATAAACTCACTCAACTTATATTTATCTAGAAATGTCTTAATTTCTCCTTCATTTTTATTTTTCTTTTTGCGGTACGCGGGCCTCTTACTGCTGTGGCTTCTCCCGCTGCGGAGCACAGGCTCAGCGGCCATGGCTCACGGGCCCAGTGGCTCCACAACATGTGGGATCTTCCCAGACAGGGGCACGAACCTGTATCCCCTGCATCGGCAGGTGAACTCTCAACCATTGTGCCACCAGGGAAGCCCTCTCCTTCATTTCTGAAGGACAGTTTCCTAGATATATAATTCTCAGCTGATAATTTTTTCTTTTACCACTTTAAATATATTATCCAACTTCCTTCTTGCCTGCAAGCTTTCTGCTATGAAATCCCCGTATAATCTTATTGAGAATCCCCTGTATGTGATGAGTCACTTTTGCTGCTTCCAGTACTCTTTCACTGTCCTTGTCTTTTGACAGTTTGATTATAATGTGTCTCTGTGTGGAATTCTTTGTGTTTATCCTACTTGGAGTTTTTTAAACTGCTTGGATTTGTATATCAATTACTTTTCTCAAATTTAGGAAGTTTTCAGGTATTTATTCAAATCATGTTTCTGTCTCTTTGCCTTTCTCTCTTCCTTCTGGGACTTCTATAATGCATATATTGGTCTGCTTTTGATGTCCCATTAGTCTCTTAGGCCCTGTTTACATTTTTATTGATAAGAATTATTTTTCCTTTTTGCTCCTCAAACTTCATAATATGAAATGACATCTTTTCAAGTTCATTGATCCTTTCTTCCACCTCTTTTGTCTTCTGCTGAACTCCTTCAGTTAATTTTTCCATTCAGTTACAGTATTTTCAGCTCTAAAATTTCTGTTTGGTTCCTTTATAATCTCTATTTCTGCTGATATTCTCATTTTATACATATATTGTCACCCTTATTTCTTTGTTTTTCTTTATTTCTTTGAGCAGATTTAATATAATTGTTTTAAAGTATTTGTGTAGTAAATCCAATGTTCATGTTTCTTCAGAGACATTTTCTGGACATTTATTTTGTTCTTTTGAATGGCTGATGTTTTCCTATTTCTCTGTATATTTTGTGATCTTTTTTTAAATTGGGCATTTGAATAAACCACCACTTCCCCCAGTCTTTGTAGTCTGGGTCTGCACAGTTGAAAACTTTCACTAATTAGACTGGTGTAAAGGCTTAAGGTCTTTGTAGGCCTTTCCTGGGCATGTGTCTCCCCTGGTCCTGTGTGCATGCTTTGTACTGACTCCCCTCTGTACACAGCTACTTTTAAATATCTTTATTTCCTGAAGATTCTCATTCTTGCTTATCCTAGACCCTTAGATGATCTAGTATATTCATCAATCAGTAATCTCTTTCTCCAGGTGTATGTGGGTCTATAGTCTTCTTGCCATTTTATTGAGTCTTGCCTGATGCTTCCTGCTACTTCTCCTAGCCTGAGATCTGAGTCGTCCCACTTTTGGCTATGTGAGCTCCAAGTTAGGAGCTAAAGAGATGAATCTCTCAAGGAGCCCAAAGCCAGGTTAGAATGTTGTAAATTCTGTCTACTCTGTTCTCTTTGGTTCACATAAGGGGACTGGTGAAAAGGCCAATACTTTTCCTGATCCATGTCATGCTACACAAGGAAGAGAGTGTGACACTTTTTAAAATGCTGTGAAATTTCCTACATTTTTAGTATGGCTTTTTCTTGTTGTTTATTTGCTTGGTTGCTGTAAGATATTTGACTAATTTCTACCATGATGTTATCCTTGTCAATCTGTAGTTTTTAATTTGATGTTTCCAGGGAAGAGGGATGAGACTCTAGGTCTGCTTAAACTTTCATCTTGCTGCTGTCTCTGCTGTTTGTTTTTTAAATTACAGAGTAAGTGTATCAGTACATATAGTGTTAGTGCAACAAACAACCAGGATGTTTGATTTCTTTTAAATGCCTATGTTTTGGTTCAACATGGATCCATGTGCAAAAGCAAAGACATGAAACCATGATTCATGTTAAGAATGCTAGTCTAGCCCAGCAAGGATTGTAGCTTGGTAAGAGCTATAAATCTTTTGCTGTATTTTAAGGAACTGATCTCTGAGTATACATGTAATAAAACATTTAATTTCAGTTGTAAAAATATATGTAGAACTTAAAGCTAACATTTGACACTTTATTTTCTAAAGTTAGTAAAGAATTTTTATATTTTCTCAATTTTTTTTTACATGAGTAGCATTGAGATAATATTTTAAAATATTTCAGGGGATCCAGATTTATAATTGTAAACTCCCCAGGTCCTTGGCATCAGAACTTAATCATTCCACATAATAATTTATATTATTTTACTTATATCCTTCCATTATTTTTAACAGCCAGTATCTCTAGAATCAGTGTGGTGAAATCAGGCTTGTTATGCCATGTATGTGTACTTTTTATAATTCCATTGAAATGTCTCAGAATTCCAGTTTCTCTGATCTTAATCTCTTATGGTTTGTGAATTTTTAACTAGTAAAATTATATAGAAAAAAACAAATGCATCTTGGTTGTCAATTACAAGAATTTGTCAGGCTAGTAAACTTTTCTAAACACTAATTTCATATGACTTAATATAAGAACAATCCATATGCTTAAAAAAGGGTGTTAGTTCCTTAGCCAAAAGTAGTAATATTAAAATTTCAATTGTAAGCTTATTTAGTTTCTGAAAGCTTTTCTAGACTTGGTAGAGAGACGAGGGGGAAATATTTTTAAATAAGCCAGTACTTCTTTTCTTCTTTGCTCCAGAACACATTGTTCTCAACCAGAAACAACGAACCCCCTTCCTCCCAACTGCCTACCCTATATAATGGTCTCTTGTATATTTCCACTCTTGGCCTTTTTTGAATTATGGCAAGTGAAGCTAGTTAATAATAAAGGCACAAGTTAATTCAATCAACATATATTTATTGATTGCCTACCACACGTCCAGCAGTATCCTCTATGCTCTATAATTCATAATTGAAAGACGTCTATGAAGCCCTGCTGATTAAAGCAGAATGCTTGATAGGTTTGATAGGTTTTAATGCTCAAGTGATACCAAAACAACTGATGGAAAGCTAAAACATTAATTTATGAATCACTTACTGATGAACTTTGCTGAGAGACATGGTTATTGTCTGAGGGTTTCAGATAATCAATTTCTCTTTAAGCATATGCTTATTAATAATATACTTAATTTTCCTGGCTTATATAAAATATAATATATTTCAGATAAGAGCTTTGTTAGACCCATGAACTGCCCTGAAGTTTTAAAAATATAATACCTATGATATGTGTAGAATTGTCTTTCTAACAAAGATTTTTGAAATCAAACAAATGCTTTTTTTGTGTATATTCTCTGTGTTACTATATAAAAATAATTAGACTAAATTGTTTTAAACATGATACTTTGTCCTTAAGAATCTCATAGTCTAGAAGAAATATTACAACAGAGTCATATGTAGGGTCTAAATCGTATAAAATGAAATATAGTAAAAATGCTTTTAAAAATTCCTTAAATCATCCACAAAAGTAACTATATGCATGCTTTCCTGTGAATGTATAACCATGTATAATAATGTGTGTATAAAAAGTATAATTAATATTCTGATATATGGTATCTATTTTAAGTGTAATTTTCCATGAGAAAGGTAAGTGTTATAGTTGGATTCACAAATCTTAACTATCCATATGATGTGACTCCAGTTTACATTAAAATTAGTGTGTTACATACATTAGTGTATCCACTTTTAGCCAAGAGAAGCAGATTTCCAACATTAGGCACTTCCTTGCATTCACATTCAAAGTTGTGACTCTGCAACTCTCCATTAGTTTGAGCAGGACAGCCATTTGTGGAGGCAGTTTTATGATGACCATAAAAAGACTATTCCAGTAATCTCCAGACTGTCTAGTTATCTTCTATCTCATGCACAAGACCTTTCTTTAGAAATATGTTTTATATTTCTCTTCTCAATTCCTACCTCCTTTAACCTAGTTCCAAGCCTAGATTACCTCTTGCCTAAATTATTGTGAAAGTTTCCATACTTATTCAATTCATTATACACATTTAGTCACATTAATCATCCTAATGTATAAAAGTACAATTCTGACCATATAACTCATCTGCTTAAAAACTTTCAATGACTCCCCATTTTCTATAGAATTAGATATAAATGTACCTTGGCATTCATGGCCTCCACAAAGACCCTAACTCCCTTTCTAGTTCTAGCTGAATTCACCATTCCCAAACACACCCTATCCTTTTATTCCACAGTATTCATGCCATTCTTTACTCCTGGAATGCTCTTTTATTTCTATCAAGATTCTACTCATGTTTTAAGGTTCAGCTGAGATATAAATTCTCAAGTTGATGTAATTTTGCCGTGTCTTTAACTCCTATTGCACTTCATTTATTGTACCTCCCTTGTGGCACTTATCATATTTATCTTTGTATTACAATCATTCATATACCAGTCTTATCTTTCCCTCTAGATCATAGTTCTTGCCCTCCAGGAAATTATGTTTTACCCATCTTTTTGTTTCCTGTAGCACCTAAAACAGCACCTAGTACAGAGATGCCTGATAAATATTTGAAGAGAATTCAAATTGGTTACCTTGGAAAGTTATCTATACTTATTTCAATAATGTTCAATTTGTCAAAAAGTTTTTGAAGTTCTTTTACAATTGCTTTAAGGACCTGTGGGATTCTTATAAGTGCTTTCAGTGGTGACAAACATTTCAGGGAAAATTTGATTTTGGAAAATAGAATTCATTCTGAGACAAGTTTAGTGAATAATATGGATGTTCAATCTGAGCTGTTATATTTTCAGTTAAAACAAAGAGAATATGAATGAGACAGAATATCTAGGTGAGTCATGAACTAACAACTCCAAAAGAAAAGTTCCCAAAGTGCTTTCAACAATAGGAACATCACTGTAATGACTTCATAACTTCCAAAGATTTTTATTTTGAAACACAAAGTACTCATTTGGATATGTAAATTCTAATATATTTGTTAAATTAGTCTTGTCTTGTAGATTCATTTTGCAGTTTTCCAAACCAGGGTGTTGAAAAGTGTGTTTGGAACTTAAATATCACTTAAATGATAAGTATATTTTCCGACTCATTTTAAATACTGTATTTTATAGCTTCTGGTGAGGGAGAAACCTTCTCATCATTCTCGCACCAAAGAAAACATTCCAAATTTGAGGGAAACATTTATACAGTACTATGATTCAAAAAAGCTTACAAATTTAGCTACTATGCTTGGCCATTCTTAAGTTTTAGCAGAAACATAAGGAACTGAAGAATAGATTTAAAGTAAATAATAGAGGGTAGTTGAATATAGCATTTGAGTATCATGTAACTGGTGTCACAGAATTATAAAACAAAAAAATGAAACTTCATCTCTTCCCAAATCACATGGAATTTATAATATTTGTATGTTAAGGTGTTTATAGGAGTCTTCCATTTTCTTGGTTACATACAACTGATTTAATCAAGAAACCACATTTTATATTCTTAAAATATATAAGGTCCATGTTTAAAGAAATTCAATTACCATGTTTATTATGTGTATCATTGTTATGGTTTCATGTTAACTTTTTATTAGTTACTAGTTTATGGGGTGGTTGCAATGCATTTGGTTTAACATGTTTTCTCTAGCAACTTTACATAATCAGTTTTAAAATATCCTCACTAATAGATGGAAGTATGTGCACAAATATTCCAAAATAGTTGGATATCTCTATTCTTTCAAGAGTATATTATGTGATTATTTTAGCAGATTTACCTCCTTCATTGAGACTAGCAGTCAATTTACTTTGCAAACATTGTATCATATACCAAGTATTAGTGGGAGGACAAGAAGTATACTTTTTAAAGAATTTTTCTGTAGAAATTTTCTCTTCACTCTTGTTCACCATTTAAAAAAATCAATTATTCAAAC
The DNA here is from genome assembly GCF_964374135.1 of Grampus griseus. Lineage (NCBI taxonomy): Eukaryota > Metazoa > Chordata > Mammalia > Artiodactyla > Delphinidae > Grampus > Grampus griseus. The sequence goes on along the minus strand of NC_138999.1, from coordinate 71,330,508 downwards.
CTTCTCATGACCCTCAAGGATTCTAGTTAATTGTCATTTTACCATAATGGGATTTTAACTTTAGTAAAAATTTTCCTTACAACTATTATTTGGAGTTTATATCATTTTTAGCCTGTCTCTACCATACTGATGCATTTTGAACTCAAAGTAAAATGGAAGGTCTGGTGGCCAGGGACAGTATTCTTTTACCTGAAATTTGAATAATTGAGGATATTACTCTATTATTTACTTTGACTGTTTGATCATCACTTCTTATCAGTAAGCATAATACAAATTAATTGGCCATCACTGAATATAATTTATCAAAACCAATAAACGTTTGATTGAATACCACATTCCCACCACCACTACCACTTAGCAAGGCTGATTTGACTTGTCGGTCTCTCAGGAAGCACATGTTTGGAAGGGGAGGAGAGGGCAAAGTGAGAGTATGGAGTACTCCCCAATTCTTGTGTGTCCCAGGAAAAGGTATGGTTAAGTCCAGACTAACCTGCGCCATAGCTCACAGAAGCACCTTGATCTCTTTAAACACTCCCCAGAATCCTGTGAGAGTAGCATCTATCTCCTTGAGCAGCAATGCTGATGTAATAAGGTGTTACTAGCTATTCACCTTAGTAGTTTCTATGTAAAAAGGGACTTGCAGTTATGTAAGATGAATAAACCTAGAGAGCTAATATACAGTATGATGACTATAGTTAATTATTTAATTATTGTAACATTTATTCCACAGAACACTGCATTTTTATTATAATAATTTTATTGTCCATAGATTTCCAAACCTTCCAAACCGGGTACTTCCAGGCCCGAAAAATGTCTTCAAAATTTTCTTGAATTTTCAGAGCAACTGCACTACTTCTTGAATTTTCCCACAAAGGAAAGCCTTTTAAATCTCTTGCTTTCAATAAGGTAACAGCATTGTCCACATGGGAGATATGCTCTGAATGCAGACCTATCTTGACATCTTGTATGAATTCTTTGGTGTTGATCAGCATTCCAATAGTGTCAATGCATACCTTACTGAGATTCCATTTGTTGTTTCCACAGATTTCAGGAAACCTTACTGTGCCTTGGATTACAGGGTGTTCTAGAAAAAGAGCAGTAAGTAATCTTTCATTTAAAGCAGCAAATGGGTTTCCCCCGTCTCGTTAGTAAGAATGCCATTGAGAAAGTTGTTATGATATTTGTAAAGTTGGCAAAACTGCACTTCAATAAGTTAATTAACCTCGAAGGACATATTTTGAGATTATAATATTTATATACACTAAAAAGATAACCTTAAATAAAATGCAGTAACCAGCACATTGTATAATCTTTGAGCAGATTTTTGTAGTTTAAAAAAATTTTTAAAGGTATTTCATAAAATACCATAATTTTTCTACATGTAATAAGCCCAGTTAATTTGATCATAGAATTGAATCATGATTGATATAAACATCTCAAAGTTAAATAATTTACATTACTATTTATTATTTGTGTGTATTTCAGTGTTTAGAAGTGATGAGTAACTAATATTTTAACAATACTATTTTCTGGCTTTCTGCTACAACTCTTATGATTCTTAAAATATTAATATAACAGAATTTCATTAAAATGTTTTTTGAAAACTTTTTTTTGAGTTTGCTCAAAGAAGCTCATTCAGTTGGTCTGTATAGGACCCATTAATCTGCATTTTAACATGCAGGAGATTTTGATGTAACTTTTCCTTAGAAGGGAAACTATTAAAGGATTTCAAAAGTAAAAAAATAAAAAGACATGAGCAGACTTTTAGAAAGATAGCTCAAGTTATTGTATGGTAGATAGCTTTGGAACAATGGAACTGAATTGAGAGTGCAGAAATACGTTGTTATATTTATAGTCAATTGATTTTATACAAAGATGTTATGACAATTCATTGCGGAGGAGAAAGATAGTCTGTTCAACAAAGTATAGTGCATAGAATTTAAAAATGGAAAAATTGGATCTCAACAAAATTCAAAACTTTAGCACTTCAAAAGACACCATGAAGAAAATGAAAAGACAAGCAACAACCTAGAAGGAAATACTTACAAATCACTTATCCATTAAAAGACTTGTATCCAGAATATACAAAAAACTCTTACAGAGACAAACAATCTGATCATAAAATGGACAAAAGATATGAACAGATATTTCAACAAAGCAGATACATAAAATTTTAATAAATACATGAGCAGATGCTCAAAATCATACGTCATTCAGGAAATGCCTATTAAAACCAAAATAAGGTATTTCACACTCTCTACAATAACAAATATTAGCAAAGATATGAAGATAAAGGGACAATCATACATTGATGGTGGGAATGTAAAATGATACAGCCACTTTGGAAAACAGTTTTGTAGTTTCTGAAAATGTCAAGCATAAACTACCATACAACCCAGCAATTCCACACATCAGTATCTGCCAAAGAGAAACAAAAACACTTCTACATGTGGGATTGAATGCATGTGTTCAGCAGTTGATGTAACAGCCTTAATAATAGTCCAAAATTGGAAACAACATAAAAGTCCATCAACTTGTAAATGGATAGACAAAGTACAGTATATCCATACAATGTAATAAAATTCAGTAATAAAAAGGAATTAACTAGTGACACATGATGCATCATAGATGAACCTCAAAAAGATTATGCACTGTGACAGAAGCTAGACACAAGAGACCACATATTATATGATTCTATTTATATGAAATGTCCAAAGACAAATACAAATTCATAGAGACAGGAAATAGATCAGTAGTTGCCTGAGGTTGGGGATTAGGAATATGGAATATCTGGAAATAGACATGAGAGATATATTACAGAGATTACAATGTTCTAAAACTGATAAATGATGATGTTTTCACCACTAAGTGAAGTTACTAAAAATCATTGAACTCTATACTTTAACTCAACATATTCAAAATTTTATTTAAGCATGTAATTAGTATAAAATGTGAGATTTTTACATATTTTTACTGCACAAAATCTTTGAAATCATGTGTATTTTTCCATTTATCGTCCATGTCAGTTTGATGTTAACTTTTCATCATACAAACTTGATCTCTATGTAAATTTCATGATTTACAGTTGAAAAACTGTTTATATTATGTAAACATAATATTGTAGTAAAGTTGTTTTTATAAACAGATAGCATTAAGAGAATGAAAGACAAACCACAGATAGGGAGAAAATAATTACAAATGGTACAGCTGATAAAGAACCTGTGTCCAGGATACAGAAAGAATTCTCAAAATTCAATAATAAGGGAACATGACATTTTTTTTCTTAGATTACATATATGTGTTAGCATACGGTAATTGTCTTTCTCTTTCTGACTTACTTCACTCTGTATGACAGACTCTAGGTCCATCCACCTCACTACAAATAACTCAATTTCGTTTCTTTTTATGGCTGAGTAATACTCCATTGTATATATGGGCCACATCTTCTTTATCCATTCATCCAATGATGGACACTTAGGTTGCTTCCATCTCCAGGCTATTGTAAATAGAGCTGCAATAAACATTTTGGTACGTGACTCTTTTTGACTTATGGTTTTCTCAAGGTATATGCACAGTTGTGGGATTGCTGGGTCATATGGTAGTTCCATTTGTAGTTTTTTAGGAACCTCCATACTGATCTCCATAGTGGCTGTACCAATTCACATTCCCACCAGCAGTGCAAGAGTAATCCCTTTTCTCCACACCCTCTCCAGCATTTATAGTTTCTAGATTTTTTGAAGATGGCCATTCTGACTGGTGTGAGATGATATCTCATCGAAGTTTTGATTTGCATTTCTCTAATGATTAATGATGTTGAGCATTCTTTCATGTGTTTGTTGGCAATCTGTGTATCTTCTTTGGAGAAATGTCTATTTAGGTCTTCTGCCTATTTTTGGATTGAGTTGTTTGTTTTTTTTGTTATTGAGCTGCATGAGCTGCTTGTAAATCTTGGAGATTAATCTTTTGTCAGTTGCTTCATTTTCAAATATTTTCTCCCACTCTGAGGGTTGTCTTTTGGCCTTGTTTATGGTCTCCTTTGCTGTGCCAAAGCTTTGAAGTTTCATGAGGTCCCATTTGTTTATTTTTGTTTTTATTTCCATTTCTCTAGGAGGTGGGTCAAAAAGGATCTTGCTGTTATTTATGTCATAGAGTGTTCTGCCTATGTTTTCCTCTAAGAGTTTTATAGTTTCTGGCCTTACATTTAGGTCTTTAATCCATTTTGAGCTTCTTTTTGTGTATTGTGTTAGGGAGTGTTCTAATCTCATACTTTTACATGTACCTGTCCAGTTTTCTCAGCATCACTTACTGAAGAGGCTGTCCTTTCTCCACTGTACATTCCTGCTTCCTTTATCAAAGATAAGGTGACCATATGTTGGTGGGTTTAGCTCTGGGCTTTCTATCGTGTTCCATTGATCTATCTTTCTGTTTTTGTGCCAGTACCATACTGTCTTGATTACTGTATCTTTGTAGTATAGTCTGAAGTCAGGGGGCCTGATTCCTTCAGCTCCATTTTTCGTTCTCAAGATTGCTTTGACTATTTGGGGTCTTTTGTGTTTCCATACAAATTGTGAAAATTTTTGTTCTACTTTTGTGAAAAATGCCAGTGAACCTAGCGGTAAGATGGGAATAAAGACACCGACTTACTAGAGAATGGACTTGAGGATATGGAGAGGGGGAAAGTTAAGCTGTGACAAAGTGAGAGAGTGGCATGGACATATATACACTACCAAACATAAAATAGATAGCTAGTTGGAAGCAGCTGCATAGCACAGGGAGAGTAGCTCGGTGCTTTTCAACCACCTGGAGGGGTGAGATAGGGAGGATGGGAGGGAGGGAGATGCAAGAGGGAAGAGATATGTGAACATATGTATATGTATAACTGATTCACTTTGTTATAAAGCAGAAACTAACACACCATTGTAAAGCAATTATACTCCAATAAAGATGTTAAATAATAATAATAATAGTAATAAGGGAACACAACCCAATAAAAAAGTGGGCAAAATATTTGACAGACACTACACCAAAGCAGATATGGAGATAGCCAATAAGAGCATGTAAAGCTGCTCAACAACATTAGTCACAAGATAAATGTAAATTTAAACCACAATATGACCACTCATTATAATAGCTAAAATTTTTTAATCATACCAAGTTTTGGTAAGGATATGAAGGAATCGAAAATATAATACTATAAAGCTGACAATAACAAATATTGGCAAAGATATGGAGATAAAGGAACAATCAAACGTTGATGGTGGGAATGTGAAATGGTACAACCACTCTGGAAAACAGTTTGGCAGTTTCTTAAAAAGCTAAACATACACCTACCCTATGATCCAGCTATTCTGATAAGTATTTACCCAAGAGGAGTGATAGCACATATCCATACAAAGATTTGTATATGAATGTTTATAGCAGCTTTATTTATAATAGCCTAAAATTAGAAACAAACAATGTTCATTAATAGGTGAATGGATAAACAAATTGTTTTTGTTCATATAGGGAAATAGTACTCAACAATTAAAAACATGAACTATTGAGGCACACATCAACATGAACGAATCTCAAAATAATCAGCCTGAATGAAAGAAACCAGATGTAAAAAGGGTACATACTGTATGCTTCCATCTATATAAAATTATTGAAAATGCAAACAGGAAGCAGATCAGTGGTTGCATGGTAAGGTAAGAGGGCAAACTGATTGAAAGGGGGCATTAGGAAACTTTTAAGGATGATGGGTATGTTCGTCCAAGATTGTTTCTTGAGCATATACACATATCAAAACATCAAATTGTACAATTTAAATATGTGTAATTTAGTTTTCGTTAATTATACCTCAATAAAGCTTAAAAAAAACCAATTCAGTTATTAGAAAACTTAGGTATTTGAATCTTCTTTTTCAACTGTAAATCTTATGAAATTTACATATAGATCAAGTTTGTATGATGAAAATTTAACATTCAAACTGACATGTACTATAAATGTAAAATACACATGATTTCAAAGATTTTGTACAGTAGAAATAATATGTAAAATTCTCAATTTTTATACTAATTACATGTTTAAATAAAATTTTGAATACATTGAGTTAAAGTATATTATTAAAATTAATTTTACCATCAGTTTTTCATTTTTTTAATGTTGCTACTGGAAAATATAAGCCTACATATGTGTCTAATATTATATTTCTATTGTACTACACAGGTCCACAGTGTGCCAGACATTGTGCTTGATCTTAGGGATACAATGGTGAGAAAAAACAGATGTTTTCCCTGCTCTCATGGAGCTAATGACCTAGATTTAATAAGAAGAGAGGTATTCATGAAATAATTACATAATCAGATATAAAATGCCATTGTGAGAAACGCCCATGTTGGTCACTTTCTAGCCTCTTCTGGAAGCACACTTTATATACACAATGGAATATAACTATTGCCTCTGAAAATTCTCTCACCCACTTCCAAGGAAAATTTTACCAGTGTCAGTGTCCCTCAGTCAAACCCACTAAGAATAAACCAGTAGTTAAATAAGTTGTGTTTATTACTTGTTGCAGCAAAGGAAAACACATACCATGGAGAACCATGACACATCAAAGTAAGAAGATGTTAGAAATAACTTACTGGAGGATTTGGGCTTTGGTTGGGTGATTTAAGGGAGGGTATAAGGAAGTGAGGATTTGCTCTAGATTGGATGCTGTGAGAAAGTGGGAGCAATTCTGTGATAGGGTATTTTGCGTGTGGCATTGCAAACTTGGTTTTGTCTGTTGAGGCAAAATTATGAAGAAGCCTTGTTTTGTTTCATCTTATCATAGTCTCTGAATAATCTTGTTTTAGATTGTAGTCTGTGAAATTAAACAATGTGTTCAACAAGAGAACAAAATAGCCTGACTGTGAGTGCCAGGCCAGCATGTAATAATATTGTGGTCTAGCTCTGAACATCCGTTTAATTTTGGATGACGGTGGCTGCTTTTTTTTTTTTTTTCTATCTCACTAGTATATATCTTGACATCATTATACACACTGTGTTTAACATTCTATTCATATTACAGTTACTGTCCATGCACACCATCCTGAAAAGTCATCTTTGTGAAACTGATTGTTAAATTGATGGTTAGTATCAGTAAGGGTCCAAGCAGGAAAACAGAAAACTCGCCAGAAAAATTTAATATGATAAATTATTTAGACAGGTTTTAGAGGATTTTAAAAAGCAAAAAGGAAACTGTGAAGCTTCAAGAGTGTTAAATTCAGGAAAGTAACTATCACCCCTTGGGCTAGGAAAACAAAGATAAGTTTGTATTTTCAGAAACTACAAAATTAGAGGAGAGGTTTGCTGAGATGGGACTCATTTCTGAGTTTTGTACACTGCCAGCTAATGCTGGTACCTCTGGGGGCACAATGAGGTTGATTCTGGTAGTGTAGAAAAGCAGGAACCAGCTGCGGCTATTACCAACAACCAATGTCAGGACGAAGGGTTGTCCCTTGGGTGATACTGATAGGAATAGGAAGCAAAACAGGAAGGACCATCTTCTCTTCCTCAGCCTTCCAGTCTCCTTCTACTGCTCTCTATTTTGAGAATCTCATTCAAAGACATTTGGTAAGCAGAAATATACTTTGCAGAGTCCCATGAAAAACATTGTATAGAAGAGCGCATTTGGAACTGAGAAAATGTAGTGTAATTACCAATACAGAAGAAATTAGGAATTTTCATTTGCTTGTTTTCTGTATAATCAGACTGTATGAGTGTATGCTGCCACTTGTGGAATCAAAGTAAGTCTATATAAATTAGGGAATTACTATAGAATTTTAAAAATCTGGTTAGTGTCTTTTTGACTTTTGAAAACTACAAATGGTTCTGGTTGTTCTTATTATAACAAACTATTTATGTATGTTAATACTACTCATATTAGGTTGTGGCTCTTCAATAGTAAAAATCATATTAGCATATGTATAGTATTTTATACTTCAAAGGCATTTTACTTAGATTATCTCATTCTAATCCTTGCAAAAATGTAGAGAGGTAGATAGGGTAGGCGTTTCTATTGAAACTTTATAGATGAAAAAGCTAAATTCAAGATGGTTAAGTTACTTGAAAAGATTGTATATCTAGTAAATGATTGAATTTGGATTAGAACTCAAGTCTTTTATGGCTTGTAGTTCCACTACCTTTAGTATTTTGCCTCATAGTAGCATCAGGAAAGGGGAAAAGATACTGTTTGTTTTCAGCAGAAGTCCTCAGCTTTTTGTTTTTCATTTTGTTTTGTTTTTGAGTAAGAACGCCTTTTTCTTTTTAGATTTAGTTGGAGTCTCAACCTGCCTGCAACAGGGTCTGACTAAAAGGAAAGTGAAAGGATGAATGTAGTTAATTATCTGTTTCAGTCAGTTTTGGAAGGATATGGAAGTATAACCTTTTAAGTAAGTCATTGCAAGTGGATTCTAATGGCAACTCTATTCTCTTCAGCCCCTGGAATGAAGGGCAAGCCTGGAGAAAAGTCAGTAACGTGAAGATCCGTCCAGTCAGTATGTGTTTCCCAACCTTGCCTGATCATAAGAATCAATGGAGTTTGTACATTGGGGGTAACGGTGACCTGTTAAAAATAAATGTCTGGATACTACCCAAGATATACTGAATCAGAAGCTCTAGAGGAAAACCTGGAAATAGTATTCTTAATAAATGGCCCAGTGGGTCTTATGATGAGCCAAGGTTGGGAAACACTGTCCTGGTTCTAGTGGTTGGTGGTACACTGATCAGACTCCATTGTCTAGCAATAACTGAGCCATATTGTGAAAATTAATTCCACCAAACTTTTTTGTTTGTTTGTTTTTGGTTTGTGGTTTTTGGATTTTTTTGCGGTACGTGGGCCTCTCCCTGCCGTGGTCTCTCCCACTGTGGAGCACAGGCTTCAGACGCGCAGGCTCAGCGGCCATGGTTCATGGGCCCAGCCGCTCTGCGGCATGTGGGATCCTCCCGGACTGGGGCACGAACCCGCGTCCCCCGTATTGGCAGGCGGACTCCCAACCACTGCGCCACCAGGGAAGCCCTCCACCAAACTTTTTAAATGACTTTTTTCCCAAAAGGCTACAGGTCGATGAAGCTACATGATTTATTTACAATTTCAATTAAATCCTCTCTAATTTTCTGTCACTTCTATCTACACACTGAGATTTTCTTAAAATATATTCTCATATTGTAACTTTCAGCAGAAAGGATAACTTAAAAATACAGATTGGTACTTAGTGATCTACTCACTTAGGTTAATTGCAATATATTTTCAATTCTGCTAATAACGTAATTTCAGGATTTCTAAGAAATCCAGTGAAAGCATGAGAACACCATGTTTTAAACATGTAATACAATTTAAAACCACCAAAAATACAATGTGTTCCTCTCAGAAAAAAAGAGCAATACGAGTCACATAAAATAATATTAAACTAAACCTTTGAAACTCTAGTTTTACTCTCTTTAAAAAAATAATGGGAGCTTCCCTGGTGGCGCAGTGGTTGAGAGTCCACCTGCTGATGCAGCGGACACGGGTTCGAGCCCTGGTCTGGGAAGATCCCACATGCCACGGAGCGGCTGGGCCCGTGAGCCATGGCCGCTGAGTCTGCGCGTCCAGAGCCTGTGCTCCGCAACGGGAGAGGCCACAACAGTGAGAGGCCCGCATACCGCAAAAAAAAGTAAATAAATAAAAAGTAATAATGGGAATGGTGTCAGCAAGATTCTCCTTCCCCACGTGACATCCCAATTCAACAGCAATACACAGTTCAGTTCCTTTTGTGAGAAATCAAGACAAAAGTTAGAGGCTCCTGCACTCAGGGCAAGTATGAAACTAGCCAAGTTAAACTGGTAAGAAAATTGGAGATACCTTCTCATCATAATCCCCACCCCTGGCACAGAACCATATGATTGGGAGGAAACCCTCAGCTCACGGCTTCTTCCTGAGTAGGGAAAGACATGCACCAACCATCCAATATCCTAATTTTTACAGGTGCTATCTGAAGAACTGGTTTCTATCTCACTTGTCTCAGAGTCCTGATGAGACACAGCATATACTAAACCTCTGGGAGCTACAGAAACAAAGGAGATAACACACCCAAACTCATTTATAGGGGCTAGCATTACCATGATACCAAAGCCAGAAACACTATAAGAGAGACTTCCCTGGTGGCACAGTGGTTAGGAATCCACCTGCCAATGCAGGGGACACAGGTTCAAGCCCTGGTCTGGGAAGATCACACATGTTGTGGAGCAACTAAACCCATGCACCACAACTACTGAGCCTGCACTCTAGAGCCTGCAAGCCACAACTAGTGAGGCTGCATGCCACAACTAGTGAGGCCGCATGCCACAACTACTGAAGCCCACATGCCACAACTACTGAAGCCTTTGTGCCTAGAGTCCGTGCTGTGGAACAAGAGAAAGCATCACAATGAGAAGCCCGTGCACCACAACGAAGAGTAGCCCCCACTCGCTGCAACTAGAGAAAGCCCACGTGCAGCAAGGAAGACCCAATGTGGCCAAAAATAAATTAATTAATTTATTAATTAAATTTTAAAAACTTAAAAAAACACTATAAGAAAACTACAAACCAATATTCCTGATGAATGTAGATGCAAAAATCCTTGAACATATACTAGAAAACTGAATTCAACAGCATGTTAAAAAGATCATACATCATGACCAAGTTGAATGTATCCCAGGGATGCAAGGATGTTTCAACATGTGAAAATCAATTACTGTAATGCAATATATTAAAATAACATAGGATACTCACATGATCATCTCAATAGATGCAGAAAAAACATTTGATAAAATTCAACACCATTTCATGATAAAAACCCTCAGAAAACTAGGAATAAAAGGATAAGACCTCAATGATATAGCTCATATATGAAGCTCATATATGAAGAGCCAAAAACTAACACCACACTCAATGGGGAAAAATGGAAAGCTTTCCTCTAAGATCAAGAACAAGTCAAGGATGCTCACTCTCACCACTTCTATTCAACATAGTACTGGAAGTCCTAGCCAGAGCAATTAGGCAAGATGAAATAAAAGGCATCCAAATTGGAAAGGAAAAAGTAAAATGATCTCCCTTTGCAGATGACATGATCTTATACACAGAAAGCCATAAATAACTCTACAAAAGACCCCGTTAAGACTAATGACTGAATTCAGTAAGGTTGCAGGATACAAAAATCTGCTGTGTTTCTATACACTAAAAATGAACTATCTGAAAAAGAAATTGGGGAAATAATCCCATTTGCAATAGCATCAAAAATAATAAAATACTTAGGAGTAAACTTAACTAAGGAGGTAAAAGATGTACAGGCATGCCTCAGAAATATTTTGGGTTCAGTTCCAGATTACCACAATAAAGTAAATATTGCAATAAAGTGAGTCACACAATTTTTTTGGTTTCCCAGTGCATATAAAAGTTATGTCTATGCTATGCTGTAGTCTATTAAGTGTGCACTAGCATTATGTCTAAAAAAAATGGACATACCTTAATTAAAAGCACTTTATTGCTAAAAATAGCTAACCATCAGCTGAGCCTTCAGTGAGTTGTAATCTTTTCGCAATAGTAACAATAAGGATTACTGATCACACTATAAGAAATATAATAATAATGAAGGAGTTTAAAATATTGCGAGAATTACCGAAATGTGACACAGACTTGAAATGGGCAAATGCTGTTGGTAAAATGGCACCAATAGATTTGCTCGAAGCAGGGTTTCTACAAACCTTCTATTTGTAAAAAAAAAAACAAAAACACAGTATCCACAAAGTGCAATAAAGTGAAGTGCAGTGGAATCACAAAGGACTCAACCAAATCAGTGTTAAAGAGGACAGACTTGAAAGCCTTACACTTCCACTTTTCAAAATATATTACAAAGCTACATTTAGATCTCATCTTAAGTGTCCTTACAACAATAAAATAAAAATAATTGTAAAAAATAATGATAGAAACACTGTTGAGAAATGACCCTTTACATGCCTCTAAATTTTTTTAATTTGAGTGTTTTTTTCTTACTTAGTTTCAAATGAAATAAATTTGTAAATCAATAGTTTAATTTGATAAATAGGAAGGAAACCTTCTGAGTTAAAACCATAAATCTAAACACTAAACTAAACTTGTAAAATGCTCATGAATGCATGATAGTAGCAAGAGAGTATTATTTAGTGGCCATTTGTTTAGCCTACTTTGTTATTAATTTTGGTGTAATTGTCTCATATCTTGAACATGTAAAAGTGAAGTTCTGTGAACTTTTTAAAAACACCTATGTCTAGAGATATAACTATATAGATATTTTATATAGATATGTATTTATGTATGTAGTATATGTGTCTCACTATTCAAGGCACAGCTCAAATGTCACCTCTTTTGGGAGAGGTTTTCCTTTATCACTCTATCTAAAAACTCCTCTCTAGCCCAAGTTGCTCTTTATCCTACTACTCTATTTAATTTTCTTCTCGCACAAAACATTAACCCAAAGTAGCACATTTATTTGTTTGCTTGTGGTTTTTTTTCCACCACCAGATTTTAAACTCCATGAGAATATGAACCTTGTTTATCTTGGCCACAGTCTGTAGCTTAATAATTATTTTTGTATGAGTTATATTTGTTGCAATAAGCCATATGTCATATGCTGGACCTACACTGCTGACCAGATAGAATCTGAAATTTTTTAAAAGTTAGTCACCTAGGCAGGGGTCATTTAAATATTAAATTTACAAAGGTCACTTGAACATGGAATTCATGGATTCATGTATGCATGTGGTCTGTGGTTAATACTGTAGGCTTTTTAGATTTAAAACCATGTCCCACAACTTACTACTTGTGTAACCTTAAGCAAATTATTTAACCGCTCTAGACATCAATTCCCAAATCTGCAAAAATCTAGATAATAATATGTACCACTGATGGTTATTTTGGGGTTTAAATGAAATAAATTTGAAAGTGCTCAATAATGGTGTATGTTGTAGTTGAATGTATTTTTTAGGTTTACTAACTATGGTTCTGGGATTAGAGTCCAGCTTATTAAAAAAGATTATAGTTTATGCTTCAAACTAAGTTGGCACCAAGAGAAGAAAAAATATATTTTCCAAATAGATTAATAGCATTCTCTAATACTTTTGTAAAAATATAAAGCCTGTCAGACCCTCAATCCATAGCTCCAAAATAAGAAAGCAATAGGACAATATCACAAATCAATCTGCCACTGCAGTCATCAGACTGAGTCTCTGAAGAAGTCATAGTACATGTGCAACAACTAACCATGGAATACAAATAAAAATATAGTGGAAAGACATTTTTAATTCAGATAATGTTACTCTTAAGAAGCATTTCTTCTTTTTTCCATATCTGTTTAGGTGGACCTTTTTAAAGTTACTAACTTGTACGTAGACACATATTTAAAATGTGAAAACTATGTCAAAAAAGAAGATACTTGTCTGGTCTATCAGAGGTTGAAATTTTTCTCATGTAAAATATTTAGAACTTTAAGGAAAATAAATTGGACTCATGAATATTTATATTTTTAAAAGGTGAATGACCTTGGTCATCTAAATTTCGGATGGGAATTAAGTTTTTCTGAAAAGAATAGATCATTGATAGATGGAGTTTGATATAAAATCTTATAATTCTTGTTTTGTAGCTCTTTTTCTTTTTAGAATATTGCCTATAAACAAAATTTTTTAACTAAATTTTTCCCTTCATATTTATGTAAAATCAATACAAGTAAAATCTCAATTCAATGATTATTATTCCATTAAAATTTTCATATAATATGTATGCAAAGATGGATTTTTTTTACAACACAAAACCCAGTGGAACAAGTGTACGCTTCATTCTCTGCCTATTTAATTACCCTTCTATATTGTGAAAATAAGTGATATGCCCTTTCAATGAAGGAAAAGATCTCCTGTCAAGTTATAGTTAATTCTCCTTATTCTTTCTACTTCACACACCTCATCTTTCAACTTCTCACTCAAATCAAAGTAATTATTCAAGAAAATTGGAAGATAAAGGTAGTTAAACATATAAATATTTACATGGTACCTCCTGCTTTCTCCTTTTCACCTATTTTTAAACAACTCTTTATATCTTGCTTCTTTAAACTGAGAATGCAATAGATTATAATTAATTTTAATAAAATTCCCATATTCATCCATTCATTCAATTATTCATTTAACAGATATTTTTATTTGAAGTTCCTACTCTGTTCCAAATTGATGTAAGCATTTGACATATATTAGGAACCATACAGGCAAAGATCCTTGCCTTTGTGGAGCTCACTTTGTAGTCAGGGGACATACACGGTAAACAAATAAAATAAGCAAATAAATTGTATTTCAGAAGGTTTTAAGTACTATGTAGAAAAAAGGAAGCAGAGTAGGGATAATTGCAAGGGTTTAGGGGTGGGAAGGACAGACCGCAGTAGTAAATAGTCCTCATTACAGTGAAAGAATATTTGCTGCAGTGTGTGTGCATGTTTATACTTAACTGTTCCATTACTCAAAAGGTATTTTGCTTTTGCAGTCTCAGCAACACTATTGTGGAATTTCTTTAGAGTTAACTATTATGAAATGTAACGGTTTAAAAAATATAGTGTATTACTTATATATGAATTATTTGTCCATTATTTAATAATTATATACCAGTCTTTGCTTTGATTTGGAATTCATAGTTATATTCCTTTCCCTTGTGATATTTGAAATATGTTACCCCAGTTTGGTTTCTGTAACCCTGTTTAGCATTTATATAATTTCTTTCATGTCCTTCTTCTGTTGATGCAGCTACTGTGTCTCCTCATTGCCTCTGGAATCTAATAAAACTTATTCTAGCATTAGAGCTCGCTATTTTCTTGTTCCACCTTGCCTGTTTAAATACATTTTTCAGTGGAGGTTGTTGTCTCCTTTTGTCACTTGAGAAAATCTTTTGTATTCTCTGGTATCCTCACCTACACTTTCACTTTCTCACTTCCTCTATTATCTCTCTCTAGTCAACTGTTACTCATGCCTCAAGTCTCAACTCACAATCCTCCCCAGTGACCACCTACTAGCTCTCTTTCGTCTGAAATTCCATAGCACTTATTGTTTGTACCACACATTTCAGTCTTCAATTCCACTTAGCCTTCAATTTCTGTTTATCCAGTCTTCCCAGCAAGCCTCTCTTCTATCACATATAATACTTAGCAAAGTTCTGAGCCTTTACCTGTAAGCATGTTGAAATGAATGGGTAATGTATTACATTACAGTATTCTCTATCTGAGGACCTTAGATCTGCTATTTTGACTTAAGATTGATCAGTCAGTTACTGGACAATAATCAATTTGATGATTTTTCAAAAACTGTGCTGATTGTTTCTAAATTTGTTGACTCATACCATTGCTTAAATATACTATAGTTGTGACACAGCTATGGTATTGGGAAAATAGTATGAATTGTATGTAATAGGAATCACAGGAGCTATGTATATTTTTAACAACACAAAGTGTGTATTTTAAAAAGTATCTTTATAATTCAGATATTTTTTATGGTCTAAGAAACAACTAGATTAATCCTTTTTTTTTGTTCAGGAATTAGATGGTCAGAACAGTTACTTGCCAGTTAATTAAGATAGGCTCTCTTTATAAAGGGTTAGCCAAAAAATAAGAATTATGAATTTTTAAAAATAAGATTATCAGTCTGATTTATTCAGAGATACTTTAAGTTTTTTATAAAACTCTTTTTACTTATGTATTTATTTATGGCTGTGTGAGTCTTCGCTGCTGCCCACGAGAGTTCAGTAGTTGTGGCTCACGGGATCTAGAGCACAGGCTCAGTAGTTGTGGCACATGGGCTTAGTTGCTCCATAGCACGTGGGATCTTCCAGGACCAGGGCTCGAACCCGAGCCCCCAGCATTGGCAGGCGGATTCTTAACCACTGCACCACCAGGGAAGTCCCCAGAGATACTTTAAAGTATCACAGCGTCTTTTCCTTTCTGTATTTTCCCTATTCTAAATTAATGTGTACTCTTTTTTTTTCTGACAGTATTGTGTGAAACTGGTAAAACACATCCATCTTCTGTCGAGTGGGTGTCATGTAAAACTTCTTTGAGACTTTAATATATCATGTTTACATGATAAACATTTTAAACTACTTACCTACATATATATTGGTTTGTTATTTAATTGTAATGGAGTTTAAATTTAAAGAGCTTAATTTACAGACATTGTGTATGTCTGTTGAAAGACATACATTATCTGGCTGTATATACCCAAAAATTGTTACTTAAGAAGTTGGTTACTAAGCCTATACTTTGTGGTTTACTGTTGAGCTATTAGATAACTCAAATTTCTGTACTTGGTGTCAAGTCTGTTGCAATATATCCAAATTAGTAAAAACTAAGGTCCGTACTAAATCTGATTTTGGTCTTACTCAGAACTTGAAATCTCTTTCGGGCACTGATTCCTCTTTGTTGTTTGTTAATATGGAGTAGGGACCTGGATTTTCTTCTGGTGGTGCTATAGCTCCCAAATGATAATTCTGCAATATATTCTTCTGGATTATTTAGTTTTATTTTTGTTTATTTTTCAGTTTTGTTTTTGAATTGGATGTCTCAATGTCAGCAAAATAAGTTTCAGCTTTTTAGTTTTATTGAGATATAATTGTCATACAGCACTGTTATAAGTTTGAAGTGTGCAGCATGATTTGACATATATATTGTGAAATGATTACCACAGTAAGTTTAGTCAATATCCATCATCTTATATAGATACAAAAAAAAATTTTTTTTTCTTGTGATGACAACTCTTAGGATCTACTCTCTTAACAACTTTCAAATATACTATATAGCAGTGTTAACTATAGTCATCAGGTTGTACATTACTTTCCAATACTTATTTATCTTATATCTGGAAGTTTGTACCTTTTGACAACCTTCGTCCATGTCCTCCACCCTTTTTTTAGTGTTACATAAAGTACAAAGGACATTCTATTTAACCCTTATTTTATCTATTAGTGTTTCTTAATTTGCTTATTTAGATTACAATCACTTGATGTTTCAGAGTCAAATTTACTAGAAAACTTGACCAGAGTCTAACATTTTCTGTATGCAAGTAGCAAATAGTTCATTCTAAGGTGATTGATAAAATTAGTTACTTTGATTTCTCCCAAAGTCATATTGGAGCAAATAGTTCCAGACTTTTTAGAATATTTTCTAAGAAAGCATAAATTTTATCATAAACACACGTTTAAGCTCAAATATAAAATTATAATTTTAAAGGTTATTTGGGGGGAAATTCACACAAATATGACTTTGCAAAGTACCAGTGTCTTTTGTGTGAAAATTCCATGTGATTTTTGATTGTATGTTTTAGGTTAAAGATTATACATCCATTAGAATGGCTAAATTCAAAATGCTAAGATAGCAATTTCTGATGAGGAGCAACAGGAACTCTCATTTATTGATGGTGGGAATGTAAAATAGTACAACCACTTTGGAAGACAGTCTGGCAGTTTCTTTCAAAGCTAAACATAGTCTTACCATATGATCCATTAGTCACGCTCCTAGGTATTTACCCAACTGATTTGAAATTTTATTTCTACCCAAATCCTTAATGCAAACGCTTATAGCAGCTTTATTCATACTCACAAAAAACTGGAAGCAACAAAGATGTCCTTCAATAAGCAAAGGGATAAACAAACTGGTACACTGAATAGAATTGGAATACTATTCAGTGATAATAAGGAATGATCAATGAAGCCATGCAAAGACATTGATGAATATTAAACATATATTGCTAAGAGAAGCAGCCAATTTGAAAAGGCTTTACACTGTATGATTCCATTTCCCATTCTTCAGAAGGCTGTAGAGATATGCATAATGCCTGCATTATATTGCACAATATTTCAGCCTTTCAAGTTAAATTCATTGAAGAGTAGTTCTCAAGTTCTACATTTATCTGCTTTAATCAGTAACACTTATCCACATTATAGATTTAAGTCTTGTTATGAGACAAGTCTCCATTTGAATACTTTATTGTTAAGCATGATAAAGTTATGAATTTCTTCTGACTACCTCTCTAAACTATTTTCCTATTCAAGAAGATGTTTGTATGAAAAGTAATTAAGCCAATCTTTTTATTCTTTTACTTACAATTTAATTACAATAGATTGCAAAAGTTGCCACAAATTAAAATCTCCTGGTTACTTGCATAGATCCTCGTTTTGTACACTGGGTAACACTAGATGAATACTGATACTTATTTATTCTGGGTAATTTTGAAATTGTCCAGCCTTGACTGGGGAATTGCTAGAGATCTCTTTCTCTGCAGTTCTATGAGCCACATGCCCCTGAATTATGCTCTTAAATCTATGCTAAGCATTATACAAAGAAAAGTTAAGTCTTTCAATCTGTGCCCTCTAGTAGCTTACAGTTAAAAGCTAAGCAAATTTTTGGAATATGTTAAAAAACTTATACCATTACAAGTACAACACAACAGAGGCTACTAAGCTATAATATTGGAAACAGGAATTAACATTTTAAAATTTTTTTCTCTAAAAGTTTATTTAACATAGGACAGAGTAAAACTGGATATGAATTATTGCCTTAATGACATTTATTTTTTATTTTATTTTTCCCAGTTTTATTGAGACATAATTGGCATATAACATTGCATACATCCAAGCATAATACGTACATGTTGAAGCATATGTACAGCATAATGATTTGATATGTATATAGCATGAAATTTTAACCACAATAAGTTTAGTTAACATCAATCACAGGTTAATAATTTACTGGAAAAAATAGAATTTTTTATTACACTTATCAACAGCAGCTTATTTTAAGATTCCATAGGACTATATGCTTTAGAACTAGATGTGTGTGTGAATAGAGATTGGGATGGTTGATGCTTCTAGGTATACAATGTAATATTAACAAAATAATAACAACAGTAGCAGGTAAATGTAGCCAAACATATGGCCTTGATGACTTTTAACATTTTTAGTACTTATTACTGAAGTTAACAGTGAAAACTGCATATAATGCATATTAATATAAAATTACAGTAGACTTGAAATAACTTTTTTTCAATTTTACCACAAAAAGCAATAAACTAATGTACATTCTTTTGGAAGTTGTTTTTAGATCTTGATTGGGTGCAGATTTCTCTATTTATGGTTTATGTTATCATGTATGAAATCAGGTTTCAAAATTCATGTGTGATATTATAAAATCACCTAAGAAAAGTCTCTTCTCCCTTTGGGTGACTTAATTTCAGTCATCTGTAAACATTCATGTTAATTCTAAACATTTGCTAGTGTAAGTCTGCATTCCCAAAAGCTTTTCTTCCCGTATTGGTGATGACATCATTCTACAGATAGATTAGGAAAGGCCAGAATTGAGAAGAAAGCTATCTTTTTATCTTATATATACCACTTTTGAAATTTATATAATTGTTCATATTTTCAAAATGGTCACAACCTAATTTGGTTATCAAAACTATTTTAAGAATTATTTTTCTTTTTTTAAGGTAAAGTTTCTAAGTGATTAAAATGCACTTTGTAATTTGGATTTTTAATATACATGCTATTTAGCTATCATGTTCAAAGTGTCAAGATTCAGAAACTAAATCTTTTTGCTTAGCCACATTACCTACTAGATTCTGGTGTTTCTAAACATGGATCGAAGCCCATTTAAAAGCAAGGTTTTCCAAACATATGGTTATTAAAGGGAATCACAGGGGGAAGTGGGAGGGCACGGGGAGAGAAATAAATTAGGAGTTTTGAATTAATATATACATACTACCATATATAAAATAGAAAATCAACAATGACCTACTGTAACTCTACTCAACATTATGTAATAACCTAAATGGGAAAAGAATTTGAAAAAGAATAGATATATGTATATGTATAACTGAATCACTTTACTGTACACCTGAAGCTAACAAAATATTGTAAATGAAATATACTCCAATATAAAATAAAAATTTAAAAATAATAAAGATAATACAAATTAAAAATAGATAAAAACAATGACCTACTGTATAGCATAAGGAACTATATTTAATACCTTGTAATAACCTATAATGGAAAAGAGTCTGAAAAATAATATATATATATGTATAACTGAATCACTTTGCTGTACACCTGAAACTAACACATTTTAAAGTAACTATACTTCAATTTCAAAAAATGTTTAAAAATATATATCATCTTTCACTTGCTATCAATTGATTTCAACTCCATGTAAAAAATAGATAAATTAAAAAAACAATAAATGTTTTCAATAAAAAATGCACCAGTCAAATGAATTTGGATTTTTAATCTATTGTGCAAGTCTTCAGAATAGCTCTGTTCTTCATTCTTTCACACTTGAGTAGGTTAGGGACATCCTGGCTGGTAAGACATAGTTTTCCCCTAAATTAGGCCTTATTCTTTAGAAAATGCTTATGGACTTGTTTTTGTTTTGTTTTAATCTGTTTTCAAAACATCAGCCTTTATGAATAAGTTATTTTTAAATAGCATGCTTTAAGGCAAGAAAAGTAGGTCTAAGTTTGGGCAATTTAATGACATTATATTAATGCTGTCATTTAAAGGTATAAATATTTTAAATACAGTTGTAAAAGTTATTATGGACTTTTTTCTTTCACCTGAGTGTTTTAGGATAGTAGTGTGGGTGGCAGGATAATTTCCTGCTGTATAGATATTTTATTAAATTAAACTGTCTTGTCTCTCACATGCTGCAAATGAAACATCTTAATTGTTATGATTATATTTGTTTTATACTCATTGCAAAAGCTTTCCCATTCTCAGGTAAGAACCCTGACTGAAAAGTCATACCTTCTGATAAACCTTTTGGAGTTTAATTACATTTTACAAGAATAATTCTCATTTTTAGGTCTGTGTTATACCTTAGTTCAGTAAGATAAAAATATTTTTTAAAAGAGAATGTAAGAACAAAAAAGAACCTGTACAATGCAGTGAAATTAAAGAAAAGAAGAATTTAAGTGGCAAAAGTCTGCTGGGGTTCAAACTTATATTACAGAATCCTCAGCCACACATGAGTTTTAGTGACAGCAAATGTAAACTTATAAACAGTAAACCTGTATGCTTATGTATCACGCAGTAGACACCCAGTAATGTTAATTGACTGTCTGACAAAATTTCGCATCTAGTGGAAGGTTTACCACTGATTTTTCTTCTCACTTAAGGTTATGCAAAAAGTTACTGTCATTTGATGTCTTAAAATTGCTTATTAAATATGGATGTACATAACTTAATATCCATATATGATGCCAAAAATGTACTTAACACTGAAAAATTTAACAGCACTTTCTGCTACTGGATTAAGATTGTGAGACATATGTAAGGAAAAATTATGTAAGTTTTCCTCAGTGCTGAACTACCTGATTTGCTACTATGCTTACCCGCTTTGTGTCTAATTCTATGATCCTGTATTCTCCTTTCTGTCCTAGTGTCTGCTGTTTTATTAGATCTGAACATTCCAAGATGTCTACAGGTTTATTCTATTGTATCAATAAGAGACTCCTCTCAAATTACATTTTTAAAATTTTTATTGGTGTATAGTTGACTTACAATGTTGTGTTTGTTTCAGGTGTACAGCAAAGTGAATCAGTTATACATATATCCACTCTTTTTTAGATTCTTTTCCCATATAGGCCATTACAGAGTATTGAGTAAAGTTCCCTGTGCTATACAGTAGGTCCCTATTAGTTATCTATTTTATATATAGTAATATGCATATGTCAATCCCAATCTTCCAATTTATCCTCCCCACGCCCACGCTTACACCCTGGTAACCATGTTTGTTTTCTACATCTGTAACTCTATTTTTTTTTTGTACATAAGTTCATTTGTATCCTTCGATGTGGGCATCCTATTTTGATTTATTTTTTAACTTTTTCCTAATTTTATTAATTACTAAATTAATAATGGAGAAATATAACCAATGTATAAGAACTATAGGAAGTAAGCAGCAGAAGTAGTGGCAAAGAGCAGATGACCAAGTGCCATATTGCAGAAGGATCCTGCAGCAGTTTGCCTTTTAGGTCCAGAACTTTGCTTCAGGACTCCCAAATATTGGACTCCCAATATTTAATTTAGTCAACAAAGAAAGTTCCTCAGACAGCACATAATAGCTGGCAGTACCAAATGTGAACCTGAGCAGCCATCACAGGGGGATCTCTAGAAGACGTTCTGAATGGTGATGTGATACTGGCAAGACAGGAAATCAGACTTTCTTCACATGCTAGCTATCATCCAAGTGACATCTATGTTCCCTGGGAACTGTGACTAAAATATAAATAGTAAAAAAAAAAAAGTTACATCCTCTGTCTTGAATATATGCAAAGGTATAATTTCTAAAATAAGAAAAAAATAGGCAGGATGAGATGTCCTTCACAAAGAAGCTGGGGCAAATTCCAAGCATGCCCAGCTACAGCTGTTTTTTGTTTTGTTTTCTAAAATAGCAGGTTATTCCCTCAGGTATATGTGATTCTTCTTTTAAATTAGTCTCCCCCTAATAGCACCTTGTACTTTCTTCCTGTTTAGGATAGAGGTAGGTGTGTCGGGGGTGGAGTAGGTGCCAGGGGGATACTAACGTTTATTTGGTCCCTCTATGAGCATGTTTTGTTTTATATGGGTTTTCTCTTTTAATCTTTTTAGCAATCTTATGAGGTAGGTAGTATTATTCCCATTTCCAGATAAGGAAACTAAGCCTCAGAGATTAAGTCACTTGCCCACAACTAAGAAGAGACAAAGTTAAGATTAAAATCTAGGACTTTATGATTCCCACTATTTTGCACTAAGGAGTAACATTACAGCTCACTACTTGTTACCAGATCTAAGCCCCTACTATATGCATGTCAAAATCAGAATCTCTGCTGCCTCTGGCTTTTAATTTTTGTTGCTAGAGAAGTTTTGTATACATGTTGAAGTGATGTGAGATTTTGTTGTCTTGTGTTTTGTTTTCAGCAAATTTGCTCTTGTATGTAGAGAGTTACCAACAATTCCTTTATTTTGTATTGAGACTACTGCCTGCTAAGTTTAGAGAAAAAAAAACCCTTATTTGATTCTTTCCAAAGAGGATGAGTCAGTTTCTCCAGGGAATTCTTTAAAAGTCTAGTTATCTGCATTCAATGTTTTTAAACTTACCTATGATAATAAGGGTTTTTGCTTTACATCTGCTCATCAGTATAAAGAAGTTTTCTGTTTCTGCCTGATACATTTTGTATGGTGTTCCTGTAGCAGAAGATTGTGATTGAAACTGTATGTGAGACAAGAAAAATGTCAGCTAGACACTGTCAGTTTAAATTCTAGAGTTCGCTGTTGATCTTTTTAAAAGAGTGAAACGAAAAATGACAGTAAGGTCTTATAAGTGGTGGCTTTTGAAGGACATTGAGTCAAGGATTTGGATGACAGTATTCCTAGGACTAAAGGTTCAAGATACCCTATGCCCAGACACCTATAGTGTAAAGTTGAAGGATGTTCTTCTCAAGATTAAAGTACAAGTGTCCTTAGGTTTATAAAGAGATTAGTCAGAGTTCTCCAGAGAAACAGAACCAATAAGATGTATGTATGTACATATGTGTATGTATATTTATATAAGGGGAGAGAGAAAGTATATATGTGTGTGTGTATATATATATATAGATATAGATAGATAGATAGAGAGAGAGAGAGAGAGATTATAAGGGATTGGCTCACACAATTATGGAGGCTTAAGATGTCCCAAGATCTGCAGTCAGCAAGCTAGGGACCTAGGAAAGCCAGAGTGTATTTCCAGCTGAAGTCCAAAGACTTGAGAATCAGGACAGCTGATAGTGCAAGGCTCAGTCTGTAAGCCAGCAGGCTCCAGTCCCCAAAAGTGCTAATGTTTCAGTATGAATCCAAAAGCTAGAAAAGACCAGTGTTCTAGCTCAAGCAATCAGGCAGAAGGAGTACCCTCTTACTCAGTGTTTCTATTCTATTCATGTCTTCATTTGATTGGATGAGGCCCACCCAAAGTAGGGAGGGTCATCTGCTTAATTCAATCTACTGATTGAAATGTTAATCTTATCTTGAAACACCATCAAAATACACTCATAATAATGTTTAACCAAATGTCCGGGCACCCTATGGCCCAGTCAAGTTGACACATAAAATTAATCATCATAGGAATATATCTCAGAACTTCAAGGAACAAAAATTATGAGAACTTAAAAGATAAATCTCTTATCTGATAAGGTGTTAATATTAGGAATATATAAAGAACTCCTACAACTCAACAACAGAAAAACAAATAACATGATTAAAAAATGGGCAAGGGGAGGAGCTTCAAGATGGTGGAAGACTAAGACACAGAGATCACTTTCCTCCCCACAAATATATCAGAAATATATCTCCATGTGGAAAAACTCCTACAGAACACTTACTGAACGCTGGCAAGACCTCAGACCTCCCAAAAGGCAAGAAACTCCCCACGTACCTGGGTAGGACAAAAGAAAAAAGAGTAAACAGAGACAAAAGAATAGGGACTGGACCTGCACCAATAGGAGGGAGCTCTGAAGGAGGAAAGGTTTCCACACACTAGGAAGCCCGTTCACGGGCGGAGACTGCGGGTGGCAGAGGGGGGAAGCTTGGGAACCACAGAGGAGACCGCAGCAACAGGGGTGCGGAGGGCAAAGCGGAGAGATTCCCGTACAGAGGATCGGTGCTGACCGGCACTCACCAGCCCAAGAGGCTTGTCTGCTCACCTGCCAGGGTGGGCCGGGCTGGGAGCTGAGGCTTGGGCTTTGGAGGTCAGATTCCAGGGAGAGGGCTGGGGTTGGCTGTGTGAACAAAGCCTGAAGGGGGCTAGTGCGCCACAGCTAACCAGGAGGGAGTCCAGGAAAATGTCTGGAGCTGCCAAAGAGGCAAGAGACTTTTTCTTGCTTCTTTCTTTCCTGGTGTGGTAGGAGAGGGGATTAAGAGCACCGCTTAAAGGAACTCCAGAGATGGGCGTGAGCCGCGCCTATCAGCACGGACCTCAGAGATGGGCCTGAGACTCTATGGTTGCTACTGCAGCCACCAAAAAGCCTGTGTGCAAGGAAAGGTCACTATCCACACAGCCTCTCCCGGGACACTGAGTAGCCTGCCACTGCCAGGGTCCTGTGATCCAGGGACAATTTCCCCAGGAGAACACACGGCACGTCTCACGCTGGTGCAAAGTCACGCTGGCCTCTGCCGCCACAGACTCACCCTGCATTCCATACCCCTCCCTCCCCATGGCCTAAGTGAGCAAGAGCACGCAAAGCAGCTGCTTCCTTAACCCCATCTTCTCTGAGACGCCCTCAGGTGACCTGCAAGCAGAGGTGGGTCCAAATCAAAGCGGAACCCCAGGAGCTATGTGAACAAAGAAGAGAAAGGGAAATTTCTCCCAGCAGCATCATGAGCAGTGGATTAAATATCCACAGTGAGCTTGATGTACCCTGCATCTGTGGAATACCTGAATAGACAACGAATCATCCCAAATTGAGGAGGTGGACTTTGGGAGCAATGATATATATTTTTTTTCACTTTTTCTTTTTGTGAAGGTGTATGTGTATGCTACTGTGTGTGATTTTGTCTGTATAGCTTTGCTTTTACCATTTGTCCTAAGGTTCTGTCTGTCCGTGTTTTTTTTGTTTGTTTTTTGTTTTTAGTATAGTTTTTAGCACTTGTTATCATTGGTGGATTTGTTTTTAGGTTTGGTTGCTCTCTTCTTTCTCTCTTTTTTTATTACTTAAAAACAATTTTTAATAATTATTTTTATTTTTTATTTTAATAACATTATTTTATTTAACTTTATTTTATTTTATCTTCTTTCTTTCTTTTTCTTTCTTTCTTTCTTTCTTTCTTTCTTTCTTTCTTTCTTTCTTTCTTTCTTTCTTTCTTTCTTTTTCTTTCTTTCTTTCTTGTTTTTCTCCCTTTTATTCTGAGCCATGTGAATGATATGCTCTTGGTGCTCCAGCCAGGCATCAGGGCTATGCCTCTGAATTGGGAGAGCCAAGTCAGGGACACTGGGCCACAAGAGACCTCCCAGATTCATGTAATATCAAATGGCAAAACTCTCCCAAGATCTCCATCTCAATGATAAGAGACTTGAGATTCAAGTCCCACTCAACAACCAGCAAGCTACAGTGCAGGAAACCCTATGCCAAAAAACAAGCAAGACAGGAACACAACCATACCCATTAGCAGACAGGCTGCCTAAAATCATAATAAGGCCGCAGACTCCCCAAAACACACCACCAGATGTGGACCTTCCCACCAGAAAGACAAGATCCACCCTCATCCACCAGAACACAGAAACCACTTCCCTCCAATAGGAGGCCTACACAGCCCACTGAACCAACCTTAGCCACTGGGAACAGGCACCAAAAACAACAGGAACTACGAAACTGCACCCCATGAAAAGGAGACCCCAAACACAGTAAGTTAAGCAAAATGAAAAGATAGAGAAACACAGAGCAGATGAAGGAGCAAGGCAAAAACCCACCAGACCTAACAAATGAAGAAGAAATAGGCAGTCTACCTGAAAAAGATTTCAGAATAATGATAGTAAAGATTATCTAAAATCTTGGAAGTAGAATGGATAAAATGCAAGAAACATTTAACAAGGACCTAGAAGAGCTAAATAGCAAACAAACAATGATGAACAGCACAATAAATTAAATTAAAAATTCTCTAGAACAGATGAATAGCAGAATAACTGAGGCAGAAGAATGGGTAAGTGACCTGGAAGATAAAAGAGTGGAAATAACTACTGCAAAACAGAATAAAGAAAAAAGAGTGAAAAGATTGAGTACAGTCTCAGAGACCTCTGGCACACCATTAAATGCAACAACATTCAAATTATAGGGGTCCCAGAAGAAGAAGAGAAAAAGAAAGGGACTGACAAACTATTCAAAGAGATTATAGTTGAAAACTTCCCTAATATGGGAAAGGAAATAGTTAATCAAGTCCTGGAAGCACAGAGAGTCCCACACAATATAAATCCAAGGAGAAACATGCCAAGACACATGTTAATCAAACTATCAAAAATTAAATACAAATAAAACATATTAAAAGCAGCAAGGGAAAAACAACAAATAACATACAAGGGCATCCCCATAAGTTTAACAGCTGATCTTTCAGCAGAAACTCTGCAAGACAGAAGGGAGTGGCAGGACGTATTTAAAGTGATGAAGGGGAAAAACCTACAATCAAGATTACTCTACCCAGCAAGGATCTCACTCAGATTTCATGGAGAATTTAAAACCTTTATAGACAAGCAAAAGCTAAGAGAATTCAGCACCATCAAACCAGCTTTACAAAAAATGCCAAAGGCACTTCTCTAGGCAGGAAACACAAGAGAAGGAAAGACCTGCAAACACAAACACAAAAGTTAAGAAAATGGTAATAGGAACATACATATTGATAATTATCTTTAATGCAAATGTATTAAATGCTCCAACAAAACACATAGACTGGCTGAATGGATACAAAAACAAGACCCATATATATGCTGTCTACAAGAAACCCACTTCAGACCTAGGGACACATACAGATTGAAAGTGGGTAGATGGAAAAATATATTCCATTCAAATGGAAATCAAAAAAAAGCTGGAGTAGCAATTCTCATACCAGGTACAAAATAGACTTTAAAACAAAGACTATTACAAGAGACAAAGAAGGGCACTACATAATGATAAAGGAATCAATCCAAGAAGAAGACATAACAATTGTAAACATTTATGCACCCAACATAGGAACACCTCAATACATAAGGCAAATGCTAACAGCCATAAAAGAGGAAATCGACAGTAACACAATCAGAGTAGGGGACTTTAACACCCCACTTTCACCAACGGACAGACCATCCAAAATGAAAATAAATAAAAAAACAAAAGCTTTAAATGATACATTAAAAAAGATGGACTTAATTGACATTTATAGGACATTCCATCCAAAAACAACAGAATACATATTCTTCTCAAGTGATCATGGAACATTCTCCAGGATAGATCATATCTTGTGTCACAAATCAAGCCTTGGTGAATTTAAGAAAATTGAAATCATATCAGGTATATTATCCAACCACAGTGCTATGAGACAAGATATCAATTACAGAAAAAAATCTGTACAAAATACAAACACATTGAGGCTAAACAATACACTACTAAACAACCAAGAGATCACTGAAGAAATCTAAGAGGAAATCAAAACATACCTAGAAACAATTGACAGTGAAAACACAATGACACCAACCTATAGGATGCAGCAAAAGCAGTTCTAAGAGGGAAGTTTATAGCAATACAATACTACCTCAAGAAACAAAAAACATCACAAATAAACAACCTAATCTTACACCTAAAGCAATTAGAGAAAGAAGAACAAAAAAGCCCCAATGTTAGCAGAAGGAAAGAAATCATAAGAATCAGATCAGAAATAAATTAAAAAGAAATGAAGGAAATGATACTAAAGATCAATAAAACTAAAATCTGGCCCTTTGAGAAGATAAACAAAGTTGATAAACCATTAGCCAGACTCATCAAGAAAAAAAGGGAGAAGACTCAAATTAGTAGAATTAGAAATGAAAATGGAGAAGTTACAGCTGACACTGCAGAAATACAAAGGACCATGAGAGATTTCTAAAAGCAACTCTATGCCAATAAAATGGAAAACCTGGAAGAAATGGACAAATTCTTAGAAATACACAACCTTCCAAGACTGAACCAGGAAGAAATAGAAAATATGAACAGACCAATCACAAGCACTGAAATTGAACCTGTGATTAAAAATCTTCCAACAAACAAAAGCACAGGGCCAGATGGCTTCACAGGCTAATTCTATCAAACATTTAGAGAGACCTAAAACCTATCCTTCTCAAACTCTTCCAAAACTGTTCCTTCCCCTTCCAGATGGAGGAACACTCCCAAACTCATTCTACAAGGCCACCATCACCGTGATACCAAAACCTGAGAAAGTTGTCACAAAAAAGAAAACTACAGACCAATATCACTGATGAACATAGATGCAAAAATTCTCAACAAAATACTAGCAAACAGAATCCAACAGCACATTAAAATGATCATGCACCATAATCAAGTGGGATGTTTCCCAGGAATGCAAGGATTCTTCAATATATGCAAATCAATCAATGTGATACACCATATTAACAAATTAAAGAAAAAACATATGATCATCTCAATAGATGCATATAAAGCTTTTGAAAAATTCAACACCCATTTAAGATAAAAAACCTCTTGAAAGTAGGCAGAGAGCAAAGTTAATAACATTGCTCAACATAATAAAGGCCATATATGACAAACCCACAACCACCATTGTCCTCAATGTTGAAAACTGGAACCATTTCCACTAAGATCAGGAACAAGATAAGGTTGCCCATTCTCACCACTATTATTCAACATACTTTTGGAAGTTTTAGCCACAGCAATCAGAGAAGAAAAAGAAATAAAAGGAATCCAAATCAGAAAAGAAGAAGTAAAGCTGTCACTCTTTGCAGGTGATATGATACTATAACTAGAGAATCCTAAAGATGCTATCAGAAAATTACTAGAGCTAATCAGTGAATTTGGTAAAGTAGCAGGATACAAAATTAATGCATAGAAATCTCTTGCATTCCTATGCACTAATGATGAAAAATCTGAAAGTGAAATTAAGAAAACACTCCCATTTACCAATACAACAAGAAGAATAAAATATCTAGGATTAAACCTACCTAAGGAGACAAAAAACCTTCATGCAGAAAATTGTAAGACACTGATGAAAGAAATTGAAGATGATACAAATAGATGGAGAGATATACCATGTTCTTGGATGGGAAGAATCAACATTGTGAAAATGACTCTACTACACAAAGCAATCTACAGTTTCAATTCAAACGTTATCAAACTACCACTGGCATTTTTCACAGAACTAGCACAACATAATTTCACAATTTGTTTGGAAACACAAAAGACCCCGAAGAGCCAAAGAAATCTTGATAATTAAAAACGAAGCTGGAAGAATCAGGCTCCCTGACTTCAGACTATACTACAAAGCTACAGTAATCAAGACAGTATGGTACTGGCACAAAAACAGAAATATAGATCATTGGAACAGGATAGAAAACCCAGAGATAAACCCACACACATATGGTCACCGTATCTTTCATAAATGAGGCAAGAATATACAGTGGAGAAAAGAAAGCCTCTTCAATAAGTGGTGCTGGGAAAACTGGACAGGAACATGTAAAAGAATGAAATTAGAATACTCCCTAACACCATACACAAAAAGAAACTCAAAATGGATTAAAGACCTAATTGTAAGGCCAGACACTATCAAACTCTTAGAGGAAAAGATAGGCAGAACACTCTATAACATAAATCACAGCAAGATTCTTTTTGACCCATCTCCTAGCAAAATGGAAATAAAAATAAACAAATGGGACCTAATGAAACTTAAAAGCTTTTGCACAGCAAAGGAAACCATAAACAAGACCAAAAGACAACCCACAGAATGGGAAAAAAATATTTGCAAATGAGGCAACTGACAGAGGATTAATCTCCAAATTTTACAAGCAGCTCATGCAGCTCAATATCAAAAAAACTAACAACCCAATCCAAAAATGGGCAGAAGACCTAAATACACATTTCTCCAAAGAAGATATACAGATTGCCAACAAACACATGAAACAATGCTCAACATCATGAATCATTAGAGCAATGCAAATCAAAACTACAATGAGATATCTTCTCACACCAGTCAGAGTGCTCATCATCAAAATATCTACAAACAATAAATGCTGGAGAGGGTGTGGAGAAAAGGGAACCCTCTTGCAGTCTTGGTGGGAATGTAAATTGATACAGCCACTATGGAGAACAGTATGGAGGTTCCTTAAAAACTAAAAATAGAACTGCTATACGACCCAGCAATCCCACTACTAGGGATTTACCCTGAGAAAACCATAATTCAAAAAGAGTCATGTACCACAATATTCATTGCAGCTCTATTTACAATAGCCAGGACATGAAAGCGACCTAAGTGTCCATTGATACATTAATGGATAAAGAAGATGTGGCACATATATAGAATGGAATATTACTCAGCCAGAAAAAGAAGTGAAATTGAGATACTTGTAGTGAAGTGATGGACATAGAATCTGTCATACAGAGTGAAGTAAGTCATAAAGAGGAAAACAAATACTGTATGCTAACACCTATATATGGAATCTAAAAAAAAAAAAGGAATGGTCATGAAGAACCTAGGGGAAATATGGGAATAAAGACACAGACCTACTAGAGAATGCACTTGAGGATACGGGGAGTGGGTAGTGTAAGCTGGGACAAAGTGAGAGAGTGACATGGACATATATACACTACCAAATGTAAAACAGATAGCTAGTGGGAACCACCCGCATAGTGCAGGGAGATCAGCAAGGTGCTTTTTGACTTAGCTGGAGTGAGATATTGAGGATGGGAGGGAGGGCGACGCAAGAGAGAAGAAATATTGGGATATATGTATATGTATAACTGATTCACTTTGTTATAAAACAGAAACTAACACACCATTATAAAGTAATTATACTCCAATAAAGATGTTTAAATTAAAAAAATGGGCAAAAGACTTCAATAGACATTTGCCAAATAAAATATACAAATGGGTAACAGGTGTATAAAAAATGTCCAACATCACAGGAAAATGCAAATAAAAACCACAATGAAATATCACCTCATACCCATTAGCATGGTAACTATTAAAAAATTAAGCTAACAAGTGTTCGTGAGCCTATGGAGAAAGTAGAACACTTGTACATTGTTGATGGGAATGTAAAGTGGTGCAGTCACTATGGAAAGTGCTATGATGGTTCCTCCAAAAATTAAAAATACAACTAACATATGATCCAGACATTCAATTTCTGGGTGTGTACCCCAAGGAGTTAAAAGAAGGGACTCAAACAGATACCTGAACATGGACATTTTTAGTAGCTTTCTTCACAATAGCCAAAATGTGGAAGCAACCCAAATGTCTATCAGCAGAAACATTGATAACAAATGTGGTATATACATGAAAGGGAATATTATTCATTCTTAAAAAGAGAGGAAATTCTGACACATGCTATAACATGAGTGAACCTTGAGGAAATTATGCTAAGTGAAATAAAGCAGCTACAAAAAGACCAATACTGTATTGTTCCACTTTGATAAGCTATCTGGAGTATTCAAACTCATTTAAACAGAAAGTAGAATGCTGGTTGCCAGGTGGCTGGAGAGATGAGGAAATGGGAGTTGTTGTTTAATGGCTATGAAAAACTTTGGTTGCACAACAATGTGAATGTATTTACCACTACTGAATTGTACACTTAAAAATAAAGTGGTACATCTTATATTAGTGTGTTTGATCACAATTTGGAAAAAAATAGTTAAATTAAATTTCCACCCAGAAGTCACAAAATAGTATTCTTTATGAGGACCCCATATTCAATCTCTTATAGATAAGAAGACATTTTCACTGGAGGTGGGTACTGTATCAATAAGTAAATTGAATGGAATAATATATCTGTAAAGCATACATTTTTTTAAATCATACAGTTTAAAAGGGTAATGCATTGATAATCATAGAAAATGTATTTCATATGATTTAAAATATCATTGTTTACAAAAAAGATATCTAACATATGTTTAGCACATTCCTGGTCACTAAGGATATACAAATTTTTAAAAAATAATAAATAAAAAAGAAAAGCATTTCTCAGAAAAATAAGGCCAATAAGCATATAAAAACGCTTGGTCTTTCTTAAAGAAATATAAATCAAAAGAGCACGATACCATGTTTCACTAAACTAGCAAAAATTATAAAGTTGGATAATACCTAGCATTGATAAAGATGTAGGAAAATAAGGACTATCATACATTTCAGCCTTTGTTCAGGCAATTTCTCTATGTTTACAAAAAAAAGAAAATTAAATGCACATACTCTTTGGCCAACCAATTCCATTTTGTGGTATAAGACCTAAAATTAAATCCCCATATTATATGTGTCTTGATATCTAGGGAAAGCCGAGTGGGTCTTGAATGATGGCCCAATCACAAGTTCCCCTTATCATCGTGTTCCTGAAGATAAAGTACCATATTCAAACAACTCTCCTTAGCATGGGGACCAGGCACAGTGGCTGCTTATCCCTGAATAGCAAGCTACAGTTCCCTGCTAGCCCACAGAATGATTCAAACAAGTCAATCACATTCTCCTGTGGGAAACAGAGATTTCACCATGCCTAGGGGTTACACCACAGCCTCTGCTTGTTCATTCTGTTTCCAAGTAGAATTATCCTATGGCCCTGCATGGCATACAGTGTTCTCCTCTTATAGGCTGTGAGTATGTGTGACTAATACACTACTGTTGATTTCATCTGTCTAGTGTTGAGAATCAGTTGTTTATCAATCCCTATAACTTTAAGCAGGAATCCCTTCCTTGTCAACTGGAAGAAGTGGAGGTGATAAAAACATATGGCTTGGAATTTCCTATTATATATAATTGCAAATATAAAGCAAGATATAGGTACCAGAATGTCCATTTCAGCATTGATTTTAATAGCAATAACCTGAAAACCACCTAAATGTTCGCCATTAGATAACTAAATTAGATAATATAATTAGAAAATATTAGATAACAATTACATAAATTGTATAGTGTCCATATGATGGAGCACAATGTAGAAGTTAAAAAGACTGAAGTATATCTGTATGTGATGATATAGAAACATCTTCAAGATATACGAAGTGAAAAAAATTAAGTTATAGTATCATCAATTTTTTTCTAAGTGTATATGCATTTTTACCCTGGAAATTTACCCAGGAAACTACTGACAGTGGTTGCCTTTGGTGTCAGGATTGGAAGTTTGTAACTAAGGAAGGAGAGAGACTGTAGCTCATTTTATACCTTTCTAATTGTTTGGCTTTTTTTTAATCAAGTGCATATTTATTTTTACAATGAAAATAAAAGTAAAAAGGCATGATACCTGCTATTAAGCAGCACATTGTCTAGTGGAAAAATGAACAAGCTTTCACAAAACAAGTTTGAAATCTCAATACCATGGGTTAATATCTGGACTGATTATTGGGATAAGGCAGAGTAGTGCACAGCATATGGAAAGCTGAGGGAGTAAGGTGAAGGAAGTGCTAATTGAGCTAGAATTTTTTTAATAGTTCTCACTTCGAAAGGGTTACTCCTATGTACAAATATATAATTCAGTTCCACATTTAACTAAGATACATACTTAAAACAGGAAACTCTGCTCCCCAATATCAGAGTTTTGTCACTTAGTTTTATTTTTAAGAGAAAAATAAAAGAACTAAATTCCTGGAAGTGTCCTAGAGGCTGGTGAAGAGGCCAGAAGATTTTTTTCTATTGTGTTACAATATAATCCAGGTGAAATCAAAACAATTGTCTTGTCACATGGGCCAAACCTCAGCTTTCACCTGGATT
Organism: Grampus griseus; assembly: GCF_964374135.1. Taxonomy (NCBI): domain Eukaryota; kingdom Metazoa; phylum Chordata; class Mammalia; order Artiodactyla; family Delphinidae; genus Grampus; species Grampus griseus. The sequence continues at coordinate 71,296,025 of NC_138999.1, read as the reverse complement.
TCCAGGGTTACTGGAATGTTACTCTGAACAAAATCAGCAAGATAATTGACTAATATGTCTCCCTCACTTAAGTCAGCAGTTAAGGCTGAGGGTTGTCTTGTAAAGTGAAAGAGGCTTTATATATATATTTTTAAACATCTTTATTGGGGTATAATTGCTTTACAAGGGTGTGTTAGTTTCTACTTTATAACAAAGTGAATCAGTTATACATATACATATGTTCCCATATCTCTTCCCTCTTGCATCTCCCTCCCTCCCAACCCTCCCTATCCCACCCCTCCATGCGGTCACAAAGCACCGAGCTGATCTCCCTGTGCTATGCAGCTGCTTCCCACTAGCTATCTACCTTACGTTTGGTAGTGTATATATGTCCATGCCTCTCTCTTGCTTTGTCACAGCTCACCCTTCCCCCTCCCCATATCCTCAAGTCCGTTCTCTAGTAGGTCTGTGTCTTTATTCTTGTCTTACCCCTAGGTTCTAGATTTCAGTAGAGAGACAAAACTGATTTCAACTTCAGGCTCCTCGAGGAAGAATTCGCCTTCTCCTTTAAGTGCCCACATTTTATTTCTTCAGTAAATGAGTATTCAGTTTTAATGTTAATTGATTTTTATTACCTTATTTATTTTCTTAGTTAAAATATGCTCTTAGGAGCTTTAAAAATAACTGCCCTTTCCCCCATAAGCTTCTACTTATCAGGCGTTGTCATAAGTTGCCTTCAGCATTGCTAATGCAGGACATTTCCAACAAATCAAATCAGCTTTTATTTAGTTCAATTTAAGGGATGAATCAGCTTTGGATGTCCTCTAAATGAATTACAAATTAATTGGCTCAGTGTGTTCAGTGTTCTGTTCATTATTCCTTCCAATTGACAATAATGTAGGCTAAATTATAGTGGAGAATTTGGTTCAATGGAAAAATATGGGAATATTTATGCTGCCTGTTATGAATTGTTTGAATCTACCTAGAACCTTACTACCATTTATTTTGCTCTTTGTTTTGCTTTGAGAATTTTAGCTCCACAAATATTGTACAATCAATATAGGAGGGACATGTAATGAGATTTTTATGTTATAAATATTATAACTTGAGGGTTATTTCACTTGATTAAAAAAGAAACTTGGATGACATGTTTTGATTCTTTTATTGGAAACATGTAATTTAGTACCAATACTTGTAATAACTGTTACTCATCAGGTTTTTTTTTTTTAACTTGGGGAAGAACAGATCTAGCTGGAAAGGAAATTGATTGACACACACTCAAAGAAAAACTGTACTATATGTCTTATGAAAAGACACATGCTAATTGTACAATCTAATTTCACTTTCTTGGTGGTAAACTGAGAATTCATATATTGTTTTTCCTCCTGATAGCTAACATTTCTTTTCAAAAGATTGTAGCTTTAAGACAAATTTGCACCTGTTTAGTATTGTATCAGTTTTAG